>NC_069081.1:114969637-115594829 GCF_025698485.1 Gossypium arboreum | reverse complement strand
ACTATCTTGTTCAATCTTATTTGTTGAATTTAGTGATCTCAAATCACCATTTCCGACACCACTGAAAATTAGGCCGTTACAACTCTCCCCCTTTAAAAATTTCGTCCTCGAAATTTGTTACACAACAATTTGGATATTGTGATCTCATTGACTCCTCTGTTTCCCAGGTTGCCTCCTCCAATCCATGTCGATGCCATAACACTTTTACTAACGGTACTTTCGTTTATTCCGTAGTTCTTTAACTTCCCGAGCTAATACTTTCATTGGTTCCTCCGAATAAGTCATATCTGATTGTAGCTCTATCTCAGTATGAGGAATCACATGTGAAGGGTCTGATCTATATCGTCTCAACATAGATACATGAAATACATTATGGATCTTCTCAAGTTCGGAGGCAAGGCCAATCTATAAGCTACTGGACCGATCCTCTCAATGATTTCAGTATGGTCCGATAAATCGTGGACTAAGCTTTCCTTTTCTACCAAACCGTAAAACTTTCTTCCACGGAGAAACTTTCAAGAACACACGATCACCCACATTGAACTCTATATCTCTTCTTTTCAAATCTACATACGACTTTTGACGATCGGAAGCGACTTTCAAACTTTCCGAATAATCTGAACTTTCTCTTTAGTTTCCGAATTAAATCCACTCAGACTAATTTGATTCACTTAATTCGACCAATACAACGGGTTCGCACTTCCTTCCATCTGAGCTTCAAACGGTGCCATTTTGATACTAGCTTGATAACTGTTATTATAAGCAAATTCAATAAAGGTAAGTACCTTTCCCACCGCCATGAACTCAGTATACAACACCTTAACATATCTTCCAAAATCAAATCACTCGCTCGATTGTCCATCATGCGAGGGTGAAAAGCAGTACTAAATTTTAACTTAGTACCTAAAGCTTCCTGTAGTTTATTCCAAAATCTCAAGTAAACCTCGGATCTCGATCGAAATAATTGATGTCGGCACCCCATGTAATCTCACAATTTCGACACATATAATTCCGCTAACTTATCAAGTGAAAAATGCTTACGACCGGAATAAAATGCGCCGATTTAGTCAATCATCTACTATCACCCAAATCGAATCTTTTTCTTGAGTCACGGCAATCCAGATACAAAATCCATCGTCACATGTTCCCACTTCCATTCGGAATCATTACGGGTTGTAACAAACTGTAGGCACTTGATGTTCACTTTTACTGTTGATGATTAAACATTTTGCCACAAATTCACAAATTTCCGTTTCATACCGAGCCACCAATACATTTTTTCAAATCACAATACATCTTCGTACTACCCGGATGAATCGAGTACATACTACTATGAGCCTCGATAAGATATCCTTCTTCAATTCTAGATTATTTGGGACACAAATTCTATTACGATGGTATAACATACCACTATTATCAATAGAGTAATCTAAGTTCAAATTATCCCGAACCATTTGTCGTTTCAACACCAACTTTGGATCTTCATCTTGCAATTCCGAATTCGTTGAAAGAATCTGGTTTTGTCTTTAATTCAACTAATATAGAACCATTTTCATTAACGGACAAATGAGCATTTAACGCTCAAGAGCAAATAATGATGATTTCAGACTAAGTGCATCTGCCACTACATTTGCCTTACCGGATGATAATCAATGATAAGATCGTAATCTTTCAACAGCTCTAACCATCGCCTCTATCTCAAATTCACTCTTTCTGCGACATTAAATATTTCAAACTTTTATGGTCTCAGTATACACATAACATTTCTCTCCATATAGGTAGTGTCTCCAAATTTTTAAAGCAAATACTATGGCGCTAACTCAAGATCATGTGTAGGGTAGTTCCTCTCATGTGGTTTCAAGCTGTCGAGAAGCATATGCTACAACTTTTCTGATGCATCAATACACAACCTAAACCATTCGAGACGCATCACTATATACTATATATGGCACACTGATTCAAATGAGTTAACAAGGAGCCTCTGTCAACATTTTCTTTAATTGATCAAAACTTTGTTGGCACTCATCGGACCATACAAACTCAACATTCTTCGTAATAATTTAGTTATCGGTGAAGCAATCAGTGAAAAATCTTTCACAAATCGACGATAGTAACCAGCTAATCCAAGGAAACTTCGCACTTCCGTAACATTCTTTGGAGTTTTCCAATTAATCACCGCTGACACCTTACTCGGATCTACCCGTATACCATCAACTGACACAATGTGACCCAAGAATCCCACTTCATGAAGCCAAAATTTACATTTACTAAATTTTGCATATAACTATTTTTCCTTAATATCGTAGTACAATTCTCAAGTCTTGAGCATGCTCGGATTACGTCTTTGAATAGATCGAGATATCGTCAATAAACACAACCACAAATCTATCTAGGTAAGATGGAAAATTTGATTCATTAAATCCATAAAAGCGGCAGGAGCATTTGTCAAACCGAATGGCATAACTAAGAACTCATAATGACCATACCGAGTTCTAAAAGCATTTTGGTACATCACATTCCTTTACCTTTAATCGATAATACCGGATCTGAGATCTATTTTAAAAACATCAGTAGCATCCTTAAGCTGATCGAATAAATCATCAATACGAGGCAAAGGATATTTATTTTTAATTGTTACCTTATTCAGCTGCCCTGTAATCTATGCACGGCCTCAATGAACCATCCTTCTTTTTCACAAATAAGACAGGTGCACCCACGGCGACATACTTGGTCTGATAAACCCTTTGTCTAACAGCTCTTGCAACTGCGTTTTTAACTCTCTTAATTCTGCTGGAGCCATTCTATACGGTGTCACCGATATGGGAGCTGTTCCCGGAAGCACATCTATCACGAACTCAACTTCTCTATCGGGTGGTAACCCTGGTAATTCTTCAGGAAATACATCCATGAATTCATTTACAATAGATAGTTGCTCTAACTTTGATTCAGAACTTCGAGTATCAAGAATATAGGCTAAATAAGCCTCATTTCCTTTCTGCAACAATTTACGAAAGCGGACATAAAGGAAATCATTCTAACCATGTCATCCAAATTTCCGGACTCAACCAAAATAATGTCTCTGTTTGACATTTCAAACTAATTCGTTTTTCTCGACAATTCACTATTGCGTCATGTTTCATTAACCAGTCCATGCCCAAGATAACATCAAATTCCCGAAAGGGTAGCGAGATCAAATCGGCGGGAAATCACGTACTTAACTTTCGGTGGGCGGTTATGACATATTAAATTAACTACCACACTTTGACCTAACGGATTTGTAACTTGTACATCATAATCGATGAGGCTCAACAAATAAGTTCTTTTCAGATGCTAACATAGTGCAAATATATGAATGAGTAGACCCGAGTCTATTAAAGCATACAGGAACATCATAAAGATAGAAAGTACCAGCAATTACATCCGGGTCATTGCTTCTTCTCTCGCTCGAATGGCATAAGTACGAGCAGAGCCCTAACTTCGATCGGCTAGCGATATCTTTCATACCCGAACGAGTAGCCCTCAGAGCCGCTTTCGACGAGGCGTCTTCCTTTGAGGAAGAATTTTCGGTTTCTCCTCTGTTCCACTTCTTCTACTTGTAATTGGGGACAATCACGAATAAAGTGATCGGTGGCCCCACATTTATAACAAGCCCTAATTTACTTCTACATTCACCGGGTGACTTCTTCCACAATGTTGACACTTGGGCCTTTGGGTATTTTGTACACTACCCACACTAACAATGGTCTGTCGGATGCTTTGTAATCAGATTGTCTTGGCCTACTTTTTCTTGATCTTTCTGCATCTTGAAGTGGCTCGATTGAATTAGTCTTTAGATTTCTTCACCGGTAAAGCCGAAAATGACTTAGATGCACTTCTTTTGAAAGATTCTTTACTTCTTCTATCTCGTTGCATCTTTTATTATATACTTCTTCAAGCTTCGAGCACGATCGATAGAACAACAAATTCTCGTATCTCAATGCCCCTATCATCATTTTAATCTCATCATTAAGCCCTTCTTCAAATCGATACACATTTCTTCTTGATGGGTACTATATCTCGAGCATATTTGCTCGGATAAACAAATTCTCTTTCATATTCAGCCATTGACTTGTTTCCTGTCGTAAGTCGAGAAATTCTCTTTTCTTCTTATCCGGATATCTTCTACCGACATATTTCTTCTTAAATTCATTTTGAAAAATTCCCAAGTGATCTTCTCGGTAAATTTACAACAGCTTCTATTGTTTCCCACCAGTTATAAGCTTCTTCTTTCAATAATGACACGGCACATATTAAGTAATCATCTGGTGAGCACGCCATTTACTTAAAACCCTCATTATACTTTGTAACCAATATTCACTTTAACGGGTCATCGTCATTTCTTCCCCAAATTCTTCACCCCATGTTTTCGAGCTTTTCAAATGGAGAACGTTTGCGATTCAGTTGTCGGAGGAGGTGGAGGAGCAACCGGGGGTACTACAGATGTTGAGATAGGGGAGGAGGTTGCGAGTCGATTTCTTTCTCGCACATTCTCATTATACCACCGATTCATGAATCCATAAATCATATTTTTGAGTTCTTGTTCTCGCATCAATGAAATCGAGCTTCACTACTTGTTCCTTGTTCGAGATTTGTACTCTGCTATTAACTTCTTCTTGCTCGGTTTGTTCGGTCTATCTGACATCTTTTGAAATCGAAGATAATCTATAATAAAAACAAGGATTAGATCGGATCATACACAGCACACTATCACAGATTTATATGGCATCTAATTCTAGACACTTTTCACATCAAACATATTCCGAGAATCGGCTAAACCGAAGCTCTGATACCAATAAATGTAACGCTCCTTACCCGAGACCGTTGCCGGAGTCGAGCACAAGGCACTACTAAACTTATTTGAGCACTTAACCAAATTTAGATAATTTATATAATACTTTTCAGACAAGCTGTCCAACTGTGTCATAGTTTCTAAATAATTCATATCTCGAGTTATAAAACTCGAAATCCAAATCTGTAAATTTTCTCTGAATTTATACTCATATATATACTTACCAATTTTTTCTAGAATTTTGGTCAAGCCAATTAGTACAGTTTATTATTTAAAATCTCCCTGTTTCAGGGTTTGACTACTCTGACCTTTGTGTATTACGAATCAGATATCTCTCTGTACAGAGCTTCAATGACTATGCCGTTTGTCTCTAATAAAACTAGACTCAATAAGGAATCTGTAAATATAAAGTATGACTTCTAATTATCTTTGTAAAATTTATGGTGAATTTCCAAAGTCAGAACAGGGATCCAGAAATCGCTCTGCCCTGTTTCACAAAAATTTAAACATCTCATAAAATATAGCTCATATACTGTTTTGCTTCTTCCATATGAAAATAGACTCATCAAGATTCGATTCCATAATTTATTCATTATTTAATTCCATTTCTACTATTTTTAGTGATTTTTCAATTACATCATTATTTAACTATTAACTTTTATGCTATTTCCAATTTTGCCCCTTGTTCACATTGTTTTCTTGCTTATTTCATACCCAAACCGTCCAGCCATTAACCTTTGGGTCTAATTGCTCTTTAAATCCATCTTTTTAAATACTTAAGCTATTTACTCACAATTTAACAAATTTTGCGCTATTTTCAATTTAGTCCTTTTTAATTAATTAGCCATCCAAACGTTAAAATTTTCTAACGAAACTTTAATACTAACTCAATGACACTCCATAAATATTTATAAAAATATTTATAGCTCGATTTTCAACTTTTACGTCTCAATACCTCATTTTTGACCCGTTTGACCTAATAAATTCTTTTAATTCACTAATTTCACCATTTCACAAATTCTTCTAAATTCTTACTTGACTCATAAATATTAAATTACTATCTTGTTCAATCTTATTTGTCGAATTTAGTGATCTCAAATCACCATTTTCGACACCACTGAAAATTAGGCCGTTACAATAGTGGTATGTTATACCATCGTAATAGAATTTGTGTCCCGAATAATCTAGAATTGAAGAAGGATATCTTATCAGAGGCTCATTGTAGTATGTACTCGATTCATTCGGGTAGTACGAAGATGTATTGTGATTTGAAAAAAAATGTATTGGTGGCCTGGTATGAAACGGGAAATTTGTGAATTTGTGGCAAAATGTTTAATCATCAACAGTAAAAGTTGAACATCAAGTGCCTCTGTGTTTGTTACAACTCGTAATGATTCCGAATGGAAGTGGGAACATGTGACGATGGATTTTGTATCTGGATTGCCGGTGACTCAAGAAAAAAAGATTCGATTTGGGTGATAGTAGATGATTAACTAAATCGGCGCATTTTATTCTGTCGAATGATTTTTCACTTGATAAGTTAGCGGAATTATATGTGTCGAAATTGTGAGATTACATGGGGTGCCGACATCAATTATTTCTGATCGAGATCCGAGGTTTACTTCGAGATTTTGGAATAAACTACAAGAAGCTTTAGGTACTAAGTTAAAATTTAGTATAGCTTTTCACCCTCAGACAGATGGACAATCAGAGCGAGTGATTCAAATTTTGGAAGATATGTTAAGGTGCTGTATACTCGAGTTCAGTGGCAGCTGGGAAAGGTATTTACCTTTAACTGAATTTGCTTACAATAACAGTTATCAAGCTAGTATCAAAATGGCACCGTTTGAAGCTCTGTATGGAAGGAAGTGCAGAACCCCGTTGTATTGGTCAGAATTAAGTGAATCGAAATTAGTCGGAGTGGATTTAATTCAGGAAACTGAAGAGAAAGTTCAGATTATTCGAGAAAGTTTGAAAGCTGCTTCCGATCGTCAAAAGTCGTATGCAGATTTGAAAAGAAGAGATATAGAGCTCAATGTGGGTGATCGTGTGTTCTTGAAAGTTTCTCCGTGGAAGAAAGTTTTACGGTTTGGTAGAAAAGGAAAGCTTAGTCCACGATTTATCGGACCATCTGAAATCATTGAGAGGATTGGTCCGGTAGCTTATAGATTGGCCTTGCCTCCGAACTTGAGAAGATCCATAATGTATTTCATGTATCTATGTTGAGACGATATAGATCGGACCCTTCACATGTGATTCCTCATCTTGAGATAGAGCTACAATCGATATGACTTATTCGGAGGAACCGGTGAAAATATTAGCTCGGGAAGTTAAAGAACTACGGAATAAACGAGTACCGTTAGTAAAAGTGTTATGGCATCGACATGGATTGGAGGAGGCAACCTGGGAAACGGAAGAATCTATGAGATCACAATATCCGCATTTATTTTCAGGTACGAAATTTCGAGGACGAAATTTCCTAAAGGGGGGAGAGTTGTAACGGCCTAATTTTCAGTGGTGTCGGAAATGGTGATTTGAGATCACTAAATCCGACAAATAAGATTGAACAAGATAGTAATTTAATATTTATGAGTCAAGTAAGAATTTAGAAGAATTTGTGAAATGGTGAAATTAGTGAATTAAAAGAATTTATTAGGTCAAGCGGGTCAAAAACGAGGTATCGAGACCTCGAATTTGAAAATCAAGCTATAAAATATTTTTATAAATATTTATGAAGTTTCATTTAGCTAGTATTAAAGTTTGGTTGAGAAATTTTAACGATTAGGTAGTCAATTAAATAAAAGGACTAAATTGTAATAAAAATAAATTTTGCTAAAAGGATTAAATAGTTCAAGTGTTAAAAGAAGGAAGATTTAAAGGAAATTAAGCCTAAAAGTGAATAGGCTGGACGGCAAAGGCAAGAAAATCAGCAGAAAAATAAGGGAAATAAGGGCAAAATTGGAAATTTTACAACTTTAACATATAAAATAAGAATAAAATTGAAGAATCTAGAGATCTCTTCATATTTTATCAGCCAAAACGCCATAGAAGGTCTGGAGAAAGCTGGTTTTTCATATTTTACATCATATCAAGAAAACGAACTGAATCGTGGAAAGGAGAAAATTCAAGAATAGTCCCAGAATTTCTGCGACTTTTGCAAATTAGTCCAGGTAAGCTCATATGGCAAAGTTCAATGTTTTGATATGAAAATCTTATGATTGTTAAAGTATTTTATTGTTGATGAATACTATCAATTTGCATTAACTAATAAATAATGTGTAACTAAAAGTACAAATTAGTAAGAACAATGGATTTGAGTGCTTCTATTATGTGACCCTGATGAATTGACGAAAAATATGTGATAAGTGCGCCCGTTTAAGACCATAGCTGGGCTATGGCATCGGTGCAATGTGATAATATGACTCCGTATAAGACCATAGCTGGGCTATGGCATCGGTGCAATGTGATAATATGACTCCGTATAAGACCATAGCTGGGCTACGGCATCGGTATAATGTGATAATGTGATTCCGTATAAGACCATGTCTGGGATATGGCTTCGGTATGATATGTGAACCGTGTAAGACCATGGCAAGGCTATGGCTTTGGTGTGTGATGCGTAACAATGTGAAAGTCCATAGTTTACTATGACAATGTGATAATGAAGCACTCAATTCCCTTATTGTTCCCTAATTTGACAATGAAGTAAATGAGAAATGGGCCTAAGGGAGTTAAATTGTGAGTATGTAACGTCCCCCCTACCCGAGACCGTTGCCGGAGTCAAGCAGGAGACATTACAAAACTTATCTTAGCACTTAAACAGTTTTCGTAGTAAACTATCCATCTGCGTCACAGTCGCTAAAAAAATCATATCTCGAGTTACGAAACTCGAAATCAAATTCCGTAAATTTTCCCTGAAACTAGACTCATATATCTACTTACTAATTTTTTCTAGAATTTTGGTCAGGCCAATTAGTACAGTTTATTATAAGAAGTCTCCCTGTTTCAGGGTTCAGCTACTCTGACCCTTGTGCACTTCGAATCAAATTTCTTCCTGTACAGAAATCCAATGACTATGCCATTTGTTTCAATTAAAATAGACTCAATAATGAATCCATACATATAAAGTTTGAGTCCTAATTCTTAATACACAATTTATGGTGAATTTCTAAAGTCAGAACAGGGAATCCAGAAATTGTTCTAACCCTGTTTCACCAAAACGTAAATATCTCATAAAATACAACTCTTTTACCAATTTTGTTTCTTCCATATAAAAATAGATTCATTAAGCTTCAATTACATATTTTATTCATCATCTAATTCACTTTATACTATTTTTGGTATATTTTCAAAGTTAGACTACTGTTACTGTCCAAATCTGTTTTAGTATAAAATGTTGATAACTAAGTTTATAACATCTTCATTTCTTCTTTCTACAACATTTACCAACAATTCCTCTTATTACTCTTCACTAACATATCAAAACATACCATTCTTAAGGTTTTGGTAACATTTACAAAACATACCAAAATATCATTTAACAACTTAGATACTTTTAATATAACCAAAAGACATCCTAGGTACAATGCCATTTTCCAAAAAGATAGAAACTTCACCAATTTGAGTTTGGGGATCGGCTTGTATGCTGAGTCCTTATACTTTCGTACCTAGCCTGCGCACGGAAACAAACCGTACGCTGAGAATACTCTCAGTGGTATTTCCATAAACAATAGCTTAATCAACTTTAAAACATGGTAATTCAAACACATTATTGCTATTATTCAATATCAATCAGTACTTTAATAACCTTTACTTTATTTACCCTTATTAACATAACTCGGACACTAACGGATACACGGATCCAACCCACACTCCGGGATAAGCACATAGTGCTTCATCGGAACAAATCCGGAACTTTAACATTATAGTACACAAAGTACTTCATCGGAACAAATCCGGAACTTTAACAGTAGTCGACACATAGTGTCTCATTGACTCAATGTCGGAATATCCCAATACTTCCAATTCCTATGACATGTCAACTATATCCGACTAGCCCGACACTGTTAATAGGGTATTCAAAATCACATTCATTTCAATATGGTAAAAATACTTACCTCATTCACATTTTCATACAATATAAATATCAAATATAGCAATAACGATTAAGCTCGGTTTATAGAAATACAAACCACTATTTATCGAATTTAATCGATATCTTCGTTCACTTTCTCTTTTCCTTCTTTGATGACGTATCCGATGCTACGCTTGCTACTAACAATCATACAATTAAAATTCATCAATATACTAATTCATAAAACACATTTTCACTTTCTATCAAACTTTTACAAAAATTCCAATTTCGTCCTTTTCCATTACTAATCTTTTTTCTTTAACTTAAGCTTCATATTCTCTTTTAATCAACTCATTAACAATTTCTAACTCATAAAATTCATTATAAAACATAAATTTTGAGCTCTATTCAACTTAATCCCTATTTAAACCTAACTTAGAATTCTTTTAATAAATCACTCAATTTTCACTTCTAACTTCAATTCCTATCAATTTAACCCATAAAACCTCAATTTATTCAACTAAATCAATATCTAAAAATTTTCTATTTTTCTTCATTTTAACCTCATACATGTAGAACTTTGAATTAGGCATCCATAAACATAAAAATCATAAGAAAATGAGCTAAAACAACTTACCAATTAAACTTTAGGGCCTTAATCCTCAAATTTCCCTTTTCTTTTCTTTCTTTCTTTCCTTCTTTCTTTCTCACGTTTGCTCTCTGTAACTCTTTCTATGTTTCTTTACTCATTATTATTTATTCATTATACTATATTATATTATTATTAACCTATAAAAATATAAATTAACATGTGTAATAGCTATAACATAAAATATCTTATAGCTATTACACATATATACCAACTATTACACATGTTATATCATACATTCACACACATGGCACTTAGGGTCTAATTGCTAGATTAGTCCTTTTACTTCTTTAATCTATAATTAAACTTTTATTCCTTATGCAATTTAATCCTTTAAACTAAATTCAAGCTACTTCACTTAATTAAACACTAAATAACCATTCAACTATAATTCATAAATATTTCTAATAAATATTCATGAATAAATTTCACTAAACAGTACTCAAGACTCAATTTCCGATACCGTAACTTTCGGTTCATTACAATTCTCTCCCCTTAATAAATTTCGTCCTCGAAATTTACCGAAAAGAGATGGGGTATTGAGATCTCATCGTTTCTTCGGTTCCCATGTAGCTTCTTCATCATTTGTGACTTCGCCATAGCACTTTTACTAAAGGAATACGTTTATTACGTAATTCTTTTACCTCTCGTGCTAGAATCTCAACCGGTTCTTCTTCATACGATAAGTCGTCGAATCTCTACATTCTCGGTCGTAATAACATGTGAAGGATCCGATTGATATCTTCTTAGCATAGAAACATGGAAGACATCGTGCATTTTCGTAGTTCGGAGGTAAGGCCAATCGATACGCTCTTGGTCCAATTCTCTCAATAACCGTAAGGCCCAATAAAACGAGGACTTAATTTTCCTTTTGACCAAATCTTAGAATTTTCTTCCAAGGTGAAACCTTTAAAATACTTTATCCCGATCGAGTATTCAATATCCGTCGTTTCAAATCTGCATCGATTTACGTCTATCAAAAGCGCTTTTCAATCTTTCCGAATTTTCTTAATCAGTATTTCCGTTTCTTGAACCAATTCAGTCCAATCATCTTTTTCTCATTCGATTCATCCAACATACGGGTGATCGGCATCTTCGTCCATACAAAGCCTCATACGGTGCCATCAGTATACTTGATCGAAACTATTATTATACACAAATTGGCTAATGACAAATAATATTCCCAGTTAGACTCAAAATCAATCATACAGGCTCGAAGCATATCTTCTAAAATTTGTATTACCCGTTCAGATTGACCATCAGTCTGTGGATGAAAAGCTGTACTAAAATGAAGTCGAAAATCGAAAGATTCATGTAATTGCTTCCAAAACCTTGACGTAAACCTTGGATCTCTATCGAAATTATTGATTTTGGAATACCATGTAATCTAATGATTTCCTAACATAAACCTCAGCAAGTTTCTTTAACGACCAATCGGTTCTCACAACTAAGAAATGAGTGACTTCGTAAGTCGATCAACTATTACCCAAATAGCATTCTTTTTACTTGTAGACATCGGTAATCCCGTCACAAAGTCCATCGTTATTCGGTCCCATTTCCATTCGGGAATATTGATGGGTTGAAGTAATCCGATGGAACTTGATGTTCTGCCTTCACTCGTTGACAAGTCAAACACTTTGCCACATATTCGATTATATCCTTTTCATTCCCGACCACCAATACAATTCACGCAAATCACGATACATTTTCATACCTCCGGGATGAAATGCAAATGGACTATTATAGCTTCTCGAAGAATTAACTCTTTCAACTCGTAATTATTCGAATGCAAAGTCGATTCAAAATCTTAAGCGACCATTTCCATCAATGCTAAAATTTTCATTGTACCATTCGAATCATCTCTTTTCTTTAACAACTTATCATCTTCTAACTGTCTTGATCGATTCGATCAAACATTACGGCTTTATTCTTAATTCACCAAAAGGCTTCCATCTTCATGATACTAAGTTGTGCAAGCATTGCTCGTAATCCAATCGCAGCTTTTTCTACTCGGTCGTCGGCTACTACATTAGCCTTCTCGGATGATAGTCTATGACACAATCATAGTCTTTTAGAAGCTCTATCCAACGCCTTTGTCTCAGATTCAAATCTTTTTGTGAAAGTAGATACTTCAAACTTTTATGATCCGTATAAACATAGCACTTTTCACCATAAAGATAGTGCCTCCAAATCTTCAAGGCAAAAATTACAGCTGCTAATTCTAAATCATGAGTTGGATAGTTGCGTTCATGCGGTTTCAGTTGCCGTGAAGCATAAGCAATGACTTTCCCGTTCTGCATCAGTACACATCCTAGTCCACTCAATGAAGCATCACTGTACACTACAAAATCTCTTTCTGATTCTGGTAAAGTCAACACCGGTGCCTCTGTTAACATTCGTTTTAATGCTTCAAAACTTTTCTGACATTGCTCATTCCAAACAAATGGAATATTTTTCTATAGTAGCTTGGTCATCGGTAAGGCTATCTTTGAAAATCCGTTGACGAATCTTCGATAGTAACCAGCCAATCCGAGAAAACTTCGTACCTCTGATACATTCTTAGGAACTTTCCACCGAATAACGCTTCAATCTTCTTTGGATCCACTCTAATTCCATCCGCGATACGACATGACCAAGAAACACAACTTCGATAACCGAATTCACACTTGCTCAATTTTCCGTACAATTGCTTTTCTCGTAGTATTTGCAAAACAATCTGGAGATGTTGCTCATGATCTTTTTCGACTTGGAATACACCAAAATATCGCCGATAAAAACTAATACTGAACTGATCCAAGTATGGTTGAAAAATTCGATTCATAAGATCCATAAAAGCGGCGGGGCATTTGTCGGTCAAATGGCATCACTAAAATTCATAATGCCCATACCTCATGCACGAATGCCGTCTTCAATATGTCGCACTCTTTTACTTTCAACCGATAGTATCCCGACCTTAGATCAATCTTTGAAAATACTAAGCTCCTTTCAGTTGATCAAACAAATCATCTATTCGGGAAGTGGATACTTGTTCTTGACAATCAATTTGTTGAGTTGTCGATAATCAATGCACAATCGCATCGACCCATCTTTCTTCTTAACAAATAACATTGGAGCTCCCCATGGTGATGTACTAGGTCGTATAAAACCTCTGTCCAATAAGTCTTGTAACTGTACTTTTAATTCTTTTAGCTCGATGGGTGCCATACAGTGCGGAGGTATCGATCTGGGATCTGCACAGGTAGACTTCAATCACAAATTCTACCTCTCGATCGGGGGTAATCCGGTAATTCCTCGGGGAATACATCAGAAAATTCACATACAGTCCGAATTTTACTACACTGACTTTCAACTGAATCCGAATTAATCACATATGCTAAGAAAGCATTACAACCTCGATGAAGAAGCTTGCTAGCTTTAATGGCCGAAACAATACGAATTGATCCACTAGTCCAATACCATTTACTTCAATTCTATCTTCACTTTCATTCTGAACAATAAACTTCTTCTTATAACAGTCTAAAATCACTCCATGTTCTGATAACGAGTCCATTCCCAAAATAACATCAAAGTCGCCAAATGGCATAATCAACAGATCAACAGGGAATATTCTATCTTGAATCATTAACGAACATCTTCGACATATATGGTTCATTAAAGTAGTTTGTCCCAGTGGACTAGACACTTCTATTATAACTTTAGACAATTCAAACTCTAATTTTTTTGTCTCAACTACTTTCGTATTAACATATGAATGTGATGACCCAGGGTCTATTAAAGCATAAACGGGTGCTGAATTCAATAAGAATATACCTGTCACCACATCGTGAGCATCTTTCTCTTCTCGAGTCCTCACAACATACGCTCGAGCTGGAGCTCTAGCTTCAGATTGTTGTGTAGCACTCTCACTAGTTCTTCTAGTACCACCTCTAGCAAACGAACTACTTGGCTGATCCCGACCTCGGAAGCAAATTCAGATCTTTGCACTCATGTCGGTGTTGTTCCGATATCTTTGGGCAATCTTTAATAAAGTGATCGGTAGCTCCACAACGAAACAACCTCCATCAATTTTCTACACTCCTCTTTGTGTCGGTTTCCACAATGCTCACATATTGGAATTTCAGATTCGAATCGGACTTGGATCTCGCCATGAGACACGATGAGTCCGTCTTTTCCGACCTCGATCACTCCTTTCGATCGAGAACTAAATCTCCAATTACCTCGTGATTCCTTTGACCGCTTAGGCTGCGGACTTGAACTAACCATTCCGGGACGTTTTTCAGTCGAATGAGCAACTTCAGACTTTTTATCCCTTCCAAGAATTTGTTCAATCATCTTAGCTCTTTCCATTAAATCCGCAAACTCAGTGATTCTAAGAGGCATCAACTGTAGTCTAAATTCATCACGTAATCCTCTTAAAAATCTTTTACATCGGTCGGCTTCATCGGTACAAACTCAGTGGCATATCTGCTCAATCTCAGAAATTCTCGTTCATAATCCACTATAAGCATCTCACCTTGTTTCAGTGTTAAGAACTCTTGTCTTTTGTCTTCTATGTACATTTCTCCCAAATACTTATTTTGAAACTCTTTTTGAAAGAAGTCCCAACTTATCTGTTCCTCAAGTACATTCTGAATCACTGATTCCCACCATACTAAAGCTTCCTCTTGCAGTAATGAGACAACACACACTAAGCTTTCTTGTGGTGTACATTCAAGTTGCTTCAGAACTCTCTTTGTAGTCTTTAACCAATTTTTAGCAGTAGTCGAATCAATTCCCTTGGCACCCAAAAATTCTGTAGCTCCATATTTTCTCAATTCTTTAATTGGAGCTCTTCGGGTAGTAGGGATAGAGGACGTAGCAAGCATAGTTCCTATCGCTTTTGAAGGGCATCGGCGATTATTCTAAAGACTTGATATTGTCACTTCCAACATTCGGTTGATTTCCTACTGGATTCACACTTAGAGTTGCAGACTCCGATTCATTCACATTATACGGTTCATCATCTTCACTATACATCTCTTGATCAGTATCCTCAATGCTTTTATCGACATTCTTAATGCTATAAAACAAAAATATTCAACAAACATATCAAGATCCAATCCCAACTCAAATTTGACTCAGTAATGGCATGTACCTCTAGATTCCCATTGACATTCGATTTAGTCCTAGAACCGACTAAACCTAAATAGCTCTGATACCAATCAATATTGTAACGTCCCCCCTACCCGAGACCATTGCCGGAGTCAAGCAGGAGACATTACAAAACTTATCTTAGCACTTAAACAGTTTTCGTAGTAAACTATCCATCTGCGTCACAGTCGCTAAAAAAATCATATCTCGAGTTACGAAACTCGAAATCCAATTCCGTAAATTTTCCCTAAAACTAGACTTATATATATACTTACTAATTTTTTTCTAGAATTTTTGGTCAGGCCAATTAGTACAGTTTATTATAAGAAGTCTCCCCTGTTTCAGGGTTCAGCTACTCTGACCCTTGTGCACTTCGAATCAAATTTCTTCCTGTACAGAAATCCAATGACTATGCCATTTGTTTCAATTAAAATAGACTCAATAATGAATCCATACATATAAAGTTTGAGTCCTAATTCTTAATACACAATTTATGGTGAATTTCTAAAGTCAGAACAGGGAATCCAGAAATTGTTCTAACCCTGTTTCACCAAAACGTAAATATCTCATAAAATACAACTCTTTTACCAATTTTGTTTCTTCCATATAAAAATAGATTCATTAAGCTTCAATTACATATTTTATTCATCATCTAATTCACTTTATACTATTTTTGGTATATTTTCAAAGTTAGACTACTGTTACTGTCCAAATCTGTTTTAGTATAAAATGTTGATAACTAAGTTTATAACATCTTCATTTCTTCTTTCTACAACATTTACCAACAATTCCTCTTATTACTCTTCACTAACATATCAAAACATACCATTCTTAAGGTTTTGGTAACATTTACAAAACATACCAAAATATCATTTAACAACTTAGATACTTTTAATATAACCAAAAGACATCCTAGGTACAATGCCATTTTCCAAAAAGATAGAAACTTCACCAATTTGAGTTTGGGGATCGGCTTGTATGCTGAGTCCTTATACTTTCGTACCTAGCTTGCGCACGGAAACAAACCGTACGCTGAGAATACTCTCAGTGGTATTTCCATAAACAATAGCTTAATCAACTTTAAAACATGGTAATTCAAACACATTATTGCTATTATTCAATATCAATCAGTACTTTAATAACCTTTACTTTATTTACCCTTATTAACATAACTCGGACACTAACGGATACACGGATCCAACCCACACTCCGGGATAAGCACATAGTGCTTCATCGGAACAAATCCGGAACTTTAACATTATAGTACACAAAGTACTTCATCGGAACAAATCCGAACTTTAACGATGAGTCGACACATAGTGTCTCATTGACTCAATGTCGGAATATCCCAATACTTCCAATTCCTATGACATGTCAACTATATCCGACTAGCCCGACATTTGTTAATAGGGTATTCAAAATCACATTCATTTCAATATGGTAAAAATACTTACCTCATTCACATTTTCATACAATATAAATATCAAATATAGCAATAACGATTAAGCTCGGTTTATAGAAATACAAACCACTATTTATCGAATTTAATCGATATCTTCGTTCACTTTCTCTTTCCTTCTTTGATGACGTATCCGTGCTACGTTTGCTACTAACAATCATACAATTAAAATTCATCAATATACTAATTCATAAAACACATTTTCACTTTCTATCAAACTTTTACAAAATTCCAATTTCGTCCTTTTTCCATTACTAATCTTTTTCTTTAACTTAAGCTTCATATTCTCTTTTAATCAACTCATTAACAATTTCTAACTCATAAAATTCATTATAAAACATAAATTTTGAGCTCTATTCAACTTAATCCCTATTTAAACCTAACTTAGAATTCTTTTAATAAATCACTCAATTTTCACTTCTAACTTCAATTCCTATCAATTTAACCCATAAAACCTCAATTTATTCAACTAAATCAATATCTAAAAATTTTCTATTTTCTTCATTTTAACCTCATACATGTAGAACTTTGAATTAGGCATCCATAAACATAAAAATCATAAGAAAATGAGCTAAAACAACTTACCAATTAAACTTTAGGGCCTTAATCCTCAAATTTCCCTTTTCTTTTCTTTCTTTCTTTCCTTCTTTCTTTCTCACGTTTGCTCTCTGTAACTCTTTCTATGTTTCTTTACTTATTATTATTTATTCATTATACTATATTATATTATTATTAACCTATAAAAATATAAATTAACATGTGTAATAGCTATAACATAAAATATCTTATAGCTATTACACATATATACCAACTATTACACATGTTATATCATACATTCACACACATGGCACTTAGGGTCTAATTGCTAGATTAGTCCTTTTACTTCTTTAATCTATAATTAAACTTTTATTCCTTATGCAATTTAATCCTTTAAACTAAATTCAAGCTACTTCACTTAATTAAACACTAAATAACCATTCAACTATAATTCATAAATATTTCTAATAAATATTCATGAATAAATTTCACGGAAACAGTACTCAAGACTCAATTTCCGATACCGTAACTTTCGGTTCATTACAGAGTAGCCATATGGAAATTATTCCAATGAGTTATTAATGAAATTGTGATTTGGAGGATGAAATAGTTAAACTAATAGATATATGATTGTGTACAATATTTGATATGATTTGTGTTTTTATGCCTATGAGCTTACTAAGCTTCAATAAGCTTATTTGTGTGTGTTTGATAATTTTTTTTGTAGATTGAATTAAAGAGAAGTTGGTAGATCGGATCAACACAACAGGGCACGCTATTCAGATCAATTCCGGTAGTTTTTATTTTATGTTTAAAGATTTATATGGCATGTATAGAGTTTGAATGAATTGAAGTAAAGATGTTATAAACTAGTTAACAATATTTGTACTAAAACAGTTTTTGGTAAGTAGCAGTAGTTTGACTTTGAAAATTCACCATAAATTGTGGAAATTGAGTTAAGGGCTGAGAAAAAAATGAGATTAAAGCCTAATGAGTCTAGTTTCATATAGAGGAAACGGTGTATGCAATTGGATTTTATGTTATGAGATATTTAAATTGTTGTGAGACAGAGTTTGAATGACTTTGAGATCCCCTGTTCTGATTTTAGAAAATCATTAAAAATTTCAAAAAAATAATTATGAGTCATACTATATATGTATGGATTCCTCATTGGGTCTATTTTTAAGAGAAATAAACAGCATGGTTATTTGAATTTTGTACAGAGAGAAATTGGTTCCTAGTGCACAGGGGTCAAAGTAGCCAAACCCTGAAACAAGGGAGGATTTAACTAATAAACTGTACTAATTGGACCAACCAAAAATTATATAAAAAAATTGGTAAGTAGATATATGAGTATAATTTCGGGGAAAATTTACGGATTTGGATTTCGAGTTTTATAACTCGAGATATGAATTATTTAGCAACTATGACGCAGTTGGACAGCTTGTCTGAAAAGTATGATATAAATTATCTGAATTTGGTTAAGTGCTCAAATAAGTTTAGTAGTGCCTTGTGCTCCACTCCGGCAACGGTCTCGGGTAAGAGGCGTTACAGTACCTCCAATACATCTCTTTAATTTCTCATATGATCTGAAAGCTTACAGTCTCAACTCTCAACTGTTCTTAAATTTTCAACCCTTCTCAGTTTCCCATGATATCATGACATAAAACCCGGATCTCAACTTGATTAAATGGTGACAGGAATTCCAAGAAATCCAACAATCAAAGAGACCTGAAATTCCATAAATCTGATGAGTAGAAATTCATTCAATACCTATATGATTTATAGATCTCGCTAAACATTTAACAATAGGATACATCACATTTTCCTCTTTCCGCCATAGAAATAATTCTGATATGGCCTCAAGAATAATCCTTCTCATTTCCATCCTAATATCAACACTGACAAGGATAATTTTGA
This sequence comes from Gossypium arboreum, assembly GCF_025698485.1. Lineage (NCBI taxonomy): Eukaryota > Viridiplantae > Streptophyta > Magnoliopsida > Malvales > Malvaceae > Gossypium > Gossypium arboreum. Next base: position 115,575,232 of record NC_069081.1, on the reverse strand, counting down.
TAGATCCCAATGCTCGGCTTTAACCCCTTTAACAACTCTGATTTTATGTAACATCGGATGCTCTAAACTATCACATTACCTCACTGTCTTGAAACACAGCACAATTCATACAACAATACATTCTTGAAAGTCGAAGTATTTACTCAATGTAGACTAGTCTAGTTCGACGCGCTTGGTTACCAATATTCTCATCTATCCAAACTCATCAACATGTAATAAACTTTTCAGCTTTCACAAGACGAAAACCTTATCATTCGTAGTGACTTTAACTAATATCCAACTCTTTCTAATAAATATACACTTCTCGTTCGGACTATTTACTCTTTTATCTGTACAAAATGAAATTATATTATCGACTTGAAAAAATAATCGACATAATTGTCACATGAAATCTTTCAAATAAATAATTCACCATACCGACTGAAACTCGCGCTTTTATCACCTATGCCTTTACTGATGTCAAATCCTTATATAGAAATTAGAAAAAATCTCAATACTAAAATCACCACATTACCAAGATCAAATTAGAAGTATAGTCATATTTGACATGATTATCACGAATGAAGAACGTGCTTGAACATGAGTCATAATTGACAAATTATGGAACAAAGATAACAAGAAAACCGAATAAAGAAATCCAGAATAAAGAGATCCAGGATAAAGAAACCCAAGATACGATACTATGCCGGAGAATCGAAAGCCAAACTCATAGAGAAAGTACAGAATACCCCGATAATTCTTCAAAGAAAGAAAGTCCAAAAGAAAACATTATTTAATCCACTGGAATCAAATATAACAAGAACAATATATCTTCCCATACATATATATCAGGTGAAGCATCAAGTAGAAGAAACAGAAACATAATATCTTACGTATTCTCTCATCAATTCTTATCAGACGAAATGAAATAGAATACCCGATGAAATAGAGCAATATAAATTATAAACCAGTCAGACTACCAATGCTTTCATCCAACACTAGAATTAGAAGACATTCCCATATAACAAGAATTTCTTCAGAAGATTAATAGCCATAGAAATATTTCTACTGAACGGTAAACACATAGAACATCTCAAAAAGATCGCTAAATCATCCAGTCATAATGTCACACTCAGATAGTTCACATTTCAAATCTCATTTCCCCAACTAGTTACGCCATCACAAATTTCATATTAAACCATTCACTAAAGAAGGCCGATTCGAATAAATTTCGATTTACACTTTTCTCGACCTTGCACTGAGTAATTCGATTTACCAAAGAGAATTCCTTCTCTAATTGGGATAGTGCATAACTCCAATAATCTTTTCACAATCCGATACTTTCTTGGCTCGACTTTACTTATCAGCTCATTTTCAACCTCTGATCATACTTATAATTATTCTATCACTAAACTCTTTGGGTTCTCAACCGGAAACTTATTCAATACAAATCTCATGAAATTCCATTATAAGTACCACTTCGGTAAGGAGGAGGGGTTGTAGGACCTCTGACTCGACTTTCTTATACATACACATATGACATAACTCCCATCATCATAGCAACATCATCAAAATCATGTCATTCATTCAGGCAATGCAACATTCATGTTGGCTTACACAAATTTTCCTATTGTCCATTTAGACAATATACTTATGCATACATTCTATGTTTTCTAGATAGCTTTACTTATCCATTCATTTAATTAAATTAAGTCATGCTCATGACATCATATAAGACCAAACAAACATATATATTTGCATCACAATCACAACTTTCATTTCGTGCATCATCATGTACATATCATTACAATCATATAATTCAATCCAACAATTTAATTAACATAGATAAGTTCATTTCATTATAATCCTTTATCTTATAAAAATTATATATCATTAGCATTCATCAACATTAGATGTCCAAATCAAGACAAGGACATTTTCATTCGTATCATAATATTATGACTTTTATTCATACCTCTACCACTTTCTATTTATTCCGTTCATCTTATCAAGTAAGCCACATACATTACATCATATGAGCATTAAGCAAATATGAATATTTATCACATATGTATCATAAACTTTTATTCATACTTTTCTGAACCGAGACTTATCATAATCATAATTTTACTCAAATACCTTCACATAACATTGAACATGGTCGGCGCAGCTCGGTTGGAGAGTACCCTGTCTAAATAAGACGGTACTCATACACGTCGGAAGACATCATACTATCACAGATCAGTGGCATGTATAGCTAAACTTTTACACATGGTAGGTTAGTCCGAGAACCGACTAAACCTGCTCTGATACCACCAAATGTAACGCCCCGTACCCGAGACCATCGCCGGAGTCGAACACGAGGTGTTAATAGACTTAATTCATTACTTAAACAAATTCAAACAATTTATTTTTAAAATTTTCAGTCAAGCTAACAATCTGCGTCATAGTCGCTAAAATTCATATCTCGAGTTACTGAAACTCAAATCCAATTCGTAAATTTTCCTGAAACTAGACTCATATGTCTATTTAATAATTTTTTATAGAATTTTGGTCGAGCAAATTAGTACAGTTTATTAGTTAAAGTCTCCCTGTTTGAGTTTGACTGCTCGACCTCTGTATTACTGAATCAAATATCTCCTGTCATGAGTTTCAATGACTATACCATTTGCTTCTAATAAAACTAGAGAAATCTGTACATATAAATTATGACTTCTAATTATCTTTGAACAATTTATGGTGAATTTCCAAAGTCATAACAGGATCCAGAAATTGCTCGCCCTGTTTCACAAAAATTTAAACATCTCATAAAATATAACTCATATACCTATTTTGTTCCATCCATATGAAAATAGACTCATAATTCTTCAATTCCATATATTATTCATCATCTAATTGTATCTCTACTATTTTAATGATTTTTCAAACTCATGTCACTTCTGTGTTCTGAATCTATTTTATGGTAAATTTTACCTATTTCATGGTTTCCATGAATTAGCTAGCAATTTAGCATACATAACACCAAATATGATCATGATTAGCCATTCCAATGGCTAATCATTACCAAGCATTTCCATACCACTCAATAATCATATCATAAGACCATATATACAAAATGATTATAATGCTATACATGCCATACTCAAATTATACAAGCCATTATGCCAAGATGGTATATTGATAGTGTGAGCATGCCTCCGATCGTTCCTGATTTCCGAGCTGGCTTGTCAACACTCGTATGCGAAAATAGCTACTTTTACCATTTCGTCCACAACTTGGTATTTTTCCCATTTTAGTCCGAATTTCAGTTCTCCTTGCTAATCGAGCTTGGAATCTTGAAAAACCCTAGCCATGGTTTCTCCTTGCTATATTCGGCCATCGGGTTGAAGATGAGCAAAATTGGCTTTTAATTTTATATTTTAATTCATTTTACCCCTAAATGACCAAAATGCCCTTACTACTAAACTTTTCAAAAATTTCATCCATGTCCAATTTTTGTCCATAGACTTAGAAATTGGTAAAATTGCTATTTAAGACCTCCTAATTAATATTTCAAAACAATTTCATACTATAAACTTCTAGAATGCAAGTTTTACAAATTATTCGATTTAGTCCCTAATTTCAATTTAAGCACTTTATGCATAAAATTTCTTCACGAAATTTTTACACAATCATGCAATTATATCATAGACCTCAAAATAATCATAAAATAATTATTTCTATCTCGAATTTTGTAGTCATGAAACCACTATTCCGATTAGGCCCAAAATCAGGATATTACATTGTCTCTTAAGATATAATAAGTCCAGTCATCCATTAAACACTTTGCGAACTTGCAAAAGTTAAAAGTTAGAAGCTCCACCAAATGGCACCTAATATTCAGTAACCTCTACTATGGAGCTAATAGTGAACTGACTCTTGAGCTAAGGCTACTTCGAGAAATATAGTATTGTGTCGCATACATAAGTTTCTAGTACCATACAATGAGCTTTGTAAGCTAGCACATTTGGCCATGTACTTGGCTATAATGAGTGCTCTAGAGAATAGAGAATAGAGAGTGAGCTCACTTTCACACTCATATAAGCAAGGCTACAATGAACTTTGTAAACTAGCGCATTTTGGCTATGTACTTTTTTCCGAAGATCAGAATTAGGATAAGATAAAACATTATATAAAGTTTTAAGATCTTCTTAAACAATAAACACATAATAATCAAGGTCAAAATCTTTTACTGTTGTTTTACCTCTTCTAGGTTCACTTATAAATTCTTTTCTTTTATTGGGTTCAGAAGTAAATTGTTCAAGAGTTTATTTATTAACTTCAAATTCAAAGATAATTGTCAATCTAGATTCAACTCTCCACTACTTTTAGTTTGAAAGAAAAACGTGTTTTCATGAAATATGATATCTAAGGATTCAACTATAACATTGTTATTTAAGTCTAAAAAACTTGTATATCTTACTTGCCAAAGCATAACCTAAAAATGTACATCTAGACGTTGTAATCTCAAAGTTTAATCTTTTAGGATTTGAAAGTCTAACAAAAAAAAAAAAGATAACACACTAAAATAATTCACGTTTGGCTTGTAACTTTTCCAATGTTTATAAAATATTTTTAATGAGTGATTTCGTAGTACCTTATTAAAGACATAATTAATATTAAAACTGCTTCTCACATGGCATTAGTCAAATCTAGTGAAGTTTTTTTTTTTTTTTGTATGTTTTGTCACTCGATTTGATGTAGGCGAGTGGGGGAATAATTTCATGAACAATCAAAGGATTGCATGAAAACATTTAATATGAGGTTATCATACTCACCTCTTTTGTCACTCTTGAATATTTTGATTTTCATTCTCAAAAAATTTTCTTTTTTATAAAAGTGAAAATTTTCTCTAAAGCTTCACTTTAATTTTTCAATAAGTAAACATATATATATATATATATATATATATATATATATATAAATTTAAAAATCATCAATTAAGGTCAAAAATAACTTTTCCCACTCCATGTTAGAATCCATTCAAATTCACAAATATCAGTGTGAATCAATTTTAACAATTCTGGATTTCTTGCCACACTTCTGAAAGGTGTTGTGATTAGTAATGCTACATGATTCACATTTTTCAATTTCATTATTTAGTTTAGGAAGAAAACTAAATTACTCGCATTTTTCACATACTGTTATAGTAATCAACCTCCCAGCCTTTGCAATTGTCTTTTGCGCTTCTTTAGTCTTCAAATCCTGCAACTTGGTTAGTAAACAACACCCCAAAACGCTAGCTTGCACCCAAGCAAGATGATGGTGTTATGATGTCCTTAATCACAAACTAAGAGAATGCAATCAACAACTAATCCTTAATAACTTAGTTATGTTCTGTTGGAAATTTTGGTGTAGAAAGCAATTTTGTCGCACATAAAAACTAACGGTTTAAAAAATTATAATTTTTTTAAAATGGAGTTTTTATGGTATTTATAACAATAAATATTTATCAAATCAATACTTATCTTTTAGGCTAGGCAAACTTAGACATTTTAGGACTTTTTACCACATTATATTTTATGCTATTCTCGAACTTTTAGTTTGCTTAAAGTGTGGACTTTAAATTCATGAACTAATAACATGTAATGCCCCGTACCCGAGACAGTCGCCGGAGTCGAATACGAGGTGTTAACGGACTTAATTCATTACTTATACAGCTCAAACAATTTATTTTTAAAACTTTCAGACAAGCTGGCAATCTGCATTATAGTCGCTTAAAAATTCATATCTCAAGTTCCGAAACTCGAAATCCAATTCCTTAAATTTTTCCTAAAACTAGACTCATATATCTATCTACTATTTTTTTTTTCTAGAATTTTTGGTCGGGCCAATTAGTACAATTTATTAGTTAAAGTCTCCCCTGTTTCAGGGTTCGACTTCACTGACCTCTGTGTATTACGAATCAAATTTCTCTCTGTAAAGAACTTCAATGACTATGCCGTTTGTTTCTCTTAAAACTAGACTCAATAAGGAATCTTTACATATAAATAATGACTTCTAATTATTTTTTTAAAATTTATGGTGAATTCTTAAAGTCAGAACAGGGGATCCAGAAATCACTCTGGCCCTGTTTCACAAAAATTCAAATATCTCATAAAATATAATTCATATACCTATTTTGTTCAATCCATATGAAAATAGACTCATTAAGCTTCGATTCCTTAACTTATTCATCATTTAAGTCAATTTCTACTATTTTTAGTGATTTTTCAAATTCACATCATTGCTACAGCAATATTCTGTTTTATAAAAATTTCACTTTACTATAGATTTCCATGGACTAAATAGCATTTTAAACATACATGGCATCAAATATGATTTAGATTGGCCATTCCAATGGCTAATCATTCACAAACCCTTTTCTCACCAAACCATAACCATGTCATAAAATCATTTACACAAAGTGAGTATTTTGTCATACATGCCACATTCAAAATACACAAGCCATTTTACCAATTTAGGCCTTCGGATAGTGTGAACGAGTCTTCGACCTATCCCGATTCTCAAGCCGGCTTGTCAACAACTACAATGAATGAAAAGGAGGGAGTAAGCATAAATGCTTAGTAAGTTCACATGCAAATAGCAAGTAACATAATCATGCAATTCCACATAAAACATCATTTGCATAAACAACATCAAGACATTCGTGTTTCGTTTGCATTTAATATCTTTCTACGATTTCATCATACCAAGTTCTCAACCCGAGGATTTAAGCATATACCTGTCAAATTTTCTCATTCACCACACTTACCAATATATCACCTTCGTTTTAGGCATTCTTCTCATTCACTTAAGATTCACCCGTTGAACACATCAGAATATAATTCGAATACGCGGATTTCATGAACGTAAGTGCCATACCCGCAGCTAGACAAACTCAATAGCCTGCAGAACTTATGTAGCCAAGCTACCATGTAACCCGCCCATAAGTGAACTTGGACTCAACTCAACGTGTAACACCCCCATGCCCGAAACCGTCACCTGAGTCAAGCTTGAGGTGTTACTAAACTTATCTTACCTTTTAAACAACTCTAAACCACTTATTTTAATTTTCGAAATAAACTATTTTTCTGCGTCATGGTTGCTTAAAAATTCATTTCTCGAGTTTCAAAACTCAAAATTAAGATCCGTAAATTTTTCTTGAAACTAGACTCATATATCTATCTAATAATTTTTTTCTAGAATTTTTGACTTGGCCAATTAGTACAGTTTATTAGTTAAAGTTTCCCCTGTTTCAAAACTCGACTGCACTGACCTCTTCTTACTACGAACCATGTTTCTTCCTGTAAAAAAAATTCATATGACTAAGCCGTTTAATTCTCTTAAAACTAGATTCAACAAGGATTCTAACCATATAAAGTACACCTTCTAATTAGTTTTTTACAATTTATGGTGAATTTCCAAAGTTGAAAAAGGGGATCCAGAAATCGCTCTGACCCTATTTCACTAAAACTCAGATATCTCATAAAATATAATACATTTACCTATTTTGCTTATTCCATAAGAAAATATACATAATAAGCTTTAATTTCATATTTTATTAATCTTCAAACTATGTTTCTACAATTTTTAGTGATTTTTCAAAGTTACGTCATTTCTATTACTTGAATCTGTTTTTAGGTTACTTTCACATTTTTCATAATTTTCATGTGATAATCACTATTCAATCATACATATTAATAAACATGTATATCATCGGCTATTTTATTAGCTAATCACTAGCAAGTATTTACACATCATTCATTGTTCATATTATACCAAAAGTAGCTAAGTTTCTATACATGCCATACCCAAAACAAAACGTCTAATTATACCGAGTTATTTCTTTGATAGTGTGATCGGCCTCCGACGTTTCCTTCGATCCTCGAGTGACTAGATAAGTACTATAAGAAGAATAAAATAAAGAGATTAAGCACTAGGCTTAGTAAGCTTACAAGCAAATAAATCACAACATTCAACATAATGGATAATTATGCATAATATCATCTAACATCATAAATTTCTTTACTTCTCAATTTCTATCTTCTTCTTTATTCCCTTACCTTCTTTCTTACCTGACCTTTCCTTTTTCATAAGTATAATCTACTTTTCCTTTGCTGTTAATTCACTGTAATTTAACTCATATCCTGACCCGTTGAACCACTCGAAATACTAAGGATACTAGGGTCGTTCCTGTCTATCAATATCCTGCCAATGCCATGACTTTGACATGGACTTACATGAATTATTCATGTCTCCAATGCCATATATAATATGGACTTACATGGCCCAATCCTGTCTCCAAAGCCATATTTCTATTATGGACTTACATGGCTCATTTCTGTTCTGTCCTGTCAACCCTAATATCCTAACATTCCTAGGGTTCAACCGGGGCTTTCTAACACTTTTCCTCTGTCACTTTTCCTCTGTCACTTCACCTTAAATTCGACTTTAAATATTTTTATAACATAAATATATAAATTGTAACGCCCCTAACCCGAATCCGTCACCGGAATAGAGTTACAAAGCATTACCGGAGTTACCGATTCATTTATCAGATATTTCATTAATCCGATATCTTTTCTTTTCTACGTTCAAGTCTCGTATTCAAGTCATCCGGATCTTTATAAAGAAATTTGATCGTCGTTTTCATTTATTTCATGTTATAATACATTCAACTAATACTCTAAACAAAATTATCATTTTACCCCTAAACTTTTAATTAATGACGATTTCATCCTTAGGTTAAAATTGTAACACCCCCAACCCCGAACCATTGCCGGAACAAAGTTACGAGGCATTACCAGACGTATCAGACAACTTATGAATAATTCACTAATAAAATAACATTCATAGCATAATTTAAATTACTAAATCCCTATATTGAACTATTCAAATCTAAATCTTACATTTAAGTGAAACGGACTCGTTGAAGTATTCCAATTTTATTATTATTATTATTATTTATTTTATTTTATTTCTTTTTTATAAATTTAACAAAGATTTCGCTTATTTTTACATAAACCCTCCGCAATTAAACCATATTCATTTCAAACATAACCAATTTAACCAATTTATTTCACACATTTATTTTCTATTCTAAATACCTTCTAATCAACTTAATTAATATAATATCAATTTAAAATTATCATTGTACTAATTAAATTGAAATGAATAAACTTTTTCATTATAATTCTTAAACTTGTAATACTAACATTTTAAACCATTTATATTCAAAACATAATAACATTTATACACATCCTATATACATGCCACATTACCAAAAGAAAATATACATCACCAAAAGTTTGTCAAGTCGGTTCGGCTTTGAATGCTGGTTCGAACTTGACTTCTACAACTCATGCATGGAAACAACTGTAAACACGAGTATGCATATACTCAATGGTATCACTATAATTCAGTTTATAATTAAATACATTAAATCACACACATACTTTTACAATTACAATCATCATCACCTAATGAACAATTCAATCTTTTATTTTATCATTCGATTATATATATATATATATATATATATATCATTCTTATTTCTTTATTTCAATTCTCAACTTTCACATATGCCATATCATTCAAAATTTAGTCTTATCGGTAGATTTATTTCATTTGCCCTATTAACTTGACTCGGACACGGCGGATACAGTTCCAACCAACACACCAAGACGGCACATAGTGCCTCATCGATCGGCCGAACAAGAATAAAGATAAGATAAGATAAAGATGCGGTACACGAGTACCTCATTGGAACAAATATGAAACGAATAAGAATAAAGAATAAGATAGCGGTATAATAGCGATTCGACACACAAAGTGTCGAATCGATAACGATAACGGTAACAATAATAATGAGTCGGCACATAAGTGCTCGATCGATAAGTTTAAAAACCCGTACTCTTCCATATCCTATGGCATGCCAACTATATCCGACTAGCCCGACTAGTTAATAGGGTATTTAATTCATTTTCTAATACAATTTCAATTTCGATTCAATATTAATTATGTATTATTATTTCGATCAATTTTTACGGTAATACAATATTTCGTTTTCATCAGAAATTTTACAGTTCAATACAAGATATCGTAATATTATTCAGTAATTTTCACAATTCAATTCGATATTCAAAACAATATTCAAGATCCCATAATTCATTCAAGATCAATCTCAATTTTAATACTCAATCACAAATTTATCAGTTCATTAAATACTTACCTTAAGATACTTACCACACATACATATTAAATTAAACACGTATTAATTATAAAGCTTGAGTTATAGTGATATAAACCAGAATTCTCTTCGGATTTAATCCTCGACGATCTTTCCTTTTCCTTTTTGGGCCGATGCTTCAGGCTCGATATTAGCTACGAACAATTAAAATAATTTCACAATTATTAGCATAACACAATTTAAATGCTGAAATTTTCATCTAACTTTTACTTTAATTCCAATTTAATCTCAACTAAACCTATATATTTTCCTTTCTCAATTCATACCTTTTTACTACTCAATTTCTTACCAAACTCACATCTAACTACTTAATTTTTATCATATTTTCATAATTTCGAATTTATTTCAATTTAATCCCTAAAACTCAAAACTTATAGCTTAGTTTACAATTCAATCCTTTATTCAATTCTAATTAAAATTTCTATCAAATAAACCCCAATTCCATCATTTGTTCAACATAACTCATGTTTAGAAATCTACTATCTTTCAAAATTTCAATATAAATCATGACATATTTTGTCCTAGAACTCCAAAAACTTAAAATTTACAAGAAAAAGGATTAAATTGACTTACCAATTTAATTTTGAACCTTGAAACCTAAATTTTCCTTCCTTTTTTTTTTTCTTCTTTCTCCCCTGTTTCTTCTCTGTTTTCATTTTCATTTCTGTTTCTTTTAACTTATTTGTTTCTTTTATATATAATATAATATAATATAATATAATATAATATAATATAATATAATATAATATACTTAATTATTAAATAAATATATATATTTTTAATCAATAAAATCTTTGATTTTTTCACGTTAAACCTCCTCAGCTATAGGAAATGGTTTAATTTCCTCTTAAGTCCTTCTAGTTTTTCTTTAATCTATAATTAAACTTTTACCCTTATTCAATTTAATCCCTTTTTACTAATTACTCTAAATTAAGTTGAATTTACTTAATTAAAACCTAATTAAACACTCTATTAGACTCATAAATATTTTTAATAATTATTTTCGAACTTATTTCACTAAGACGGAGGCCCGATAACACACTTTTCCGGTGCCCACGGATTTTGGGTCGTTACAAAAATAAAATAAAATTATTGCAATTTAATCCTTATTTCCAGCTGTTATTCTCACACAAATTGATAACAACCTATGAATTCTATAAAATGCTAGAATTTTCCATAATTTCAACACTTTTCAATTTAATCCTTAAAACATGTTTTTCCCTGATCTTGAACTAAATTAATAATTTCATTCAATTTTGTAATTTAAATAATAAAATAATCCATTTCATGCAAATTGGTCATTTCTAACTTTTTTTTACAAAATTGCCCATAAAATTTTACTTTTATTCAATTTAGTCCATGAGTCTAAAACATACAATTAGCCATGCTAGCTGAATATTCATACATATTTTCCTCCTTCTCCCCTCCATTCCACATCCTTAATTTATATAACATGCAACAAGTAACATTATCAATAATTTCACTATTTACTTATGTATATTCAAAATTATCCATTTGCGTCATAGTCACTAAATTATTTATATCTTAAGCTACAGAACTTGAAATTAAGATCCGCAAATTTTCCCTGAAACTAGACTTACTTATCTTATTACCATAAAATTTTCAGAATTTTTGGTTTAGCCAATAAGTACAGTTTATTCTTTAAATTTTCCCCTGTTCTGCTGTCTGACAGTTCCGACCCTTCTTCACTAAGAATTAATTATCTCATCGTACGAGATTCGGATGATGTTCCCGCTTATTTCTATTGAAAATAGACTCTTTAAGGATTTTAAACATATAAATTTAATCCCTTAATTATTTTTCTCCAATTTTGATGATTTTCCAAAGTCAGAACAGGGGAACCCGAAATCATTCTGACATTGTCTCACAAAACTTATTATATCTCATGATTTACAATTCCATTGCTTACACCGTTTCTTCTATAAGAAACTAGACTCAATAAGCTTTAATTTCATATTTTATTCATCCTCTAATTATATTTATACAATTTTTGGAGATTTTTCAAAGTTAGACTATTGCTGCTGTCCAAAACTGTTTTAGTGCAAAATGTTGATTTTCATTTTGCCCCAAATTTCACAGTTCATACAATTCAGTCCTTACTTAATTAACCCCTCAATTAAACTAATTTTCTCAATTAATACTTTTCCTAGACATTATAAGTTATTTCATAACTATTGAAATTCAGAATTTCCACATAAAACTCCATCCTCAAACTCTTTTACAATTTAGGTCCCAAACATTCACTTTCTATTCAATTCTAATAAAATCAGCATATAAAAAATTTAAAGCTCTAATTCTATGTCAAATCATCATATACTTCCAGCATATATTCATATAAACTTTCAATTTCTTTCATAGAATCAAGAACTAATGAATTCAACAAATGGACCTAGTTGTAAAAGTCACAAAAACACAAAAATTTAAAGAAATAATCAAGAATTGAACTTACTTGCAGTAAAAATATGAAAAACCAGCTTAAGGGAACTCTTCCATGGTGTTTTTGCTGATGAGAATGCAGAAAAATAAAGAGAAATCTAGATAATTCCACTTTAGTCCTAGCTTTATTAAGTAAATTTTGCAATTTTCTAATTTTTCCCTTAATTCCCCTTATTTTCTTGGTGATTTCATGCTCTTGCCGTCCAGCCCAAATAGACCTTGGGTCTATTTTCCTTTTAAACCCTCTTTCTTTTATCATTTAAGCTATTTAATCATTTCCCACAATTTTACATTTGATACAATTTAGTCCTTTTTGTTCAATTAGCTATCAAGATTTTAAAATTTCTTGACGAAACTTTAATACTAACTTATTAACACTCCATAAATATTTATAAAAATATTTATGGCTCGATTTAAAATTCGAGGTCTCGATACCTCGCTTTCAATTTTAATTATTTTAATATATATATTTTAGTATATTTCACTATTTCAAAATTTTTCCTAACTTCACATTTAACTTATACTCACTAAATTAATAATATTTCCTACTCATTTTTCGGATTTAGTGATCTCGAATCACTGTTCCGACACCACTGAAAATTAGGTTGTTACATAAATGCTGGAAATTGACAATAATAATGTAAAATAAAAGAATATTGCATTTATTTACTGTAACTTACCTTGATACAAAATGTGACTAAACTTTACAATTTAGTCATTTACTTTTTCTTTTCCCCGATCTACTCCCGAATTTCGTTCTTCTTGATCTATAATAGCAAATTTAACTTATTTAATATTCACATTTATTAAAACAGTCCTTGACCCAAACTTTTGCAAAATTATATTTTTACCCCTAAACTTTCACATATTTACACTTTTTCCCCAAGGCTCGTAAATTAAACTTCATCCTATTTTCTTATGTTTTATGACATGCTGATCATTTTTCCCTTCTATGGCAATATCAAAATCACACTCTAACATATACTTATGACTATTGGTATTTTTTCCAATTTAAGCTCTTTTACTCGTTTTCACTTAAAACCAAGTAGCATAAGTTGTTTAACATAATTTAAAACCTCATATTCTATCATAAAACACCAAAATACACAAATTTCAGCCATGGGTATTTTTCCAAATATGAACCCTAGGTTGAATTATTACTAAAATAAGCTTAATCAAGTTACCGGGACTCCAAAAACGTAAAGATCATTAAAAACGGGGCTTGGAATCACTTATTATGAAGCTTGAAAGTTGAAGAAACCCCAGCTATGGAGGAGAGCAAAAATCGGCAGAAACTAATTGAGAAGATGACCAATTTTTGTGTTATTTTTCCCTTTTTAATTCATTTAATATCCAAATGACCAAATTACCCCTCCTTACTAAACTTTCAAAAATTCCTTCCATGTCCTAATTTTTGTCCATGAACTTAAAATTGATCAAATTGTTATTTAAACCCTCCTAATTAATATTCCAAAGTAATTTCATACTAAAAACTTCTAGAATGCAAGTTTTGCAAATTATTCGATTTAGTCCCTAACCTCAACTTAAGCACTTTATGCATAGAATTTCATCACGAAATTTTCACACAATCATGCAATCATACCATGAACCTCAAAATAATAATAAAATAACTTTTTCTACCTCGGATTTATGGTTTCGCAACCACTATTCCGTTTAGGCCCTATTTCGGAATGTTACACAACGAGCTCGAGCGTTCGCATCCATAAGTGAACTCGGACTCAACTCAATGAGTTCGGATGCCTAGTTACATCTCACGAACTCGGACTCAACTCAACGAGTTCGGAACTCAAATATCCTAGTGACATGTCACTTGTATTCTAATCTATTCCCAAGGTTCAAACGGGCTTTTTCCTCGATTACACATCTTTGTCATCTTCCACGAAATATCGAAATTGATACTTCGATGATAGTTCATACTTATCAAGTAATTCACATAATTACATATTATTCAACAATAACCACAAAACATAACATTTCATGATAATAATAAGCATCATATCATATAAACAACATTAAATTGCTTAAAATGACAATTATGTTATTACATTTACACATGAACTTTCCTCGATACAAAATATTAGCAATCGAGCCTATTCTTCGTAAACTTTGTTTTTCCCTCGATCACGACTTGAATCTCGTTTCTCTTGATCTATAATGCCAAATTAATCTTATTTAATACATACATTCACCAAAATAGTCTTTAATATGAACTTTGGCAAAATTATATTTTTGCCCCTAAACTTTTGCATAATTACACTTTTGCCCCTAGGCTCGGGAATTAAAATTCATCCCTTATTATTATGTTTTATGACATGCTGATCATTTTTCCCTTCTATAGCAACATCAAATTCACACTCTAACATGCACTTATGACTATTAGGTATTTTTACTGATTAAGCCCTTTTACTCGTTTTCACTTAAAACCGAGTAGTACAAGTTGTCTAACATAATTTAAAACCTCATATTCTATCTTAAAACACCAAAATACACAAATTTCACCTATGGGTATTTTTCCAAATATGAACCCTAGGTTGAATTATTGCTAGATAAGCTTAATCGAGCTACCGGGATTCCAAAAACGTAAAGAACATTAAAAACGGGGCTTGGAATCACTTACTATGGAGCTTGGAAGCTTGAAACAAACCCTAGCTATGGAGAACCTTGAAATTTCGGCCTAATGAAGAAGATGGACAAAAATTGGCTTTTAATTTTGTTTTTAATTCATTTTAATAACTAAATGACCAAAATGCCCTTCCTACTAAACTTTCAAAAAAATTCCATCCATGTCCAATTTTTGTCCATAGACTTAGAAATTTGTCAAATTGCTATTTAAGACCTCCTCATTAATATTCCAAAGCAATTTCATACTAAAAACTCCTAGAATGCAAGTTTTGCAAATTATTCGATTTAGTCCCTAATTTCAATTTAAGCACTTTAGGCATAGGATTTTATTACGAAATTTTCACACAATCATGCAATCATATCATAAACATCAAAATAATTATAAAATAGTCATTTCTATCTCGAATTTGTGGTCACGAAACCGCTATTCTGTTTAGGCCCTAATTCGGGATATTACATAACACAATAGAAATTTATTGATATTCCAGTGGAGAAAATCAATTACTCTCTATAAGTTATAAATCAAAGCTAAACTCTCTCAAAAAATAGATTTTATTAGTAAAATAAATCTCACCATAAAATGACAGAACGATGACGTTTATTACATTCTACTTTTGACCTAATTCATAGTCTCTATTTATAAATAAAAACATAAAGAGTTCTAGTTGAATAAGAGAACACAAAATAATAATATTTTAATAGAAAATACTAAGTCCTTTTGAGGCTACATAGAGTGGGTGGCGACAAGCCCCTTTGGGACTAAGGTTTGCCGCCCAACACTCCCTAGATGGGCCAATGGGCTTATCTTATGTGTTGGGTATAATTATATATGTTATTTGGATATTTAATCAACCAATATAATTTACCTAACCCAATAAATAATTTTTTGTTCCTAAATTATTAATTATTTAATTAAAATAAACTCAATTAATTCACTCAATTTTAATTTTTTTTGTAACGGCTCGATAGTCACGGGTGTCGAAAAGTGCATTTATGAGACTTCATTACTGTAAATCAGACAATAAATATTTACGAAGTTTGTTGCGTAGGTAATTAGGTTTTGGTATGGTGAATTTGCATGGATTAAGAATAATTAGGTATAAGGACTAAATTGCATAAAGAGTGAAAGTTGAATTATAGATTAAAGAAAAATATTGAAATGACTAAAGAAGCAATTACATAATTGTCCTTTAAATGAGGTGCATAAGGTGTAATATTATTATAAAATTTAAGTTAAAATATATATTATAATATAAAACCTTAAGAATTAAGTATATATATATTGTAAAATTATAATAAAACAAAATAAGAAAAGAGAAAGAAAGAAGTTAAAACGAAATAGAAAGGACAGAAAAGAAAAAGGGAAAGAAAGAAAGGAGAAAGACAAGGTTAGAGTTTCAAAGTTTCAAGTTCAATTGGTTAGTCAATTTAGTCCTTTTTTCTTATAATTTTTATATTTTTGAAATATCGGTGTTAAGTCCTACTCGACCTATGTCGAAATTTTAGCAATTATTGAGTTTTTAAATTTTTTTAATGTTGAATAATTTTAATATTAGAGATTGAATTGATAGATTTTTAAGCTTGGAGTGAAAAAAGAAATAAATTGTAAATTTTGAGTAATAGGGACTAAATTGTGAAAAAATTGAAATTTAGGGATTTAAGTGAAAATAGGGAGTTTAATTTAGTTTAAATTGGAATTTATATGAAAATATAGGATTAATTGTCAAGAAATAAAATTAGTCTCGGTTTAGGGACTAAATTGAAAATTAGGCAAATATTGAGACAAAATTTAAATATGCAATATGAAATTGAATTGTGTTGTATTGATAAATTTTAATTGTTTTAATTCCGTAGCTAACATCGTACCGGAATCCTAGACTAAAAAGGGAAAAGATAAAGTCGACTGGAATAGCTTGAAGTTCCTGGTTTGTATTTCTATAATTCAACTTAGTTACTAATTGTTGTATTTTGGTTTAATGTTTATGGTAAGTGGTTGAAGTGAGTATTTAGCATTTTGATATTGAATTGAATTAAAGTTGATGGGAATTGATTGAATTGATATATATATTATGATTGTATTGATTATTTGAATTGAATTGAATTCATGTGTATAAGTGATTATGTGAAGAAAAAAACTGATACCGGATATTGGTTGTTTTTGAAATGTGAAATTAAACTCTAATAATTGTATCGGGTTGAGCCGAATATAGATGACATGCCATAGGAATGGAAAAGTTTAGGGATTTCTTCGACTTGAAGTCGATGAGGCATTGGGTGCCAATTTACTTTGGTTTACTGATGAGACACTTCGAATTATCCTATGAGGCATTGGGTGTCAATTTACTACGTCGAATTATCCCATGAGACACTAGGTGTCAATTTACTATGTCGAATTATCCTATGAGGCATTGGGTGCCAAGCTAGTGTGTTGGTTGGATCCGTGTATCCTTCCGAGTCCAAGTCATGTTAATAGAGATAAATAAATAATAAAGTTCTATAATTGATATTGAAATAGGATAGTGTGAGAAATGTAAGTGATATAGTGAATTGAAAATAGAATATGAAATATGTTGGCAATACATGGAATATATGAGTTATATACTTATGAATTGAGTATGGTATGAAATGATGTATTCATGAATTGAGTATTGCATGACTAATGCCATTGTAGAATAAATATGATTTAATATGTGCATAACCATTTATATAGCAATTGTGTAAATTGGGATATTGTTTAACAAATGAAAAATGATAGTTATGATACTAGACATTAATATGTCCTTATAATTCAATTAAACATATTATATTGTTTTGTCTTTAAATATTCGGATTATAGAAATACCACTGAGTTTTATTCAGCGTACGGTTTTGTTTTCCGTGTGCAGGTTAGGTACTTAACTTTTGATCGCCGATTCAGTATCCAACAACGATCCCAAACTCAAATGTGGTGATGTCTATTTTTTGTGTCGGCATGTACCTAGGGTGTCTAAATAATAATTATTTTGTGAATTGTTTGTAAATGATGTTATAAATATAATGTTAGTTTAGTATATATAGAAACATGTGAAATTAAGTTAATGTTTAAGTGTTCATGAATTAGGCAAAATAAATTGAATTAGGCATGATTTAAAATGATGATTTGAATGATATTTTAATGATATAAAATGATAATATAATTGTGGTACCTATGAGGGTACATTGGTTAGGCACCTAGGATGTTTGTTTGATATGATTAGGATGTGTTTGATTGTGTTTTGAATTGGTTAAACGAATGATTTTTGAGTTGCTTATTGTCCAAGCTTGCAGGGAATGGTAAACTTGTTGTTTAAGCTACATTTTGAGTCCATATGGCTAGACACACATGCGTGCAAGGCCATTTCAAAAGGGCACACGGGCGTGTGGTTCGGCTGTGTGACCCAATTTAGAGAGTTGCAAAGGTACAGACACGAACTAGGACACGGCTGTGTGTCCCTACTTCGAATGCCCACATGGTATAAGACAAGGGCGTGTCTCTTGGCTGTGTGAGTCACACGGCCTAGCCACATGGCCGTGTGAACCCTGTAGGTTTGAAAATTTTTAATATTTTTCAAAAAATTCTCTATGTTTTCGAATTAGTCCTGATTTATTTTTAACGCGTATTTTGGGCATCGAGGGCTTGATTAAGGGATAGTATGTATGAGTTTAATTGGTTTTTGACCTGAATATAATATGATGGGAAATGTTTGTAATTTATGTGTGTTTGATCGATAAGCTTCGGTAATGCTTCGAAATCCTATTCTGGAGACAGATGTGGGTTAAGGGTGTTACATTTTTTAAGTCGTGACAACTTTATCGCAGTAGAATTTGTAAGTAAATATATTTAATTTTCTCATTCAACAAAACTACAATGACTAATTAACTTAATTTCCACTTCAAACTTCAATTATTTAATTACATTCAATTAAATAACAATTCAAATAAATTAATTTAATAATTAAGTCATTTATTGCTTAAAAAAAGAAAACGTATTCACTATAGATAGTGATACATGCATTCTATTTTTCTAGATCGTCGCTTTCATTTATTGATAATATCGGTTCAAATGCAATCCATGCAGAGTTGTGCCAAGCTAGCGAAAAAACTAATTGAACATATATAATTAGGGTTCAAATAATTGTAATTAAGTTCCAATTCTTCATCTATTAATTACAACATTATTTAGTCATTGAATCAATCCACTAAAAGTATTATGATTCAACTCTTCACATTATATACTATTTCTACATAAACTAGAATTTATAATATAAGCCTTTACATGGATTCAATTCCTTTACATGATTTATAATTTTTATTTTAGAGATATTGGTTAGCTTTTAATATGAAAAGAGAAGTAAAACTAAAATTTATAAGATAAGCCTTTAAATATTTTATTCTATTTAACATGATTTGGGAGTTTCCAACAAGTCTACGAAAATTGGTTTCTTTATTTTTCATAGTTGTTAATGTTTATAACAATGAAATTTCTTTGATAATGTGAGCTGTTACAGTTTTATTTGTAATTTTTATAAGATAAAGAAAAAAATGAAACTTTTATTTAAAACCATATAAAAAAATTAGTTTCTAAGATTAATCAAACAAATTCAGGTTTATGGTTTAGAGCAACATCAAAATTTATAAAAAAATCATTTTATTATAGTATTCTAGATTCTACAAACAACTTTTTTAAAAATAATTATAAATTTTAACAACCAATTCAATAAATTATAAAGTAGTACTGAGATAATTGATAAATTTATCTTATATTTTAGAATTTATCCAAAACTTTAGATTACTAAGAAAAATGATGTCCTATAGTACGGTATTTTGATATTATTCAAGAGATAGTCAAAATGTTATGAATTTAAATATCGATCTTATTCAAGAAAATAACATTACAAACCGTAATAAATCAAACACTAAAAAAATTGCAATTCAAGTTAATCTTTGAAAATGAATAGAAAAAGAAAACAAAAAAAGAAAAGAAATAGATATAATAAAAGTAAGAAAAGAATAAGTCAAATAATTTGTCAAATCAGTTTAACTTCACACTTTTTAACAGAAATTTACTGCTAAATGACTATAATGTAATAAACCAATAACATTAATTAATATACAATAATATTTTAAAATTCGATAATCAATGTAAATTTATTTCCTTCAAAAAAAAAAAAGTAAATTTATTGGCACAACCTAAGATAATAGATTGAAAATTGCTAGGGGAAATCAAAGGACTGTTGTCTAGCTTCGGGCATTCCAGAATTAGATGAGGGTGTTCTGAAAGTGGTAATGATGCCCAATGAAACTAGTCAAACATCTAAAACGACATCACTCAGGGAATCTGAAAGAACCAAAACAAAGACCAACGTCATTTTTCCCTGTCGTGATTCGTGAAGCAAAAAATAGTACCTTTGTAACATCACATCACATCAAAATAAATATTTAAAAAATTATTTCCTCCCCTACTCTCTGTTAGAGCCATTGTTTAGATTCCTTGACCATCTCGACTCTATCTTGCTCCTTGACTCTGTTTTTAATCAGTGTAATAAAGACTCAGTTGTACTACAGTGCGGGAAAACCCCGAAAGCAAACAAACTGCAGACAGACACTCATTGAAACAGAGTAATATAAAAACAAAATAAAATACAGCTGCTAAATGCTCATTCTTTGATTCAATGGAAAAAATAAAAATGAACGAAAAGGAAAATAAAGAGCTTACTGCACTTGGGAAAATGGCAATTTGATACGGACATATACACTGTAAGAGAGGGTCTTTTTATTTTTTGAGGGGTACTTTTTGTGGGTCACTTACTGTCCCTCCCCAATACCATCACTCAACTCTTTTCTAAAAATGGTTTTTAGTCAGAATACTAGTAACACTCTCCCACTTGACTCTTCACTAAACAATAAGGGATCTCTCCAATAATTTTTATTTATTTTACAGAAAAATGATAAAGTTTTCTACTACTTCATGCATTTTGATTCAAGAAGCTCCTCATTTTTTCAAATAAATTTTCCTGTCTTTTATTTACTGTCACTTTTGTTTTCCCTTTTTTCTTCTTCTTGGATTTCTGATTTCTTTTTACAAAACCCTAGGTTTTTCAAGTCTAGGGTTTTGTTTTCCTTGATGAATTCATGGCCCTGTGTGCTACAATTTCCTAAAAGCTTCTACTTTGTTTGGGTTTTTGAGCTTTTCATAGTTCATCTTATTTTCCTGGGTTTCTGTTGAAGCTCCTTGGGGTACTTAAATTTTATTTATTTATCTTTGAACTTCATTATGTTTGCTTTATAACATTTATGGTTAAAAAGGGGATTCCTTTGAAGCAGATATTTCAAATTCTGTAGTTGTTTTTGTTGGTATATTTTTCTCCACTTCTCGAAAAACCATGGTAAAACCCTTTTCTCAAAACGTCTTCTTTGTTTCAAAATTGAATCAGTTTAGTTCTGGGGTTAAAAGGCTTTAATAAATACACAAATTTTTGGTAAAAAAAAAAGAGGTTCTTTTTTTCTTTCCTTAAATTGTGTTTAATTCCTCACTAGTAAATGCATGGATGGGAGAGAAGCTATGGCATTATCAGGCGGGTCATCTCCTTATTATATTCATAGAGGGGTTGGTGGGCCTAGTTCTGGATCTGTGACACCCACTGGCATATCTGCATTTTATTCTCAACAAGGGTTCAGGCCCCCATCTAACCCCCAGGTTCAGCTTCAGTCAAATATTGGATCAACATTTACAGGGGAGCCTAAAAATGTCAGTTTCCCTCATGGCATTGAAATGGGTGTCTCCTCTGGGATGCCACCGGGGGAGCCGGTGAAGAAAAAGAGAGGGAGGCCCCGGAAATATGCACCTGGTGGGCAGGTTTCATTGGGACTTTTGCCATTGCCTTCTAAGCCTAAGTCTTCATCAGGCTCAGATGCTTCTGGCCAAAAAAGAAAGAAAGGCCGTCCTCCTGGGACTGGGAGGAAGCAGCAATTAGCAACTCTAGGTTAGATTTTTGTTGCATTTTGATGCTTAGATAACTACCTGTATTGCGAATATATGCTGCTTGTTTTCAGGATATGTCTTTAAAAGTTCAGTTGTTTCTGATAGGTGAATGGATGAACAGTTCGGCGGGGCTGGCCTTTGCTCCCCATGTTGTCACTGTTGGAATTGGAGAAGTAAATGACTTCCTTCTAGTTTATCTCACATTTAATACACAATACAAGTGATGTTGAATTTATATCTTTTGCAGTTAAATAGGTGCATGAGAATATCTTTAATATAGCATAGCTTTTGAGCTAGATGATTTGGAAACAGGTCCTTTCCATTGCATTATTGGTGCGTAATGTTTTCTAGGGTTTTGTTGGAGCTTGTAATTCTTGTGACTTTAACGTGGATGGAATTGTGATCTCCTCCATGTAAATTATGAGAATAAGAAGACGTTGATGGATGGGAAGTATTCTTGACTAACCCTATGATCATACACTCAAATACAGATCAGACTAAACATGCATGGGGATTACAAGCATGCCCATATCCAACAGATGTGTTGTTAAGGTGGTACGAGTTAGAAAAGTATAGGAGGAGACCGTTATACTTACCACATTTGCATGCTAGTTCTCTGCTCCATCTTTGTTTCTTGTGATAAATATTGAATTTCTCTTCTGAACCAGCTTTTAATGATTAATTTGTTTAGTGGAGTTAACCTTAGAGATGACAGTGTTCAACTTGTTCAAAAGGACACTGATCTATGCATAATGGTAACTTTGGCACAGCCACTTCACTCTTTGAACTGTCTGTGAGTATGAGTTACCGTCCAACTTTAAGGACACATGTGCCTTTATGAATTGGCATACAAGGGACATGGGAAATCATATCTGTTTCAAATAAACTTAATGTGTTTTACCTGTATGATTCAGTTGCAAATAGCATCAGCAATTTCCTAACCATGTAGATTGTATATCTTTAATTTGACAAGGAATATGCAATCTTGTTTTCCAGGACATTGTAGCGAAAATGTTGTCCTTTTCACAACAAAGGCCAAGAGCTGTCTGCATCTTATCAGGCAGTGGTACAGTTTCCTCTGTAACCCTACGTCAACCTGCATCTTCTACTCCTACTGTGACATATGAGGTTGTGGCACTTGCCCTTCTTTTGGCATTTCCTTCTCTTAAAAAAAGAAGAAGTCTTTATGCCATGACTCTTCTAATGCCCAAATGTCTTACTAGCTTCTTTATTTGAGTTCTTAGAATGGCAGTTTGAAATGTAGAACATGAAACCAATGTGCTTCTTTCCTCCGGATGAAAATGCATTTTGTGAAACCATAGTATGGTGGCCTGAATTATGTACTAGTTCGGTCAGGGATTTTTGTTGTCGTCATTGTCTCTGTGCTTTGTCTGTACAGGCTTTCTGCCAATGAAACTGTCATGTAATGTTTAATTTTGTTTATAATCATGTAATATTTGATCCTTCCATTTTACATATTTATCCTTAGCTAGGTGGGAACTTATTTGATCTGTTTTAGCTTTTGTTAGGGCCAGTTTGAGATATTATGCTTGTCCGGTTCTTACTTACTTGCCGAGGATGGTGGACCACGCAGTCGAACAGGATGCATAAGTGCTTCACTTTCTACTCCCGACGGTCATGTCATAGGTGGTGGCATTGCAACATTGATTGCATCAAGCCTAGTTCAGGTATCCTTTTCATTTCTCCAAATTTAACTTCTATTTTGATGCTTATAAAATCAGACGAGTCTGACTAGGGTCTTATTTGCATGCGCATAAGACGTGCTGGTTGGAATGAGTGGGTTTGAATAAGAGTGTGATATGTCATTGAATTGTATGTCTGCAACCCGGATAGTGTTTTCGGTGGGTTAAAAAAATGAGAAGCTTATGCATATGATTTTAAGGTATTATACACTTGCTGCAGCTGGTGGTTTGCAGCTTTGTTTATGGGGGATCTAAAACAAAGAACAAGCAACTGGCAAGCCCAAAAGCAGAGGAGGCTGTGCCCCAGCGCTGCAGTGACTCAACTATGCCAACAACTGCACCTTCAACTCAACATTTCACTCCCCCTTCTATGAGTGCTTGGCCCGGTTCACGGCCAATTGGTCTGAGAAACCCTCACGCAGATATTGACTTGATGCGAGGATGAGCACCGCATTCACGTACATACTTGTTGTACATGTACTGAATCTTCGAGAAGTATGAAAAAATTTAAAACCTTCCCCATCCGCCCAATAGGTGCAACAGGGTTGCTAACTTAGATTGTAACAAAGTCACTGTTTGTCTAGTATGTAGGGCGAAGACATATTGTCTGTGGTAACTGTGAAATCCATCTACTAGTATCTGCAACATTTCAAAGTTGGATGAAAAACAAGAAAACCGTCAACAAACAGCAATGAAGCTATTCTACTTGGCTGTCAGGCATGATAAAAGGGTCTAAAATCCGGAATCCATTTGTAACTCTAAGCTTCTGTTAATGGTATTTTTTTCTTTCATTTTAAGTATGAAAGGAGGCAGTGCAGGAATAAGGACTGGAAAAGCAAATTTGTGACGGTCTATTACAAATGGAGGATTAATCAATATAAAACTGCAAGGACAAACCTGAAAATTCATTCAGATTTCCATTAACTTTTCATCAATTTGCTTAAGTAATTTAAATAATAAGTCAACACAATCATTAAGTTCATAACTGGTAAAAAAGAAATGTAAAGGAGAATATGAATTCAGTTCATCCATGTCCTTTGAGCATGAAGCTTCCACTCTTCGTAGTTTCCAAGGAATAAAACTTCTACATTATGTTGTTCAAATTCGGTTCAGTGGGTGCATTCAACATAGATGAATTCGGTTTTTTATAAAAAGTTATTTTATCTCATCTGGACACGCATCAAATACAGATTAAGCGGGTTTTGGGACTTGACTATTAAGCTCAAGCTCCTTGAGCTTGATCTTAAACTAAGGCAACTCTTACACCCAACATATAAACATACATACATACATGGTGATAAAGTCCAACATTGTTCTAACACAGTATTTTGCAATACAAATTTTACAAACCTGAACTAAACACTCGTGGATGAGAACAAATATTTTATGCTCACATTCTGATCAGTTGATCAGTCTTAGCCTTTACCTCTCAGCACTAACTGGCCAGGTTTTCATCTTACCTCCTCTTTGTCACTAATTATTCCAGTAACTGCTTTATATCATACTGCAATAACACCATATAAATCCAAAGATCAAATTCACTTCATAATAACACCACCTCAATATAAAATGCCAAAATCAAACTTTTAAGCATAAGAATTGGGAAGGCAAAAGAAAAGGTGGTTCACCTCAAGACTAAGTGGAGAAGTGGTGGGGTAATAACGATGAACAACTTGGCCATCCTTACTGACCAAGAACTTGGCGAAGTTCCATTGGATATCATCTCCGAAAATTCCCCATTTCCCCAACTTTAAGTACTTGTACAGTGGAGAGGCATTATCACCATTTACTTCAATCTAATATCACAACAGCAAGAAGAGATGCTTCAATAAAAATTTACACATTATATTCATACGGTTCATGAGCGGTGTTCTTAATGCAATCATGTTAGCAAAATTGTGCCTAAAGTATGCCCATCGCGGTAGATCCTCAACTATATGAATCCTGGTTAAAAAAAACTGTAAAGTTCAGAACTGCGAACAATGATTGTGGCAAAATTACCCAAGTTTTACTAAGCTTCAACAGTAAAACAAGTACAGCATGGTTCTAGTTACCTTATCAAAGATAGGAAATTCCGATCTAAAGCGGGTGCAAACAAATTCAGAAATCTCAACATTTGATCCTGGTTCCTCCTCCCCAAATTGATTGCACGGAAAAGCCAGAATCTCCAAGCCTTTTACAGAAACAAAAGCAGATTTTAGTTCATGCGAGCAATGTAATGTCAATGTATCTTTCAAAGTGGAAGTCATCCCGATAAAAGTTCAACAAATATATGCACACATAAGGAAACAGTAGAGCCTGTTGTATTACATTGTTCTTCTAAACACATCGATAATGAAGGTTAAGGCAAACTCAAAGGTTCAAAATGCAAACCTTGATCTTTATACTTCTCGTATAATTGGTTCAGTTCTGTGTAGTTGGAATTTGTCATTCCACTGTCATAAAATAACCGAAGAGATAGTCATAAAAATAAATTCATGGCAATAAACAGTCGTCAATTGGCTCAGTTGCAAATATAACACATTAAATATTGATCACAGAAATAGAAAGAAGGTACCATTTGGAAGCAACATTAACAATCAACATCACTTTTCCTCGGTAAATATTGAGATCCACATCGTTTCCCTTAGCATCCTATCAACAGAAGCAGAGGATCATATGCATAAAAGAGAAAATATATACACAAAATGCCCCTTTTAAATCCTTTTCTGTAAAAGAAACCAGGACAATACCATTTACAACCATTTGATTGGTTAGCAATGAAATAGAATATTACAATTTAATTTCACTACCTTCTTCTCCTCCATCTGATGCTCAATAAAATCTCATCAGATTAAAAACCATTAAGAACCCTTGTTAAGCATTAAGAAACTAAGAAAGTTTCTGCATTTGGCGTTATTTTCATACAAAAAAAAGATCATTTCTCCACTGATATCTCAGGTCAGCATCTCTGTATCAAGTTAATTTAGTTTCCTTTCTATTGCCCCATCAAAAATAATTAACTAAACAACCTTAGCAAAATGAGTAATCTGCAAACAGAAGTCTTACTAGTGATAAGTTTAGAACCCAAAAAATACTGAAAAGGTGTCAAGCAACCATCTTACCAAATTTGCTATTTCATAACAAGATATGATGAGTTTAAAGAACAAAACAACATAGCCTAGCAAGATTTTACTTTAAAAAGGGTAAGTAAGTGAACTTAAAGCTCTTAAGTGGACTTAAAACTTACTGAAGAGCTTAAACAGTGATAAAAAAAAGGATTAGAGAAAAGAACGACAGACCAACCTTAACAGTAAAAGCATAGATGGAGTCTGGGTTATTTGGAGCTAGGGTCGTCATTGAGTAATACTAATCGTTGTCTTGTTTGTCCCAGACTGGAAAACCATTCAGGCTTTTAGATTCCCCTATTCCATCTCCATGGCATGAACCATGCTGTCTCCACATCTGATACTTTAATCTGCTTACACGTGTACAAGTTTTTCACCCTCTGATCGTAGACCGACATTAACAGCTTATCATAAACTCAATTCATAGGTGTTCATGCGTCGAATTAAGACGGCCTTAAATACAATAGTAACATATTTCATACTTTCTCAGTCTAATCTGCTTTAGAACCCTCTTGTATTTACAAAAATTAACTAAATTTCATTTTAAATCCGTTCATATTATTTTCTATTTTTAAAAAAATTATATTATTTTATTTTAATATTTAATAATTTTATACATTTTTATTTATTAAAATACTTATTTATTCATCTTGATATTTTTTTAACTGCTACATTAAAATAATATTCTATATTTAGTATAAGTTTATTTTTTTTCATTTACTCTAAATTATATAAAAATAACATAATATATAATATGATAACTTAAAACAGATCAAACCAGAGCTCAAACCTTAAATGTTTAAACTCAAGTCTAAAGAGCCTAATCTTTTACCCGAATAATTTGGGAGACCTTTGGGTTGGGCATAAGTGGGTATCGTGACCCATAATCATTGCTAATCTGAACCAAACTTTAAAAAGGACAATATAACCACCATATTCATGCCTGTTACTAAAGTACTGTAATCAGAAGAGAAAAAATCTGGCTCACTGTCCGTGCAGCTGAAGGCCAAATAGAAGCAAGGCAATCAATCCGATCGTTAGAGAACTTGGTTCATTACACAAGTTTACTAGGTCAGAAAGGGAAAGACATTTTATAAATTATGAATCAAAACCGTCTAGAAATGGCCTTGATCCCACCAAATTGTTTTGACAATAAAAACCACCATACGAAGCAAATTCAATATGTTTTTTTTTTTTTGGTGAACTTGAATCAAGATCTGCATTCTTATGCACTTTCAGGCTTGGGAGGGACCTTCCGGCCCTCTGATGGCACTATTTCCGAGTCTTGTTGAACAGGAACACAAGGTCTCCAAATTGTTTCCGTGCCTACATCCATGAGTGCAATGCCCTTTGCTTGCAAATGAGCTCTCATCTGATCACTTTTCAAGAAGTCTTTGTTTCTCCTCACTTCAGCTCGCTCGTTAATTAGACGAATCACATCATCCTCCACCAACCCGGCTCTCGTCAATGCTTTCTCCTTTAATTGCAGCAAAACCTGTTTAGTAGAAATTCATCATCTTAAGTGTTAACTTTTACAGAAGGCATGAATCTGTAACATTATTTAATAAGTAAATCCAATCACCTCGTTATAAGACCAAGGTGGCTGCAATCCAAGAACATCCAAAACTTTTGTAACTTCGTTCTCAATCTCTTTAAGGGATTTAATTACCAATAATCTTTGTTGCTTTTGCTGCTTCTTCTGTCAAATTACAAGAGAAAATATATTTTTATCTTCCTTGGCATAGACTTATATATATATAAAAGAGAGTTACTAGCATTCGGAAAGATAAACAGATACCTTTAGCATGGTCAACAAATTGTTTACCAACTTCAATGCTTCTAGAAAGGCTCCAGTCAGTATAAGTGAAGTGCTCAAGTCATCTGACATTTTCACCTGGAACTCATTGCGGAGCTTGCTAATGCATTCCTTGGCGTCCGGACTAATCCGAGCTGGTTTGCCATCGTTGGGCATTTCTTCTTGTAGTTGCAATAGAGCATCTTGACAATCTTTCAAAGTCTGTACAACAAAGCAGGTAAGGATACTTTTCCTAAGGACTTGAATCTAAACTAACTCCAGGTACATTTGCCTGGAGTCTGTAATTCAGAAAAAAAAACTTGGGATCTCAGGTTGACTCAACAAATAATCTGGTCAGACTTTTTGAGTAACTTTTAACCTGGAAGAAACTCTACTGGTAGCGCAAATCCAATCAATTATAGAAGAATATTAAGTGGTAAAAGGAGGCCAATATTAAAATATAGCTGAACTCCAAGAAATGGAATGAGGCACGCTCCTGCATCCATGACACCTCAAAAGAATACAAGCCCTAGACAATTCATATAAACAAATTTTAAGCCTAAAAGGCCAGATCACTGTCCGTACTAAGACATCTGAATTCTGACCAACATATGCCTATTGTAAAGTAAAATAGAAGTGAAATAAGCTTTAAACCTGATATATGTAAAAAACAGCATCTGATGCACCTTCCAACTGAACAACGGAGTAATTGAGAGGAGAACGATAGTGTGCATTTATCAAGAAGTATCGCAAAGCCAGTGGATGATATCTCTCAGTAATCTAGAAGAAAACAAATAATTTAACACAAAAAAGGAAGCTCGTATGAGAATACTTCTGCAACTAGAACCAGGTGGGAGGAAAATCACATAAATAATAAGCCCCAACTTCACCTGGCGAATTGTGAAAAAGTTACCCAAAGATTTTGACATCTTCTCATTGTTATTAGTAACATGCCCATTGTGCATCCAATAACTTACGTCACTCTCTTCGCATGCAGCACAACTTTGAGCAATTTCATTTTCATGGTGAGGAAAAATCAAATCAAGCCCACCACCATGAATGTCAAATTTGAAGCTTAAATAATGTGCACTCATTGCACTACATTCTATGTGCCACCCAGGTCGTCCAGGTCCCCAAGGGCTGTCCCAAGATGGCTCACCTGGCTTTGCAGCCTGAAACAATTATTCAACATCAGAATTTGGAGTTGATGCCAACATTATAAATGGTAGGTAACTGATGCAAATAGAATGGATGAAGAAATTTTGACATTAGAATTTGTGCAACAATAGTTTCAATGAAATGTGTCATTATTATTGAAGGGGGAGGGGTATCTAAATTGCAAGTCTTAAATTTTGGTTATCTTGTAATTAGGGTTTGTCATCCTTGTACTCTATGTAACCTAGAGTTCAGATGAATGTTGGATAATGAGATGTGTCTTATGCAGATAGCTCACCGTTTTTTAAGTTTCCATATAATTTGAGGATAAGACCTCCGCATCTAAATGCGTCGGACATAGATGTCGAACACAAGTACTTTAGAGAAAATAAAAATTTCAGGTAACTTAGCTCGTACTTTAAATATAGTTGCCTATTAGAGTCCCATCCATAGAGTTTACGTGGTAGTTGTTTCAATCAACAGCTAGACATTAGAAAGCAATGGTAATTTGAATAATTTTTTTTATAGCTTGACCAGATTAAGCACAGTACAGCAACTCTAGAAGGGGCAAATTTTAGAATTTAGATGAAAAGTCGCAAGCATGAACACACTATAAATACCTACTCCTTAAATAAATTTAATAATAACTGAACCTAATTGAAGGGAGCTCAAGTAGCTTTATTTTTTTCAAAACAAGTCAAGCACATAAATTAAAGCTCCCCCATGATCAAGCCTCAAGATTTTAAAAGGAAAGAATCTTGGGCCCCTATAGGCTAGACTCAGCTTGATTACAAACCTAAAATCACTAGTAAGTTAGTAGGTTTTGCACCTTCCATAATGCAAAGTCGGAAGGATTACGCTTCCTTGAGTCAACAGCAACACGTTCACCTGCTCTATTGTTTTCCAGCTTCTGCCCAGATAACTTGCCATAATTTGGGAATTTATCAACAGCAAAAAACACATCGCCATCAACAACATATCCAAAGTCTTTGTTTATAATCTGCAAGATGAAATTATAGAGAAAGTTATGAGAGGAGTTAAAAAACGGCATATGAAGTAATTGCCTTCAGCCCTTCACACGTTATACTAATGCAATATATGTAATAGACTTCATGTTTAGCAGTTCAACAACTCTTAACAATTAAAATTGGCAACTTCAGCTCAATATGAATTGGTGCAAGTTAAAAACTGCTCTTCTACTTCTTCATGATCAATATTAGAAAGAAACATCTTAAACGCCTTCTAAGACCAGAGCTTGGGTCCTTGCTACATCATAGATTATCATTGGGGAGATGTAGATAAATTACAAGTATACAATACATGACAATGACAAGCCCAATAATAGCTTTTTATCACAATGATAAGGTAACGATCTGAAAATATAACTACCAGATATAACCCATTTAAATGAATCATACTTTTGTTAATGCAAATACATACATATGCACATTATGCATGCATACATAAAAACATAGTGCTATCATGAGTTTTAAATGTGCATAAACCTAATTATACTAGGAAAATTCCCCTAAAGTAGCAATAGAGATGCAACAGTGAACTCGACCATAAATATGTGCACTACATTTTCCACAAGGGGGGAGAGAGAGATGCACGATTGCTAAAGGGAGAGAGGAATCATGGTATTCATATTTCTACAAAATAAAACTGGCATATTAAATAGGAAGGAAACCTGAGTTATCATATCTTTGATCTGCTCCATGTGATCAGAAACACGTGGCTCATGTGTTGGAGAAAGGCACTGTAGATCACTCATATCTATATTATATTCTTTACAGTACCGGTCACTCAAACTTATTGGATCTTCTCCAGTCTCATTGGCTCGACGAATTATCTGAAAAAGTCCAATCAGTAGCTCTCATAATATGAGAAAGACATAATTGTTATTGAGATATGAGAGATGGACTATCAGTCAGAAAGTAAAAGTGGCAAACCATAAGCAACAAGAGAACACATTCTGTCTATAACATCTCCAGAAAGAATGCTCATAAACAAGTTCAAAACAGATATACAAATCAAATAGACGTCAACTGTTGACATAATTATTCAATAAACTCAAAAGGAGAAAACAACTATTAAGTTGAAGTTTCAACTCCCCACCCCAATATTAGAAATACATAAGTTGAATGCATCAGATTCAAATGATAAGTATCATTTCAACATCATAAAAAAAAAAAAAACGGTCATTGCTCTCAACTAAATCACCAAAAACCGAAAGCAAAGAGCTGCTCAGATAGAAATTCAAACCTTATCATCAACATCAGTAAAATTCCTGACATAAGTAACCTCATAACCCAAATGCTTAAGGTACCTGTATAATTCCAATAGTCAGCAACCAATTTTAAAAATAAAGGGGGAAAAAAGTACAAGGGGTTTCTCTAAGACAAATTATGCACCTGTAAAGGACATCAAAGGAAACGGCAGCACGAGCATGGCCAAGGTGACTGAAATCATAGGCAGTGACACCGCAGACATACATGCGAACTTTTCCAGGGATTTTGGGCTTGAAAACCTCTTTTTGCTGAGTCATGGTATTGTAAACAACAAATTGGAATTCTTGGGTTTCCTTCTTAGCCATCGGTTTAGAAGCTTTTTTTTGGTTTGTTTCTTGCTTTGAGGGATCCATTCTGACCCTAAACAATTACCCATTTTTCTAAAAACTTAAATCACATGTAAATTAGTAAGTATCTCCAACACCCTACATCAATGGCAAAAAAAGATTTCATTTTGAGATGCTTTAACAATGAATTCATGCTTTAATAACTGGGAACCTTTAAACAGTGAATTCCAACACCCTACATCAATGGCCAAAAATAAAAAGTTCAAGCTTCAAAAAAAAAATGTTAACTCCAGTAAAGTTAAAAGAAATAACTGGAAATTCAAGCTTTTGAGACACTTTAACAGTGAATTCAAAATTTAAAATCCATGTATCTCTCATTCAAAGAATAGACCAAAGAAACAATCTTTAACAACGAATTCAATATAACATTAAACATTAAAGAAACAAAACGATGCATTAAGTGATTGAAGAACGAAAAGAACTCACCGATGCAAAAACCCAAAAAGAAAATTTGATTTACTGGCAACTTCGAGGACAAGTAGGATTGAATATAAAAGGGATTGAAAAAGAACATAGTTTCTCTTGAAGCCATGGATATACCTGGAATTGGATGAAATTGACCAGCAGCACAGCGGGACAGCAACGGCTGAAGGCTGGAGCAGAGAAGGAGAAGACAGTAGTGAACGCCGGCGACAGAGGAAGCAGCAGCTTCACCTGCTGGTAAGCGGCACAACAACACCTAGGGATTTTTGGTGAAAATAGGAACTGATTTGGGGGATTTGGGAATAATGTTAAAGGCAAAGGTATAGGGCTGCTGTCTTAAATTTGTTCTGTCACGTCCTTTTTATAAGTAAAATTCTTTAAAGCTGCTACAATGAACACAAAAAAAGCTATGTCACTACTAAGTACTTCCCCGTGATTAGGGGCAAAACTAAAAATTTTGTGAAAGGTTTTCGATAAAATTAAAAGAATTTTGGCATAAACCCAATCCTAAACTAATCCCCAACACTGTCCATTTATCAAAAAACAAGGCAACTAATTACACCTTGAAAAACCAAGAACCCAACAAGAACCTGAAGGTAAAAGGGGTTCCAGCAATGATGAGCGACGACAACGGAGAACCCAGAAGAGTGCAAGCTGCTTGAGCCTTGAAATATTGGACGGTGGTTAGTGAAGTGACCAGAAAGTGAAGGTGCGTCACTGCGTTGGGTTACGGTGGTCGGTGGTGACTGGTGGCTGTCGGCACTCGGTGGTAGGGATATTTTCAGAGGAAGCAAGATATTTGGGGAGATAAGAACATTAGATTACTGATTCGGGTTAGTAGATTGGGGATTTTTGTGTTATTTTTTGTTTTAGATTAGGGATTTTCGGGTTGGCTTAAGGCTACCGGGTTAGTATCAGTGGGTTATGGATTTTTAATATTGGATTGGTTTATTGGGTGGGTCGGTGGTTGAGGGCTTGGGCGGGCAATACATATAATATAATATTAATTTTTAAAAATTCGATTAATTACCCTATTCTAAACAGAATTAAAATTTAAAAAGATGTATAAATTTAAAAAATCTCAATTCAACAAATTGATTAAAAATTTTCCACACTCAAAAATGGTAAAAATATACTTTAAAATTTGATAATTGTTTTAAAGGGTAATTTATTTTATTTTATAAAATATTGGAATAATTTTGTTATTTTTTAAAAATCTTATGATATTTCTAAGATTCCTAATTTAACTGCCATATTTTATTCCAAAAGATTTTATTAAAATTGCGAGGCTAATTGGCCAAACTTTCATGTACAATCAGTGATGCATGGAACGCAGAGATCTGCATAAGTATCATTTTACTGATGAAAGAATTACAATTCTCAAGGACATGAGCTTTGAGCATGAAATTCTTGTAATTTGTCGCTAAGTTCTAAAATTATTTCTATTATTGATAAATTCTAAAATTTGTAAATATTATATAATATATATAATATGTATAAATATATTAAGTTATAGGGTTCAACTTGCAAATTCTGGTACAGTCTAACCCATCTTAACAGATGGAAGGAAAAAAGAAGAAGAGAGAAACATCATCGTAATAGATTTTATTGGTAAAAACATTTAACTTTATTCACTCAAAGCCTGAGGTGACGAAGCCCAAAACATCAGCCAAGCAGTTTCTTTATATCCTTCTGCAAATATCAACTGAAATCGATTAGGAGCTTTGATCATTGAATGGTGTGATGGGTATAAATGAAGCAAAAGAAAAGGCAAAAATGGAGGTGTGTTACCTCGATGCTAATAGGGGAAGTAGTGGGGGCATAACGATCCACAACATGTCCCTCTTTATCCACCAGGAACTTGGCAAAATTCCACTTGATGTCGTCCCCCAGAAGTCCACCCAAAGCTCCACCTTTGCTAGCCTTCAGGAATTTGTATATCGGAGCTGCGTTCTCGCCATTCACATCCACCTGCAATCCATTGAAATGAAGTCAACTCCAACATGCCTAAAACCATGTGGACATGAGGAAAAGAGCTCGTTATCTTAATGTCATTGAAGCCTTTACAAAGGCTTGCACACCATATTATCACGTAGGCAACCGGAATAAGGAGTTTTGCAGACCCAAAAAGACTAGTTATTAAGCTAAGAAACATTAACTATATAAAGTACAATTAGCAACATCAATCATATAAAGTCAAAAGGATATATACCTTATCAAATATGGGGTATTCAGCTTTAAAGCGAGTGCAAGCAAACTCCAAGATTTCTTCATTGTTCCCTGGCTCCTGACCCCCAAACTGGTTACATGGAAATGCCAGAATCTCGAAACCTGACCCGACACACCAGCAAATCAAATAATCAAATGGCAGTTCCATGATACTTCAAGTGCTGTCTACACCTCAACTTCACTGAAAACAACTAAAGGCTCATGAATGGTCCTCAGAAACAAGAAGCTACAGGGATGCTAAAACAAACCTTGATCTTTATATTTCTCGTACAATTTACTCAGCTCAGTGTAGTTGGAGTTGGTCAAGCCACTGCATCAACATTTTAAAGCACCAAATTCAAAACAGTCCAGAAATTAAAGCTAAAAATCCAACAAGTAGGCCAAAGAAAAGTATCATCTAAATGTGCAATCAATCCACCATATCCTTGTTACACAAAATTGATATTTAGAGGTACCATTGTGATGCAACATTGACAATCAAGAGGACCTTGCCCTTGTAAATGCTTAAATCGACGTCATTTCCTTTTGCATCCTGAAGAACCAAACCCATATCTTAAGGAGGGGAGGGACATTGAAAATTGAATCAAAGACAAAACTAAATTTGAATCAAATAAACTTCGTTTGTCGGGGTAAAATTTATACCCAAAACCAACCTTAACAGTGAAGTCATGAACTGACCCCTTGGAGGACTGAGCAGCCATAGTATGATCAAATCTCAAACTACCCACGAGAGACCTTGGAGACCCTGTTTTGATCGAGTGAGATACCAGATAAACTGGTGAAATCTGTGGAAAACTCAAAAGGGTTTGGTTGAAACTCGGTGAGGAACGCTTTCCTAAAAGTAGAGAAGCAGACACAGCAAGTGCACTTAGATTTCGTCGAACGAGCATATTTCAAGTAAAACAGGAATCTTTTGGAGCCTTGTGAAAAATCTTGGCCCGGGGGTGGGGGTTAGTAGGATTGTGAAGATGGTGTCTACACGTGGACTTTTCATCTCTTAACACGTATGATAAATCAGGGCCATCTGTCGAGTCGTTGAATACGGAGAGGTGAGTAAGGATCAGGATCTCTTGCAGCAGAGAATACGTAATGGAGGCAGCCAATTTAGCAACTTTCTGTGGTTCTCCAGAAGCGATTTTAGATACAAGGAAGCTATGTGTGGATGAAAACACTATTCGATCTTGTTAAGCAATTTAGATTCTTAAATGTGACATTTATGATATAAATGGAAAGTGCTATATGCTCAAATACGTGTAGAACTAGATAAATAGTCGAAAAGATAACATAAAACCCAGTCCTAGAATTCATTCGATTCCATTCACTGATTACATTGTTAAGGAAAATGCGTCTTTGAAACTTTTCAAGCTGGGCATTTGAGCCCCCATAGACCAGAATAGTTAATGGTTTTTCACTATAGAGCATTTTATCAAATAACTGTAAAACATTCGCTTGTAATAAGGTCAATGACATGAACACGACAGCTCTGAATGTTGATACAGTTAAGCTTCAGGAGCCAGCTAGTTCATATATCTGTATAAGTCAAATAGCTAGAATTTGGTTATTTCTAGTTTTTGTTTGAAGTAAAAACTTCTTTATGACAAGCGACCATATGGGATTTTTGTAGCCTTTTTAATGATTAAGGTACAGTTTTTTCAGCAGGCATTTTGGCTGCTTGGTGTACCCTATAGAGATCTGCTAGTGGTAGGGTAGGGGAACCAAAATACGATGCAAAATTGCAAAACCCTTAGAGCAAGGGCAACAAATAATATCCATTAGTGATACTGATCAAGCAACACAGCTTTTGAGAATGAAAATTTGCAACAATAGATACTAGAGTTAGGACAACAGCATAAATCTAACCATAGGACTTGCAGTATAAACCATAGGTAAAACATGTATCGTGTTTATACAAGCTAATAATTGCTTATCATCTGGAAATAAGTACTTGGTAATACGGTTTTCCCTCACATTCTAGAAACCAACGGCCTTTTCATGTTGGATCCGCCTTCATTTTTTGCTGCCTTTAACCGCTGATGTTGTTGTCTTTCTTTGGCCAGCATGATGACTCTATGTACTTCATCAAAGTGAGGACTTGTGGCATTTCTTGTGTTCTCAATCCATTGCTGCACTTTCTTGTGCGGACCCAATAACCTAGTGCGATCCTTCTCATCCAAAACCTACATCCAATAAACTTTTATCAAATTTCAATATCTTTCCAAAGATTCTGAGATTAGCAATCGATCTTGAAGAGTTAATTTATAGAAACAAAAACTTTTGTCACCGAATAACATATACCGGAGTGGTGTAGGTCAGGGGGAAGCACTGCAAGCAATAAAATATATGTAGGTTTTAGCAGGAAGGTAAATCTCAGGACTAGTCTTGAGCTCTGTTTTAAAACAGATGAAACATGACAATCTTTTCTGCTGAAATGTAGGCAGACAAGTCCATAACTAAAACTTGCGCTAGTGCGACCCCATTTTATGATGCT
The DNA here is from genome assembly GCF_025698485.1 of Gossypium arboreum. Taxonomy (NCBI): domain Eukaryota; kingdom Viridiplantae; phylum Streptophyta; class Magnoliopsida; order Malvales; family Malvaceae; genus Gossypium; species Gossypium arboreum. The sequence continues at coordinate 115,537,345 of NC_069081.1, read as the reverse complement.
TATAAAGGATGCGGTCCTAAAAAGTACACAACGGGGAGATCCAAGAAACGATCTATGTAGTGGGAAAAAGGCTCAGGTTGTTGTGCAGATGATTATGGTGATGAGTGGTAGCACATGAGTGTCTTGAAGGAAAAAGGTAACCTAAGGAGGACAATCCTGAACCTATATCACAATACATTATGTTCCACCAGAGAAGTGAACAACAAAAGATTGAAATTTGGACAAAAAATCAAGTCACAAAAAGGTACCTCAAGTTGCATTAACTCGCAAACAAGGCTAAGATCTGCTATGGATGGTTGGTTCCCGCCTAGCAAAAAACGCCCATTACCCTTGAGCCAAAAGGACTCTAGCTTTGAAAGAGATGAGGACAGAATTATCTCAGCTTCAGCAGCTACTTGTGGATTCAATGGACGGCCAAGTATAGGTGCTATTGTAGTATTGAAAACATATGGGGCTGAAAAGAGAATCATCGAGTTCAAAAGGCTATCTTACCCAAGGAAGGGAACATTTATATGCATAACAAAATAGCCAAGCATATGTCATAGGAGATGATGAAACCACATAGACGACAAAAAGTGAATTTGAGTTGCACACACAGTCAAGCACAATCATTTATTGATGTGAAGATGCCAAAACTAAAGAATGGAAGGAATTTAGCATCCTGATAGTCTAATATTGTAGTTAAGGGAAAAGAAGTGCACAAATCTGATGCTTGAAATGGCAATCCAGAGAAAATGTTGTTATAGTAATGGGATTGATCCAGAAGGGGTAACAACATTCATAAAGCAAGAATTGTGATAAAAGCAATATTGTCCTACACTATCAATCACCATTCATCAATCATTTAAATAGTTTGAATCTTTTCAGTGTTAATTATACACCTGCACCACGACGTAAGTTGGAGTGATGCCAATCCAACACCGAATGTATCTTACTTCTCTTGAAAACGTCAGCTGGATACCTTAAAACACGGATGAGTAAATTTGTTAAGAATTGAGTTGCAGATCAAACTGAACGTGGAATGTACCAAAAATACATTTGAAAATCATGTGGTTAGAATTAGAAACCACATAAGTTCAAGTAAAACAATAATCCAGAGCACATAGATATCAGCAAGTAAGTCAGATGTCATAAGATCCTTCTAGCATTAACACCGTGCCGTTGATATACCACTTATGTTATTCAACTATCCATGTGAAAATAGTGATATAGCACTGTATGTAAGTAATAGTATAAAGAAGCTTAGCAAGGAACTCCAAAAAGTAAGTATGGAAGAAATTGTATCAACAGACACTATCCCTATCCATAGAATGTAAGCTGAAAGAGAAAGCAACCGCACTTACCAATGGTCTGCAACACCAGGAAATGCGCAAGCAAGATAGATAAGAATGGCATGGCTGCAAAAATTTATATATACTGAATATGTAGGAAACCTTTGAAATGAGGGGAAAAAGCAAGGGGTAAACTAAATACTCTTCAAATACCTCTCAAACAACTTAAATCTTCCATCAGCAATGGCAGGCAGCTGTTTCATGGGATTTATTTCTGCAACAAAATCATTGGAATAATTTCATGACACTAATAATTAATTATAACTCGAATGGTGAATTAATTAAGAATGAAACAATACCTGCGAATTCAGGAGTTAAATGCTGACCCTTCGATATGTGTACTTTGATCTCCTCATAGTCTATACCATTTACCCTAAATATACAAAAAAGAAAAAAAGAACAATTTTGAAGAAAGAGAAAAACACCCAGAATCAGATAGTTGAAAATCAGTAAAAGAAATTAAATTTACTTGCAGAAGATGATGACAGCACGACATGGCTGAGACATTCGATCTGCATATACTTTGAGCTTCATTTCCACCCCCCCCTTTTTCTTTTTTCTTTTTTATCTATTTTGGGTTTCTGCCTTTGTTTCTTTGCCCTCCTGTCCCCCTCTCACCTGCTGCCTTATTGGGATTGGTTATGGATAAGAGTTGGTCTTTGGGCTTTAGCCATTTCAGTACATTTCCTTCACAAGGACAAAAACATGGTATACGCTTTTGTCCTTTACTAACAAGCTTAGTCCAAAGCGTCGTCGTATGATCCCTACCGAATTACATTATGGTATCTCTAAGCTGATCTAATCTCATTAACATTCGTCTCAGGCTTTCGGCATTTGCTTACTCTGTCAAAGTTATATTTTATAAGTCGTTAAAGTTAATCTTTATCTTCCTTCTTAAAGTTTATGGCTTCATTCTCCACCTTTTCTTTCATTATACATTAGACCCAGTTTACAGTAGCCAAATTCGAAGTGTTTGCATCAATAATTTTGCATCCTTTTAGTTTGGATAGTTGACAATGGGGCTCCGTATTTACAGTTATATTTCTTAATTGGATGTTGCTTTAGCCAGATTATAGCTTCTGAAATTGTTTGGTTTGTTCCTGTTTCTCCCAAATTTGGAATTGAAGTGTTGGATTCAGTGGCTTAAAGATGGAAGTAAACAAGGAGAAGTATGCTGCTGATCTCTCTATCCAAGAAGCACGGGCGCGCTCGGTTCTTTCATACACAAAACTCCACTTATTACCTCAGAGTCTCTGCATGCTATTTCTGGAAGGGAGGCTGTTCTTCAAGTATGAATGTTTTCAAAAGGGGTAAAGGGAATCATCTCTTACTTGTTTTCATCTTATTCTCCAAATTAACACACTCTTCTATGTGTTGCTTAACAGGGAAGTATCCATATTCAGAGGTGCTCGCAATGCTATATTTTCACTTGATGATCAACAGGCTGCTGAGGGAGTTGTAACTCATAGCAGGTTTACTTAAAACCCATCTATGATCCATGTATACCCTTCATTATGTTTCCTTCCCCGGCTATTTAATTGGGTTAGACCTGATCACATCCTCCAAAATTAGTGGTAACCATGCTGCAGAATTGGCATTGGCTGCAAAGTTAGGATCGTTGCATATGTAGTTAATACCGAAGACTGCTCCACAGTGCAAAGTTCAGAGTGTGGTACGGTGGTCAGGTTATATGGAGTGAGCCAACATGCAGTCAAGGGAGGAAACTGCAGCCAATGTGTTGCAAGAAACTGGGGCAGCTCTAATACATGCACATGCTGATGGGCGCATTATAAGGTAGTACATTGAACACTTCTAAGCTGTGAATGCTGTAATTTAAGGTTATAACGGGGAATTAGTTGATATGGAAATCTTTTTTCAGTGGGCAGGGTACCATATCCTTGGAGCTTTTAGAGCAAGCTCGTCATATAGACACTATAAGAGTTCCCATCAGTGGTTTGCGTTGCAGAGTTTTTTTTCTGTCAATTTTATGGTTATTATTCTTGCATGATTGATCACCTTTTTGTCGTTTTTTTTTTTTTGAGTTTTTTCTTCTCAAGTACAAATGGTTTCTGAAAATCTGCAGGAGGTGGCTTGAAATCAGGGGTGGCATTGGCTGCCAAGTCTATCAATCCTGCCATTTGAATTTTGGCTGCTGAACCAAAGGGAGCAAATGATGCAACTCAATCAAAAGTGGCGGTAGAATTGTAACCTTACCTGAAACAAATACGGTTGCTGATGGCCTGAGAGCTTTCCTTGGTGAATTCACCTGGTAAATTCATTCCCATGGTGTCTTATTGATGTGTGAAGGATATATTCACTGTATGTAGATGTTCTCTTTTATCAGTTAGTGCACTAGCTATCAGCAAACAGCACTGTGTCTTAGCTTTCAGTAAGTCTCATTCTATGCCTTATGATTAATTAGGCCCATAGAACGTAATAACAGTGGACGATACAGAAAAAATCAAAGCGATGAGACTCTGCTATGAAATCCTTAAAGTTGCAGTTGAACCAAGTGGAGCCATAGGGCTTGCAGGTGTATTATCTGATAGCTTCAGGAACAACCCTGCCTGGAAGGAATGCAACCAAATAGGATTATACTTTCAGGAGGTAATGTAGATCTTGGAAGTGCTGTGGAATTCATTTAGCAAATGAAATTTACCATTGTTATTGCTACTCCTATTTAAAACTTTTTTTTCCCTTTTAAATTTAAGTTTGATCTCTAAATGCTGATATGTAAACCAATTACTTTGGTGGCAACTATTAATCCTAGTATGATGATATGTCATTCAACCATTCGTGCAAATATAGATGTAGCACTGTAAATTAGTATAAAGAAGCTGAGCAAGGAACTCCAACAAATAAGCATGGAAAATATTCAATATCAACAGACGCTATCGCTGTCAATACTCTCCAAAAGAGAAAGAAACTGCACTTACCAATAGTCGCAACTCCAGGAAACGCATAAGCAAGATAGATATGAATGGCATGGCTGCAAAAATTTATATATACTGAATATGTAGGAAACCTTTGAAATGGGGGGAAAAAAGCAAGGGGTATATGAAATACTTTTTAAATACCTCTCAAACAACTTAAATCTTCCATCAGCAATGGCAGGCAGCTTTTGCATGAGATTTATTGCTGCAACAAAATCATAGGAAAAAAAACTGAACATGTCCAGTTTCCTACAAATAATTTCATAACACTAATTAATTGATTATAATTTGAAAGGTGAAATAATTAAGAATGAAAGAATACCTTCGTCGAACAAAAAAAAAAAAAAAAACCTTCGAATTCAGGAGTTAGATGCTGACCCTTTGGGATATGGACTTTGATCTCCTCATATTCTATACCATTTACCCTAAATATACAAAAAAGAAAAAAGGAACAATTTTGAAGAAAGGGAAAAAACACCCAGAATGAAATAGTAGTTGAAAATAAGTAAAAGAGTTGAAATTTACTTGCAGAAGAAGATGACAGCACGAGATGGCTGAGACATTCGATCTGGCATATACTTTGAGCTTCAATTTTTTTTTTTCCTTTTTGTTCTAACGATTCTGGGTTTCTGCCTTTGTGTTTTTAGTTTGTTTCCGCCCCTCCTATTTGGGATGGACTATGGATAGGAGTTGGTCTTTAGGCTTTAGCCATTTTACATTTCCCACGAGTACAGAAAAAACATGATTTAATCCTCGTCCAAAGCGTCGTCGTATGATCCCTAGCTAATTACATTGATATCATCTCTAATTTAATCTCTTATTGATATTTCCGTTTCTGGCTTTGGGCATTTGCTTACTCTCTCTCACCAGGTTTATAAAATCCGAACAAATAAGAGAACAGCACTCAAGTTTGTATCTTTCTCCAAGTCATATTCTGTAAGTTGTTAATGTTTTAATCTTTATTCTCCATTCTTAATGTTTATGGATTCATCCTCCTCCTTTCCTTTCATTTTACAGTAGACCCATTATACAGTTGCTAAAATCCAAGTGTTTTCATCAATAAATTTGCATCCTTTTTAGTTTGGTTAGTTGACAATGGGACTTCTGTATTTACAGTTATATTTGTTAATTTGAGGTTGCTTTAGCCAGATTGTAGCTTCTGAAATTGTTTGGTTTGTTCCTGTTTCTCCCAAATTTGGAATTGAAGTGTTGGATTCAGTGGCTTAAAGATGGAAGTAAACAAGGAGAAGTATGCTGCTGATCTCTCCTCTATCAAACAAGCACGGGCGCGCATCAGTTCTTTCATACACAAAACTCCACTTATGACCTCAGGATCCCTGGATGCTATTTCTGGAAGGAGGCTGTTCTTCAAGTGTGAATGTTTCCAAAAGGGGTAAAAGGAATCATTATTTACTTGTTTTCATCTTATTCTCCAAATTAAGACTGTTCTATGTGTTGCTTAACAGGGGAGCATTCAAATTCAGAGGTGCTTGTAATGCTATATTTTCACTTGATGATCAGCAGGCTGCTAAGGGAGTTGTAACTCATAGCAGGTTTACTTGAAACCCATCCATGATCTATACCCTTCATTCTGTTTCCTTTCCCTTGCTATTTAATTGGGTTATACCTGATCACATCCTTCAAAATTAGTGGTAACCATGCTGCAGCATTGGCTTTGGCTGCAAAGTTACGCGGGATCACTTCATATATAGTTATACCGAAGAATGCTCCGCAGTGCAAAGTTCAGAATGTTGTGCGTTATGGTGGTCAGGTTATATGGAGTGAGACAACAATCAAGTCGAGGGAGGAAACTGCAACCAAGGTGCAGCAAGAAACTGGGGCTGCTCTTATACATCCATATAATGATGGACGCATTATAAGGTAATCCATTGAACATTTCTAAGCCGAGAATACTGTAATTTAATGTTATATCGGTGAATTAATTGATATGGAAATCTGTTTCAGTGGGCAGGGTACCATATCCTTGGAGCTTTTAGAGCAAGCCCCTCATATAGACACTATAGTAGTTCCCATCAGTGGTTTGTGTTGCAGCCTTTTTTCTGTGATCGATCACCTTTTTTTGTTTTTTTGCGAGTTTTTTCTTCTCAAGTACAAATGGTTTTTGAAAATCTGCAGGAGGTGGCTTGATATCAGGGGTGGCATTGGCTGCCAAGTCAATCAATCCTGCCATTCGAGTTTTGGCTGCTGAACCAAAGGGAGCAAATGATGCAGCTCAATCAAAAGCAGCCGGTAGAATTGTAACCTTACCTGAAACAAATACGGTTGCTGATGGCCTGAGAGCTTTCCTTGGTGAATTCACCTGGTAAATTCATTTTCATGGTGCCTTATTGATGTGTGAAGGATATATTCCTTGTTTGTAGATGTTTTCTTTTATCAGTTAGTGCACTAGTTATCTGCACACAGCACTGTGTCTTAGCTTTCAGGAACTACACATATCTACTTGTTAGTTCACAAATTTCAGTCAGTCTCATTCTATGCCTTATGATTAATCAGGCCCATAGTACGTGACCTCGTCGACGACGTAATTACAGTAGACGATACTGAAATAATCAAAGCAATGAGACTCTGCTATGAGATCCTTAAAGTTGCAGTTGAACCAAGTGGAGCCATAGGTCTAGCAGCTGTCTTATCTGATAGCTTCAGGACCAACCCTGCCTGGAAGGACTGCAACCAAATAGGAATTATACTTTCAGGAGGTAATGTAGATCTTGAAGTGCTGTGGAATTCATTTAGCAAATGAAATTTACCATTGTGATTGCTACTCCTATTTAAACCTTTTTTCCCTTTAAACTTCGCTTTGATCTCTAAATGCTAATATGAAATCCAATTACTTTGGTTGCAACTATTATTAATCCTAGTACTCACAATCTTTACATGGACAATCAAATGTGAGATTAGCGTTAACAGAGAAAACTGAGAATTGTGGTCAAGACTGAAATTTGTATGAGAATATTTGTGGAGACAGTAAAGAATCAAGGGAAAATTAACAATAAAGTGATCCAAAACACCAGAGAGAGGCCATTTATTGGGAGGTAGAATCAACAGAGTTCCACATACCCAAAAATACCCCTACAGGCTGCAAGAACCCAAGGGTGCAACCGTGCAAGCTTGTTCCATCTATTTTAGGCTTCTTCCTCTTTCTCTTACTCCTCCATCCCCATTTGATAGCATCGCTGAAGGTACTATTATTTAAGGATTCTACAACTGATCCACCTTAATCTGTCTGAATGATTCGGCCGATTCAATGGAAGCCAGAGCTGTCTGAAATCACCACTTTATTTATCTATAGTCCCCTTTATAAATTGATGGATCTTGGTCTTATTCTTGGTTTCAATCGAACCACAGTCGACTCAACAAATTCACTCGATCCAAGTTTATTTGATTGATCGGGAGTATTCTTCCATGTTGCTGTAAAGGGTTCAGTCATGTATTTCTTAAGAGTGGACATAAACCAAAAGTATAGTTGTCTAGATTCATCATGACAAAAAGAAAAAAAGAAAAAACCAGGCATCAACTACTGCTTGTTAGACTTTCCCAATAACCTTTCTCCCATTTCTTCACTTGCAATATTGAGTTATTTTTTCTTCTGAGAAATGCTGCAAGAGCTCGAGTGTCATAAGGAGGTGGCAAGGTGCACGGATTTGTGATTGAAGGACCTTTCACCAATGATTCCATCATGAACTTCTTTTTTCGCCCTTCGAGCCCTTCTGCTTGACAAGCCATTACCTCTGAGCACAACTCCATGGCTCCTTCAGGTATTCTTGGCTTAAATTTCAACAACTTGGCATACTCATTTAACAAATGATACATGTAATCATAAATGTAGTCCATTTTTAGCTGCTCCTGCATAAAGCTACTGGCTGCTTTTCCTATTTCATGTGCCTGCCAAATCCATTAATATTCTATCAGGTTTAACAAAGACAATGCCAAAATACAACATCACATAATTCAAATATTAAGGACAATTGGTACCTTCTTTTTGTGATTGTTGCCCCAGTCCACAGCAAACTTAAGGGATCTGCATTTGTCATCATTCCTTATAGGCCAGTAATGCTCCACAGGCTGCATGCTTCTCATGAAGAAGTCATAGAACTGAGGCTGTACAATCAATGTAACAGAATCACAGGCCAGAATGTATTTTTCACTAACAGACCATGCATACCCTTCAATGTAGATCTTGTACCTGCACAAACACCAAGGAAAAAGATTTACAAATTGATAGCTAAAGAGTTTACAAGAATGTTGTTCTGGGTCCAGCATTATACCTATATGTGCATTGATCTGCAACGTTGGATTGTTTAAAACCTTGCTGGCTTTCAAGGATCCAGTCCTGCAAACCAGGCCTGTTAATTTAAAAATTGTTTGAACAGAAGATCAAGGCTTTATGCTGAGAAATATTAACAATGATAGCATTTTGATTTCCACCTGGATAAACAGGCGAGCATTCCACTCCTGTTGATCAGTGACATTACATTTAAGAAGGTCCTGCCTTTTCTCGTCCACAAATGGATTCCCTTTCCAGTAGGCATATGGTTCCCTATCTATCCATTTCCTCTTCTTTCCCTCTTTAATATCTTTCAATATGCTGTCCCATGGTTTTATATTTATCTCAGCCCTGAAGTAAAAAAAAAAAAATACCCTTCAGTTAATTAATACAAAATTGTCTTAAAAACACACATGCAGAAAAAAAAAGGTTTATTTTGGTTTAATTTTAAACTGACATGGAAATTTATTGAGTGCGTAACTGACATATTCTTTTCTGTTCTGTATGTACAAATGAATAAAAAATAACTAATGAAGTTGAGGCGAAAGCAGGCTCAGCGAATAGTTAAATTCCAAAGCATTTCAAAACTTTACAGGTGTTGTCAGGTGCCTAAAAATGGCAGACCACTTGTCAATAAAAATGGCAGACCAAAACTACCTTTAATACCATTTGGCATTCGAATTACATGTAGAACTGACGAGTGTGATTTTCTGTATTATACCATGCAAATGGCAACAAAGAGGAAAAACAGGACGGAAAAAAACGACTGGAGATGAGGTTGTAAATTGTAAAAAAAGGGAAGCGTTACCATCCCCAGAAGGACCAATCAGGAAAGACTATATCCAACGTTTCTTTATCTCCACAGTAGCGAAACAATGGTGGTGGGGCTGTTGCATTTGGTCCTTTGTAGTCCCTTGATTTAATCACCGGCCTATCTTCAGTGTCGAACATGATTTCAAGGTCCGGTAGCTTTCCGGGGTACTTCCTGAGGAGTTGTAAGATGCCCCAGATGGTGAAAACATCTCTTGTTTGAATGGCTTTTCTGAAGTTTTTAACGTAGGCTTTTCCTCCTTTGATTACGAGGTGAAATGTTGCTGTTCTGTTAGCTCTTTCCACCATGTCCCGGGTGATCCCCGAGGTTTTCCAGGGCCGTAAATCTTCGTGGATCCATCTGAAATAATCAGGGCAAATAGGGTTTAACGAAGGGTCAATGTCTTCCGTTTGGAATGTCTTGGGGTAATAATTCTTTGGACATGTTTGTGTCTGGTTTTTATTTTTGGTGCATTTCAGTGGGATTTCAATCCTCCGTACTGCAATTTTTGGTTTCTCTGATATTACCACGGTCTTGTCCGTTGAATGCTCGAGAAAATCCCCAGACTGCAAAAAACAGAAAAAAAAAACTCAACTAAACATGAAGTAAAAACATTTGCAGAACCTAACATGAACTTACAGTGTCAATCCATGAGGAATATGTAACAAAAGCAGCCATGAGAAAAACGGTTAAGACAAGAAGAGCAGTGGTAGTAGGAGTTTTTCTTTTCAATGGAGGAGGCCGCCATGAAGGTTTCTCAAAGAAATGTCTAGCCAGTCCAGATCTCTGCAACATGGATTCCTTACTGAACATTAAAAAAAAAAAAAAAAAACAAAGAAAATGCTGCTTCTTTCACCAATTTGTGTGTGATTATTAGTAGAGTAATCTCTTGTTGATGAAGGCAAAGAGGAAGGGTAATGAACAAGTTCCAAGTGAACTGTGGTAAAGATCAATGTGAGTTAAGCTAATGGACAAAAGAAATGTGCAGGAGATAACTGAGAGCGTGAGATAAGAATGAATTTCCTAGATCCCTCCATAAAAAACCCATGGTATCTTCTAGTGGGGGTTTTGCTTAAACGTTAAAATTGTCATAATGGCATTCCACATTGACAATTGCCCGACGGCTGAAAGTAATTGGAGGGGAGCAGGGGACCATTGGAATTTTTCTATGCACATAATGGCAAATGATTCCCCATTACTTTTAATTTAAATAATTGGTAAATTTTGGTTTTGGTCTTTTTACCATGCTCAAATATGGAATATAGTCTTGTATTTTAATATGCTCAAATATGTAGTATAGCCTTTGGGTTAAATTCTGCTATTAGTTCCTTACTTTATGAAAGTTGCAGATTTAATCATTATAGTTTAATTTGGTTAATGTCAATTTATGTACTTTTTAAATTGATCAATTTTAATCGTTGTACTTTTCAATCTTGATCCAAATAGTAGTCGCTAACATATTTGGTTAAATTCAAGTACTAACCTTGTAGTATGCGAACAATTATAGGTTTTTTAGTCTATATTCTCCAATAAAATCATTCCAAGTCATTACACTTTTCAAATTTTGAAATTTCAGTTTTGATGTAAATAATAGTTGTTAATTCATTAACTAGATTTTATTGAGTACTAAGTAATGTGTAGACACATATGATAATATGTTTAACGATAAGATATTCCGAAATAGTAAAACTTAATGAATTTAATAGTTATTGTTTAGTGATGGTTGAAATTTTAAAATTTAAAAAGTATAAAAGGTAAAACGATCAATTTAAAGTATATAGATTAAATTCACAACTTTTACAAAATATAGGGACTAATAATAAAATTTAACCTAACATTTGTATTTTAATTTGGTATAGTTTAGTACTTTATTTTTATAATACCCTTAATTATTCAAGTTAAACTTTGTGATGAACTTTTTTTTTTCAGTAAAAGTATTATTTCCAACTATGGTGTGTTTGAAATGTAGATATTTTATAGTGTCATTAGCTCTATTTTCATAATTGAACTAACCGATTGGATTAATAATTGATTTGGGTATCGGTCTGGAACAATGGATCGTACCGATTGATACACCAACCACGTACCGATTGATACACCAACCAATTGAATAAGGCAATTGGACCAATATTTTTTTATTTTTTAAATAAAAATGGGAGGGTTTTGGTAAAAATATAGGTCGAAAAATGAGCTTAGGCAAAAAAACGAGGCCCGTTTAGAAAACGGATTGGGCCTCGGGTAAGAGTTTTTTGGCCTGGGCCCAGCCCGGCCCGACTTATATATTAATATATTTTTTATTTTTTTAATTATTTTAAAATTTTAATATAACTATTTTTTATTATATTGTTAATTTGTGTATTGTTTTAAGAATTGTTTTAGTATTATTTTTATTTATTTTAATATTTGTTTTTATATTTTTAAATATATTTGATTTATTATATTTTTAAATTTTTTTATTTAATTTTTTTATTTAATGAAATAAACAAATTTAATATGGGCCGGGCCCAAACTTAGTAAATAGGCCTAAAATTTTGTCTGAACCCAGTCTGAACTCGACCCGGCTCGGCCCATGATCATCTCTAAATATATGCAACTTACTTTTTATTTTTATTTTTATGTTTTAAAAATCAATTGAAATGATTATCAGCAGTGGCAAAATCAGAAAAGTCACCCATTAATCATGCCACTTTGAAATCTACAATACATTTGATATTATTTTGGTAATTGACACCTATACTATTTGGATAAATATTTTTATTTTTATTTTATTAATAAAGATTGAATTATTATTTTTAAATAATATTATGCATTTATTTCTCAATAGAAAAATAATCTTAAATAACACTAGCAGTAAATTATTCTCTTGTAACTCATCAAAATTCAACTACAGTTGTTTGTGGGATTTTTCAAAACCGCCGTTATTTCTTGATATCTAAACTAACGTCACCATCCTCTGCCAGTGGTTGCCTCAAAATTTCACCACAAATTGATTTTTTTTCTTTTTTGTTAAAATTTTAAATAATATTTAATATAAAATTAGAATTGTAAATTAGGATTTATCATATCAAATCATTAAGAATAAATAAATAACAGAACTATATGCGGAAGCGTACCTGAATTCATGAATTCTTTGAAACTTTCTGAATCTTGTGGATTTGATTTTTCAAATTACCACACCAAAAATTTAGAGAATATTTGCTCTCTTTTTCATAATGATGAGATATTAGAAAAGATATCTTGTGTGTAATTTAGGGGCCATAACCCTAATTTTATAACATTGGCATATTAGTTCTAATCAAATTCTAATTAGCTCATCATTAATTAGAACTTAATTACTAGAGTATCTACACATATTTGACCTATACTTTATTTAATAATTAAAACTCAATAAAATTTTAACCAAATTAGATCACTTTTAATTTAGGCTAACCTATCATGATAGTAAATAATAACATGTAATTACCCTTATTATATATGTGATGTCTATATTTTCCAACAATCTCCCACTTGAACCACATATATATACTTATTAATGTATAATTACATTTCATTATATAACCTTATGAGCTCAAAATTTTACTATCATATCGAAAAGGTATTTTGAATAATTTCGTCCATTAATTATGTTAACATAGAACCAAGGCGACTTTCGTTACATATATCGTAACTAAATCCATCCATGATCACGTATATCAACACAACCAAATGACATAGATCAAGTATGGATGTGTAGCATGGAAATTACATGCAATATGATCTAAACATGTCTAATTCCAACTGGTCCTCCTTAGCGAGATCAAACATTACCAAAATCAGAGTGTGAATAAACCAAATAAATTTTATTTCTGCAGAAAATGAATTTAATATCTTTAAATTGAAAATGTGTCTATAACATAAAAGCATTTAAAAAATATAAACTCCCCCTAAAACCAAATATCCTTTAAATGACATTACACCCATATGAGCAATGTGCTCTTATAAAACCTTAGGTGTAGTTTCTTAGTAAGCGGATCCTCAATCATGGAGTTTGTCCTAATATGCTTTATAGGCACCTAACCACTCTGAACTTTTACTTAAACAACAAGGAACTTAAAGTCTACGTGTTTTGACTTTGATGTGCTCCTGTTGCTATTGGAATAAAAGTCTGCAATTTGTTTTCACAATTTGCACCTTAGTGACAAAATCTTGTATTCATATTCCATCAAAATCGGAGTCTGTATACCTGATGATCTCTAACTGATTAGACCTCCGATATGTGAGCATATAATCTTTTGTTATCTGAAAATACCTTATAACCTTCTTGGATGTTATCCAATGGGCCAAACCAGGGTTGCTTAAAATATCTGCCTAACATCCCAATAGTGTACACAATATTCCAATGTATACAAACCTGAACATACATTAGACTTTCTACTGCTAAAATGTAAAAAATCTAATGCATTTTTTTTTTGTAATCTCAAAATCATTCTTAGGACATTGATTGAGGGTATACTTATTATTGACAAGCAGTATGCCATTAACATATAAAATCAAATATAGAACCTTACTCTTACTAAACTTATGGTATATACGATTATCAATAAAATTCATCTCAAAACCGAATAAGATAATCATTTGGTAAAACTTGTAATATTATTGACGAGAAGTTTGCTTAAGCCCATAGATGAAGTTCTTTGCAAATCATTAACTTTGTATCATTAGACACAAAGCTTTCTAATTGCACCATATAAATGTATGATCAATGTTACCATTGAGAAACCATTAACTTAATATTCATCTGATATAGCTTAATGTCAAAATATTCCACTAAAGCCATTATAAACATTTCTCTAGTGGACCTTTTTAATGACATTCATTCTTCAGGTTGTTTAGTTTGTTCTTCTGGAACAGTTATCTCATCTTGAATAAGGAGTTGTTCAACATTGTCTTATTGAGATTCTAGATTCACTTCTTAATCAATAATAGGTATGAGAACCTAAACATCATCAAAAGTGATAATAGGAACTGAGTTAGAATCTAATTCCTCCTCAAAAGAAATGCCTCTAACCTTATTTCTCCCCCCAAACTCAACATCCTCAAAGAATGTTGCAATTCTCGTATAAAAATATTCCTAATTGTGGGATCATAAAACTCATAGCCCTTAGATCACTCAGAATTTCTTGACCTTTATACTTTATAGACATCAAAGAAGTCAGAAGTGACGTCATTTCAACAATATCGTTTTTAGCAAAACGTTTCTCAATTTCGTCAAGGAAACTTTGGCTGAGTAATCTTTTTAGATTATTTGCCCCTAAAGGCTTTTGAAATGTTGTACTTAATGATCATTAAACTCATGCAATTTGAACGATCCCACCTCAAAATCCTTTTTAACATAGGAGGTGTTTTCCGCAATGAGAGGTATAAGTAGTTCTTCCCTTAGTGTAAGGTCTATGTTCATATAGCCAAACACTATAAGTAAGTGCCTTTTCTATTCATTGAAATTAGTCTCATTAAGCATGTGTATAGAATTTATATTAGCAGATATTGTGGCAGTAGAAGATGAATTAACTGAATATAGAACAAAACATAAGCTCACATCAATATTCATAAGTAAACAATAAATTCAAGATAATGGCTAATCCCATCTCAATATACCAAACACTACATTAATATCAAGTCTTTGGATAATAATATTAACAGTAAGCGGTACTCTTGTTGTAGCAATCAAACATTGACAATAAACTATGTCAAACAATGAATTAATCTTTGGACTAACTTATTGCTCACAAAAAATCTCTTATAATTGTCACACATTTATCACCACAAATGTCATTATAATTCTGCCAAATATTAACTTACTTTTGGGTCAATTAATAAACGCATGAATCACAAAAACATATAATCATCTTGATATTTTAAATAAACTAATCTACACAAAAGAGGTCACTTTGGTGGCATGTTGTTTCAACTAATTTATTTAAAAATATTAGACATCCTTAATTAAAATCTAAAGCCAAAATCAATTCAAAATATTTCTTTTAATTTCATCTTTCAATCAAATTAAAAGATAATAGTATATATATGTATATATATATATATATATATATATCCCAAAACAACATACAATGATGCTGGCAAATATAATAATAGTTAAATAAATCTTAAACCATAAACAACCTTACATAAGACTTCAAATTTAAACCAAAATAATTTGAATAAAGGTAAACCTCATCTTAAGATATCGACACTCCATTAATATTTCATCTTTGGAAAAAATATTAACTTGTAAGTGATATCTTGGTGTAATAATTAAACATTGACAATAAGAACATGTCGAATAATAAATCTTCCTTTGGGCCAATTTATTACTCACATGTAAAACCGAATAATCGTCACATGTTTATCACCATAGTTGTACATGTAATATTATTAACCTTCATTCGGGCCGATCAATATCAACATAACTTAAGTTACATGCACACAAACTTTTATATTTTAAAACAAAATAATTTATACAAAGAAATCACTTTGGTGACTTTTTGCTTCAATTAAGTTATTTTAAAATATATATAAACATACCAATATTCAAATTTAAATTTCCCTAATAGTCAAATGTCAAAACTATTTTTTTTATTGCTTTATAGACTCTGAAATAAACCAAAATAAGGTTGTCTTAATAATGCAATAAAAAATCGAAAACCTTAATTTTTTGACTATTTCTTTTTTTTTCTTCCAAAATCATATATATCAAAACCAAACAAAAATAATGTAGTGGTTCAAAGCTAAATAATTAACAAGCACATGTATTCATAATTTTGGCATGGATAAAAACACTAAAGCAATTCACGCATATACATATATTCATAATCAAATAGAAAAATTTACCCTCAATTTACCATGTAAATCCAAAGTTGTATTTATGATTAAACAAATATTCACATAAATACTTAAAAAATATTTTCAAGCCAATAAATCTCAAAAACAAAATCATAATAGTTGGCATATCCCACAATTCATACAATAAATCATATCATCATAATTTAACCAAATATTTGGAACCATAAAATGCCAAAACCTAAGATTATATAACCAAACTTAAAACCAAAATATTTAAATATGTATATAGTTGACATGAATTTGCACCAAAGCACCCATAAAATTGAATATATAACCGTAACAAAAAATAATAATAACTTCAATGATATCTATCAAAACTTAATTTCACCAATTAAACATTGAAAGATATCTTATTGAATAATGGTTATAAACACTGTTCACACAAACTATAATCATGCATTAATCCTCAAAATCATTGATATGCATATAATATATATACACACAAATATAAAAATAATATCTTGCTTACCATACATATTTCATGTAAACTCAAATTTATATTCATGACTAAAGACATTATCATAAAACTTCTTTATACGCACAAATACTTAAAAAAATTCATAACCACAAAATATAAAAAGAATCTCAAATTATATAAAAGTCTCTATATGCTAACTACATATGAAAATTCATAGCCATCATATTTAAAAAAATAATTCTAAATATTTTAATTTTAGTCGATTCCATAAAGACTAAAACTTACATAAAATAATTATAAAAGAAACCAAAAGTAATTATATGAATTGAATTCAATGGTGAATATAATTCATCATAAATAAAGACAAAGGATGATGATTCCATATATATTCAACTACAAACAAAAATTTAAAATAAATAGTGCGAAAAAATAATCTTACCAACATTCATTTATTCGATTATCAAGTGAATTAACTTTCAAAACCAATTATACAACCCAATTGGAATTCTTCAATTGCAAAAAAGTTGTAAGTCTGTAATTTTAATTTAATAATGACTTTAACCAAAATTTATAAAATAATTGTGTGAAAAGAAGAGAAAGAAGTCTCACAAATAAATTTTTATCAATTGATTATAAATAAATAAATAAACATTTATCTTTCGAATAGCATATACAAATATTAAACTAGATTATATTTATAAAACCTTAAAACTTTATTTAAAGAATCAAAACCCAAAATTTATCAAGAATCTCAAAGATTCAACATAATATATAATTAAAATATCAAATCCATAAAATTAAAAAGACAAACGAATCAATCCAAAATTAATAAATAATCAATTTATTCTCAATAATTCAATATGACAAAGCTCTAATACCACTTGTTAGAATTTTAAATAATATCTAATATAAAATTAGAACTATAAATCAGGATCTATCATGTCAAATCATCAAGAATAAATAAATAACAGAACTATATGCGGAAGCGTACCTAAATCTATGGATTCCTTGAAATTTTCTGGATCTTAGGGATTTCATCTTCCAAATTAGCACACAATAAATTCAAATAATATCTGCTCTCTCTTTCCTAATGATGGGATATTAGAAAAGATATCTTGTGTGTAATTTGGGGACCATAACCCTAATATTTATAACATTGGCATTTTAGTTCTAATCAAATTCTAATTAGCCCATCATTAATTAGAATTTGATTAGAACTTAATTACTAGAGTATCTACACATATTTGACACATACTTTATTTAATAATTAAAGCCCAATAAAATTTTAACCAAATTAGATCACTTTTAATTTGGACTAACCTATCATGATAGTAAATAATAACATGTAATTACCCTTATTGATGTCTATATTTTCCAACAACTTTTCAACTATCCACTCATCTTTTGCGAAATCAAACTCTAAAAACCTAAATCTAAGCCTAAAGTTTGTAATAACCCGAAATTCACGGGCACCGAAAAAGTGAGTTATAGGGCCTCCGTCTTAGTGAAATAAGTTCGAAAATAATTATTAAAAATATTTATGAGCCTAGTGGTGTGTCTAATTAGGATCTAATTAGGTGAATTTAGCTTAATTTAGAGTAAGTAATAAAAAGGATTAAATTGAACAAAGGGTAAAAGTTTAATTATAAAGCAATAGAAAATAAAAAGGATTAAAATGACAATTAAGCCATTGACTACAAATGAGGCGTATATTGGTGAAATAAAATCAAAGATTTTTTTAGGTTTTATATATTATAATGATTATTATTATGGTTTTATATTAAATTATTATAATTATTAATTAACATTATGGTTTTATATTAGATTATTATTATTAGCATTATTATAAAATAAATTAAATAGTAGATAATTGTATGGTAATAAAATATACATGTGTAAAAATTATATTGGTACATTTGTAATCTAAATACTTAATTACTTATAATTTAAGTAAAAAGATATTTGTTAATTAAATAATTAAATTATTAAATTATGAGATTTTTGTTTGAGAAACAAATTAAATAATGACAAATGTAATAAAATTATTGGTACAAATGTAGAATTAAATATGTGTACAATTGTAAAATATGTAAATGATGTTAAAATAGATATTTAAAATAAATATATTATAATATATGCTAATTAAATAAGTAAAACAAATAAATATAAAAGAGAAATAAAGAAACAAAAGGAATAGAAACAGAATTGAAAACGGGAAGCAGGGGAGAAAAGAGAAAGAAAAAGGGATAGAAAAATAAAAGAGAAAACTAAGGATTTAAAGCTTGGAGTTAATTTGGTAAGTCAATTAAGTCCTTTTTAGTTAATTTTGATGTTTTAGAAGCTTTAAAACAAGATTTTGATGAAATTAAGTTGATAGTTCAAGAGTTCATATGTTTCCAAATATGGTTCATGTTGGATAAATTATGGAATTAGGGATTTAATTGAATGAATTCTAAGTTAGAATTGATTAAGGGATTAAATTGTAAACTAGGCTATAAGTTTATGTTGTAAGGACTAAATTGAAGAAATTTCGAAATTTGGGAAATATGTTGGAAATTTTATAGTTAAATATAAGTTTAGACAAAATTTGAATATAAAAAGAAAGTGAATTGGATTAAGAAAATAATTAAGTTTAGTTAGGATTAAATTGGGAATAAGGTAGGAATTGTTTAGAAATTTAATTATTTATTATAATTAATGCTGTAAATAATAATATAAATTACTATTATTTTCAGTAGCCAACAAAGAACCTGAAACGTCAAAGATCGAAAGGAAAGGAGAAAGTCATCGAGGACTAAAACGGAGAATTACGGTGTGTATTACTATAATTCAAATTTTAATTATTATTGATTGCTGAAATTTTAATTGTTATGTATGGTAAGTAAGACTTGAGGTAAGTATATGATTAATTGA
This sequence comes from Gossypium arboreum, assembly GCF_025698485.1. Lineage (NCBI taxonomy): Eukaryota > Viridiplantae > Streptophyta > Magnoliopsida > Malvales > Malvaceae > Gossypium > Gossypium arboreum. The sequence continues at coordinate 115,517,778 of NC_069081.1, read as the reverse complement.
AAAGTGTATTGATTGAAAAATAAATAAATGGTGACAATTGTATGGTGTTGATGGTATACACTTGTGTGAAAATTAATTTGTATATGGATTAAGATAATAGATATTTGAATTGAATGAGTATTGAAAATTTTTGTGTAAATGAAATTGAAATTAGAAAAAGTAAAATAATACCCTATTAACTTGTCGGACTAGATTTGATACAAATGGCATGCCATTGGATTTGTAATGTGATGAGGAGATTGTAGTTCGGCCGAGAAGATGTTTTTGTTATTATATACTTTGATTTATCCGAAGATGCACTTAATGCCTTATTGGTGTGTTATGGAGGATTTAAAATATTCTGGGTGTGTTTGGGTTGGACATTCTGGTGTGTTTGAGTGGAAATCCGCGTATCTGTCATAGTCCGAGCTTTATTAATAGGGTAAATAATTGAAATGAAATTTTGAAAATGAGATTATTTGTTTTAGCACTATTGAAAAGTACGAGAAAGAATGTATGAATTAAATTATGAATTGAGTTAGTACGAGAAAAATGAATTATGAATTTAATATTTATGAAGTAAAATAATTATATATAAAAGTAGTTTAAATAATTATAAAATTTATGGTTGATGTTTGTAATTTATTAATGTTAAATAGTCTTGATTTATAGTAATACCACTAAGTATATCCATACTCAAATAAGTGGTTGTTTCGTATGCAGTTAGTAGAAGTCAAGTGTCCCTACAAAGATCCGAACAATCCCGACTCCAACACAAACTTGGTGATGTATATTTTTCTTTTGGGTAAAGGTGGCATGTACATAGGTGTTGTTTAATCACTTGAATATGTATATTACTTTGAGTAGTGAAGGATGAATTATAAGATTTAGACGGTTAAATGAAATGGTAAGGAAAGTACATGATATTTTGATACATGAACATTAAGTTGTTAAATGAATGAAGTTTATAATCAATTTTGAATGATGCTATGATAGTTATTAAGTTAAAATTATGTTAATGATATAAATATTAGTTATATGAATGTGAAACATTGGTGTTGGTGATTTTGGTTTGAATTTGCAGGAGGTTTAGGTAAAAATAAGCAAAAATGCTGTCGAAATTTTTTTATAAAAAAAAAAATTTCAAATACTCGAAGATGTCCCGTTCTACTTTTAATACGTGTTTGAACTTCGAGAGTCCAAGATAGGGACTTAATTATTATATTATACTATGAAAGTTATATTAATTGTAAATTATTCGTAAGTTGTCTGATATGTCCGGTAATGCCTCATAACCTCGTCCCGGCGACGGTTTAGAGTTAGGGGTGTTACAAAGTTTGCTACCAAAAATCCCAAAAAAGCTCTCCTCGTATCTTTTGGTTGCCATTCGTTTTTGGGTGGTATTCTTTGTGTTGCCGCCTTTTGTCATCTTTGCCATTGTTCACTATTTCGATGACGATGACTGGAACTCTTCGTGGCAACAAGGTAAGCAATGGTCATTCTAGAGTATTTTGGAGAAATAGTTTTTTTTATTCATTATCTATTCCTTATGAGTAGGAAACAACCGTTTTAGGGAATGCTCAAATTTATTATCACGTACATTTAACCGAATAGATTGTTCTTTTAATCGAACTAAAAAATCACCGTCGAAAAGTCCAACCAACCATATTGTATCACGAATCTAACATAATCTAAAGGGCCTAATTATTAATCTTTGCAAATAAAGTTGCCCCAAAATAGAAAAAATGTTATATGGTTAAACTCTTTAGAAAATTTATAATTTAAATTCGCAGGAGCAAAAATTTACTCGGCCCCTACTTACAAAAGAGTACGTTTGGTTACCATTAGTTTGGGGGGTCCTGCGGAACGGAGAAGAGCCCAAGTTGGCTAAAAATATTAGTAAGGTGACAACAACTTGAAGACATAAGGTGGCCCTGATTTTTTTTAAATAATAAGAGAGAGAAAATTAAAATTTCAGGTGGGTCCGTACCATATGTAATGCAAGTCTGATAAGTCAAGCACCTACATTGTTTTCTAGATTAAAATTAATTCATTTCCAATAACAATCTCATTACTTCATCTTCCCGATTCAGTGTGAATACTTCGACTCATTCGACCCGTGGCTACAAAGAGTCAGCAAATGACTGCAGCATATTTGTTGTCATGTTCGGTGCAATCTTGTTTCTATGATTCATTTTGTCAAAGCGCTGTGTTTTTAGAGGCTAAGCTTACTAAGCTTCCAATAACGGCTTCAATGGATATGTCGGTTTGGACTACAGCTAGCAACACAGAACCTAAGCCAAAATAAAAATAATATAAAACAGTTCTAATTATTAGTATGATGGCAGCTATGGCTTGAACAGCAACAAATACTATAGAGAAAATAAGTGGGATGTTTTAAATTCACGCATCACTGGATGAATAGGATCAATATTTGTAAGAAAAGGGCGAAAAAGTCCAGTCATTGTTCATAATGGCTGATGTAAGCCATTGTTCATAACTTAGTTTTGTCTTGCGTATCCTTGAATTCCTGGTTCAGTATTCTCACATGGCGGCGCAGGTACTTTGGTTTCCCTTTAGAATTAGTTTTCTCATCAGAAATGTATTTCTTTTTTTGGTTAAATGCTTTTAGTCATTGAATTTGCAGAAGGCGATATTGAAAATCATGACCATGAACGATGAAAAGACAAAAAAGAAAGCAATAGAGGCTGTTGCCGACATATATGGTAATAATAATCAAGAAAACACCCCCTTTTTTTGGGTCTAAATTGATTTGATGAAACATCATGTGTTTGGGCGATGAAGAGGGGTTGATTCAATCGCGGCAGATGTGAAGGAGCAAAAGTTGACAGTCATAGGGGAGATGGACACGGTTGCCATTGCCAAAAAACTCACGAAAATAGGGAAAGTAGACATTGTTACAGTGGGACCTGCTAAAGAAGAGAAGAAAGATGACAAAAAAGACAAGAAAGATGAAAAGAAAGACAAAAAGAAGGGTGAAAAAAAGAAATGATTATAAAGTTTGAAGCTTGTATTGTTGCCTTTTTTTATAAAAATAACTTTAAAAGTTTCATTATTTATAAAAATGTCTCACCTTCAAAATAAAATACGAGAATAATTTGTTTTAAGCAGTAAATGGGCGGTGGTGCTAATGAGATTAGCACCAATCTATTGCATCATGCCGATGATTAGCATTTTGAATTAAAATATATATTTTTAGGTGGTGTCAATAAAATTAGTCGCCCGTATTGATACATGTATTTACTCGTGTAAAATTTTTGTATTTTTAAAGAAAAAGATTAAAAAATTATTATTTTATTAGATCACGCCAATCCAATATTTTTTGTCCCCTCCTCCAACTTTTTTTCTAAACCCAAAATATTTGATTTTTTTTTTTGCAGTATTTATTTTCTCCATTTTTGTTGGTGCCACAGTATTTTTTTCCCTAATATCATTATCTCTCCCTAATCTTTATTTTTTTACCCACTCACCCCAATTATTTCTTTCTCAAAATAATTTATTTTTAAAAAGTAATTAAAAAATTTTAAACCCAAAATAAATCTTTATGTTTAAAAAATAAATTTTAAACCCAAAATATTTGAATTTTTGGAAAATAATTTTAAAAATAATTTATTTTAAAAATAATTTTAAACCCAATTTTTCTTTCTCAAAATAATTTATTTTATATAAAAATAATTCAAAGTTTTTATTTGAAGTTAATCTTTTATTGAAAAATATTTAAACCCAAAATAATTATTTTAATGATGTTAATTAAATGTTTAATTACACATAAGAAAATCGAGATTCTAAATAGAATAGATAGTATAATAAAAAAATTGAGAAAGTTTTTTTTTTAAATCTCACCCTAATTTTTATTTTTCCAACCACTCACCCCAATTCTTTCTGACATTAGGGGCCAAAATCTACTGGTGGCGCCAATCATATTGATACCACCAGAAAAAATCAATCCTTGTGGGTTTAAAATAAAAAAAGCTGACACTAGGAGGGGAAATAGTGATTGGCACTAAAAAAATCAGATATTTTGGGTTAAAAAAAAAAGCTGGAGGTGGGGGCAAACCTAATAAAATAATAAATTTTCAAAAAAAAATTATTGGGAAAAATATGAGTATTTTAAACGAATGGATATGAGTATCAATACGGGTGACATCAATTTCTTTGGCATCATCCAAATATATATATTTTTTAATTCAAAATGTCAATCATTGGCATGATGTGATGGACTGACGTCAATTTCATTGGTATTATCTCATTTATAATTCAAAACAAACTATTCTTGTATTTTATCTTGAAGATGGGTTATTTTCATAAATAATAAAATTTTTAGAGTTATTTTTATATAAGAAAACATGTATTGTTTTTGAATACTTTACCTTCTCAATAAACATGCCAATAATATTACCCGCTTTCATTTTGCTTGAATTTACTGTAGTCTTTTTGGTAATTGATTGATAGTTAATTATTGATTACAATAAATAGTTTGGTCAATTGATTCTTATTAACTGATTTACCAACTGATTCTATTAACTGTTTATTTAAAAGTGTTTAGTAAACCTTAGTTGATAGTTGAAAATTGATGCGTAAAATGACAAATAAAGGCATGGTACCTATTTGTTTATAATACTTGGTCTTTATTGGGTAAAATTATTCAAAAGTTTTTATTTAAGTAATTGTATTGTTAAAATTGCTACTAAACGGGGTTTTTTTTTGTGCCGTTTGTATCAATTGAGAGTTTTATTTCCTTTAATCTTCTCTAATTCAATTTTTTATATAAAATAATTTTAGATGTCACAAATATGCAAATCAAAATTCAAATATCTTTTTTCTCCAATATATTAATCATCAAATTAACTTAGATCTAAGGTATTACTCTCTATTTGTTGATGAGTATTGATCAACTGCATCAGTTGTTGGATCATCGCTTAAAACTCACTAGACAGACTTAAAAAAGAACAGTCAACAATCCAATAACTTAAATAAAAACTATCGACAATTCATTGACTTAAATAAAAATTTTTAAATAATTTAATGACTATTTTGTATTCGATCTAAAAAAAAGACAAATTTTAACATTTCATTTAATAATAATACGAACAGTTTGGGCAAGAGAAGCGAGAAGAATTCTGAAAGATAAATTGCTTAAGCGTAGTAATATAACCACTACATTTCTGCAAGAATTTGTCTGAGATGAGGGTCTCCACATCCTGGGGTAATTCCATCTGTACCAAACTTTTAAAACGACAACATAGCCCACCATATTCGCGCCTGTTATGCACCAATATACAACACTATTAAATGTACTGTTTTCAGAAAAGAAAAAAAATTCTGGCTCACTGTCTGTGCAGCTAAAGTCCAACTAGAAACAAGGCAACCAATCCAATCGTGAGGGAAGAAACAGAAGAAGATAATTGAGAAGAAAATAAAGAAGCAGAGAAACAGAAGAGAGAAGGGAGAAAAGAGACGAAACTGATCCTAGAGCACCGTTTCACCTTGCTGCTAACTCTCTTTGCTAACCTACTTCGCTGTTAACCACCTTCAGTAGCAAAAAATTTCTCCCGTAACAATTAGGTCAGAAACGGAAAGACATTTTATAACTTATGAATCAAAACTGTCTAGAAATGGCCTTGATCCCACCAACTTGTTTTGACAACAAAAACCACCTTACGAAGCAACTTCAATATGTTTTTTTTGGTGAACATGAATCAAGATCTGCATTCTTATGCAGTTTCAGGCTTGGGAGGGACCTTCTGGCCCTCTGATGGCACTATTCCCGATTCTTGTTGAACAGGAACACAAGGTCTCCAAATTGTTTCCGTGCCTACATCCATGAGTGCAATGCCCTTAGCTTGCAAATGAGCTCTCATCTGATCACTTTTCAAGAAGTCTTTGTTTCTCCTCACTTCAGCTCGTTGGTTAATTAGACGAATCACATCATCTTCCACCAACCCCGCTCTCGTTAATGCTTTCTCCTTTAATTGCAGCAAAACCTGTTTAGTAGAAATTCATCATCTCTAGTGTTCAAACTTTTACAGAAGGCACGAATCTGTAACATCATATAATAAGTGAATCCCGTCACCTCATTATAAGAGCAAGGTGGCTGCAATCCAAGAACATCCAAAATTTTCGTAACTTCTTTCTCAATCTCTTTAAGGGATTGAATTACCAATAATCTTTGTTGCTTTTGCTGCTTCTTCTGTCAAATTACAAGAGAAAATATATTTCCATCTTCCTTGACATAGACTTGTATATATATATAAGAGAGAGTTACTAGCATTCAGAAAGATAAACAAATACCTTTAGCATGGTCAACAAATTGTTTACCAACTTCAACGCTTCTAGAAAGGCACCAGTCAGTATAAGTGAAGTGCTCAAGTCATCTGACATTTTCACCTGGAACTCATTGCGGAGCTTGCTAATGCATTCCTTGGCATCCGGACTAATCCGAGCTGGTTTGCCATCATTGGGCATTTCTTCTTGTAGTTGCAATAGAGCATCTTGACAATCTTTCAAAGTCTGTACAACAAAGCAGGTAAGGATACTTTCCCGAATGACTTGAATCTAAACTAACTCCAGGTACATTTGCCTAGAGTCTGTAATTTAGGAAAAAAACTTGGGATCACAGGTCAACTCAGCAAATAATTCGGCACACTTTTGAGGAATTTTTAACCTGGAGGCAAATCTACCGGTAGCGCAAATCTAATCAATTATAGAAGAATATTAAGTGGTAAAAGGAGGCCAATATTAAAATATAGCTGAACTCCAAGAAATGGAATGAGGACACCTCACAAAGTATACAAGCCCTAGACAGTTCATACAAACAAATTTTAAGCCTAAAAGGCCAGATCACTGTCCGTACTAAGACATCTGATTCTGACCTGTATATGCCTATTGCAAAGTAAAATAGCAGTGAAATAAGCTTTAAACCTGATATATGTAAAAAACAGCATCTGATGCACCTTCCAACTGAACAATGGAGTAATTGAGAGGAGAACGATAGTGTGCATTTATCAAGAAGTATCGCAAAGCCAGTGGATGATATCTCTCAGTAATCTAGAAGAAAACAAATAATTTAACACAAAAAAGGAAGCTCGTATGAGAATACTTCTGCAACTAAAATCAGAGGGGAGGAAAATCAAATAAATAATAAGCCCCAACTTTACCTGGCGAATTGTGAAAAAGTTACCCAAAGATTTTGACATCTTCTCATTGTTATTAGTAACATGCCCATTGTGCATCCAATAACTTACATCACTCTCTTCGCATGCGGCACAACTTTGAGCAATTTCATTTTCATGGTGAGGAAAAATCAAATCAAGCCCACCACCATGAATGTCAAATTTGAAGCTTAAATAATGTGCACTCATTGCACTACATTCTATGTGCCACCCAGGTCGTCCAGGTCCCCATGGGCTGTCCCAAGATGGCTCACCTGGCTTTGCAGCCTGAAAAAATTATTAAACATCAGAATTTGGAAATTATGCCAACATTATAAATGGCAGGTAACTGATGCAAATAGAATGGATGAAGAAATTTTGACATTAGAATTTGTGCAACAATAGTTTCAATGAAATGTTTCTTTATTATTGAAGGGGGAAGGGTATCTAAATTGCAAGTCTTAAATTTTGGTTATCTGGTAATTAGGGTTTGTCATCCTTGTACTCTATGTAACCTAGAGTTCAGATGAATGTTGGACAATGAGACGCATCTCATGCAGATATGCCCACTGTTTTTTTTAAGCTTCCATATAATTTGAGGATAAGACCTCCTTATCTAAATGTGTCGGACATAGGTTTCGAACACAAGTACTTTAGAGAAAATGAAAAGTTCAGGTAACTTAGCTTGTCCTTTATATATAGTTTCCTATTTAAAGTCCCATCCATAGAGTTTATGCAGTAGTTTTTTCAGTCAACAGCTAGACATTAGAAAGCAATGGTAATTTGAGTAATTTTTTTTATAGCTTGACCAGATTACGCACAGTACAGCAACTCTGGGAGGGGCAAATTTTAGAACTTAGATGAAAAGTCACAAGCATGAACACACTAAAAATACCTACTCCTTAAATAAATTTAATAATAACTGAACCTAATTGAACGGAGCTCAAGCACATAAACTAAAGCTCCACCATGATCAAGCCTCAAGCCTCAAGCCTCAAGATTTCAATAGGAAAGAATCTTGAGCCTATAGGCTAGAATCAGCTTGATTACATCCCTAAACTTTACTAGTAAGTTAGTAGGTTTTGCACCTTCCATAATGCAAAGTCGGAAGGATTACGCTTCCTTGAGTCAACAGCAACACGTTCACCCGCTCTATTGTTTTCCAGCTTCTGCCCAGATAACTTGCCATAATTTGGGAATTTATCAACAGCGAAAAACACATCGCCGTCAACAACATATCCAAAGTCTTTGTTTATAATCTGCAAGGTGAAATTATAGAGAAAGTTATGAGAGGAGTTAAAAAACAGCATATGAGGTATTTGGCTTCAGCCCTTCACACGTTATAATAATGCAATATATGTAATAAACTTCATGTTCAGCAGTTCAACAACACTTAACGATTAAATTGGGCAACTTCAGTTCAATATGAATTGGTGCAAGTTAAAAACTGCTCTTCTACTTCTTCATGATCAATATTAAAGGGAAGCATCTTAAATGCCTTCTAAGGCCAGAGCATGGGTCCCTGCTACATCATTGATTATCATTGGGCAGATGTAGATAAATTACAAGTATACAGTACATGACAATGACATGCCCAATAATAGCTTTTTATCACAATGATAAGGTAACGATCTGAAAATATAACTACCAGATATAACCCATTTAAATGAATCATACTTTTGTTAATGCAAATACATACATATGCACATTATGCATGCAAACATAAAAACACAGTGCTATCATGGATTTTAAATGTGCATAAACCTAATTATACAAGGAAAATTCCCCTAAAGTAGCAATAGAGATGCAACAGTGAACTCGACCATAAATATGTGCACTACATTTTCCACAAGGGGGGAGAGAGATATGCAAGATTGCTAAAGGCAGAGAGGAATCATGGTATTCATATTTCTACAAAATAAAACTAGCATATTCAGTAGGAAGGAAACCTGAGTTATCATATCTTTGATCTGCTCCATGTGATCAGAAACACGTGGCTCATGTGTTGGAGAAAGGCACTGTAGATCACTCATATCTATATTATATTCTTTACAGTACCGGTCACTCAAACTTATTGGATCTTCTCCAGTCTCATTGGCTCGACGGATTATCTGCAAAAGTCCAATCAGTAGCTCTAATAATATGAGAAAGACATAATTGTTGTTGAGATAAGAGAGATGGACTATTAGTCAGAAAGTAAAAGTGGTAAACCATTAGCAACAAGAGAACGCATTAAAGTGGTAAACCATTAGCAACAAGAGAACGCATTCTGTCTATAACATCTCCAGAAAGAATACTCTTAAACAAGTTCAAAACAGATTAACATATCAAATAGAAGTCTTTAAGCTCTTGTAACATCAACTGTTGACATAATTATTCAATAAGCTCAAAAGGAGAAAACAACTATTAAGTTGAGGTTTCAACTCCCCACCTCCATATTAGAAATACATAAGTTGAATGCATCAGATTCAAATGATAAGTATCATTCCAACATCAAAAAAACAAAATACGCCATTGCTCTCAACTAAAACACCAAAAAGCAAAAGCAAAGAGCCGCTCAAATAGAAATTCAAACCTTATCATCAACATCAGTAAAATTCCTGACATAAGTAACCTCATAACCCAAATGCTTAAGGTACCTGTATAATTCCAATAGTCAGCAACTAATTTTTAAAATAAAGGGGGGAAAAAGCATAAGAGGTGTCTCCAAGATAAATTATACACCTGTAAAGGACATCAAAGGAAACGGCAGCACGAGCATGGCCAAGGTGACTGAAATCATAGGCAGTGACACCGCAGACATACATGCAAACTTTTCCAGGGGTTTTGGGCTTGAAAACCTCTTTTTGCTGAGTCATGGTATTGTAAACAACAAATTGGAATTCTTGGGTTTCCTTCTTAGCCATTGTTTTAGAAGCTTTTTTTTGGTTTGTTTCTTGCTTTGAGGGATCCATGGCTTGATGCAAAAAGACCTAACCCTAAACAGAATTTGCACAAGCGTTATGTCAAATTTAAACTCCGTCCGACACCCCAAATAACAGTGTAACATAAATTAGCAGCAATAACAGTTCGCCATTTCCGCTAAACCGAAGCCTTTTAAAATATTAGGATAAGAGAGAGTAAGATAAGATACAGAAAATCAAATATAGCAGAGTGATGCAGAAGCAGACAACACAAACTGAGCCATACCTCAAAATCTCATGACTCATTAAGTTAGGGTTGAGGTGATCATGGGCCGGGCCAGGCCTTGATAGAAATTTGGGCCCGCATGTTAGGCATGGGTCTGGCCCGGCCCAAAAAAGGGCCTAATTTTCTGCCTAAACCCACCCCAGATTATACATGCCAAGCCCGGGCCGAACCCGGCCCGTATTAAGTTTTTTCTTCACTTTGTTGGGACGGGAATGCTGTATTGGCTCTATGTTGTAACTCAGTCAGGTGATTGCAGCTACTAGTGGCCTTGTATTGCTGGTACGGTAAATGAGCCTGACAATGGCAGTTAGATTTAATGTGTGGGATTTGTATGTTGTAATGTTAAAAGACTTGCATAATGAGGTAAAAGAAATTGTTTTGGAGGGGAATTTTTGGTTAAATTTGCTTTGCCATGATGTTTGGTTTCGTGTTTAAAAAGGAAATAATCAGACAAAGATTAAAATGAACATAAATAACAAATTTCTTCCCTTTCAATTTTCATTTCTGTTGCCATTCATAAAACAAACGAAAACAAATTGAAACGGTGAAACAAACAAAAGATCACCAAAAGATAGTTGAACAAAGCATAAAATATTTAAGCATTCCCTAAATCCATGATTGATTCAGCATTTCCATATGGGAGGCATTTCCATGATTGATTCAGCATTCCCTAAATCCATTTAGTCCCAATCAACAATTTTTTAGCTAAAAATACAACATAGATATGTCTTTTCTGAGCATATGGGAGGCATTTTCCCCATTTTCCCCTAACAACTATGAATATTCCTCTTAGCTATCCCACTGGGGTACCCGTATCTTTGAAATTTCATACTAATTTTATTTATCCAATTAAACTTCATTTTCATCTCAATTACATCTGCTCCATTTTCTTCTCAATTAAACAATTTCGAAAACTTGGGAATGCATACAGAAAAGAAGGGTCGATGAAGGAACATGGGGCTTTTGAGTTTTTCAAACTGGAAACTGTGCTATTTTGCCTATTTTACTATTTCTAATCACTTTTACAGGGATTTTCTCTCTTTTCCTTTTACTATTTCAGTTAGTGGTCTAAGATTGTAATTATGAAAAGCTAAAGCTTAAATAAAGAGTTTCTGCAGATCTGAAATGCATGTGGGTTACATGAAAAAAGACGATTAGAGGAAAAGGGAGATTTCTTACCTGCTGCAACAGTGGAAGAAAATGGCAGAGGAAACAGTCGACTGGGATTAGGGCTAATGAAATTTGGGGGAGACGAAGTGGCCGCCGGAGTGGAGACGGCTGTCAACGGCAGCGGCGCTGGACAGGTGGAGGTGGTGAGCGGCAGGCACTTAGGGTTAGGGATTTTCTGTGGGAATAAGGGGGAAGGGAGTATAGTACCTAAACTTTCTTTTTGGGCTTACCTTCTGGTTTTGGTTGAGTTGGGTGCCTTAAGTAAAGGGGCTTTATTTATGTAAGGTTTTAAGGCTAAAATATCCCAAGTTAAAATTTTTGCTTTGACCGAACATCCTTGAGTTGGCTCAAACTTAAATTTACCGCTTCATTTTATAGGGTTCCCACCGAGCGGAAGAAACAAGAAGCAGGAGAGACGTAAAGGAAAAGAGGAGATTCCATCGCCGCCGTCCGAAGAGGAGGACGATCTCCGTCACGACCATGAGCAGGGTCAGAGTCAGAATAAGGACACATCGTCGGTGATTGTCGCGCTAGCTGACGATCTTAAAGACCAGTTCATCAAGCAGATAAGAGCACAAGTTTTTCTCTTTTGCTTTGAAATCTGAACCCTAGATTGCTGCTTTCTGCCCATTTTGTTATCGTATTTTTTTCATTGTTTTTATGTTCTTTTGGATTACCGTTCTTTGTATCTTTAATTCCTTATTTGTATGTTCAGGTTCTTGTAGCTGGAATATTACTGTGGCGATGAAAACGTGCGTAAGTATATCAACAAAAAAGGTTTTACGGTAAGTAATTACAGTTCTCGCTTGATTTGAGGTTTTCTCTTATTTATTTGCTTGTTAGCATTAAGAATGTAGTCAGTGGGGAAGCTTGGGGTGAAAGGGCTGCACTCAAAAATAGAAAATTTTACATTTTGGTTGTTAAAATTTTTTAAAATTTTAAATTAATAAAATCCTTGATGTTTTCTTGGTGCAGCCAGTTTGTGCTGTGCCGAACATCTGAGAGATTGTTTGACTGAATGAATAGGCAATCTACTACTTTCTTATTCATTCTCCATTCTTATAACTCCAACTTAACATCAACAAATGATTGTCGAAAATTTCATCAACTAGACCTAGTATTTTGAGCTTATACTTTGTCTTTTGTTCTCTTTCCCAATGTTATCAAGGGACAGGAAATCCATGTCCCTAGCACCAGCATAATGTGGCTTTCTTTCAGATGGAGATTTTAAGCACCTATGTCAAAACTTATTTAGTTAGAACTTACCTTTCTATAATCAATAGTATTGAAAGAAACGTTTTCCTTTTCTTTCTTGGTGAATTAGAACGGCATAGCTAGTACAGTTGAGCATGACATTCATCATATTTTATAATGTTTGATAGTTCTTTGAATACTTTGAAAGCTGCAGATGGTGCTGTTTTTGGCCGTCAATAACAGCATCCGCCTTGATATTCGAATTTCTGAAACTTGTAGCTATAATTTATTGTCGTCTGAATATATTTATATGATTTAAAATAATTTCCCTTTACTTTCTTTTCTCTTGTAGCTATTGTCCGGATTTATTTTGAAAAGAAAATCAAATTTTAGTCATTAAATTTTTATCATTATTATCAAATGTATTTAGTAATTTAGTATAAATATCTTTCCTCTTTATCATGAACTATAATTAAGGCATATTCTTTTATCTATTTTTTTCAAATTAAAAATATAGTTGACTTTTCTATTCGATCACAAATTGTACATTATTTAAAAATAATAGAAATTATTATTAGATAACAATAATTAAAAATACATAATTTAGCACATGTGACATTAAAAACTAGTATATATAAAAGTATGAGTTTAGAAAATGTTTGAATCGACAAGAATACTCTTTATTTTTTATCATATTACTAAATTAATATTTATGAATATTAACAAAATAAAAAAATTGAATAGTAAAAGGTGAAGAGTACGTTAGAAATGGTACAAATATTTTAATTATGATTTAAAATTTATAAATATTATTAAAAAATTTTGATCTACAATATATCAATCTTTTAATAAGATATTCAAAAATTCTTTTTATTATATTTGAGTTATTAAATAAATTAATATATTTTAGTTACATTTAATAATTTGAATAACAAATTAAAAATTAATTATAATAATTAAAATATATTATTTAAAAATTAAACGTATAAAATCGTATGCAACACATGTACCACTAGAAATTAGTATTTACAAAAAAACTCAACACATTACTCTAAAAGACCTCCTTTGCTAAAATTTTAACTTGTATAATATTTAAAATAAACTTTAGTATTGTTTTAATAACTTCGATAAAAATAACTCTATTTACTAATCTTAGTATTTTTAAAACAATAATAAAGACGAGGTTATAAGCTACATAATTTAAACTCAGATTAAACAATTACTTCTTTTGAGATTGAAATTCAATTATTTGTCATTTTGAAAACTACAATCATTTCTTAGGGTTAGTTTAGCATTGTTTTGGAAAATTACTTTTAAAATGTGTTTTAGAAATGTGATTTTGAGAAGTACTTTTGAAAAGTTTAGTTTAAAATTTAAGTGTTTAGTAAGAAATTAAATATCCATTTTAAACATGATGTTATTATAAAGTAATAAATAAGTATTTAAATAATGTTCAAATTAATTAATATTATGATATTTTAATAAGAATATAGAAAATAATTTATTAAAATTTGTTATTAATATTTTAATATATAAAAATGAATTTTAAATGTTTTTAAGCAATTAATCAAAGAAGGGAAACTATCATGTGTTGGAGAGATGAAAACGTAATTAAGTTGTCAAAAGTGCTTTTAGAAGAAAAAAATTAAAAATTTTAACTTTTTCTTTTGGGAAAAATACTTTTCATATAAAACTACTTCTGAAAAACACTACTAAACACAACGTTAATATCTAACATTAACCTCAATAGCTACATCTACCAAAAATCCCAAAAAAGCTCTCCTTTTGTCATAAATTTAAGCCACGTACTTTTTAAGTAGTTGTTGCTTTCCTTTGTTGTATCTTTTGGTTGCTAATTGCTATTGGTTTTTGGGTGTTATTCTTTGTGTTGCCACCTTTTGACATATTTGCCATTGTTCACCATTCGATGATGGTGAATGGAACTATTCGTGGCAACAAGATGAGCAATGGCCATCCTAGAGTATTTTGGAGAAATAGTATTCTTTATGGGTAGAAAATAACCATTTTAGGGAATACTCAAAATTATTACCACATGTATTTAAGGAATAGAGGTCGAATTGATAGTTGAACTTGTTGTATCACAAATCTAACAGAATCTAAAAGGCCCTAATTATCAATATTTGCAAATAAGGTTGCCCCAAAATAATAAAATTGCTATATAGTTTAAGTCTTTAGAAAAATTATAATTTAAATTCGCAGGAGCAAAAATTTACTCGAACCCTATTTACAAAAGAGTACGTTTGGTTACTGTAAGTTTGTGGGTCCTCAGGGCTGAGGGCTGAGGGACGAGGAAGAGCCCAAGTTGGGTAAAAATATTAATAAGGTGACAACTTGAAGACATAAGGTGCCCAGATTATTTTTTCATATTATAAGAGAGAGAAAATTGAAATTTCAGGTGGGTCCATACCATATGTAATGCAAGTCTGATAAGTCAAGCACCTACATTGTTTTATAAATTAAAATTAATTCATTTCCAAATCACATTAATTCAATCTAATAACAATCCCGTTACTTCATCTTCCCTATTTAGTGTGAATACTTCGACTCATTCGGCCCGTGGCTATAAAGAGTCAGCAAATGACAGCAACATATTTGTTGTCTTGTTCGCGGCAATGTTGTTTCCATGATTCATTTTGTCAAAGCGTTGTGTGTTTTTAGAGAGCTTACTAAGCTTCCAATAATGGCTTCAATGGATGTCGGTTTGGACAGCTAGCAACACAGAACCCAAGCCAAAATAAAATTAATATAAAACAGTACTGATTATTAGTACGATGGCAGCTATGGCTTGAACAACAACAAATACTATAGAGAAAATAAGTGGGATGTTTTAAATTCATACATCATTGGATGAATAGGATCAACATTTGTAAGAAAAGGACGAAAAAGTCCAGTCATTGTTCATAATGGCTGATGTAAGCCATTGTTACAGCAGTCCTACATATAAACATGCAACGGGCTTAGTTTCATTAAAACCGTAACTTAGTTTTGTCTTGCATATCCTTGAATTCCTGGTTCAATATTCTCACATGGCGGCGCAGGTACTTTGGTTTCCCTTTAGAATTAGTTTTCTCATCAGAAATGTATTTCTTTTTTTGGTTAAATGCTTTTAGTCATTGAATTTGCAGAAGGTGGTAGTGAAAATCATGACCATGAATGATGAAAAGACAAAAAAGAAAGCTATAGAGGCTGTTGCCGACATATATGGTAATAGTAATCAAGAAAACACCCCCTTTTTCTGGGTCTAAATTGATTTGATGAAACATTACGTGTTTGGGTGATGAACAGGGGTTGATTCAATCGCGGCAGATGTGAAGGAGCAAAAGTTGACAGTCATAGGGGAGATGGACACGGTTGTCATTGCCAAAAAACTCAAGAAAATAGGGAAAGTAGACATTGTTACAGTGGGACCTGCTAAAGAAGAGAAGAAAGATGACAAAAAAGACGATAAGAAAGGTGAAAAGAAAGACGAAAAGAAGGATGAAAAGAAATGATTATCAAAATTTGAAGTTTGTATAGCTATACCAATAAACATGCCAAAAATACGCTACTCAAATTATACCACCTTTCATTTTGCTTGAATCTACTATGTGTTTTTGGGGTTTTTCACCTGCTGTTTTTTTTTTTTTTCTTATAGTACAGATGTTGATGAAATGCAGAAATCTATGCTTTGAGTTTATGAAATCATGTAGAGGTTTAATGTTTAAACTCAGTTAATATCAGGTTCAAATCTGTCTTAAAAATTACTTCCCTGTTTGATTTCAATAATAATAATAAGCAAAGACAATGTTGAGCAATAAAATAATTGTAAAGCCCATGCTCGATAATGCTTCATTACATCTGCAATATTCCAGCATTACCTAAGCTAAGAACACAATGACAATAAACAGCAGCCTTATTCTGGCCATTATAAGAGGAAACTTTTTGTTTAAGGAAGAACCAATCATGTATCATGATTTACATTAAAAAATAATTATGTGAAAGCTAACAAGTTGATGGTAGCCGATACAAAACAATTAAATAATTAGGATGACGATAAAGATGAAGATGATTATGAACCTAACTTAGTTCCATGGTCAGCCATAGCTGCAAAACTTCAGTTGCAGACAAATTTTCTGGCATCAGCTTATACAAAGCTTTCGAATTAGGAGAATTTTAAAATGGTAGTATATGCCTGGGATCCATTTTACATATTGCTCTGCATTCCACTAATTTTTTGTTTGAATCTCAACCTTCAAACTTGTCTGTTTCGGAGGTAAGCATTAAATTCATTGTAACTTTTTCTAGATTTCCGCAACAATTTTATAATTAAAAATAATTATCTATTATTTAATTAATGGGCCTATAATCTATATGTACTAATTAAAATATATTTTATTTATTAATTAATATAATTACAAAATTTTGTAATCATTCAAAATATTATCATTAAAAATAAAAATAAAAATAATATAATAATATAATTTTTAACTTTTAATATCTTGGTAGTTAATCCTATCAAATTGTATCAATTTTAATTTAATTAAAATTTTAGGATGAAAATAAAAATATAAATGTATTTGCAAATCCTATGTAAGTTCACTATTTATAGATGGAAGGATATGAAGTTATTTAAATTTTCTTAAATTATTAATTTTTAATACAAAAATCAAAAGAATGATATTCAAAGAGATTTATTTTTTTTATAATTATTATATATAATAGTCAAATATTCTAACATATAAAACTTTTTTTTCTATTTTTACATTAAACCATTACATTTAATGAGACATATAAAAATATTACTACATTAAATGTTTATGTGCTATGGTACGTACCTAAGTTTATTTCCATTTTATCTCTAAAACAGTATATATATCAGATAGCCAAATGTACCTTAAAAATAATGGTACAAAACACAAAAGAAAGTGAAAAAGAAACTTTGACTAGTCAGAACTCAGGAGGGGCGTAGCGGGTGAATATGGAAAAATTTTTATTAAGGTTTTTTAAAATTTTAAAATTTTAAATTAATAAAAATAAAATTATATTTTAATCCCTTACAAATGATAAAAATTTAATTTAATATTTTAAAAATTATAAAAATATAAACTACTAAAATAATGAAATTACCATTTTATTGTCATAAAATTACAATTTAATTTCAATCTCCTAATTTTTTTTGAATTTTGCCCTACCAATCAAGTTAGCTAAAATGTAGTGTGCAATTTGTGATTAACAGACAAAGCATAAAACACGGTCCATAAATATCGAATTAACGGTCCATAAATATCGAATTAAAAGTTAGGGATGAATTTCAAGACTTTAAATCAACAACATTAAACATTTTGAGAAATAGGCAAAAACAAGTGCATTTTATTACTTCTCGAATTATGTGTTTAATAATGAATAAAAATGTTATTATTAGGCAAAAACATTTTATAAAAAAGTATTATATGCTTTTTAATTTCCATCAATAACCGAGTTGTTTAATTGATACCACCGAATGAAGGATTAGTTTAGGTTGCCATTTGCGTTAAAAAAAAATAACAACCTCATTTCCCTTTTGTGGCATTCTTGTTGGAATTCATATGCCTCACATAACAATGCTTCGCATCATTGTCATCAACATAAAATCCTCTCTTTTTTTTCTTTTCTTTTTTTTAAGAAAAGGGGAAAATATTGAAATTTATAGTGAAGATCCAATCTCTGAACCATCTTTCTCTTTAATAAAATAAAAAATAATAATTAAAACCCAGAAAAGTTTGGCCCGTTTGTAAATGTATTGGACTGTCATGGGCTTTTTATACTGGGGCATTTTCTATATCTGTCATCATTACTCCATTAGCTTCTTTTTATACATGTATACTCTATTAGCAATTAAACAAACAAATGTTTGGTTTTAGGTATATTAGGAGGTTGTATTTTATCTTTTGGGTAAATTAGATATTGTATGATTGAAAAAAAAAAAAAGTGTAAATTGATTATCCCTTAAAGTTTTTATTCATATGCGCTGATTTGGATTTTTCAAATTTTCTTTTACATAAACAGATGTGGAATTAAAAGATGGGTAAGATTAAATAAAAGTACTATAAAAACTTCTGTACTAAGAGTTGGGGTATACTTTACTCTTTACCAAAATTTATCAATTTCTACATTTAGGTGATGACGAGATTGACAAAACGACTAGATAATGACACGTAATGTAATGACCCAAAATTCACAGGCACCGGAAAAAGTACATTATCGGGCCTCCGTCTTAGTAAATCGAGTTCGAAATAATTACTAGAAATATTTATGAGTCTAGCGATGTGTTTAATTAGGTTTAAATTAGGTGAATTTAGCTTAATTTAGAGTAATTAGTAAAAATGACTAAATTGAATAAAGGGCAAAGGTTCAATTATAGATCAATAGAAAATAAAAAGGACCAAACTAGCATTTTTACCAATTAGCATAGATGAGGCGGCATAAACTGTAAAAAAATCTAAGGCTTTTCTTAGATATTTGTTATTGATTGATTAAATTAAATTATAATATATTATTAGCAACTAAAACAAATAAAAGAAAGAAAATAAAGTAAAGAACAAAGAAAAGAAACAGAATAGGCAAACGAAAAGGGGGAAGGAAAGAAAGAAAGAAGAAAGAAAAGAAAAAGGAGAATTAGGGTTTGAAGGTTTGAAAGTTTAATAGTTAACAAAGAACCCAAGACATCGCAAGACAAAAGGAAAGGAGAAAGCTATCGAGGATTAAAACGAGAAATTCACGGTTTGTATTACTATAATTCAAATTACTTTTTATTAAATGTTTTATATCAATTCTATATTTAACAAGTGAATTATAAGGTAAGTATTGATATTTGAGTTGAATGAGAATTGAATTGAATGGTGAATGTGTATGTATAATTGAATTGTAAATTGATTTGAATGTGAAAGTTTTAATTGAAAAGTAATCTTGGAATGGAAATGAAAGTGAATTGAGAATTGAGAATTGAAATACCCTATTAACTAGTCGGGCTAAGTCGGATATAATTGGCATGCCATAGGATCTGGAAGTGTACGGGAATTTGCCGGCTTTACTGATCAGGCACTTTATGTGTCGTATCAGGCACGTCGTGTGTCGTTTTAGGCACTTTATGTGTCATATACTGATCAGGTACTATGTACCGTTTTAGGCACAATGTGCCGTAATGGTGTGTTGGGTTGGAATCCGTGTATCCGTCAAAGTCCGGATTTGTTAATAGGGTGAATATCTAAGATGAGAAATTTAAAATAAATTGATTGATTATATTATTGAAATATTGAAAGAAACAAAAAAGTTGAATAGTGGATTCAAATTGAGATTGAAAATGAAAAGCATGAACTTAATGTTCATGTAGTGATTGAAATTGTTACATGTAATATGTGATGGAAACTGAAGAATAGATAAAATTGTATCGTTATTATTAATTAATGAAAGTTTAAGAATGAATTGATATTTGTGAAATTAGATAGTTACATGTTTGGTAATTAAAATTCTTTATTGCTATTATAATTTGAATTATGGTAATACCACTGAGTACGGAATACTCAAATATGCGGTTGTTTCATGCATGCAGTTAATAGAGTTCTGGTACCTCGGTCCAAAGATCTGAACGATCCCGACTCAAAGAAATTTTGGGTGATGTTTTCTTTCTTAATTGAAAGTGGCATGTACTAGGTGATTTATAAGTTATATAGATATACTTGTAAAGTTAGTTATAAGAATGGTATACCATATTTTGTTATTAGTTTGATAAAATGGTAAATATTATATTATATAATTTGGTATAAGTTGGAATGAAAAAAATGAATGAAGTTATTAGTTAATTTGGATTAATATTATGAATGTTTAGTTATTAAATAACTATGTTAATGAATTGGTTATGATTTAGATATATTTAGGTTTAAATTGTTTTTGATTGTGCCATTGGTTTTGGATTAGGTGGTTTTTGGTTTGAATTTGCAGGGGGTTTTATGTAAAAATTAAGACGAAATACTGTCGAAATTTTTGTAAAAAAAAATATATATATTTCCCTGAATACTCGAACAAGTCCCATTTCATTCCACTTTAATACTTGTGTTGGGCTTCGAAAGTCCATTATAGGGACATAATTCTTCAATTATACTATGAATGTTATAATAATTGTAAAATATCCATAAGTTGTCCGATATATCCAGTAATGCCTCGTAGCCTGCTCGTGACGGTTTGGGGTTAAGGGGTGTTACATTTGTTGGTATCAGAGCTATCAGGTTTAGCTGATTCTCGGGCTATATCGAGCTCGAAATTGAATCTAGAAGTACATGGCTCATTTGAGTCAGGATTTTTGGATGCTGATCTATTTATTTATTTTGTTTTATAGATTAAAGATGTCGGATGAAAGAATAAATGATACTGATGAAGAAATGCATAATGGGGAAGAAGAATCTTACGGGTTAGATGAAACTGAATCGGCAACACCTAGTATTAACCCGATGAGAAACCAACCTCCTAGAGCAGAAAGAAGAAATGATAGAGATGATTCTGATACAAATAGAAAAATTTCCGATGCACTACAAAGAATAGTGGAAATTGTTCTGCTATGACTTCGCCAATTCAAAAACAGGCCCGATAAAGGAATTGAGAAAGTATGGTGCCAATGAATTTATGGAGTCGAAAGGAGTCGATCCATCTGTAGGTGAAAATTGGATGGAGTCGACTAAAAGAATTTTATGACAATTAGATTGTACCCCGAGAGTGTTTGATTTGTGCTTGTATCGTTGTTACAAGAAGAAGCTTACTTATGGTGGGAATCGGTGGTTCGACATTTACCGAGAATCGATAACTTGGGATCTATTTCGAAAGATTTTCAAAAGAAATACATCGAGAAATGTACATCGAAGACAAGAAACAAGAGTTTTGACGTTACAACAGGTGACATGTCGGAATAGACTATGAGAGGAATTCTCGAGATTCAAGAGATATGCCTCGAGTTTATTCCAATTGAAGCTGATAGTTGTAAGAGGTTTTTACGGGTCTACGAGATGAGATCAAATTACAGTTAGTATCTCAACGATTCTTGAAATGGTAGACTTGATCGAGCGAGCTAAAATGGTAGAACAAGTGTTGGGCTTTAATAAAAAGACTCAAAGTGTTAGACCAGCTGGGAAGCGTACGGGAACTACCAGTTGGAACCCTCAGCCGAAAAGACCAAAATAATCTCAGGGTGGCTGGAGATTCAGTTTTAGATTAGACAGAGGTGGAAAAAGCCAGGGAAAACAGACGACGGTATCTACTGGTAGTATACGAGGTCCACCTCGAGATGTGGACATTCCAGAATGTGGACATTGTGGAAAGAGACATTTAGGTGAATGTTGGAAAGTGACCAGAGGTTGTTTCCGTTGTGGGTCGACGGAGCATTTTGTTAAAGACTGTCCGAAGAATAAAAATGATACTCCTATCACATCACAGAAATCAGTATCTACTGCTCGAGGTAGAGGTAGTTTGGTTGCCAGAGGAGGAGCTGGTAGAAAGAGCAATGATATTATTACTCAGCAGTCTGAAGCCAGAATACCAGCTAGAGCTTATGTGGTCAAAACTCGGGAAGAAGGCGATGCCCACGATGTGGTAACATGTATATTTTTATTGTATTCTGAGCTTGTTTATGCGTTAATTGATCCTGGATCTTCACATTCTTACATTAATTCGAATTTAGTTGAGTTGAGAAAATTAAAATCCAAAATGTCTAGAGTGTCTATTGAGGTGTCGAGTCCGTTGGGGCAAACAATGTTAGTGAATCAGGTCTGTCTAAGATGCCCGTTGATTATACAGAATAAAACTTTTCTGGTTGACTTGTTAATTATGCCATTTGGGGACTTTGATATAATTTTGGGCATGGATTGGTTATCCGAATATGGGGTGATTTTGGATTGTTACAAAAAGAGGTTCAGTATTCAGACAGAGGATGGGGATAGAGTTGAAGTAAGTGGCATCCGTACCAGTGGTCCGACACGCATCATTTCGGTGATGAAAGCTAATAAATTGCTTCAGCAGGGTTGTTCAGCATATTTGGCATATGTTATTAATTATGATTCAGTTGGAAGTCAGTGTAGTCAGATCAGGACCGTATGTGAGTTTTCAGATGTATTTCCTGAAGAATTGTCGGGCTTACCACCTAACAGAGAGGTTGAATTTGCTATTGAAGTGTATCCGGGTACAGCACCAATCTCTATACCTCCATATCGAATGTCGCCCACTGAGTTGAAAGAGTTGAAGGTGCAGTTACAGGATTTACTAGATCGTGGATTTATTAGACCAAGTATTTCACCCTGGGGAGCTCCAGTATTGTTTGTTAAAAAGAAAGATGGTTCTATGCGGTTATGCATTGATTATCGACAGTTGAATAAAGTGACGATCAAGAACCGGTATCCGTTGCCTCGTATAGATGATTTGTTTGATCAACTTAAGGGAGCTTCAGTATTCTCAAAAATTGATTTAAGATCTGGGTATTATCAGCTAAAGGTGAAGGAAAGTGATGTGCCTAAGACTGCCTTTCGTACTCGTTATGGTCATTATGAATTTTTGGTGATGCCGTTTGGGTTGACTAATGCCCGCTTGCTTTCATGGATTTGATGAACCGCATTTTTCAATATTTAGATCGGTTTGTGGTGATTTTATTGATGATATATTGGTATATTCAAGACGAAGCGAACATGATCAACATCTTCGAATAGTTCTACAGATTTTACGAGAGAAACAGTTGTATGGAAAGCTCAGTAAATGTGAATTCTGGTTATCAGAGGTTGTATTTCTGGGACATGTAGTATCTGCAGACGAAATTCGAGTTGATCCAAAGAAAATTGAAGCGATTGTCCAATAGAAACCACCCAAGAATGTATCATAGGTACGCAGTTTTCTCGGTCTAGCTGGGTATTACAAGAGGTTTGTAAATGGATTCTCAAAGATAGCACTACCAATGACTAAACTACTGCAAAAGAATGTTCCTTTTATCTGGGATGAACAGTGCCAGAAGAGTTTTGAGACTTTGAAGCAAATGTTGACAGAGGCACAGGTATTAACATTACCAGAGTCGGGAAAAGATTTTGTCGTGTATAGTGATGCTTCTCTAAGCGGTCTGGGCTGTGTATTGATGCAAGATGGGAAGGTCGTAGCTTATGCATCTCGACAATTAAAACCACATAAACGTAATTACCCGACGCACTACTTGGAGCTAGCTGCAGTAATTTTTACTTTAAAGATTTGGAGGCATTACCTATATGTGAAAAATGCTACATTTACATGGATCACAAAAGTCTTAAATATCTTCTGTCGCAGAAGGAGTTGAATTTAAGAAAGAGACGGTGGATCGAACTTCTGAAAGATTATGATTGTATTATAGATTACCACCCGGGAAAGGCGAATGTGGTAGCTGATGCATTGAGTAGAAAAGCAGTGGGGGAATTAAGGGCAATATTTGCTCGACTTAGTATTAATAATGATGGAAGCTTGCTAGCTGAATTAAGGGTTAAGCCGATGATGTTTGACCAAATTAGAGCAGCTCAGATGAAAGATGATAGATTATTGAAGAAAAGAGAAATGGTTCAAAATGGTACAACCAAGAGTTTTAGTATTGACGGGTATGATTGTTTGAGGTTTCAAAATCGAGTTTGTGTTCCAGCTAATTCTGAACTAAAAGAGTTAATTCTTCGATAAGCACATGATAGTGCTTTTGCTTTGCACCCTGGTGGAACGAAGATGTATTGTGATTTACGAGAATTATATTGATGGCCTGGAATGAAAAGGGACATAGTTGAATATGTTAGTAAATGTTTGACATGCCAGCGAGTAAAGGCAGAACATCAAGTTCCTACGGGATTACTTCAGCCTATTAGCATTCCTGAGTGGAAATGAGATTGTATTACAATGGATTTTGTTATAGGATTGCCATTGTCAGCAAGTAAAAAGAATGCTATTTGGGTAATTGTTGATCGGCTTACAAAATCAGCTTACAAAATCAGCTCACTTTATAGCTGTTAGAACAGATTGGTCATTGCAGAAGCTTGCAAAAGTGTATATTCGAGAAATTGTTAGATTGCACGGTATTCCGGTGTCAATAATCTCAGATCGAGATCCTCGGTTCACATTGAGATTTTGGAGACAGCTACATGAATCATTGGGTACTCGACTTAACTTGAGTACGGCTTTTCATCCGCAAACAGATGGACAGTCCGAACGGGTAATACAGATATTAGAAGATATGCTTCGGGCTTGTATCATTGATTTTGAATCAGGTTGGGAACGTTATTTGCCATTAGCTGAATTTGTCTATAACAATAGTTTCCAATCTAGTATTCAAATGGCTCCGTCTGAAGCATTATATGGTCGAAGGTGTCGATCACCGGTATGTTGGACAGAATTGAATGAAAGAAAAATGATTGGGCTAGAATTGATTCAAGAAACAGAAGAAACAGTTAAGAAGATTAAAGATAAATTGAAAGCAGCTTTTGATAGGCAGAAATCATATGCGACTTGAAACGGCGAGACATTGAATATTCATTGGTGATAAAGTATTCCTCAAAGTATCACCTTGGAAGAAAGTTTTGAGATTTGGCGAAAGGGTAAGTTAAGTCCACGTTTTATTGGGCGTATGAGGTTGTGGAAAGAATTGGGCTGTTGCCTACCGACTAGCTTTACCTCCAGAATTACAGAAAATTCATGATGTTTTTCATGTTTCGATGCTCCGGAGATATAGATCGGATCCTTCCCACATTATTCTTACTGAAAATATTCAAATTCGGTCTGATTTGACTTATGAAGAAGAGCCGGTTCAGATATTAGCTCGAGAAGTAAAAGAGTTGAGAAATAAACGGGTCCCTCTAGTAAAAGTGTTATGGAGGAGTCATAGTATAGAAGAAGCGACTTGGGAACCGGAAGAAACGATGAGAGCACAATATCCTCATCTATTCTCAGGTAAATTTCGAGGACGAAATTTATTAAGGGGGGAGAAATGTAATGACCCAAAATTCACAGGCACCGGAAAAAGTACATTATCGGGCCTCCGTCTTAGTAAATCGAGTTCAAAATAATTACTAGAAATATTTATGAGTCTAGCGATGTGTTTAATTAGGTTTAATTTAGGTGAATTTAGCTTAATTTAGAGTAATTAGTAAAAATGACTAAATTGAATAAAGGGCAAAGGTTCAATTATAGATCAATAGAAAATAAAAAGGACCAAACTAGCAATTTTACCAATTAGCATAGATGAGGCGACATAAACTGTAAAAAAATCTAAGGCTTTTCTTAGATATTTGTTATTGATTGATTAAATTAAATTATAATATATTATTAGCAACTAAAACAAATAAAAGAAAGAAAATAAAGTAAAGAACAAAGAAAAGAAACAGAATAGGCAAACGAAAAGCAGGGGAAGGAAAGAAAGAAAGAAGAAAGAAAAGAAAAAGAGAGAATTAGGGTTTGAAGGTTTGAAAGTTTAATAGTTAATAAAGAACCCAAGACATCGGCGCACAAAGGAAAGGAGAAAGCTATCGAGGATTAAAACGAGAAATTCACGGTTTGTATTACTATAATTCAAATTACTTTTTATTAAATGTTTTATATCAATTCTATATTTAACAAGTGAATTATAAGGTAAGTGTTGATATTTGAGTTGAATGAGAATTGAATTGAATGGTGAATGTGTATGTATAATTGAATTGTAAATTGATTTGAATGTGAAAGTTTTAATTGAAAAGTAATCTTGGAATGGAAATGAAAGTGAATTGAGAATTGAGAATTGAAATACCCTATTAACTAGTCGGGCTAAGTCGGATATAATTGGCATGCCATAGGATCTGGAAGTGTACGGGAATTTGCCGACTTTACTGATCAGGCACTTTATGTGTCGTATCAGACACCTCGTGTGTCGTTTTAGGCACTTTATATGTCGTATACTGATCAAGTACTATGTACCGTTTTAGGCACAATGTGCCGTAATGGTGTGTTGGGTTGGAATCCGTGTATCCGTCAAAGTCCGGATTTGTTAATAGGGTGAATATCTAAGATGAGAAATTTAAAATAAATTGATTGATTATATTATTGAAATATTGAAAGAAACAAAAAAGTTGAATAGTGGATTGAAATTGAGATTGAAAATGAAAGGCATGAACTTAATGTTCATGTAGTGATTGAAATTGTTACATGTAATATGTGATGGAAACTGAAGAATAGATAAAAATTGTATCGTTATTATTAATTAATGAAAGTTTAAGAATGAATTGATATTTGTGAAATTAGATAGTTACATGTTTGGTAATTAAAATTCTTTATTGCTATTATAATTTGAATTATGGTAATACCACTGAGTACGGAATACTCAATGCGGTTGTTTCCGTCTTGCAGTTAATAGAGTCTCGATACCCAGATCCAAGATCTAAACGATCCCGACTCCAGCAAATTTTGGGTGATGTTTTCTTTCTTAATCGAAAGTGGCATGTACTAGGTGATTTATAAGTTATATAGATATACTTGTAAAGTTTGTTATAAGAATGGTATACCATATTTTGTTATTAGTTTGATAAAATGGTAAATATTATATTATATAATTTGGTATAAGTTGGAATGAAAAAAATGAATGAAGTTATTAGTTAATTTGGATTAATATTATGAATGTTTAGTTATTAAATGACTATGTTAATGAATTGGTTATGATTTAGATATATTTAGGTTTAAATTGTTTTTGATTGTGCCATTGGTTTTGGATTAGGTGGTTTTGATTTGAATTTGCAGGGGTTTTATGTAAAAATTAAGACGAAATGTCATCGAAATTTTGTAAAAAAATATATATTTCCTGAATACTCGAACAAGTCCGTTTCATTCCACTTTAATACTTGTGTTGGGCTTCGAAAGTCCATTATAGGGACATAATTCTTCAATTATACTATGAATGTGATAATAATTGTAAAATATCCATAAGTTGTCTGATATATCCGGTAATGCCTCGTAGCCCTGTTCCGGCGACGGTTTGGGGTTAGGGGATGTTACACGTAATGTGCCACATGTATCTCATGATGACGTGGCAAAATATATCACATAAGCAAATATTTAAATTTTAAAAAAACTCAAAAATAAATAAAGTTTTTAATAACTATATAAAAACTCACTTTCAAGATGAACTTACACAAATGTTGTCCATTTCAAATGAACTTGGACAAACAGTTATTTAAATTCATAATGGACATGATTCTTCAAATAATTCTAAAAGTTATAAAATTTTATTTAAAATTTATAAGAAATTATTTAAAATTATTAAAAATAATATTCATTACGAACTTGGACATATGATTGTCAATGTTTAAATAAACTTAAACAACCATTTATCTAAGTTGATTTTAGAGTTATTTTTGTTTTCTACATGACTTTTAAGACAAGTTTGAGCAAACACTTTAAACCAAATATATACACATATACATGTGGAATCTCTTGAGCATACACTAGAGATATTAAAAAAAATAATTTATTTATCTTTAATTATTCAAGAAAGAAGTCGATTAAGTCTAAGCTCAATTGGTATGAATATTATTGTCGGTGTAAGAGTATACAAGTTTAAATGTCTGAAGTGCATTATTCTCATATTTGAAAGTCGAAAAAAGAATAACAATAACAATATGATAAAAAAAGAATTATTCAAAAAGTTATTCATATTCCTTCTCATCTAATTTGAAAGGTACCTTTGCCACGTTGGATATGATTTAGGTATACGTATATGGAACAAACATGTATTAAAAAATTATTATTAAATTAATCAAAATATATAGATTATCACGTTTTTTATCTTCTTCTCGAATTAAGTTAACTATACCTCGATTAGCCCAACCTCTATGTATTAATTAATACACCTAATTAATTAAAAATATCCCTAAATTCTTAATTAAAGTATAAAGGTCAATTCTCGATCATTAAAATCCTAAATATATTCTTCAAAAGAAAAAGAAAATCCTATATATACATAACAAATTAACATTATAATTTATGGATAATTAAACTCAAATTCAATGAAAAATAAAATAAAATTTAAAAAATAGCATAGTTGAATGGAATTGAATGGATAAGAATATGGCTGAAGATAAAAATTTGAAACAAAAATATAATGTAAAGTCTCATTAATTTTATTTTTTTAAAAAAATTCATGACATCAACCAATATATTAATCAAATAATAGAGTTTGAAGAAACTTGAAATTATAAATAAAGATATGGTCAAAACAGCTGAGATCTTTCCCCTGTAAACAAACCCTATTTTTTATTCAAACACCCATGCTTTAAACGTGCTTTCACTCGCATACATACGTATTCCCTACATCCGTAGCCCTTCCTTGAACCTTCAACTGCTCATATAGTTTCATAAATACCTTTTTTAAGAGCCATTTAAAGTACCCTTTCCTTGAGAAGCTTATATCTTTTTTTTTCCTTACAATTATTTTATGTGAACCCATGGCTGTCACATTGCATTGATTTTTTAAATACAGATTATATAATTTTTACTCCTTAAATTTGATAAATAAATTCATTTTGGTACATAAACTTAATATGTAGATCTATTTTACTTTTTAAATTTGGATTCTATCAAGGTTTGATGATATGACTAATGTTTTTGGAACATGATTGAATTAGTCAGTTGAACCGAATGAATCAAGAATCGATTGATATATTAATTCAAACAAAATTGATTAAAAAAATTGGACAAAAATCAATAGTTGAACTGGTTTAATAAAATTATTAATTTTTAAAAAAAAATTATGAATTTTATTTATTTGTTGTTGGTCTAGTAGTTGAATCGAGAACCAATGGCCTGACATGTTTAACTACTGGTCAGATTATTAGAACATTATCAAATTTTTATAATTTTAAAATTCATGAGTTAAAAATAAATTTAAATGGGGCAAAAATTGATATTATCCCAAACTTACAAGTTGGATGGAGTATATATATAACCTCTGGCTGGTGTTTCTCTCAATATATCATCTTTAAAGTTTTACATCAAATTTAAGTTTCTTCTCCATTGATGGCTAATAAGGTTCATCCTCGAGCATCCGTTTCAGATCCATCTCCAGCTGGAAGACAAACATTCACCGTTTGGATGAAATCACTTGTATGCCACACCAATGGTTGCACCGTTTTCGATTCCAAAGGTGACATCGTATATCGTGTCGAAAACTACGACAGCAAAGGTGGCTGTGAGGTTCAACTCATGGACCTGCAAGGCAATATCCTATTTTCTATACTAAGCAAGGTACTACTGCATATAAAGAAACTTGAGATTTCAATTTACTGTATTGCTCTTGTTTTTATTAAATGAAAATAATAATATTGCAGAAGCTTCAAATCTTTGGATGTTGGAACGGGTATAGAGCGGGCACAAACAAGGAACAGCCATGCTTTACAGTTAAGAAGTGCTACAGTATTGTCCGGAGAGAAATAGCCTGTCAGGTTACTGTGGGGTTAAACACGTACTGGATAGTGAGGTTGGGTCGCAAGAACCAAGGGTTTAAGATACTCAACATAACTGGAGATATTGTAGCAGAGGTAAGCACCAACAACGAAAGCTATTTATTTTCACAGAAAAAATATTCAATAAAAACGATTTAAGGATTGTGAATGGTAAATGAAATGCAGGTGATGCAAAAGCAGGTATCAAGTGGGGTGGTGTTAGGAGAGGATGTATTAGCTTTGGAGGTGGAACCCTATATGGATCATTCCCTGATCGTTGCTCTTGTCACCGTTTATGGATTGATCAGTCGGAGATTGTAGATAAACCCAACCATGATTAAATCAAACAGTGCAGTATAGGGAAATATTTCAACAAGTGAAGATAATCCCTTCTTTTTTTCTGTATTTCAGATTTGTATTGATTTTCTTTTTGGGGAAAACCAATCTTATTAGAATTTTCTTTTGCAATATGTATATTGTTTATTACTTTAATTTGTAAAACATTTTGGAAATTATGGAAAAAGTTTTTTTTGTCTGAATTTCTTATTAGTTTAAATTTTGGATTTAATTTTTGAAAAATTTTAACCATTACTCAAATGGTAGTAATTAAATCAGTTGGGTTAAATTTTACTATTAATTTTGTATTATGTGTGAAGTTGTAAATTCCAATTTGATAATTCTTAGTACTTATAAGTCTTTCTTAAAAAAATAAATACCCTACTAATAAGCTACTAACTCGAGTTATTTCTTTTCTCTTAACTTTTCACTGAAACAATAATGAAAATTTAAAATTTGATAATTAATTACTTAGAAAATTTACCTATAATTAATATAAATTTAATTTTAATACTTGTTTTTCTGTAAATATATCAATAAAGTTTTGATTTAATGATAAAAAATCCAAATTTACTCTAAGTAAATTTAATCTGAATTAAATTAATTGTTGATAATAATTAAATTTAATTATAACAATCAATATAGTTATAAATGATAATTCAAAAGAATACTCTTCTCTCTCAAGTGAATAACAAAGAAATTTGGAAGTCTTTCACTAAAAAAAAAAAAAGAAATTTGGAAGTCAAACAAATATTAGGTGTCATAATTAGAGAAATTTAATTGTGCAAAATTATATCCTCGTTGAAAGTGACAAAGCAATTTGAATTGTTTTATTTATCAATTAAATGAAAATACGAAGAAAAAAAATATAGAATGCAATAGCTCATATATTTATGAAAAAAATTTTAATCAAATAAAAGAAAATAATTTGTAATTGGCTATAAATTTAGGTGTAGTAGGAGTGTGGTGAGACAAGCTCACCAAGGTGGATTGTGGTGTGGGACGCCGTCGTTTCCCTTCACACTTTGACATCACACATTAAGAACTCCA
Organism: Gossypium arboreum; assembly: GCF_025698485.1. Lineage (NCBI taxonomy): Eukaryota > Viridiplantae > Streptophyta > Magnoliopsida > Malvales > Malvaceae > Gossypium > Gossypium arboreum. Next base: position 115,486,217 of record NC_069081.1, on the reverse strand, counting down.
AAAATATTTAACATGCATTTCTTATTTTAATAATTTCAAATTTTCCACCTTTGTTTTTTTCTTTATTATTAATTTCAACAATGGTTTAATATATATACTAGTTTTTTTCCATTATATGCATTAATTATATTTAAATTTTTAAAATTCATAAAATGATTACAAAATTAAAACATAACGATATAAAAACATAATAATTGATATTAAATTGAATTTAAATAAAAACATTTTAAAAATATAAATATTAAAACAGTAGATCGTATGAAATTCTATTTTTATATATAGCTTCTAACTTAATTTTAATTTTAATTATTCAACGTAAATTTTAATTAAATTTAAATATTATGATCACTAAATAATTTGTATAATTTGTTGCAACATTGTATCTATTTTTATTTTAATAATGTATTTAATTTGTAAAAAGTGTGATAAGCTTAAAAGATTTTAAAATTTATAGTGGTTTATTATATAAAATTATAAATTGAATTATTGAATATAAGTAAATTGAAAGGACTTATTATGAAAATATAATTTGCAATCACTAAAAATTATTTAAAAAAGGTGAAGGGGTTTATATTGCAATGCCCCCTCTACAAATGATTACTTTTTTTTGCTACATATCAAATTTTTATAATAACCAACAAACGTTGGATGCAATATTAAGACACATTGTACTCTCAACATAGAACACATGTTTGAACCTTAGAAATGTTAATAAGATATGTTGTTATCATTGTTTCTAGGCATGTAGTTGTTGCACATCAGGAATTTAGTGGTTGCAGATCATGGGTTTATTTGGTTTATATTTTTCCTTAGTTGTTAAAAGTCCTATTATGAGTCTTATTCTGTTAGTGCCTAATTTCTTTTCTTTTTTTGTTAAGTAATTGCCTATATAATAGGTCTTGAGGTTATGAATAAATTATGTGATCATCTTATTTTCCCTTTCCTTTATTGTTTTCATCTTACTGTTATCTTTTTTAGTAAGTTAATAGCGGTATCATAACCAGGCAAAAGAAGAGTATTTTAGGTGAGAGAAAAAAGTTTGTGGTCCTCTTATGGCTTTTGAAAATTTTGTACAGCCGGCTATTCCATATTTTGATGGTCACTATGATCATTGGAGCATGCTGATAGAGAACTTCTTGCGGTCCAACGAATATTGGGAGGTCATTGAGCACGGTGTAACAACACCAACAAATGGAGAAAGGCTTACAAAAGCACATCAAAAGGACATGAAGGGTTGAAGCTGAAAGATTTGAAAACAAATAATTACTTACTTCAAGTTATTGATCGTTCGATACTGGAAATCATTATTTGCAAAGAAACTTCCAAGGATATTTGGGACTCCATGAAGACAAAATATCAAGGTTCTTCCAGAGTGAAACGTGCATAACTCCAAGCTTTGTGGAGGGACTTTGAGGTTCTTCAGATTAAGGCTAGTGAGTCTGTTACAAACTATTGTGCACGAACCCTGGGAATCGCGAATAATATGCAATTTCATGGTGAGAAAATGGATGACATGGCCATTATTGAGAAGATATTGCGATCATTGACACCAAAATATGATTAGGTTGTTTGCTCAATTGAAAAATCCAATGACATTGATGCACTCACCCTTGATGAAGTCTAGAGTTCCTTATTGGTCCATGAATAGAATATGAACAGAACTTTTGCCCCAACAGAGTAGGCTTTTAAGGCTTCAACTCATTCTTCTAGAGGAAGAGGTAGAAGTTGAGGAAGGGGAAGAGGTAGAGGAGACAGTTGGAATAAATATGGTGGTAAGCATGCTAGACCAGATGATAAAGGCAAAAAACGGGATTAACAATTTGACAAGTCAAAGGTAGAAAGTTTCAGATGTAATAAGTTTTGTCACTATCGTTCTAAATGTCGTACTAATCTGTCTAATGGCAAGGAAAAGGGAGAAAAGTTAAATTTTACAGAAAAAGAAGAACTTGAAACCTTGTTGATAAATTCATAACAAGTAGGAAGAGCAGCAGAACTCATGTTTATGGTATGTGGATACAAGATGTAGTAACCACATGTACAGTAATAAGTCTTTTTTCTCTTATCTAAATGAAGACTTTCAAACTAATATGTCTTTTGGAGATAAAATTATTGTAGATGTAGTGGGAAAGGGTGATATTAGTATAAGAACCAAGAATGGTTTTGTAGAAACAATTTCCAATGTTTTCTTTATAATTGCTTTGAAAAGTAACTTGTTAAGTGCTGGTAAATTGCAAGAAAAAGGATATGTGATTATGATATCAAAAGGTGCTTATGAAATTTATGATCTTTCTAGAGGTGCTATTGCAGTGGTTCCAATGAGTTCTAACAGGTTGTTTCCATTGATTATTGATTGTGTTCAACCTTGCTTGACGGCTAAAGTGAAGGATGACTCATGGCTTTGTCATTTTTGTTATAGTCATTTTCATTTTAGGGGTTTAAAGACTCTTAGACAGAAAAAGATGGTTAGCGGCCTTCCTCAAATTGTCATTCCATCCTAGGTGCTTAAAGATTGTGTTGTTGGCAAACAACATCGTGAATAATTTCCCAAATGAAAGTCTTGGAGAGCAAAATGTGTGTTGGAATTAGTTCATTCGGATATATGTGGACCAATAAAACCATTATCTAATGGAGGTAAAAATTATTTCCCATCTTTCATTGATGATTATTCTCGAAAAACATGAGTTTACTTTTTATAGCAGAAATCAAAAGCATTTAGTGCATTTACTAGCTTCAAGGCACTTGTTGAGAATGAAATCAAGAAAACCATTCAAGCTCTTCGCACTAACCGTGGTGGAGAATATTGCTCCAAGGAATTTGGAGCATTTTGTGATAGCCATGGCATCTCCAAGGAATTTGGACCATTTTGTGATAGTCATGGCATTTGGAAAGAGCTTACCACTGCATATACCCTTAACAAAATGACGTATTAGAAAGGAAAAATAGAACCATACTTTATATGGTGAGGAGCATGCTTGTTGGTGGAAGGGTCTCAAAATAATTTTGGCCAAAAGGAATAAATTAGAGCATCTATGTCTTGAACAGAAACCCAACTTTTTATGTTCAAAACATGTCACCTGAAGAAGCTTGGAGTGGAAGAAGACCCGTTGTAGATCACTTCAGAATTTTTGGTTGCATTGCTTATGCACATGTTCTAGATGCAAAAAGAAGCTTAATGACAATGGAGATAAGTGTGCCTTTCTAGGTGTAAGTGAAACATCTAAAGCATATAAACTGTTTAATCCTTTAATGGAGAAAATTGTGATTAGCAAGGATATAATTTTTTATGAGGAGAACACTTGGAATTGGAATGACCAGTAACCTTCTTAAACCTTTGTTGACACTAAAATTGAAGATAAAAGGCAACAACCTTTAGATTAGCAGATCCAAGCAACATTTGAGCTTGAGAGTTCACCAAAATAAAGCTCCAACAGCCACCGACGTAGAAACAGTTGAACCTAGTCCTAGCTGTTTTTGATGAAGACCAGCTTGGATGGGAGATTTTGAGGTAATCAACATTGGTTAGATTGAAGATCTAATCATCCAATTTTTTCTTATTTGTAAAGTGTGATCCAACAACTTTTGAAAGCGTTGTAAAGGAGTCGAAATGGCGAAAGGCAATGAATGAAGAAATTAAAACTATAGAGATGAATGATATATGAGAGTTGACTTAGCTTCCAGAAGGGCACAAGACAATTGGTGTCAAATGGGTGTATAAGAAAAAGTTGAAGGAGAATGGAGAAGTTGATAAGTATAAGGCGCTCTTGGTGGCCAAAGGTTATAAGAAGTTTAGGGTAGATTACAAAAAAATCTTTGCTCTTGTTGCAAGGCATGATATAATTAGATTGGCGATTTCGCTTGCAGCCCAACACTCTTGGCCTATCTTCTAGTTAGATGTGAAGTCAGCATTTTTACATGAATAACATGTATTTATTGAACAACCAGCTAGTTATGTTAAACATGTAAGTGGAAATAAGGTTTATAAATTAAACAAAGGTTTTATATGGGTTGAAACAAACCCCACTTGCTTGGTATAGTCGAATTAAAGCTTATTTCTTGAAAGTTGATTTTACCAAGTGTCATTATGAGTCTACTCTTCTCATTAAAACTGGTGATGAAGGGAAAATGCTTATTGTGAGTTTATATGTTGATGATCTTATTTTCAGTGGAAATTGTAGTTCTATGTTTAATGAATCCAATAAGTTTATGATGGTTGAGTTTGAAATGCCAGATCTTGGTATGATGCATTATTTTCTAGGCATAAAAGTAGTACAATTAGCTGATGGAATATTTATTTCTCAAAGGAAATATGTTCAAGATATTCTGAGCAAGTTTGATATGAAAGATTGCAATCTAGCAAACACCCTCATTGAGTTTGGTTTGAAGTTGAATAGAGAAGGAAAGAAAGTGGACAACACTTTTTATAAGCAGATTGTTGGCAGCTTAATGTACTTGACTAGTACAAGACCTGACATAAAGTATTCTGTGAGTTTGATCAGTAGGTTTATGGTGAATCCTTTAGAGATTCATTTATTGGTTGCCAAAAGAATCTTTCATTACTTGCAATGAACCAATGATATTTGGCTATTTTACACAAAGGAAGAATTTTTCAAATTTATTGATAGTGACTTTGCAGGAGATCCATATGATAGAAAAAACACTTCAGGTTATGTTTTCATGATGGGAATCGGAGTTATTTCATGGTCATTCAATAAGTAATCCATTATTACTTTGTTAACAACTGAAGTTGAATTTGTTGCTGCAACAACCTATGCTTGCCAAACTATTTGGTTGAGAAAAATCTTGGAAAAGCTGAAGTTCAAGAGAATGGGAGCTACAGCAATTTTATGTGACAACAACTCAGCTATAAGACTCTCAAAAAATCCAGTATTACATGGTAGAAGCAAACATATTGATTGAAGTACTATTTTTTTTTTAGATCTCAACAATGATAGGGTAATTGATCTGAAGTACTGCAAGAGTAAAGATCAGCTGGTTGACATATTCATCAGACCTCTCAAATTGTTTCCCTTTCAAAATTTGGGGAGGTTAATTGGAGTTTGCACTTTGGAGGATCCTGTTTAAAGAATGGCACCAGTAAACTAAAGTTTAATGATTTTTCAGTTTAAGGGAGGGATTGTTAACAAAATATGTTTGTTATCCTTATTTCTAGGCATGTAGTTGCTGCACATCAGGGATTTGGTGGTTGCAGATCGTGCGTTTATTTGGTTTAGATTTTTCCCTAGTTATTAAGAGTCCTATTATGAGTCTTATTCTGTTAGTGTCCAAGTTCTTATTTTTTTTCTGTTATGTAATTGCCTATATAATAAGCTCTTGAGGTTATGAATAAATTATTTGATCATTTTATTTTTGCTTTCCTTTATTGTTTTCATGTTACTGTTATCACTTTCGATAAGTTAACAGGAAATGACATTGGAAGGAAAATAACCATGAACTCTAATCGTGAATTGTAAAATTGACATAAATAATAAAAATTATTTTTATAATATAAATATATATATATATATATATGGTGTATGATTTTCGACATACAATGTATTTGATATTATTTTATCTATTTGTCGCTATATAATCTAATATTAATATTCATTCAAATTACAAATATGGGCAACTTCATGTTTATCATTTTTATTTTGTTTATTTTTTTGGCATTTATAAATCGGGAAAACGAAACTATCAATTTTGAGGATTTACCCATCGTCCAAAAAAAAGACCCCGTGCTTTGCAAAATTCACGTGCCCACGGAATCCAACCAGGATCTTATTCGAAAATTCAGAATTTCCACAAATTAAAAAGAAATTAAGTGTCGGTGTTATTTTTTATTATAATTATATTTAAACAAATCTTACTAAAATATATCTGAAAAAAAAATCAAATACCTATTCAAGCATGGAAATTGAAACCTTGCTAATAAAGAGTAAAAGAAGAGCTAGTTTATGCTTTGTCAATATATATATATATATATATTTGTGGAAATGTTCATGACAATCTTTAATATAAGAACAAGAATCAAACATGCAAAGTAATTTTTTTTTATAAAAAATAAACTATATATGGAAACTACTAGGTGAGGTGAATGCGTTTTTGATTTTTTTGTACAACTTAATTTCTTTTTCATTCTAAAGAGGAAACTGTCTCACCTGCAATTTCCGTGTGGGTACAAATCCAGCTGCTACTTCAACTATACATTGTAGTAACTTGTATACGAAGAAATGAATACCTTTCAGCTCTTCTTGGCATTCTTTATTTTACGTACCGTCATCACAAGCCGTTGTCGTTCACCTTCCACCTCTGCGAATTTGAGGCTTATCTCGGAATACCGATCTTGCATATACTTCAATTCATCTTCCATGGACTTGTTTCTTTCTTTCAATGCTGCTAGTTCAGCTATCAATTCATCCTGGTTATCGTCTTTAGCTACCTGCATTTGTTTTACCATTTTGGAAACAAAGTATAAGCCCAAGCAAGCAATACACTTAAAAATGTTGTTCATTGATATAATAGAATTTCCATTTAAAATTATTCCCTTTTTTTTTTTTTTGGTTTCCTTTTTCTTCTAAATCATAGTATAATGTTTCTGACCTTTTGAAGTTGGTACCCGTAGAAGCTGGCGCTGTGCTTGTTGAATTCTTCTACTCTGCTTTCTAATTCATCGATTTTCTTCTGAAGATCCTTTTCCTTTTCCAGGAAAACATTTGTGGATGTTTCTAAAGCTGTTTCCTTTAACTTTATATGTCCCTGCCATGAGAAAAAATGTTCACTGAGAATACAAATTTTCCTTTTCATAACTGTACCATTAAGGAAGAAACAAACTATAAAGTAAAATTTTGGATAATTGTTGTTTGATCATGAATTCCCATATTGCTGTTAAACCATTTGCATCAAAGTTTAGAGGAACTTTTGTTTATATAGAACATGGAAGTGTAAATTTACCTCAAGCAACTTTACTTTTTCCCTCAGGCTCGCAACATCTTTAGAATTGCCAGGAACCAAGGCAGATTTATTGCTTCTTAATGGTGTTCTTGTTCCATGAGAAACTGCTCCTCTTCCATTGCTCTCTTTCAGCTTCTTTTCCATGCCGGTAAATGCATCTTCCTTCTTCTTAAGGTCACCCTTTAGTTGAACTACTTGCTTTTTGAGTTTTTCTTTCTCCAATTCATCCTCGGACAGAGAATGCTTCAATTTATTGTACTGATTTTTGAGGATATCAAGCTCTGATTGTAGAGATTCAACTGCCGCTTGTTTCTCGTCCTTCAGATGATTCATTCTTTGCAATTCTTCCAGTGCCTTAGCCGCTTCCTCTTTCATCAAAGCAACTGTACTCTCCAGTTCATTTCTTTCTAGATATGCTCTTTGCATCTGCATTTCGTATTCTTTAGCTAATGCTTTTGTGTGTTCCAACTCAAGTCTTAAGTCTTTGGCCTTCTGAGCTTGTTCAAGGAGGCAATTCTTTTCTATAGTCAGCTTTTCAATCTCAGCTTTTAGGCTGAAGATATCCTGGGAAAAAGCCCCACTTACTTCTTCCTCAAGCTTCTTTTGTTGTTCAAGCTTCTTAGATTTATCATCAATTTCCTCCAACATCAGTTCTATTTGATTTGATTTAGAACTTACTTGATTGGAAAGGTTAGAGAGTTTAGCCTCATAATCCTTTCTAACTGATTGGAGCTCTTCTTTAGCTTTCTCGAGCTGTTCTTCCAGCTGATTTTTCTGCGAGCGTAATTCACTAGCTTCAGTCAGAGCTTTTGCAGCCAACTTCTCATTTGCATCAAATGTAGAGGCCATCTGGATAGAGAGCCTTTTAAATTCCTCCTGCAGCCTTTCAGCTGTATTTGCATTCTTCCATCTTGTCATTCGCAGGGCTTGCTCAGCTCGTATAGCTCTTTGCTCCTGCTCAACTTTGGCTCGTGTGATGGATTCTATATCCATTTCAGATTGTTGTGCCAGTTTCTCTAACTCTTCCTCCAAGCTTTTGACATTGGCTTCTAGTTCATTTATAGTGGCTAAAGAGTCGGAGAATTCTTTTGACTGCTTGTCAAGTTCACTTTCCAAGAATTCAATTTGGGTCTCAAGTTCATTTATGTTGGCAAAGGAGGACGAGCACTCATACTGCATCTTCAGTTGTTCTTGAAGCTGGCTTTGCTCTAATTTGTATGAGATGTCGTGATTTTCCTGTTTCAGTATCTCATAGTCAAGTGCTAGCTGCTCCATCTGTGCTTCAAGCTCATCTTTCTCTCTCTTGTAGATCTCTATCTCACTGTAGAGGTCCATGATCTTTTGCTCTAGTAGAGAGGTTTCCTTGGGGCCCCTGTGTTCTTTAACAAGCTGTTCCAGTGCCCTCTGCTCTTCATCCTCATCTGAGTCATTTCTTGAGATGATGGCTCTCACTTCTTCAGCATTGCCATTGGATTCAGATTTGTTGGGAGGATTGGAAATCTCCATAGTCTTTGCCTCCAAAATTTCTTCTAGTTCTTGCACAGCAAGTATTAACTCAGCATTTGATTCCTGTGTCTTCTGCAGTTGTAACCGAAGATTGTAATTCATGTCTTTCTCATAATTCAGCTCTTGTCTCATTTCTTCAACGAGAACCCAAGGGTCCCCACCCTCAAACTGCAGCCTGCTTTTAACTTTTGCATCATCAGTTCGCTTCTGAAAGGACTTAAGTTTCTCACAGTCTAACTTGAGTGCATCTCTCTCTTCTTTCAGAGTAACAACTTCCCGTGATAGATCCTGCCCCCTTTTACACTCCTTTACAATTTGCTTTCGGAGAGTCTGCAATTCCAAATCCGACACATCCACTTGCCTGGACAAGGCAATGACCTCATTCTTGAGCTTTTCCATCTCATTATCTGAACCATGTTGGGAACTTTCTCTCGGAAACGTATCCTGAGAACTGTTGGAGTCATCAGTACTCATTCCATGATCAGAACCTGCCGACCAAGCCTCGTAGATCGTTGTTGAGGCAACTGATGTTGGTTTTGGAGTAGATGAGGTGTTACTCATAGGTGGCAGATAAGGAGGGTCCTGATAGATGCTGTCATTCTTTATTCTATTTCCAAGTTCCCGTGGAGTATCAAGTCCAGAGCTACTATCAGAACTTGAAATGGTAGTATCAGATCCATTAGATCCTCTATGGTTCTCATGCATTTCATCATTGTGGGGGGTTTTGCTGAAAGGCACATCCTATCAGATAGATAACAAACAAACAAATAAGTAAAACTTGCATATCCATTCTCAATCACCAATTATATTAAGCACATATTAGGATACAAAAATTGTTAAGAGAAGAAGAAAATGGTCTGAATATTGAACAAAATAGCAAGAAGCAAACCCAAAATGAACACTTTCACTAAATGGAATAGGAACATACTTCAATTGAAGCGTTCTTAATGCTTTCATCTGCTTCACCATTACTCAAGTGGGCCTTCAAGCTTCTACCTTGTGATTTAATACTTGCATCTTCAATATCTTCCACTTCTCTGAAAAAACAATCCCAATAAAATCAAACTCACAAGCAAACACTACAGCATTCCAGAAACAAACTCCAATTACAAGAAGAATTCAATAAAAAGTGACCATTCTTTACCTTTGATCAGCATTTTCCTGCACCCTCTGTATTGAAACCTGTTCAAAACCAACACAGCTTGAATTCATATTTTAAAAAATGAATCACCATATTTATGAGGAAAGACTTAAAGAAAAAGCCTACCAGAGGAAGTATACATGACACATATAAATATGAGAGAGAAACAGAGAGACTGAAACTATACTAACATGTAAAATTGCTTTTGAATTTGAATTCTTCAGTGGAAGAGAAACGATTGAAGTTTTAATTGCCTCTGCATAAGCAGAAAAATCAATTGAAGCTTCCCCAATCAAACCTCCTTTTCCCAATCCCTACAACAAACATATAAAATATTAATTATCTAACAATTAAAGAAAAAAAAAACACATTCATCAAAAATATCTTACTGATGATAAAATAAAATGATAGATTCTTTCGTTGATCTTCCCAGTTTTTGGCTCTCGAACAAATTTAACGGACTCGTACACTGGTTTTTCCCATCGACAGATATCGTCCAGAATCGTCGCCTTTTCTAATTTTGTTGTCGGTTTTCCTCCGTCGCCGGGAACCACCGATATCATCAGTGTTTGTACACTTAACTCCGTCACCTAAATTATACAGAACATAATTAATATTTCAACATTTTCTCAAACTATGCAATCACATTACGAAACAAAGTAATTATTAATTGTTTTAAAAGAAACTTTTAAAAGATGATCATTTTTAGCCAATCAAACTAGCTAAAGCAGTTTCAGAAACAATCCAATCAAACTCTGTTCGCCGTTTGAGCTGCATTTGCTGAGCGATGGAGCTAATAAATAAACAAAAGTAAATAGAACTTGCAGAAATTATTCAATTAATTGAATTTGAAAGAATGAGATTACTTGAGTTGCATGGAACTGCAACTTGAAGACCGCTTTTATCTTGTTCCTGTCGCTCCTCCATCTCGCCGACTTAAACATCTCTTTCACAAAAACCTCCGAAAACCGCGAACTCTCACCGGCGCTCCGGAATAATTCGCCGGAAACACGCCATTTATTCGATCACTCGACCAAATGCATAAAAAAACAGGTCAAAATGTGCTGACACGCGCGGGAAAACAAGCCTATTGTACCAGTCTAGACGTTGAGTTCAGCTAATGGAAAGGAGCTGGTAATGCGGCAAGGACTGAGTCAGAGACCGAGTCAAGAACTCAGAAACAAGGAAGCATTGTAAGCGAGTGGATCTGAAGTAGAAGAGTTCTTTCACTTTTTTTTTTTTTTTTCACGTTCTATATGTAAGTTGTAACAGTGTTTGGTGGAAAGAGATTTCACATTTTATTTTAAAGAAAAATGAACAATAAATAATTCAAAAAAAAATGTAAGGACGAGCTCTTTTAAATTTAATTCATGCTTAATTTAAATAATCAATGCATTAGCGATAACAAATGTGTTTGTTTTGACTTCCAGTCAAGAGAACAGTAAATAAAAAATCATTGTTATGACATAAATACCCCTTTCCAATTTTAGTTTTGGCGAAAATTCTAGCTTCTGGCGTGGGTCAAACTGCCAGAATTCAAAATATAAGATTATTTTCAAAAAAAAATTAATTAATGGCTGAGGGCTTATAGGCCAAAAAGTTAGAATACGGTTAAAAGAACAAAAAAAATTGTAACATGCATTTTTATTTTACATTCATAAATCCACAAATTCATTGGGTCAAAAAACATTAATTGTAATAATATTTTCAAAATAAAAATAAAAAAGAAAAGGAAATAACAAAAACATAATGCTGGTTTGAGTTTGAAATGAAAAATGCATTTCAACATTTTTGAGTTATTGGATATTAGGTGTTACGTTGTGTCATTTTCATTTTGATGGCTTATATTATTATTTTCTTTTTCTCGATAATATCCTTTTTTTACCCAATTATTTCTTAACTTTCCAATTATAACATATATTCGACATCCTTTTTCTTTGAAGTCTATTTGAAGAAATGTTGAAATCAATGTGAAATATATGCCTCTCAAAAAATATTAAATTTGGTATGATCCTTTCCTTTCTCTTTTTTTTTGGTAAACTATTAAAATAGTCACTTTTATTTTCCTCGAGTTATATTTTAAACACTTATGTTTGAAATGTTATGTTTTAGTTACTTACGTTATCGTGTTGTAACATTTTAGTCACTAAGTACTAATTGTCATTAACGGTATAATGTTAAGCTGATGTGACAGTTAAATCATCATTTCAAATGAAAATTTTAGGTTAAATTATATATAATTAGTCCTTATATTTTTTTCTTTTTTAGAATTTTTGTTTCTTTAATGTTAAAAGAGATGGAAAAGGGAAGTAAATAGAGGGAGAAACAAAAGAGAATAAAACATATATAAATTGTTCAAAATGAAAAAAATTATGAGGATTAATTGTATAATTTAATAAAAAAAATTTGTTTGAAATGATAATTTAACGTGCCACATCTGCTTACCGTTACACCGTTAATAGCAATTAACGGCTCAATGACTAAAATATTACAACACATTAATATAAGTGACTAAAACATAACATTTCAAATATAAATGACTAAAATATAACTTGAAGGAAACAAAAGTGATTATTTTGATAATTTACTTTTTTTTTTTTTAACTGCATAAAACAAAGTTACCGAAAACAATTAATTTTAGGTATTACATTTTCATCAAAGTTTGTTGGCATTTATGCCATTATTGTAAATATTATCACTTAATATTTGGGGCAGCCATAAAGTTTTGGAGTATAGGGGTACGATCGGTAAATTATAAAAACTGAAAGGTATAACGGTCATTTCATCTCATAGTGGATAGTGCCCGTTGCTGCCGACGCAAAACTAAGAAGTCCGAATCCAATGATAAAAAGAGAAGCAAACGCCAATGCTTATGCCAACGGTCAGCTCCCACTAATTACAATTATAATTAATTTTATTAATTGTTAATCTTTTTTCTAAATTATATGTTAATCGCTAGAAAATGACATTTTAACCAAAAAGAAATTCTGCTTTATATAGTGAAATTTTCTACCCATTTACGTAAGCTAAAATGAATGGCTTTTGCAGTCTACGTCAATCTATCACTTCTCTTTTATTATCAAATACTAACAAAATTATACAAGACTTTATATTTATATAAATTTTAAGAAATTCATATATTTGCATCAAACTCATTTTATTTTTGGAACATCGTATGATTTTTATTTTATAAAATTAATAAATTAGTCCTTTCAATTTGTCAAAATTTTGGTTCTTGTATTCAATAAAATTGACAAATTGATCTAATTGTTTAATTCTGTTAAACCTTGTTAAATTGTTTACTGAAATGAAAAGTTGGACAATTTATACGCAAGAAATTAACAAAAATCAATTGTTAATATGATTATCAAGAATTGGACTAACTTGTAATTTTTCATAAAACATTAACAGGTTTACTCTGATTACATATACCAATATACTCTTGTTCTCTTGGTTGCCAAGCTAGATTCAAATAAAGGAGTTTTGGTATATTTGATAGTGCTGTTAATGGCAATTTTTTTTATATGGAAATTAATTTTGCTTTGTAATTAAGATTAGATTTTTTTTTCCTCAATTTATATGTTAAATGTTGAAACACTTTATTTTGGATTGATTTGACTTAGTAATTACTAGATTTTGAATTTTAGATAAAAATAGTCCCTCTTTTTTTTAATACGTAACATAAAGTAGATTAAACTTTATACACTAAAACTTGATATGCAACCCCTAATCTTTGCTAAATTACACGAGACATTAACATAGTTATAACAATTGATTAGAGTATTTTTTAGCTGAAATTGCATTAAGATCTTTTTTAAATAATTTATTGTAGGTTTTGAATTATTCATACTCCTTCCTCAACTCATAAATGAGAGAATAATGCACTCCAACGCATTCGAATCCACGTCTTCCTGCATTAATAATAATACCTATATATAAAATTTAAAAACGAGAATGATAGCTATTTAACAATAGAATTTATTTTAACCAAAATCTATAAACACTCATTAAATTATTAAAAAAAATATTAATACATTACTTTAATTGGCGTTACTAAACATTGATTAATATTTTTCCTTTAATAGTAAACTTCTTTTAATGCTACATACAAATTAAAATAAGAATAAAAAGGCAAAAAGGGTTTTAGGTGGAGAATTAAAGGAGATGTATTGTGTAAGATGCTACGTGGAGAGAGACAAAAATGAAGTTTATCAACAGACAAAAGAAAAGAAAAGAAAACCCCCAAATATATGAAAAAAAAATAAGCTTCAATTGCTTTGCATAAATATCTTTTTCTTTTCTTTTTATTACTTTGCTTTAAAGCTGGCCATGTCATGTGTTGGACGTGAGATATATTAAATGTATAAGCGCTTAACCACAGACCAGAAAAAAAACCCAAGGCCAAAGCCAAGGCTATAGCACCTTAAATTAATGAGTCCCACATGGGATAAAAACGGAAAGTATGTTCAGTACCATATTCTACTGATTCCTATGTTTATTTACATTTACTTAAGTTATTTGTATTTATACCATATAAATATTTATATTAAGCTTATTTCAACTATGAATAACATAAATATCTATGGACTACAAATACATAGAAAATTGTTGAGATTGGATGTCTTTGTAGAGTCACAAGAGTTCATAATGTAGGGCTTGATCGGGAATGCCACGGCAACCTCTTCTAAAATTACTTCATTTGTATATATTGATGTAAATCTTTGATCAACATATATATGACTGAAGTAAATCTTTGATCAACATATATATGACTGAAAATAGTTAATCCTTACGAGATTATTTTATTTGTCTTTGATTTCGTGAGTTATGTATATTCATTTTTTAAATATGACAGTCTAGACATTAACTATTTTCACCTACAACTAACTTGCAAGCAGTTTAGAACCAATTTGAGGACATACGATACTTAGGGAACTATTAGAAAAAAACCCCTCCTTAAAAACTTTCAAACCCCATGCAAATAGATCAAGACACCTTCTCTCCTAATTAGATCTTCAACCCCTTTTTTACGCTTGTTCTCTCTCTAATCTTCTCTTGACACCAACATTCCAATTCTTTAATTCACCTACAACTCTTTGCCCTATGAATAAACTGTCACAAACTGCTACAACCAATATCAGTATATATATATATATTAATATTAATATATCCTTGCCTTGTTTCTTATATTTTGCTTGGGTGCAATTGAATGAGCTAAGGCAAATGCTAGGACCACGAGTGTACTGTGTGTTTACACAAGCAAAATTAGTACTCTTTGAGTGTTATAGCCTATAGGATTAGTGGCCAACTTGATAAGCTGCAGCAGAAAAGCTGGAAGCTCTCAAAATTAGCCACCAACACTGATTCCTAGGGTCCATGCATGCCTTTCAGTGCAAAGGACCACTGAACTGAACTTGCACTATCACTACGCAATTCCTTTTTATCATTGTAATTTATTAAATATACAATCTATATACATACACTTTGCTTGTTCTTATATTATGCTTGTTGGACTTGTTATGTTTTCTTTCTTTTTTTCTTATATTGTATATATTAAACATGTCATGTTCATATCGATTATTTACCCTTTTGTTTTGGATGCATGCAATAATATCCAACATTGCCCAACATTTGCCACCCATAAATAAAAAGCAAATCACATGCATGCAACCTTTACATTTGCAATTGTACGGGGAAGAAAAAGAAAAAGCTAAGTTGGTGATAAGATAATTAATTATTATTATTACTAAATTTGCAATAGAAGAGATCATGAGATGGGATCATTATCAGCATAATAAATAAAGACAGTGTCGTCTCACCTTTTAAACTAGGTTTGGAGAGAGACACATAAGCCACTTAACTTGGTTTGCTTTGGTTTCATTATTACTTAGCTTTACAGTGAATTAATTTACACATATATATAATTAAGTTGCAATGTCGTCCGTGAAATAAAAAAGGGTCAAACATTTTTGAGGCTTATTATTAAGCTATCATCAATGGTATATATCACAAGAAAGTTAAGGGACATTGCAACCTTTTTTATTTCAATAAGCTATTTGCACTTATGGAAGTTGAGAAAACATGTCAATCATATCATAGATGACCAAAAAAAAAAAAAGATCATAAAAATCTAAAGCCATTGATACTAGTTTTGGAGTAATCAAAAAGTGAATGATGAAACTTCTAAATTAAGCTAAAAACTTTGGGACACATGATTTGCCAAATGAAATCAAAGTACATTTATTAATAAGTTTCTATTAGTTTTTTTGGGTTAATTTATAAATTTATTTAAGGTCAAATTTTGCTATTAGACCCTATACTTTGTGTAAGCTGTATATTTAGTACATGTACTTTAATTTGATCAATTTTAGTCCCTATACTTTTCGAATTTTAAAATTTTAGTCCTAACCCAATGGTAACTGTTAAATTTGTTTGGTTAAATTATGTCATTAGTCTTGTATTATGTGTGAAGTTATATATTTGGTTCATGTTCACCAATTGGATCATTTTTAGTGGCTATATTTTTTAAATTTCAAAATTTCAGTCTTAATACAAATTATAGTCGTTAAATCTATTAACTGATTTTTTTGTCAAGAATATGTGAAAATAACAATACAAACATAGCATTACATATGCGAAAATATGTTTGACACATCAAGTTTTAAAATAACAAAACTCAACTTAATAAATTTAATAACTATCATTTGATTAAGACTAAAATATTCTAATTCTAAAAGTACAAGAATTGAAAATGACCAAATTAAAATACAAATATTAAATCTACAATTTACAATTTATGCAAAGTACAAGTGTAATAACAGAACTTGAGCTTTATTTAATATTTAGGAGAGTCTAAATACTACCTTTAAATTTAGAAATGAATTTGGATAAAGAAAGTTATATTTTTATTAATTTTTAATTACCGTAAGTAGGGGTGTTCAATCTGTTAACAGACCCAAACTACTATTAATCGAATTAACCAACCCTTTTAAACCTTTAATCGTTAACCGAATCGAACTTTTTCGGGTTAATTTGGTCGGTTAATCGAATTAACTGAAATTTATAGTTTTTTAGTTAAAACAAGTATAAAACATATAAAAAAGTAACTGAATTAACCAAATTAACTAAATTAGCTTAATTTAATATATGTAAAATGAATATAAAAATTTCTATAAAAAAGTATATAAAAAATATAAATTTTTGGTTAATTCGATTAATTAATCGGGTTCGAATCAAATTAACTGTTAACTGAACTTCCAAAAAATTATTAACCGACCCCTGACCAAATTAATTTGGTTAACCAACCGATTAACCAAATTCGGTCAGTTAATCGAATTAATTCGGTTTTACTCAAAATTTACACACCCCTAACTGTAAATATTTTTATCGATTGTGAGAGTATCATTATTTAATATATAAAGTATTAAAATTAAACATGCTTGTAGAAATTTTATTAAATTTAGTATGAGTTTTGTATTTGTAAAAACTTAGAAATGATTTTTTTTTAATAATCTCATTATAGGTTCTGATCATATCCACTTTATTTGATAAAATGCCTAAAACTACCCATAACCCCTCTCTAACTCATAAATAGGAGGATAATGTGCTTCAGCGCATTCGAACTCACATCCTCCTACATAGGCAACAATGTCCATGCTAATGGAATTAAGACTCAATCAAGAAACCTAAAAAAAATTTACTTGTGGTTGATGGGCTCATAATTGAAATGGTAACTTAATTATCTAGTCTCGTGGTTTTTAAATCAAAATGCAAGTTTTTTTTTACAAGGTTCTCAATTTTAGCCTACACAAGTTTTCTTATCCCTTTGCTCAATCGAGCATGTATTTGACCTTACTTTAATAATTTATCTGTTTTGCCAAAAATTATGTCAATTTTTGTTCATCAAGGTCAATCCATTGGATTTCTTTTATCACCGACCAATCAACTCATATCTACTAGTTTAAAGTGATAAGGATCATACCTGACTATCTTGATAGTAGTTTGAGGGGTCTTGCCTAATTGATATCAAACCACAACTTTGTAACTCATAATACTATGTTACAATCCAATAATCTTCAAAATTACAATATTCTTGATTCATTTCTTCACTCTTGTAATTCAAAATAAGAGCATGCTTTTACATTGCTCTATGTGACAAAATCCACATTTTTTCCCATGGATTGTTTGCATTTTTTTGTTATCATCAATTCGTCGTTTTCCATTAGTTGTCCGCAATTTTTTGTCATCATCAATCCAAGATTACTACTCTAACCACCAATCTTGCAAGAAACTAAAAATATAGTCTTAAGATTTGAAATATTCAAATAAATTTGTTATTATCATTATCCTAGTTTTGAATTATTGTTTTATCTTATTTTTAAATTATCTATTTGAATTCCTATTTTAAATGTAGCTATCTTCTTTCTTTTTCTTTTTTTGTTGGAAAGGGAACATGATTTATTAATAAAACACTAGCAGAAGGTTCGATACATAACTACCCCTGAGCATCACCTGAAAGGAGGTGAAGTCAACAATCAGGGATAAGAACAAACATAAAACAAACCAAAAGGAGAGAGTTCATCTATAGACAAAGAAGATTGAAAATTACTAGCCAAACGGGCTAAAGCATCCACACACTTGTTCCCTTCCAAAAAGATATGTCTCCAATGGCTAGAACTCATAGAACGGAGGAGCGCCCTGCATTCATCAACCAAAGGAGATGACACAAAATTTCAATTAATAGAGTTCTACATAAAATAAAGCACAAAAGTTGCATCTACTTCAATCTCAATGTTTAAAATATTATGGTCACGAGCAAGAGTCGGTCCATCACGCAAGGCCTAAAGCTCTTCTTCAATGTTGGTAGTTCTTGGAATATGTCAATAGACACCAATCACTCAATTACCTAAATGATCCTGAATAAGAACACCGACACCAACTTTCCCTAGATTGCCCATAGAAGAGCCATCCGTGTTAAGTTTAAACCATTCTATATGAGGGAGCCTCCAGGATAAAAGGATGAAATCAGAGAGTCGTTGTTGTTTTTGAGGGGAGGAGGGTAGAGAATTCGCAGGCATAAGTACCCCCTGAACAAACCTAGCAACATGCCTATATTAATTAAAGATTATGGCATTCTAACATAACCATAGCTCCCATGGGGAGAAACAAAACACAACAAACCAAGGAATTTGAGGAGATCAAGCCCACGTTTTAGATGAAATGTTATCCTAAAGCCAATCTTCCCAACAGTCAAGATGTGGAGGGGTGTATTGGACCTAGTGACAGATAGACTCCTATAATGCAACTGTGAAAGGGCAATCTTGGAGTAAGTGATGGTTATTTTCTTGATCCGAAGAGTAAAAGGAATACCGATCGATGATAGCCCAACCTCTTCGGGCTAAGAAATGATTTGTAGGAAGAGCTTTATGACCACACTTCCAGAGAAAGAATTTTAATTTAGGAGGTAGTTTAACTTTCTAGATCGAACTCCAAAGATTACTACTTGAGCAAGGGGTTACCCGAGTATTTACTGGCAAGCGCAAAGAAACCTGTTCCCATCCTATAAAGTTTAGAGCCATTCTAGACGACAAATACTTCGATAAATAGAAGTTTTTATCAATAAATTTATAAAATCATTTCATAAACCTCCTATTACTTCAATTCTTTTCTCATGTGATGGGATAAAATAAAAAATAAAAAAATAATAACATCTCAATTAGATTAAAATAAGTAGTCTACTACACATTATTGAAATCTTGGGTTAATAGTTGTGGGATACATATTTCTAAAATCCCATCAATCTATAGTTTTACTATAAAATATTTCTCATAGTTTTTTTTTTTTTTCTCGTCTTTTTATTCACGTGAATACACTTTATCTTTTTTTCTTTCTCGTAGGAGATTTTCGCTTTTGCTTTTTTTTCTTCTTCTTTAGCATATGAGAGCATAGCGAAATTAAAAGCAGAAAGTGTGATAAAATTGGAGACGAAAACTAAAAAAGATGAAGAAAATAATAATAATAAATGAGTAACAAGTTAGAAAAGGGGTGAAATCATAATGAGCCTAATAAGTGCACACATGAGAGACCATAGTTGTAGAAGGGTGGTCACTCACGTGAAGGTGGTCGATATTTCTCTAGAGCTTAACCGGTCCCATACATCTTTTTAATACAATAATTCCATAGGGCTTGTTTTGATCCATTTGTATCCTCATTTAATTTCGTTTCATACATTTTATGTATATATATTCTCAAAATAAGAATTATTTTTATTTTAAAAAAAATAAGCTGGATAATTTTGATAAATACTTAATAATTATTGTGATCTTTGAAGATATATGCATTGTTGAACACATGGTACATTTACGATTTATCTCGTTATGGACAGGTGTTGAGTAACTCTTTTATGTACATTTACGATTTATCTCGTTATGGACAGGTGTTGAGTAACTCTTTTATATAAAGTATACATAAAGCCCATGTGGGGTCTCACCAGCTTCACTTTAATCACATCTTGACCTATCTAGAAGCGCTACCATGTTCCTTAAGAGACCAACCATGACGAGACCAATGTGAACATGTGCTAAGTGTAATGCTAAGGAGTGACAATTCTTAACTATATACGCCTCCTTAGCCTTGATGGAAATCGTTGTCTTTTTTTTCTTCATGTTATATACTTCTCTATCTTTTCATCTAGTATCTTTGAACACCTCATCACTGTGTGAACAGCCATATCTCTCCACCTTGTTCTTTGATCATAAATTTTTTTTTTTAATACATATACACTTATTAGTATGTACATTTACATCTGGATTGTGTTTAGGACTCCATTACTACACCTATTTGAAATTTCTAAAAAGGTGAATCCTCTTAAAAGTCGATCCATTTAAATTGGACTTTGTTCAGCGGTGATATCACTATTGAGCCCATTTGACTTTTATTCAACCCAAATCCCTATAAATTACAAATTCAACCAATAGGCCCAACTCATATCAATGAAAAGAAAACTGATTCTCCACTTGTATTCTATTAATATAAGATTTAATATTGCTATGAAATATTACATCGAAAAAGAAAGAAAGAAAAAAGGTGATTAATTCTAATTAAAACACGTTACAAACAACTTAACCATACGTTTTACTTTTACCTCAAAATTGGACATCAAATTAGGCTGACAAGCAACTGCGAACTACGGTTTCTCTAATCCCATCAGCGACCAACAACTCATTGTTGTCTTGTCGAAATGGCGGCGGGCCGGTGGCAGCCATAACTTTCTTACCTCTTTTTCCGTTTTCTTGATTTCCTCCGCCACCATATATGGAGTCATGTTCCCACCAATGCCGGTTGCTTTCTTTTTTTTTTTCCGGTTCTTCTTCCTATTACATACTCATCTGGAATAATAAACATATCATTTTATAACTAATATACCCGAAATCGTATGGATTGCCTAAAATTATGGTTTGAAGAAACTTTGGTGAATGCAAAGTGCAGTGATTTTTTTTGAATACTATATTTATGGGAGAAGGGAATCCAGTCCACCAACATATGTTTTTTTTTTCATTTTAATTTTTTAATAAATTTATTGGAGTGAGTTCAATGATTAATTTTTTTTATTTTATGTAAGTTTATTAAGAGAATAAACGTTGATAACGAGTTTTAAAGTTATTCCACACCTAAGATAAAGATTAAACTCTCAACCACCAGTTAAGATAAGAAAAAAAAATTTCATTTCACTTAATCCCTGTGATTGAAGGCCATATGTTTTACAGTAGTTAACGCTTGAAAAGAAAGAGCAAGTGACAATGGCATGCTTTTGGACAATTATTAAGTGAACTGAAATTTTGATGGAGCCTATATTGGCTTTTGTCACAAACTTTTTCAACTCCCCTCCCCCCCTGTTTGTATTTCCCTGTTTCAGTTTCTGTTTGTTTTAAAGAGATAAGTGGTTCTCCAGGGAGTGATTATTTTACATGAATGCAGGCTTCCATGCTCAAATTTTGTTATTAATCCATTATTTAGTAATAGATTTACTCTTTATATTTTAATTTGGTTAAATTTAATTCATGTACTTATTGAATTTTAAAATTTTAATCCTAATCCAAATGATAACAACAGTTAAATTTATTTGGTTAAATTTTATTATTAATTCTATATTATGTGTAAAGTTGTAAATTTAATTCATGTTTTCTAATTTGATCATTTTAGTCCCTATACTTTTGAAATTTGAATTTTAGTCTTGACATAAATGTCATATGTTTAATCCATTTATTGGCTTTTTTTATAAGCAATGTGTGGAAATAAAAAGTGACATGATATTATACATGTGATAATATATTTGTAGCATATGATTTTAAAAATAACAAAACTTAATGAATTAACAATTAGCTTTTGGTAAGGACTAAAATTTCAAATTTTAAAAAGTATAGGGACTAAAAATGACCAAATTAAAATATAGAGATTAAAATTTCATAACTTACACATAGTGCAGGAACTAATAATAGAATTTAACTTTGTTGAGGGAGGTCGACACTTTTCAGAGAAGTCTTCAATGTGTCATCTGTTTAAAGTTGACAAACGCCTTAATGAATCAGTATTACCCTCGGGATGAATTGAGGTTTTATCCCTCGACCCTGTAGAAAATTCGAGCCGGAGGCAGAGTTCATAGAACGGAAATGCCTCGTTGGATCAACTGTAACTAAGTCACACGTAACGTACAATCACCTACAAAAAGAAAGTGAATGTCAAGCACTTGATAAGGTTTGAGCGATTTCCCTTTATAGAATCTTAGGGCATATACACTACCACTTGCTTGTGAATTATGATGCAGCGTTTCCTCTTCTAACCTCGCACAAACAGGTCTTGCTTGCGAATCTAAGGGCATATACACTCCAATCATAGTGTGAAGTGTATTTTACACTAAATGTGAAGAGTAAGTAGTTTTTACCTTTATATATATTATCTTGAAGAAAGAGGAAGATTTTAATTATTTTTTAAGTGAATTAGATTCGAGTCTTGAATATTGAAATATAAGTGTAGTTCATGTTCTAAATGGATTTATTTTTTTTTTTTGCCCAAACTCAAATATCAAATCAATATTTTTACTTAAACTATCTTAAATATTGAGCTAGCCTTCAAGCTCAGACTAAAAACCCAACTTTTAAACAAATCTAAAATACACAAATTATACTTTATTAAAAATATGCTAAAAATTATATTTTAACCTTTCAAAAAATTGTAATTTAAATTTCATCATAACATAATTTTTTTTTCCTTTTCACCCAAGGACATAGCTAGGGGGTTAGCAGGAGTCTCGACTTCTCCTAAAATGAAAAATTTTAATTTAAACTCTTTAAAATTTTTAAAATTTTAAACTAATAAAGATAAAATTATACTTTACCCCATAAAAATAATAAAAATTTAATTTAATTTATTAAAATTTATAAAAATATAAACTATTAAAATAATAAAATTATATTTTTACTATTATAAAAATTACAATTTAATTTTTATCTTCCTCGAAAAGTTTCTGATTTTCGCGTACACTATATAAATGCATTGTTTTCTTCACACACGATGCACGTTCATGAATTTTCGTAGTTGTTCAAATACATTTGCCGATTCTGTTTTAACGGTAAGAAGCAACTGTTGAAATCTTTGGACGTGTGATTTAATCCCATATATCTTAATTTATGTTTTATTTAATTGTTTGATTGAGATTCGGTTTGACCAATGAGAGACAAAGGTGCGAAATGGCGGTGTGCCTAGGCCCTGCTTGTTTTATCTATTAATTTTTCTTGTTTCCACTAATATTATATTTGACGAATATGTTTTTTTAATATTTATTTTATTTTAACCACAATTATTTAGTTATGTGAGATATGATCCTACTACATTTGTATCAAATCTATAAGTCAGATGCATTCCGTGGTCGGTTTCTTTGATTTCTTTAGGATAATTAATAAAATAATAACAACTGTTTTAGTAGATAATAATAACATTTACAATCATCTAAAACCATAAAGTCCTACACTTATCCCAAAAACAACAGTAATAATAATATTTTTGTTGATTGTATCTTAATTCAATTGATATAAATATTATTATCATTATAGGAAGGTACGAGTTTGAGTCTATTTGAACTATATTATTTTTCTATTTATCGTTAAAGAGGGTCTATAAGTAGTTCTTAACATTATATCAAATAAAACAGATATAATCGAATTTATAATAAAATTATTTAAAAAATTTAATTGTATATTATTTTAAAAATATTTATATTTTTTATTTTTATAAATTTTAAAATATATATATACATAATTTAAATCCGACGATTTCTTTTATTTCAATTTTACTATTTTAATTAAAATCATATTTAATTTTTATAAATTAATTTTTATAAGTTCGAAACCTTGGTGAGAAGTTGTAAATTTGGTGTTTGGTTTTATTAAAATTATAAAATTTTAATTTAATATATTCTTCATTTTCATCATTTTGTAAATTTATTTAAATTAATACAAAAATAAAATTATATTCTAACCTTTTAAAATTTATAATATAATTTTAGCTCAAATTTTTTGGCTTTGTTATTGTAATTATTAAGGATGTGTTTGATAAACCATTGAAAATTTTCAAAATTTTCATTTCATTGAAAGTGAAAATTTTCAACATTTAATATTTTAAATGTGTTTGGTAGTCATTTTATTTTTTTACTTAATATAAAATTTTTAACAAAAAGTGTTGAATAAGATAAATGGATAGATAACTACTTATCACTTAACTTAAAAATATTATGTTGATTTTATTTTATTAAAAATTAAAAAATTAAAAAATTAAAATTAACATATTTATCTTTCATCCAAAATTACTCAAAAATATACAATATTATATAAATAAGATTAAAATTAAAAAGTAAATAATATTTTAAAATCAATATTTATTTTTATCAAACAACCTAAATTATATTCAGTACCTATACTTATTAATTTATCAAAAAATTATATAAATTCTGCATTTATAAGTTGTATTTAATTTTAAAATAAATATAAAACATGTTAAACTCGAATAATTACATATATAACAGAGGTTAGTAGTTTTGTGAGAGTCTAAAAAGACAAAAGGTGTTCCAATATTTAAGTTAACAAGGAGAAGGGAAATAAAAAAGGAGTGAAAATTTTTGAGACGTATTTCAATGGTAAGTGAATTAAAGAAAATAGGAAATAATTAGTAATATAATATTATTATTGCCAAAACTATTTCCCCAATTGATAGTGATATCAAGGTCCATCTACTTCTAATTTGCAGTGAAGTAGGGGCATCGATAATAATGTCACAACTTCAACTCACAGGTAATACTGTTCAAACTCTCTATCACACCATAAAATTTGAAGCTACGTTTTAATGAAATTAAAAGATTTTAGGCGAACTTGGATTATTTTTTGCCACAATTAATCTATTAGACCAAACATGGAGACCTGTACAAATGGAGACAGACAAGAAGTTTGGCAAGTCGGCTGTCAAAAGATTTATATAAAGAAGCAAATCTACCTCCATGAAATGTTCATCAATTAATAATTTAAATAGGGTTTAACCAGCTTGATTGGGAGATTCTTTATCAAAGATATAATTGTTGTATTTTGGGTTTTACCAATTGGTGGACATTTGTTCAATTTTAAATGTTGAAATATAGGACATATTATAGAAAAGGGATTTAACAGAATATTTATTTTTTCAAACAGCCATACAAATTTTACAAAGAGTGCTATTAAGGTGTCGAATTCCACTTTAGTTAAAAGAATTAATTCACAATTAACTAAATTGTTATAATGGTTGATTCAATATGTTTCCAGATATCATAACAAAGAGGTAAATAGTCGAGCTAAAATATCTATTAATAATAATGATAATACTCAACTTTTTGAAATGTTCCCACGAGAACTTAAGATGTATCTCTAAATAATTTCTTTTGTAACATGTTTCATTAAAAAAAACATATAACATTTTGTTGATGAAGGTTCGAGGAAATTTACTTAACAGAAGCCACAAAAGGGGAGAAGAGAGATTCAGGCAGCATAAGCCATTGTTGTACATTTGCTCCTATGTGTTGGAGCACGGTCACATTTGGATCCCACAACCTTATAATGAATACTGGACTTTAAGTTTTATTATACATTTTTGATGTCTTAATCAATAATGTTGGAAAAGGTTTCTCTTAAAAGAGAAACGAGAATGAGTTTTTTTTTGGACGAAAATTAATTTTTCTAAACATGTAACAATATATTTATAATATGGAAAATAACATTACAAAATTGTACCTACAAATTTTTTTGTGACACGTAATTTTGTGTTAATTCTTTTTGTCAATAGTCAAAGTCATATATACATAAAAAAATCTTTTATCAATTTTAAAAATATAATTATTTATATGATTTTTGTATCATTTCATATTTTGATTATTTTCATATTGAATTTGTGTTATATAATTATAATGCGTTGGAAATTGTAAAGTCGAATAAATCATATTTAAATAGCTGTAAATTTGGTCTCATATATTATATAATAAATAAATTTATATTAAACATCCAAATTACCTCATTTTTAAATTTATTATATGATAGTATAGTGGTAGGGAAAAGCGGACATTTTATTTAATAGAAACGTAAAATAGTGGACACTAGTTATTTATACAGAAAAATTAAGGCAATAACGCTACTTGTCCCCAAAACTGTGTTTGGATAGTTGGCATAAATAAAATTATATAAACATATAATTCAATGTAGCGTCCATTTTCAGCAGCTGTATATTTGTTACACATATCGTGATCGTGAAGGACCATAAGAACTAATAACAACTTTTAAAGATCCTTACATTTTCAGAATTTCGTACCATTAATTAATAAGTTTAATAATAAATTTCAGTTTTGAGGAATTAATTCGTTTGTTTTAATTTATTAAAATTTGATATTTACACTTTACGAAAATGAAAAAAAAATTATGCCCTATTAAATTAGGAGGACGGGGTTTATAATTAAATAATAAAAAGTTTAATAATTAAAAATTATTTTATGAATTATTCTCACCACATTATTTATGGTCATTTTTTAATTATTTAATAATATTTCTGTAATTTTTTCATGCCATTAACTCATAGTTTTGGTGATTTTTTTACCTTGAACTTTGAATTTTGACTTTGAAGCTGAATCCAATCGCGGAGCCTGGAATATTTTTTGGGGAGAGGGTGGAATTAAATTGTATATTTTTATGATAGTAAAAATGTAATTTCACAATTTTAGTAGTTTATATATTTATTATTTTTAAAGGATTAAATCAAATTTTTATTATTTTAGGGGGGCAAAGTGTAATTTTATCATTACTAATTTAAAATTTTGTAAATTATAAAAGGTTCCACTTTAGGGAGTCGAGGCCCCTGCCAGCTAGACCTGTCCATGGGTGGCCCGGACCACAAGTGGGAAGGTTTGAGTGAAAATATAAACCCAAAAAATAGGTTTGAGTAAAAAATAAAACCCATTTAGAAAACGGGCCAAGCCTTGAGTAAGACTTTTTTTGCTCAAGCCTAACCCGAATATGCAAAAAAGAAACTGTCTTTTTTTTTTTACTGTTTTCTTTTTTTTTTCTTGCTATTTTCTTATTATTTTTTCACTTTTTTGTTACCATTTCACAATTATGTTGTTATTATTTGGATATTGTATAACTCTTGTTATATTGTTAATTTTGTTACTATTTTATAGGCATTTGCTTATTAAATTACATATATCTTAAGTATACATATTTTTTAATTTATTTTTAATTTGTTGAGAAATATTTATTTTAATATTTTTAGTATTTTGATGTATTATATATATTTTAAAAATATATAAAAAATTAACATGGAAAGGCTACTCTCGAGTTTTAATATTTTTATCTAGGCAGATTCGAGGCCTAACAAACATGTCTTAAATTTTTGTTGGGCCCAACTCAGCCCATGAACACCTCTACTATCAGCCTTCTTGGCTCCACCATTGCACAAATCCCGAACTTGAATCCAAACTCGAACTTGACCCGAAACCCTTCAAGGGGTTTTGATTTAAGTTTAGGGTTTGAAGTTTTGAGTTTAGAGTTTAGGATTAAAAAAAATTATTAAAATTATATGTTAATTGTATGAAAAAATTATTGAAATATTATTAAATAATTGAGAAAAGATCATGAATGAAATGCTATTAAATAATTAGAAAACAACAGGTGGGATAGATTTTATGTAGGATGTTTGTTTTCAGAATCCAGATTGAAAAATTCACTTCCGAAAGCAAAGAAATAGGGATAACATACATATAGTTTTGACCAGGTTTGTTCACTTATATTTTGCTTGCTTCTTGTTTCCGCAAGTGATGACATAAAAAGCTATACAGAATATCTTTTATTTCCTAAACTGTCGTGAGAACCATATCTTTATTTTAAGAAAGCTACTTTCATATAATACATATTTTATGTATAAACTTTATAATAAAAAAATAAAAGATGCAAAATTAAGCACCTTTCTCTTTAAATTTTCTATTTGTACCTACCACAACCACCCTTTGTAGTTTCCACCTGACACTTCCAAACACCTTCTTTCTCTCTTTCTTTCTGCTTTATCTGTTGTTTCTCTGTTAGTTTTTGTTTTTTTGGGTGTTTGTTAAAATCTGTATACAATTTTACCTTAGAAATTTGAGAGGGAAAGTGATATTGTATCAGTGGCTAAGTTAAAGGAATACGTGATGGGAGAGGAGGAAGCCAATAAAATGGAAGCCTCTGAACCCAAGGAGGACATGCAGCAGCAGCAGCAGCAGCAGCAGCAGCAACAGCCACAGCCTGTTAAGGAAGAAGAGATGGAGAACGAAGATGAAGCAGGTGCAGAGAAGAAGAGTGTGATCATCCCTCTTCCTCAAAGTATGAATTTTTTCCCTTCCTTATTTCTCACAAACTTCTAATTTGGTCATGGCAATCATTAAAAAAAAAAAGAGTATGTGTTTTTTTTTTCTGAAGATGTTGTTTGCACATATTTTGGAAGATAATATTGATTGCATGCGGTGTTGAAAAGAAAAAAAAGAAGAGGATTAAGCCCTCAACCTAGTTAAAATAATGGGTCGATAGATGTGGAACCAGTTTTGTTTAATCAAAGTGTTACTCTGTTGTTTCCCCTGCTTTCTGTGCCAAGATACTGCATCTGCTAGACGAATTTGGTCATAAACATGCTATGGATTGCATGTCCTACCAAATTACTTGTAATTACTTTTATGTGATTTATTTCCAGAAACACAACCCATCATGTTTGTTTGTTGAACTTAATAAGTCTGTTTTGGGATGGGAAAAATTTTCAGCCATTTTTTAGTTCCGAATCATAAAGTCTATCCCATGATTTTACATTATCTGACATGTTTTACATGGTTGAAAATGGCAGAAGTTGCAGCAGCAGAAACACCACCATCAGTTACAGAGAAAAGTCCAAACAACAGAGGTATATATGTATGTTGATTTAATTTCAATTTATTTGCAAAAATAATTGACTTTTATCATATCAATTATTTTTCAGATTCCGTGCTTGCTCGAGTTGAGACAGAAAAAAGACTAGCTTTAGTTAAAGCATGGGAGGAAAATGAGAAGGCAAAAATAGACAACAAGTAAGAGCCAGCCATACCCATCTCTAAAACTTTGTTCAAATCCTTGTTTTTCAGGTTTAAAAAAGTAGGCAAAGGGACTAAACCAAAAGGTTACTTAAATCATCTGATAAAATGCCATACTTGATGCTAAATCAGGGCATATAAGAAGATATCTGCTATTGGATCATGGGAGAATACCAAGAAATCTGCTGTAGAAGCGCAGCTAAAGAGCATTGAGGTAAAAAAAAACATTACCCACATTGTTAACCCCAATGCACAAACAAGCTTGGATTACAAGTTCTATAGATTGTTGGTACTTTTATTTAACCAAAGGGCTTTGTTATTTGATAGGAAAAACTGGAAAAGAAGAAGGAAGAATATGCAGAGAAAATGAAAAACAAAGGGGCTCAACTCCATAAACAAGCTGAAGAAAGAAGAGCGATGATCGAAGCCAAGAAAGGTGAAGATTTTCTTAAGATAGAGGAAACAGCAGCCAAGTTTCGTTCAACTGGATATACACCAAAGAAATTTCTTGGCTGTTTCGGTAGTTAACATCCTCAACTAATGTTTCATATATAGGACACATTTTTCTTCCTCGAATTTAGTTTGATTCTTTGCCTATGTTTTCTTATTACTTTTCCCCTTGTTGGTTTGTAATTGTCAAAGACATTGTAATATTGGTTTTTAATCATTATCTATGTGTGTATATATACAAATATATATTGTGAAATACATTAATTCCTATTTGAATATCACATCGCCATACACTTCAGTGTTAGAGTTATGATCCTGTTATAAAGGCAGTTCCAACTTGAGCTATAGCTCTAGTTTGATAACCATAACATGCTTGATTTCGTGTTGGCAATCTTTGATGTTGATCTATTGAAAAAAAATAAAAAACTCAAAAATCCGTGGGAAAACTCTTAGATATGACAGGCTTGACTTATGTAGTTCATGCAAGGGTGAGCTCTCATATTTTTGTTTAGTAAGAAACTATTTGAGAGCACATTTTTTTTAAATGAGTCACTTGATCTTATAGTTAAGGGTATAACTTAGTAGAGAGTGATGTAGATTTTAGTATGAATATGAAGTTGCTACATGAGGAGTTGTAGATTTTAGTATGAATATGAAGTTGCTACATGAGGAGTTGTACGACTTAAATTTTCTCTTGTACGAGTTTATAAGATAGTGAATTAGCTCAAGGTTGGATTGAGAACTAACTGGTACATTAGTCTTGAAGTAAGGAAAAAATTGATGAACCCACGAAACATTATGAATTGGTTGAATTGGACTAACGTTCTAAATAAACTCACAAATATAAATAAAAACTGAATTGTCTAACCAATTTATTTATATTAGTTCTGTTTGATGTTCCTCACCAATTACTTGTCACAATTGCAACTGAATCAATATCAGCAAACGTGACAAGTCATGTATACATATACATATATTATATCATGCTGGCACGTACAAAGGAGTGGATTATGTTAGATAACGTTGTGAACTTAAAATTAATATCTGGATCCATCAATGAAAAACTTGGTCAGGAAATGGTTGCATCTCTGTCACTCAACATGAAACGTGGGCCTATTCTTAGAGCAATAGAAGTCTATATATTGCCAAAGGAGTTAGGGAAGGACCATTGATTGCGTACCCTTAATAAGCGTTGGGTCATATATATTATTATATCCTCCACCATTTTTAAGGAGGAAAACAGTAGACAATTCTTTCTGAGTTCCTTCCCTATCTCACCTTTCTTCTGAGATAACGACTGGAACTCGGTGTTTGTCTTCCCTTGAATCTTCTCATCCTTTCTTTTCTAAAAGGAAAATGGCATTTAGTGGGACGACAGATAAATGCACGATTTGTGATAAGACTGTTCATTTCATTGATTTATTAACTGCTGATGGGATTCCTTATCATAAGACCTGCTTCAAATGCACCCATTGCAATGGCTTACTCGTGGTATGTTTTGTAGTAGTTTTTACATTGTCATAGGATTGCTGAATATGACAGTGATGAACTTTTTGTTCTTACAGATGAGCAACTATTGTTCAATGGAAGGAGTGCTCTATTGCAAGCCTCACTTTGAACAGCTCTTCAAAGAAACTGGCACTTATACCAAGAATTTCCAATGTGAGATAGCTCCTTTTCCTTATAAACTATTTCTCTCTTGATCTTGACTAACATTTATTATTCTTGTTTGTTTGTTTTTTCAGCCAAAAAATCCGACAGGCCAAATGGGCAGGTATTCGAATTGTCTCCCACCATTGCCTAAAAAACTTTTGTCATTTGCCATGTCAAGACTGATGTTCATTTTATTTTACTTGCAGACAAAGACTCCGAACAGACTTGCAGCCTTCTTCTCAGGCACACAAGATAAATGCGGAGTCTGTAACAAAACCGCGTACCCCTTAGAGAAGGTTTGCTTTTAGATTCTTGATCTGCCACCTTGAACAAAATTTTCATGTACAAGGATGATAACTACAATATTATAGATTGTGTATTGAAGATGAAAACAAGTGAAGAATATTTGTGTTAAAACAATAACAGGTGACAGTGGAGGGAGAAAACTACCACAAATCCTGCTTCAGGTGTTCACCAGGGGGTTGCTTGCTTACACCATCAACATATGCTGCAATGGATGGTATCCTTTACTGCAAACATCACTTTGCTCAGCTGTTCATGGAGAAGGGATGCTACAGTCACCTTGCCAAGCAAGCCTGCATGAAGAAAAACTTGGCAGGATCTTCACCGGAGCAAAAGCCCGAAGATGCAGTCGAATCGGAAGATGATGCGAAACCAGAAGCAGAAGCAGAAGCAGAAACAGAAGCAGAAGCAGAAGAAACAGAAGAAAAATCTGAAGAAGCTGGTGCAGAAACCTAATAGTGGAATGCTCACTGAACGTTGAGGGGATTTATCCGAATTGCGGTGCTTGACCTTGTTCTATTGAAGTTCTTCCTATGGCTCCAAGGGTCTCCCCAGTTCTCCACCTTGCAAGCAAATTCAAGGTGTTGGTCCAAATTTATTATGTCATTTGTCATTGGAAATGAGACGGGAAAAGGGAATCAAATTTGATTATTTGTTGTCCTTTCATCATTGGAAAAACTGTAATGGGACTAAGGGCAGGGGGTTTGTGTTCAGACTTTCACCATTGCTTTGCTTTTGAAATCAGATTCCTATAGTTTTCCATTGCTTGAAATGTTTGTCTCAAATCTTTTGTAACACCTTTTTTGTTTTTGGTTTTCTAAAAGAAAAACACTAAATAAAACTTTTGCTTCAAAATTTTAAAATGTTTTTATATGAAAATTAAAATATAAAATTATTTTCCTTGTTTTTGTTAAACACTATTTGTAGATGAAACTTATATAAATACAAAAAATCATTCTTTTAAAAACATATAAAATCTATTATCCTTATTCAAATCCATTTAAACTTTTTATTTTATTTCTCATATTTAGTAATATAAGCACAGAACTTGTTTTCATATTTGACATATATTTATTTTATTTGCCTTTTTTTATTTTAAAAGATATAAATATTTTTAAATAAAAATAAAAACAAAAATATTTTAAAAAACTCAACTGAGCTTAAATGATTTTATTTTTGCCATTATAAGTAAAATATCAGTTTTGATATTTAAATCATTTTATTATAATAACATTTGATATTTAATTTTATATTTTAATTTGACATAATTTGATTCTCAAATTTTAGTTAATTCAAATAATTAACATCTTTATTTATTTTAATTAAAAGTTGAGTTGATTTTTTTAAATATTATTTTAATAAAATTAATTTAACATATAAGTATTTTTTTAAATTCACATGGGCTACCAAAATATTAAGGATGATAATACTAACTAATGGCTCAACTTGTTTTTTAGTCATTATAATATGATGGTAAGATTGCAATTTTGATCACTCTGCTATGTTTACATTTGAGATTTAGTAATTATATTTTAATTTGACATAATTTAGTTATCTATTTTTGCAATGACATTAGTTAGTCCAAATAGTTAGAATCTTTACCTATATCGGTTAAAATGATAACATGAATTTCTCTTAAAATATTTTTTAACACGGTATGTGTGTGCACGCATAAAGTTAGAATGGATATTTTTTAAAAAAAATTGAACTCAAATTTTTATCGAATAATTAATGACATCATGCGAGAAACTAAATTATATCAAATTAAAGAATAAATACTAAACTCTAAATTTAATTATAATAGAGAGACCATAACCATTATTTGATTTAAAACAATCTATGTCTAACACAATCATTTGTTATTTGCTTTAATAAAAAATGATATTTTTTATAAAAAAAGTTGTTAATTTAATTGTAATAAATGATTATATGCTTATTAGATATAAATTGAGGATAGAAAATTACTATATATATATATATATATATATATTACAAATGATAAAAATATGTTTAAATGAAATTTATTAATATTTTATGATTGATATTAATTACTTTTGGTACATTTATTGTCTATAAAATTTTAAGAAAAAAAAATCATACAACATTTAAAATTATTTATAATTTTCTTTCCAAATTTTGAATAAAAGAATAAAAACGCTTGAATTCACGTTGTCGATTCAACCAACTAAAAAACTTATATTTAAACCTTCAGTTAACATTCGTTTTGTTTTGATCTATTGATAACATCTAATTATACTTTTTATGTAAAATAAAAAATAAAAAATTATGGAAGCAGATCCCAAATTGAATTTGAGACCCTGCTAAAAAGTCTTTCAGGCTTATTTGTTAGCATCCATGGCATCCCCTGAATCTGGGTTGGGTTGCTCTTGCTCCATTGAGTTCAGGCCTCAAAATTAAATGGAATTTCATTCTAAAAATTTACATGGCCTCTAAACATGCCACATGTTAGTGCCATTTCTCTTACGAACCTCCAGCAGAGTTGATCACACGTGGCGAAATACTAGGGGATGTCAAATTGAACTGCCATGTGGGCATTATTACCTTAGCGATAGATAATGTTGCTCATATCATATCTTCTGCTTGCTTCATCGCATAGTTCAAAGTGCTTTTTTTTTTAAAAATTATCCCTTCCACCAAGCCTCAAATTTCAATTCCAGGCTTCAAGGTTCAACAATTTTGGCAATGCTAGACGACGCCGTTTGATGAGCTTGCTTTCACTTTGGCCCTACAAATGGACTCTTTATCTT
This sequence comes from Gossypium arboreum, assembly GCF_025698485.1. NCBI lineage: Eukaryota > Viridiplantae > Streptophyta > Magnoliopsida > Malvales > Malvaceae > Gossypium > Gossypium arboreum. Next base: position 115,451,794 of record NC_069081.1, on the reverse strand, counting down.
GCGCCGCCGCAACCACCGCCGTCGGTGCTTCCTTCTCTGTCTACAAGTTTTCGTTGTTCCCTTCTGTATCATTGTCAAGAGTACGAGTGAAAAGAAGCTCGAAAAGGGTTTCTTTTACGGTTTTTGCGCAGAAAGAAGAGCCAAAGCTTGACAAATGGGACCAAATGGAGCTCAAGTTTGGTCGCTTGCTTGGGGAAGACCCCAAACTCACCCTTGCGAAAGTACCCTTTTTCTCTTTCTCTTTTATTTTTATGTTTTTATGCTTAATTTAGAGAAAATTTACTTTTTTCTTTCTTTTTTGAAACACCCATATTTCTTATTGTTTGAATTTTCCTTTTTTATGACTTTTTTCAATGTTATTGCATTTTGGTTTTTTTCAGATAATGGGTAGAAAAGCAAATCCTGAAGCATCTTATATTGAAATTGAGAAATCATTTTATAAAAACAAGGGTCAAATGGTGGAAGTAGAAGAGGTCCCTTTTGATGTTGAAAAGAAATCAACTTCCACATCTTCTGATGGTTTAAATTTAGTTCGTCCTGTTCCAAAGAAGGGAATCAAGTTTGAAACTGATGTTAAGCCACCTGCATCTGAAATAAAGAGGCCAACTGTATCAGGTGAGAAGGCTATGGATAGTGCGAGAAAGAGTAAGCTTCCAAATGTTATACTGAGAAAACCAACTGTGGTTAATGAAGATGATGTAGAAGATAGGCCATCCAGGTTTAGGATGAAATCAAATTTGTCATTAAGAATGAGGAATGAAAAGGCAAAGGAACAATTTACTGATATGACTTTGTTGAGAAAGCCGGAACCGATGAGCGTTGATACAAGCATTGATGAGAAACAAGATTCTGATGATATTGTTGGGGTGGAGAAAGAGAAAGAAGTGGAGGACGGAATTGGTGATTTTACATTATTGAAAAAGCCTGAACAGTTAAGTGTCACTACAAAGATAGGTGAAGAAGTAGAGCAATTTGAGGATTTAGAAGTTGAGGCGGAAAGGTTTGAGGCAGAGATAGAAGCTCACATGCTGGCTAGTGCAAGAAAGAGTAGTGTTGAAGAAGCATTAGAAGCGGGGCATGGTTCGATCCCCAAGAAACCAGAGATAGAGGATCGCTCCTTAATTGGTAATGCACCATGTTATTTCATGAAGTTCCTTTTTTTTTTTTTTTCAGTGTCAAGTTTTACTTTGGTGGATTCTTAACTACCCCTTATCTAGGAGATTAGAAACCCTTTAATGTGAAGTATTGAAGATTGTGTTTTTCTGCGTTTTTCAAGGAATGCAGTCAGCTGAGCGAAGTAATAGGGTGTCTACTGAGGAATCTGGCATCGGTCTCTCTATGGAAGCTGCACTACAGGGGAAGCCAAAAAGGTGCCAAATTTATTCTTAATGTTGGGACATTTCTTCTTTAGCTGGTGAAGTTGTGATTAACAAATACCTTTCTTATAGATTAGATCAAACTGTGAAAGAAACATCAGACTCTGGTAAAGTAGAAACTGCTCCTGTTCCCACCAATCTTGAAGATTATGGTCATCTTCCTTCTGTATCACCTCAGGAGGTCAGCTTACTGTAGTGTTTTCTCCCCAAGTTTTTACTCCACATTTTTGTAGCATCACTTTAGATGTCTGATCATTCCTGACATCTCGTACAATTGTAGGATGGTGATTGGAACAGGGTGGAAGATTTGCTTAAGACCGGACGAAAGGCAGAAGTGGAGTTAATAAGCTCTAGTACGAGAGGTTTTGCTGTAAGTGAAACTCTTCCTTCTATCATGTCTATTTGCAAAACATGCACTTTGTTTGTGGCTTGTGATTTTATTGCATCATTATAGGTATCTTTTGGTTCTTTAATTGGATTTCTGCCTTACCGAAACCTGGCTGCTAAATGGAAGTTCTTAGCTTTCGAATCATGGTTGAGACAGAGGGGTTTAGACCCATCTGCTTATAAGCAGAACTTAGGAGTCATTGGAAGTTCTGATGTAATGAGCAAGAACTCTTCTCTAGATTCAACCTCAGATTCAGAAAACAAGCAACAGTTTGAGGGAAAATTTTCACCGGATATGAAATTGGAAGATCTTTTGAGGATTTATGATCAAGAGAAGCTTAAATTCTTGACCTCATTTGTCGGTCAGGTTCGAAGATATTGATATATATTTTTTAAATTGTTGTCTTTATTTCCATTTTGTATACTGATATGCTTAACATTTACAGAGAGTCAAAGTAAATGTTCTAATGGCTGACAGAAAGTTCAGAAAACTTATAGTTTCTCTGAGGCCAAAAGAAAAGGAAGAGTTAATAGAGAAAAAGAGAAATGTTATGGTGAGTAGGTATATTGTTTTAAAATATTTCCTTAAATACTTTACTTATATTGCTCATCTTCTATGTCTTGTAATAAATTTCTGCGAGTGTTGTCACTTTCTGCAGTAATAAGTTCCAGAAAATTATATTTAAATCTTTTGTCTTTTCATATAGATGAGAACTTGAACAAATGTTGGCAAACTAAAATCTTGACTGTGCTTAACTTGACAAAACAAGAACCTCTTCAAGCTCTTATGCCATTTTTTGTTGCAGGCCAAGCTTCGTGTTGGGGATGTTGTAAAATGCTGCATCAAGAAAATAACTTATTTTGGTATATTTGTGGAGGTAAACAATTTCTCAGCATTGTTACAATATGTTAACAATTAGTATACTAAATGCTCTTTCAGAAGAGAAGTGGCAGTTATTTGCTCCTTTCTGTTGGTTTTTCCTTTGAACATACACTTCCTTAGCATGAAGCCACAACATCCATGCCAGTTAGACTAGAAATCATTAAATGTATTCTTTTTTCCCCCCCTCAAATTGTGATTTAGTTGTACTGTATAGGTTGAAGGTGTGCCTGCTTTGATTCACCAGACGGAAGTATCATGGGATGCCACGTTGGATCCTTTGTCACATTTCAAAATTGGTCAGGTATTTGAGTTTACTGGCATATTAGCCCTATTTTTTTAGGGAATGAATGATAAATAAGCAGGACCTGGAAGGGTTAAAAACCTTATGATCTTTCATGTCTTGCTTTTTCTTGTGTTTCACCATGATGCTTTGTTTATCTGAAACTCCATGAAGCTCTTTATTTGTAGGCCATGAATATAACTTTCAAGTGATCTTCATGATTTCAGATTGTCGAGGCAAAAGTCCACCAATTGGATTTCACACTTGACCGTATATTTTTATCATTGAAGGAGATAACGGTAATCAACAAGCAACTGGGTACTTGAATTTTAAAATTTTCTCAGTTGTTTTAGGCCACGATTTTCAATATGTTGTGATCCTCTTTTTTCTCTTTTCACACGACAGCCAGATCCACTGGTTGAGGCCTTGGAGTCTGTGGTTGGTGATCATGATAACTTAGATGGAAGATTACAAGCAGCACAAGCAGACACTGAGGTTTTTGTTTAGACCCTGTGACAAATGTTTCTTATCTTCTATGTTGTCCTTTTTGTACTCGCATTTGGCATGGTTTATCCTCACACTGATGTTAAATGTTGACAGTGGCCTGATGTGGAATCACTTATCAAAGAATTGGAACAGATTGAAGGAATTCAGTCAGTTTCAAAGGGCCGATTTTTCTTGAGCCCTGGTTTGGCACCAACATTCCAGGTATGATAGCTTCAACATGTCAACTACATGCACTAGGCTAAAGTTGGTGAAAATTGAATAGAACTGTTAGAAAAAATCTCATACATGACTGTGCCATCTTTTAGGTGCCAAAAGTTTTGCTATATTTCAATTCTAGGCGTATGCACTTCATAATATAATCCTCAATTGGTTAGGTTATGGAAATGAAACTATTTACTTGAAACTTTTCTTACAAGTATTTAAGAAATTGGTCAGTTTCTTTCTTTATTCGGATTTGATTCGAGAATTATCTGCTTTCCGATCTATCTTCTGGTGCAGGTTTATATGGCATCCATGTTTGAGAATCAATACAAGTTACTTGCTCGATCTGGAAACAAAGTACAGGAGGTAAGGTTGATATTACAGTTCTGTCACACGCTCAACCCTCATTTTTTACGACGCACTTACACTTACACTGGGATAAGGAAAAAAAAAAGAAAATTTCCAAAAGGGAAATATGAATGTAAAAAGGCTTTTGAGGATCTTCTGTGAAATTTTTCCTCCCATTCCATTAGATGTCTATTATCTTAAGACAACCTATATGCAACCTTATTATCATGTCTGAAATGCAGTAAACAAGGCAGACATGGATGACAAATCTTGTATTTTTGGCAGGTGATTGTTGAAACGACATTGGATAAGGAAGAGATTAAATCCACAATACAATCATGCACAAATAGAGTGGTGTAGGGTTCTTTTTCATCTTATCAGGATATTCTTGACCTAATTTGGAACTCCTTTGATCCCGAAAGTCGCTTTCAAAGGGTGATAAAGAGAGCGAAGTGAAAGTCTGAAACCATGGGGAGACTTAGTGTTGGGGGGATTGGATTCTCTTCTCTCGTGCACCCCACTTACAGTGGCAACTATTATAATCATGCTGCATCAACAAATATATAAGCAATGTATCTTCCTTTCAAAAGAATTTTATATGTTTCATATACCAACTTTCATAAACATTGGATTAATGATAGAATTTATCACTGTAAACTGCCACTTCTAATGTTTATATAGTTTTTTTTTAAAGACTTCGCAAGTTAAATTTTAGTTTATTGCGATAAACATTTTCTTTTATATAGGATCCGTTAGTGGGGCTAGGCTGACAGCCAGCCACAAATAAGCCTACAAATCACGTAAGATACAACTTGACAATGAATGACTAATTCTAATATACAAAGAAAAGATTATTTATTTTTTGTTTGTACTCTTTTCTTGTAATGAATGACGGATTTCATTAGTGAGTTAGAATATACTGAATCATAATATCTTTTTATTTATGAATTGTGGGAGGTAGGAGTATGCCTAACTCATTTAAAATTATCAGAAACAAATGTTATTTAAATGATCGATGAGATTACTACATGGTCCACAAATTCTTAGGAGCAATTTCCATTCGGGTCTACGTTAATCAGCAAACGCCGTCGTTTCCTCATGCAAGATATTGAAATGAACCAATATTTAAAACCCAAAATTCCCATTTCTGTCTTAAACCCTAAACCCCAGCCATGTTCTCAGCGGTGCTCCTCCTACGCTCCAAAACCCATTCGATTCTCCGAACCCAAATTTTCACCCGAGCCATGGGAGGCGGTCCTCGGACCTTCCCCGGCGGCTTGAACAAGTGGCAATGGAAGCGCCTCCACGAGAAAAAAGCCAAGGAGAAAGAGAAAAGACTCCTCGACCAAGAGAAGCAACTTTACCAAGCCAGAATCCGATCCCAAATCCGCGCCAAACTAGCCGGGAGACCCGACCCGAGTTGCGATCCAACACAATATAGCCCCATGAGCCCCAACGACCACATCAAAGCCCTGGCTGATCGGTTCATGAAAGAAGGGGCGGAGGACTTGTGGAACGAAAACGACGGTCCGTTGAACTCAGAGGAACAGGAACGGCCACGATCCGTTGAAACGGCTAGAAATCCACGGTCAGGATTAATTCATTCGCCGCTTAATATAAAGAAACTGCTATCTGATAGTCGAAGAGAAAATGAGAAACCAAGCGGTGTAAGTAATAGTCAATTTATTAAGAGTAGGAGCTATTCAGTTCAGGCTAACGGGAAATTCAAGGTAAACGAGAGTTCTTTTGCTGGGATTCAGTCATACTTCGGTTCAAAGGATGAGTCTTTGAAGCGTTCAGGGCGTAATAATATATCTCAGGTGAGGCTTGGGAAGAATGAGACTTCTTCTAATCAACATGAATCTGATTCCGTGTCGGATAATAATTCATTGAAGCGTTTTGGGCCTGGTGGTAAAGGCGAGAAGGTGAGTTTTCAGAATAATGTGAAGTTTATAAAGAGTAGGAACCGTATGGAGAGGAGGAGGTTTAGGAGGAACGAGAGCTCATCGAGTGATGATGAATCGGATTTGGAATTGGAAGATGAAGTGGAAGGTGTTGGGGGTTGGAGGGATGTTAAGAAGTCAGGGAGTAGTGCATCGTTGGGAAAGTATGATGTGAAGATAAAACGGAGAGTGCCGTTGAAGGAACTAGAGAAGGAGATGGATTTTTCGGAGCAAGTGCAGTTGCTTAGGCAGGAGTTGGAAAAGAAGAAGTTGGCTGAAATTGAAAAGAAAATGGGGGAGGGAGAACCAATTTATAGTAAAAAAAGGTAAGCTAAGATGTTGGACTGCTTTAGCTATAGCTGTATTTATGGTTTGTTTTGGTGATTAGAAAATTGGTAAATCTTTGTTTTTTTTTTTTTTTTTGGTTTTACAGATTTGATGAATGTGGTATATCCCCATGGACAGTCAAGGCACTTTCTGCAGCGGGATATTTTCAGATGACTCGAGTACAGGAGGCAACACTTTCTGTTTGTCCTGAGGGTGTGTTATTGCATTTTGGCTGTTCTGTGATTCTGTATCATTTTCATTGGACTTATTGTGTTATTCCATGAATCCTTTACAAGCTTGCTCTGCTTTTCAGTTTTACGTTTGTTATAGAGTTATAGTAAGTTGTTCATTCTCTGTGCCTTGGTAGCCTTTAATGCAGCTAGTTACATCTGCTGGGTTAGTAAAATTGATGTAGAAGTTTCTAAATTGTCAAGAACATATCACATTTTGGAAGCTCAACTTATGACATGATATATTAGAGTCACTAGATGTGTAGAAGATGTGAAATTAGGTATTATATAAATGTCATTGCTGAAGGCAGACAAACCATAGGAATTTGAAGATAAGGGAAACAAAAATTTAACATTACAAGTTATCACCGTTGCTTATATGCCTCGGTAGACTGTTCTATTCTTGCATGAGATGTCACTCTCCTTTGCATATAAAAATTCTCTGTGTGGGTAGGGCTCTCCCTATAGTTCCAGTGAATTGTTTTCTTTAAATCTGTTGCTAGTCATATTGTATTGCTTTAAACATGTTCTGACTTGTTTGAGATTAGTCAAACATTCTAAATACAATTCTCATTCTAATGTGAAGCAGGCAAAGATGCTTTGGTCAAAGCTAAAACTGGCACAGGAAAAACTGCAGCTTTTCTGGTACACTACCAGTCCTTAGTTGTAATTCGTGAACTTGTAGATTATTGTTGCTCCTTCAACTTCTTCTGTTAAAGACAAACAGCTTCCTGCAATTGAAACAGTTTTGAAGGCCGCTAGTACTAGTACCGTTCAGCGGGTGCCTCCGGTTTTTGTTCTCATTCTTTGCCCCACAAGAGAACTTGCAAGTCAGCTAGCTGCAGAAGCAAATGCTCTGCTGAAGTATCATAATGGCATAGGAGTCCAGACTCTAGTTGGAGGTACGCGTTTCAAAGTTGATCAGAAACGTCTCGAAACAGAACCATGCCAGGTTAGCCTATGTTTTAGGTTTGGCAATTCTTTGAGCATTGTAAATGTTTCTAGAATCTTCTGCATCCTAATATTAGAAGATAAGCCTTTTCCAATTATCCGGGTTAAAACTTTCCTCAGATAATTGTTGCAACACCTGGGAGATTGCTGGATCATGTTGAGAACAAGTCTACCTTGTCTGTGCGATTGATGGGATTGAAAATGCTTATACTTGATGAAGCTGACCACTTATTAGACTTGGGATTTCGGAAAGATGTTGAGAAAATTGTTGATTGTTTGCCCCGTCAAAGGCAGTCATTGTTGTTTTCTGCAACAATTCCAAAAGAGGTTGGATTGCTCATCAACCTTATTTTTGTTGTAGACAAGGTTGATTTCCTTGTATGAATCAACTCAGATCTAAACTGTGCTGGATTATGCAGGTTCGTCGAATATCTCAACTTGTTTTGAAGAGGGAACATGCTTTCATTGATACAGTGGGTCTAGGCTGTGTAGAAACTCATGACAAGGTATGAATGGGAATAATTGCACACATTTGCTTTAAGGAAATATAATCAGCTTAATGCTTCTTTCTAAACAACGAATTTAGAATTTAAGTTCTTCAAACAATTTCATTTATTAAATGAAAATTTGTATTAAATGTATAGGCAACAGTGACCTTATCTGCAGAATTTTCCTTAATGACTGCAGGTTAAGCAATCTATTCTTGTTGCACCACATGAATTGCATTTTCAGATAGTTCATCAGCTTTTAAAGAAGCATATATCTGTAGCACCCGAGTACAAGGTAAAATGTTTTACATCTGGATTTTGGTACTTGCAGAAATTTCTTGAGAGCTAACTATTCTAGCACTCAGGTCATTGTTTTCTGTACAACTGGGATGGTAACATCACTGATGTATTTGCTTCTTCGAGAAATGAAAATGAATGTCAGGGAGATCCATTCCAGAAAACCTCAAATTTACCGAACTCGTATCTCTGATGAATTCAGGGACTCTAAGAGGCTAATTCTTGTTACATCTGATGTTTCGGCTCGAGGAATGGATTATCCTGATGTCACTTTGGTTATTCAGGTACCTTTGAACCTAAAACTCAAGCATGTCATTGGCTTATTAAGCAGTTCAGCACATATGCCTGCATTAATAGTTTAATACATTGAACCATGATGAAAAACCCTGTAAACGATAAGATCTCTTGCAGCTGTTGAGCTACCTATACGGTTTATGATAACTGCTGAGAGTTGAGAAACTTGCTGGTTGTCAAATACATATCTTGTTTTGTATCCCTCTATTTTTTTTTTAATAGTGATCTGTATAAATTTTTTTATTACTACCAGATGGGAATTCCTTCCGACCGAGAGCAATATATACACCGACTAGGAAGGACAGGACGGGAAGGCAAGGATGGAGAAGGTATCTTATTGATAGCTCCATGGGAAGAGTATTTCTTGGATGAAATTAAGGACTTGCCTCTTGAGAAAATCTCTTTACCAGATATGGACCCAGATGTCAAACAGAAGGTCTGCATCTAAACTCATAAAGTATTACTCTTCATGCTTCTATCAGAAGGATTTTCTTTATAGGTTGATGCCATGGTTTTTGAAAATATATTGGTTTTTTAATCTACCAGTTTCGGTGAATATTGCATTGATATCTCAATTTCATTTAAAAAAATGGGATGTGTGTGTGTCTAATGATTCTTTCATTAGTGTCTGTTACCAAAAGTTTGTAATGCATTGGAATATTGTTGCAGTTGGAGTTTTCAATGGCAAAGATTGATGGGAATGTCAAAGAAGCAGCATATCATGCTTGGCTTGGTTATTATAACTCGATCAGAGAAATTGGGCGGGATAAAACTACACTTGTTGAGCTGGCCAACCAGTTCTCCCAATCAATTGGCTTGCAAAGACCTCCATCTCTCTTCAGGAAGACCGCTTTAAAAATGGGTTTGAAAGATATACCTGGAATTCGAATCAGAAAATAGCAGTAATCAAACTAGATTTATGCAAATGGTTAAGGGTGAAGATTGCAGACCAAGAACACGGACAACAGTTACTGTCTGGATACTGGTACAGGGAACATACGAGACTAGCTCTTGCCTCTTTTCCCTCTTGGTACGACTTTCTTCTCACATTTGTACTTGCACTGAACACTCATTCCATTGGATTCTTTATTTTGTGCATCAAAAAGTTCATTTCTGCTTATAACTAGTCATAGTGAGTCTTTAAAATTTAATAAGTCATTAGCCTTGGGAGATAATAGTATTTGATAATATAATTGATAACCCTAATCTGAAGCTTAAACAAGGATTTAAACTGTACAGTTGTAGATTCTTCAAAATGTAATTTCTAAAACAAGAGTTGCTACGTTGTTCCTCTTAAGATCATCATCAACCTTAATAGGTACTCACAGGATCATTTGGGAAGTCAATGTCTTACTGAGAGTCAAAATTTGATAGTAGCCAAATGTTAACTTACCGGCAATGTTTATATAAACTTTGTGCTTGCTGTAATATACCATTTAAGAGCTCAAATTCAGCAGCACGTAATAAGTAGACATTGTGTGTGAAAGATTCAAAATGATTAAATATATATATAACTAGAAAATAATACAAATACATTCAAAATTTATGTAACATGGAACTTATAAAAAAATTATATTGAGTTTATAATATCTTCATCAGTTCATTATTATGCGTTGTATGTTGGATCCATGACAAATTTTTGGCATGAATTTCGTGAAGGGGAAGGGGAAGGGGAAGGGGAATGGGAAAGTAGAATTTCCGACCAATTATTTTTATGGAAAGACTTAAGACTTCCCTTTACCTCTCGATTTAAAATATATATATATATATATATATTCGTTAGCTGTCTTTAAACGCAACCTATCAATGTTGTTTGTAATCCCACATGAGATTGGCATAATCCAAGTGGATCTGATCTAATAATGGGTCTGTTGTTGGTGTTGACATTTTCATAAGCCATGTGCTTTACACTCAAGAGGTTCCGCTCTTAATTTTCTGCCGCTACCAGCCGCCTATATCTCTTTATTAATATCTATTTGGTTCAAAAGTCAAAGTTACATCTGACTTTATTAAAAACAAAAAATATAGCAATATAATTATATAAGTAATTTATTTAAAATATATATATCTGACTTCTTTTGTGTTGTTACTTAAACATTTATATATATTCTCTACGGTAAATTATACTTAAAGTTATTAAATTATCAGTGGTCAACTAAATTTAAAAAGTTATAAAATAATTATTAAATTATTCAAAAAATTATTTAAGTAATTGTATTGTTAAAAATACTGTTGAATAGTTTTTTTTCCCACATTGATGCATCAATTAAAGTTTTTTTTCCTCTCCACTTTTATGGTTCAATTTTTTTTATGAAATAATTTTGAATGTTGCAAATATGTAAATCAAAATTAAAATAACTTTCTTCTCTAATCTTTGACATTAATCATCAGATCAACGTAGATCTTGATGCTTTGTGAAACTAACTAAAAATTTAACAGGGTAAATTTACCTATCAATTAATAGTATAGCTATGATGAGTAAAGATATAGCTTTCACGAAGACTAAAAGTACTGATAATTATTGTCTTTTTATTATTTAACCTAATAATTCTAGTGATTGATTAAAAATTTTAAGTAATTAAATTAATTAACTAATAAACACGACAAAGAATAAATCACGAAAGTAATTGAGTAACAACCAACAAGCGAAACAATATCAATGAAAGATTTTACTTAGATTTCATCATCACTATCAATATAAACTATGCTAATATTTCTTTCGAGTAGAGCAATTGATTTTAGGTTATTAATTGAATTTTTAATTAAAATCTCTATTATCGCATTAATTTGTGCTATTGATTCTCTATTAGATTTAACTCTAATCTAGTAGATTTATATTGTCTATTTCTAGAATCGTATACAATTCTATTCAATTATACAATATTTACTCTTAAATAGAGTCTATTCAACTACCGATTTAAGTACATCAAATATGAATTAATAATCTAGAAATATCATACCAAGAATTAAGCACACTTAGTTGAGAATAATAAACTAAATATTTATTGCTTAAAATAAAAATCAAACGACAGAATCTATCCTAGTATTCATCTCCCTAGTTAATTAGAAAATTAGTTCACACTTGAAAATAAAAACATCGAAAGACACTATAACTGAAAAAAGTAAAGAAATTCATGATAACTTCCTACGAAATCAACCAAGAATATTCAATCTTAACAAAAATCTGCTTCAAAGTAGGCTTCAATGGTGCTTTTTAAGTTGTTTTCTTGAATATCTTCTTATTTTTTGTCATATATACGTCTTAGGATGTCCGAAAAACTTAAAAATTATGATTTTCCGTTGTTCGGTGCGTAATCCCATGAAATTGACATGGCCTATCACACGCCCGTGTGGCATCAGCCTGTATGGCTCTTGCAACTTCTCTCTTTTTGCTCTTAAGTGCTTTATTAAGTATTAAAACATGAATTTAAAGGATTAAAAGTATAAAATTCATAATTAACATCGAACAATCCCCTAAAAACTTGTTAAGAATGAGGTTAAAACATGTTATTTTTAGCACTTATCAGATCTAAGATATGTTCTACTTGTTGATGGGTATTGATCAACTATATCGATTGTCGAATCATAGCTTGGAGCTCGCTAGACATATTTTAAAAAAAATTTAACAATTTAGTAACTTAAATAAAATTTTGGGTAATCTACAAAAATAGTCACTTTTGTTTGTCTCAGATTACATTTTAGTCACTTATGTTTGAAATGTTACGTTTTAGTCACTTATGTTATTATTTTGTTACGAAGTGATCACTCTACCGTTAAGTTCCGTTATCTCTCTAACGATAATCCTACGTGGCAGTTCAACTAGATTTTAAGTGCCAATTTAGATTTTTAAATGGGATAAAAATAGATTTTTAATTAAAAATTTTAATTAATTAAAATTTTTAAACCTAAACCTTAACTAAAAAAACTGTTCATCTCCTATTTTTAATTTTTCTTCCACCTCTTCTTTTTTTCAATGGTTTTTTTTCTCATTTGACTGGAAAAACTATTATTAAGATCAAAATAGTTGAAATCAAATTGACTGCTTCATAAAGATGGATTCAATGAAGGGTTCAGGTATGTCTTCTTTGCATTCCTCTATCTCTTTTATTCAATGCTGAAAAACAAAAGATTAGATTTTTTATTGTTTAATGAAAACCCTAAATTAAAATTCTTGATATTTTCTTCTACTTTTTGAAATTGTTTGTAAACATGTATTTTATTTTGCGTCAGTAGACATCTCATAAAATACAACCAGAAACATGTTTCATTCAAGCTATTTTTAAAATTTTCAGAAAAAGGCTATTACTTTCACTGTTATTGTTCTTAATTATTATATTTTCTAGTTCTTTCACAGTTCTTGAATAATTGGTTGCTCAATTAATTTTTTCTAATCTGAATCAATTTGTATGTTCACAATCTCTTTGTAGGTATTTCAGGTTATTCTTTCTTATTGCTGATTTTAACTATTTTGATCTTAATAATAATTTTTTCAATCAAATGAAAAAAAAATCCATTGAAAAAAATAAGAGATAGAAGGAAAATTAAAAAGAGGAGATGAACTGTTTTTTTAGTTAAGGTTTCTGTTTAAAAATTTTAATTAATTAAATTTTTAATTAAAAATCTATTTTTATCCCATTTAGAAATCCAAGTTGGCACTTAAAATATAGTTGGACTGCCACGTAGGATTACTTTTAGAGAGATAACGGAACTTAACAGTAGAGTGATAACTTCGTAATAAAATAATAACATAAGTGACTAAAACGTAACATTTTAAACATCAGTGACTAAAATGTAACCTGAGGCAAACAAAAGTGACTTTTTTTATAAATTACCTTAAATTTTTTTGAAAAGTTTTTAATCATCATTTTGTAATTTTTCAAAGTTAAATATTAAAATATTAATTAACTAATAAATTAATAAATATATATTTGTATTTTTGGGAGGCAGTGTTAAGGTAACGTCAAAATTGATAAGTAAGATGGTACATTTGACAAGGTTTTCGTAAAGGCAGTAAGCTGTTATTTTCTTGATAATCGAAACTTCAAATTCATGCATCAGAAATGATTGAAATATAAATGGTAGGTAGCTGGCAAAGATGCGTGGAAGAGTCCGAATACGTACATTTGGAAATTGAAGTCGTGATTATCGTTTTAGGACGAGTTGATTCTCAAAAGTATTTTTGACATAAAAATATTCTAAAATAAATTATTTATTGAGAAAAAATAATTCTTTCAAATTAAAATTTGATTCAAAAGTTTTTCTTTTAAGAAATTGAAAATTTTAATTTTTTTAAAATATTTTTCTCGAAATTATTTTTGAGAAGCATTTCTAAAGTAGGTTTTAATACACCAGTTTTAAATTATTCTAAATATATGACAAATTAAAGGCTTGTTTGGTAATGCTTAAAAAAAATATTTTCGGCTCAAAAAATTTTTTGAAAAAAAAGTTGTGCTAAACAAATTATTTTTGGCTGAATTTTTTGACTATTTAAAAGTACTTTTGAAAAGCACTTAAAATGAGAAGCTAAAATTTTTAACTTTTCCTCTCTCAATAGCACTTGGTGCTTAATTGCTTTTCACCCTCCAATAATATAATATTTTCTCTTTGTTTTTCTTAGTGCTTAATTACAAATGTGTTAAAATTATTAATTAAAAATAAAAAATATTTTTTAAAATACTAATTTCAAATATTTAATTGTTATATCTAAATATTTAAAATATATTTTATATATTCTAATTAAATTTTATAAATAATTAATATTTATTGCTTAAAATTATTTAAAATTTATATTTCATATATTAAAATATTAACAAGAAGTTATAAAAAATTTATATTCTTATTAAAATATAATAATAGTAACTAATTTAAATATTATTTAAATGTATATATGTTACTTGATAATAATATATTTGAAATAGACATTTTATTTCTCATAAATATTTTTTGACAGTAATATTAAATACTTAAATTTTTTAAAATATTTTTTACAATACTTTCAAAAATATTTTTAAAAGCATTGTTAAACTAATACTGCTGCCAGTAGATTGTACGATACCACACAAGTACTGTTCCAAAGAAGTACTGTTGAGATGCAATTTCTTTTTGAGTAACGAAACAAGATGAAGACTTGCGTGATAAAAGTCTAAAAACTTCATAGCACGTGATTAAAGGTTAGGTTTGATTATTCTATAAGAAAAAAGAAAAAGTTTGTTTTGATTAGGACAGGTCTCTTATCACGAAAGACGACCAAAGCCAAGACTATATGCGCAACTTTGGCTTTGCTGTCATAAATTTGCATCTAATCATAAATTTTACTTTGAAGTAGCAACTAATCCATCATTTTCTTACAAAATAATCCAAAAAAACTATATAAACAAGATATATCCAGTTTAATTAGTTCCATCGTTTAATTTAATTGGTTTATGAATCAATTAATCTGATTCTTTATTTTAAATAAATATCTCGATCGAATTTTAAATTAATCATCCAATTTAATTCTAAATATTGTAATTATTAAATTGAATAATTAAGTTAAGAATTAATTAAACCCTAATTGTAACCATGATATGTTTGAAAGAAAAAAACCGTACATATTTATATAGGGTGAGACAAAAACATGAAATCTCAATTTTCTTGGACCTCAACTTACTATTTACCTAAGGTCTCATTGGCAATTAGTGTAAAATTGAAGCAGACATTTCCATAACCTACATTAATGGATCTTTTATATATATATAATATATTTTTATAATGATTAATATTTTAATAATCTATCGTCATATTTAATGTTTTAATCACATGGACTATGTATAGATTTGGAATAAAATAAAAATGTATAACTATTTATTTTATGTAAAAACTTTTAAATTAGTAAATATATATTAATAAAGATAATATTTTAAATTAATATAATAAAAATATTAAATTGAAAATTTAATTACGTACATGAATAAATATATTTATATTGATAAATTTAATAATAATTTATCTAATTAAAGAAATAATATAAGGTCATATAACTTTTTATATGGGTATTTATGAGTTGGAAATTTTGATGAAAGGTGATAGCAACTTGTGACGTTTTGTGCTGTTGAAAGTGCACAATATTATTAATACAGTAGCGCTATCTGAGTAATATAAAGACAACTGTTATTTGTTTTTGCTCTTCTATTAAACAAAACATAAGTAAGATAAACCAAATAGAACCACATGTTTGATATCATTTGGGAAGACCAAATGACATTTTATTTTTTGGTTCCAAGGCGCAGATTAACTATACCAAGAGATGATCCCTTTATTTTTCTTGGCTCTTACTTCCGACCATCTCTATATGAGGTGAGCCTCTAGGGCAAAACACGACCCTGTAATTGGAACCAGCAGGGCAAGTAAAGGTGCTCGAAGGATCATCTTGAGGATAACTGTATGAATCACCGCACCGGTCCTTGAAAAACCTTGAATAACGAGTCGGACCACAGGTTCCGTACCCTTGAGTGCAACAATATTCATTGGTCTTAAACACTGTGCATGGGTTGTTGCACCCACCAGGAGCTCTTAACTCATTCGGGCATTGTCCGTTGATGTCTGCAGTGCACCGAATGTTGTGACACCCGCCATTAGTTGGACCAAACACCATGGGGATATTAAACCCATCAACTAAGGAAATGTCGTAGAAATCCATGTTTCCAAATTGGTTAAGTGCATATTCAGCCAGGGTGTTTGGAGGTACACCCCAACCTTTGCATTGAAGGAGTCCACCACAATCACCGGTTTGGCAATGACCCCTACCACTGGCATCGAAATTGCAATTGGTTCGACCCCAAATACGAGCCATAGCAGTGCCAGCAGGCACATCGATGGTCCAACTTTGCTGAGGGTCTAGGCGACGGCCACCACCAGGAGAGGCTGCTGCCCAGACGGTGTAGGAGCACTCATTGCGGATTTCAAAGCGCGCTGCATGAGCGGAAATGAAAAGGACGCTAAAGAAGAGGAGGGAGGAGATTTGGGAAATGGTTAAGTAGCTCATGGTTAGCTCTTGCTTTGGGATTTGTTCATAGGGGATGAGGGTTTATATACAAGTAAGGCGGCTTTTTGGTACCATAGATATCATGGGCAAGTGCCATAATATTGTTTTAATAAAGGTAGAGGCGGCTAATCGAACATTTTCAAATCATAATGAAGATAAGGCCAAGCGTATTTGGATTTTGGGAGAACCATAAGATATTCCTTATTTTAATATCTACCAGTTGACTTTCTTTCCACTTAACTAGTCACTCTACGTTGCAGAATACTATATATCTTTTTAACATAATCGATTTTACGTATTTATCCTATCCGTTTTATAATTCGTTAATAAAATTTGTAATTATCTAAAATTACAATTTTAAAATTCAATTTATATTTCTCTTTAAAAATAAAACCTAATATTTGTTAGTAACATAACTGTTTTAATACAATATATTAAACTATTCACATATTATTGTTTGAATAAATTATCTAAGTAGTAACTAAATTTTAATGTTTCTTTTATCATCCAACTCATCATTAAATTTTAAGAAATTGTTTTAATAGCAACCATGAGATTAAGTATCAAACGGCACAGTGACATGAGATTAATTTTCGTTAGTAGATCCCACCATATTATTATCTTTTCTGTCTGTTTGTCCTTTTCTTTCATTCTTTATTTTTTTTTCTTTCTTTTCCTTAATTGGTGTGCCGATGATCTGGCAAAACCAAGTAAACCTACCTACTAAAAACCAATACCATGACACCATTAATCACCCTCAGGATCACCACCGTCCCACTAGTAATCTCATCACTCCGGGCTCGCTCTTTCGATTGAAATCAAGCCTCCAACTACACTCTAGCACAACTCTCTCTGTTCTCAAGCCCCACGCATCATCTTCACCATCCTTGCCAAAAACCACCATCTTCAACCCGAAACCAAGCACATTCATTTTCATCATCCGAGTTAGAATTGCAGAACGGACAATATCCAAAATATGATGATAAAAAAATTCACTACACGACCCTTCCCCACCGTCAAAATCCCCGACTAGGAATTGTTAAACTATCAGGCGGATAACTTTTCAACCCTCGACTTTAACTGCAATGCACCTTGCAGCCCGTCCCGTTGACTGCCTTATGGCCCTTCGCCGCTACCTCTCGTTGAACGATCTCGAGCCCGACACCCTTAGTGACGACTCTGACGTACCCATCGTCGATTCATGCGACCATTTTCGTATGTATGAGTTCAAGGTGAAGAGGTGTGCGCGTGGAAGGTCACATGACTGACAGACTGCCCGTACGCCCACCCGAGCGAGAAGGCTAAATGGAGGGATTCGAGGAAGTTCCGTTACTCTCAATCCGCTTGCCCGGACTTCCGCAAGGGGAACTGTAGAAAAGACGATTCGTGTGCGTTCGCTCATGGTGTTTTTGAGTGCTGGCTCCACCCAATTCGTTTCAGGTTGGAGATGGTGGTTTTTGGCAAGGATGGTGAAGATGATGTGTGTGGCTTGAAAACCGAGAGAGTTGTGATAGAGTGTAGTTGGAGGCTTGGTTTCGATCGAGGGAGCCAGCCGAGAGTGATGAGATAACTGGGGGGACGGTGGTGGTCTTGAAGATGGTCAATGATGTTATGTTATTGGTTTTCATCAGGTAGGTTTACCTGGTTTTGCCAGATCATCGACGCACCAATGAAGGGCATGAACAACTTTTTGATAATTGCATGGATAAGATTTTTTTTTTCGGGTTTTATAATAAGTTCATCAGGAATTCAAGTTGACGAGGAAAGGCTAAAAGCATTAAAAAATGAAATTACCTTAAATTCGTTATTTTTGAGGTAATGTTATTGAGTTTAGTTGGTTTCTACCAAATGTTTCATTCTACTTACAACTAGTTGAAACCATGTGATGGCATGATTAGGCTGTTCATCATCCAAAATGTGATCTGAATTAGAATCAGGAAAATAGTTTATTATTCAAATATTTTTTTTGTTATTATAATTCACCAAGAAAAAATAGTATTTACTTGTTTTTGCTCTTCCATTAAACAAAACATATGCAAAATAAAACAAATACATCCATAGGTTCAGTATCATTTGGAAAGACTAAATGATCTTTATTTTTTATTCCCAAATGCAAATCAACTACTCCAAGAGATCATCCCTTTACTTTTCTTGGTTCTTGCTTCCGACCATCTCTATACGGGGTGAGCCTCTTGGGCAAAACACGACCCTGTAATTGGAACCAGCAGGGCAAGTAAAGGTGCTTGAAGGATCATCTTGAGGATAACTGTATGAATCACCGCACCGGTCCTTGAAAAACCTTGAATAACTGGTCGGACCACAGGTTCCGTACCCTTGAGTGCAACAATATTCATTGGTCTTAAATACTGTGCATGGGTTATTGCACCCACCAGGAGCTCTTAACTCATTCGGGCATTGTCCGTTGATGTCTGCAGTGCACCGAATGTTGTGACAACCGCCATTAGTTGGACCAAACACCATGGGGATGTTAAACCCATCAACTAAGGAAATGTCGTAGAAATCCATGTTTCCAAACTGGTTAAGTGCATATTCAGCCAGGGTGTTTGGAGGTACACCCCAACCTTGGCATTGAAGGAGTCCACCACAATCGCCGGTCTGGCAATGACCCCTACCACTGGCATCGAAATTGCAATTGGTTCGACCCCAAATACGAGCCATAGCAGTGCCAGCAGGCACATCGATGGTCCAACTTTGCCAAGGGTCTAGGCGACGACCACCACCAGGAGAGGCTGCCGCCCAAACAGTGTAGGGGCACTCATTGCGGATTTCAAAGCGCGCTGCATGGGCGGAAATGAAAAGAACGCTGAAGAAGAGAATGGAAGAGATCTGGGAAATGGTTAAGTAGCTCATGGTTGGTTTTTTACTTGGTGATTTGTTCATAGGAGTGGAGGGTTTATATACAAGCAAGGCGGCTTTTGGGAAATCCGAGGCATGTGCCATAATATTGTTTTAATAAACGCTGAGGCGGCTACTTCGTTTCTCCGAAATCATAATGAAGATAAAGTCAGAATTTTTAATGTGTACAATTGTAAATTTATTAACGATCTATTATATAATCTAATGATAAATAGAGTTTTATTTGTTTTCTAAATTAGATATTCATGATTTTAATATAAATTATTTTACTAATAGTTAAAATTATTATAAGTTATGATTATATCTGTTTTATACAATATTTAAAATTAATCATAATCTCTCCTCAACTTATAAATAAGAGAATAATGCGCTTCAAATAATCGGACCCACATTTTTCTGTATTGATAACAATATTCATGTTAATTGAACTAATACTTAACAAAATAAATACATTTTTAAAAATAATTGTAGACGTAGATCCATCTCTAAACCTCTAATAATGAGCAAAGAAATGGATTTTTTTTTGTGTGTTAAACCTTGATTGGACTGTAATTTTAAAATCCCCATAATCTGTCATTTATTTAATAATTTTCCTTAATAAATATTTCATTAATTTAGCTAATAGGACACCATCCATCACATAATCATGTATGTCCATGGCATTCTCGAAACCAAAAGAAGATTCCACCGGTCCACTAAGCAGCTCGGAGTATGCGCTACTCTGTTACCTTAACCCACTACATATTGAAAACCAACCTTATAAATAACTAAACAAGTTGTGGTAAATCAATGCAAAGTTTTAAAATAAATTAGTAATCTTATATTTGAGATTAAAAGAAAAAATCAAGCCAAACCCCATTTATTGTTATAATAATTAAGGTATTTATCGTCTCAAGTGTGGTCTGATAATATGTTAATATCATAAATTAATTTTAAATATGAACACATTTATATGAAGAAACTAGCATACAGTTTATTATGATCAATATTGATTTTTTCTTTTTTTTTTTAATTCATGAACAATATTGAATTATTAATAAGGATTATATTTGATGTATTATCAATGCATGAGCTTGATGTAGTATCAATGTATGAGCTTCATGAATTACACTATCAATGCACCAGGGGCGTATGCCAGCCTCGGCCCTTCTAAAATGTAAAATTATATTTTAAACCTTTAAATTTTTTTAAAAATTTTAAATTGATAAAGGTAAAATTTCACTTTGGCCCCCTAAAATTATAAAATTTAATTTAATCCTTTTATAAATTATAAAGATATAAACTATAAAAATTAAAATTTCATTCGGACCCCCTAAAAAATTTTACGGCTTACACCGCAATGCACCACAAATTCATGACATCATTATGAACAAAATAAAAAAAATTAGAAAACTTTCTAATAAATATTTAAAATTTTATTTAAATCTCAATAAAATTAATTATAATTTCTCATATTTTATCTCTTAATAAAATTAAACTTTTTAATTAATTATTTAAATTTAAATAAATTTTAAATATTTATTAGAAAGTCTTCAACCTTTTCTTATTTTGTTCATTAATGATGTGACAAATTATAGTGCATTGTGCATAAAATTCATCCATCAAGAGTGCATCAAATATGATCTTATTAATAAGCTAACTAAAGAAATTAAAATGTTAATTATAATACTACATATACATTAACTTCTTCATATCTCAAGTAATAGCTTGAAATCATTTTCATTTTTTATTAAAATTCTGTAAAATTCATATATTGAAAATTTGTAACATTTTATAACAAAATTATTTTAAAAATATTTTATAGTAAAATTCATATTCAACTTTTAAAAATATGTTTTTTTAACAATTTAATTATAAGTTTTGATTATATATATATATTTACACAATGTCTAGAATAACTCATAAATAAGAGAATACACTTCAATGCATTTGAACTCAAATCCTCTTACATTAGTAACAATATCTTTACTAATTGAGCTAAGACTCAATCAACCGAAAAATGCGACTTTTTATAGAAAAAAATTATAGGTACGACTTTCTTCTTACATTTGTATTTGCACTGAAGATTCATTTTATTAGATTCTTTATTTCGTACATTAAAATGTTAATTTCTGTGAACTGTCAAAAAGTATTTTAGTTTTTAAAAATTTCTCATTACATTTGGAGATATTAGGTTATCCATTATAACCTAAACTAAATTGAAACTAGTAAGGCCCCAAAATTTCATTTATTTTTATTTTATTTTTATTAAACATAAAAATAAGAAGGAAAAGGTTGAGGAGGTTTAAATATAAAATTATATTAAATAAAATAAAATTATCGAATATCAAATAATAATGAAAATCATACTTTTTTGTGTGTGGAAACAGAATCTAAAATATGATTTTTTCCATAATTATTTAGATATCATTTGAATAAAATTACCAATAAATGTAACAAATTGAGCATTTAACTTATTTTATTTTTCCTAAATTTGATGATTAAAATTATTTTGCTTTTAATTAATACCAATAAATACCAGTTGTGAAACCCAAATTCATGGTACAATTGCTTTATTTGACTAATAGCTGAAAGGATACTCTTTATATGTTTTTGCTGATGCATCAAGCAAAACACGTCAAGTATAAGACAAGTACGTACAAACACAACAACTCCAACTTCAATATTTGATCTATTGATTATGGATGTTCATTTCACATATCAAGTTATGAGTTTAAGTCGTAGGAATTATTTACTTGTGATTTATGCATAGCAATGATTTGATTCTCTTGATATCACACGATGATTATCATTTGAAAAGGCTAAAAAATAACTTTTTATTTTTATAATTCCCAGGCGCAGATCAACTATTCCAAGAGATCATCCCTTTACTCTTCTTGGCTCATGCTTGCAACCATCTCTAGATGAGGAGAGCCTATGGGGCAGAACACAACCTTGTAATTGGTTCCACCAGGGCAAGTGACTGTGCTTGAAGGATCATCTCGTGGATAAGTATAAGCACTGGGGCATCTTGCCTTGAAGAACTTGGAAAAATCCGTTGGGCCACACTTCCCGTAATAGCAACAATATTTTTGAGTCTTGAAAACGGTGCAAGGATTATTGCACCCACCTGGGGCTTCCAATTCCTTAGGGCACTGCCTTACTATATCAGCTGTGCATTGAATGCCCTTCTTGCACAACCCAGAGGTTGGGCTAAACTCCATAGGAACATTAAATCCATCAACCAGAGAGATATGGAAGAAATCCAAGTTTTTGTACTGGTTTAGTGCGAATTCAGCCAAGGTGTTTGGGGGATTACCATAGGCTTTGCACTTAAGTCGCCCCCCACAATCACCGGTTTTGCATCTGCCTCGTCCGGCTTCATCGAATTGGCAATTGGTTCGAGCCCAGATACGTGCTCCTCTAGTGCCGGGCTTCACATTTAGATTCCAAGTTGCACCGCTCTCTAGCCTCTTACCACCACCACCACCGGAGGCGGCCACGGCTGCTGCCCAGACCGTGTAGGAGCAGTTGTTTCGAATGGTAAAAGTGGCAGCAGTGGCCACCGTGAAGCAAAGAGCAACGAAAGGGAAGAAAAACGGAGAGAGGCTTTCCAACTTCATTTTTGCTAGCTTTGTATTACATGGAGTTTATGAGGGAGAAGGTGGATTTATGTTAGATGTTATTGACAGACCAAGTAAAGAGTGGCTCTTGATTGTAATCAAATGTTTGTTGAAAATTGGTTTGGATGACCAGTCAAGATCTTATCATGGAAATTAATATGGTTATCTTCCAATTTGTTGTTTTTATTTATTTAACATGAATTAATCATTGATGCTAAAAATAAGTTAACCATTCAGATCTGTTTCATGCTTCAACTTTCTTTTGTGTTAACAAACCAACATAATTTGTACATTTTTTACTCAATTGAATCTCGACAAATTTTTCAAAACACCACATTTAGGATGGACGTCGACAATTATAAAAATTATAAAAGTAAAAAGAAATATATATATATATATATATATATATGAAATAAATGATAAAGAATGTAAAAAAAACTATGACAGCAAAAGAAAATCAAATAATCTATTAATATTGAAGGTCATAGCTCTCTTATGAGTACATATATTGTTAGAATTAAGTGACCCAAATTCTTATTTAAATAAAATACGATGGAAAATAAAATAAAAGTAAAATCCATATTTTACTAGACTTCTTTTATTTTATTTTAGAATAAGGTTTTTAAACCTTATTAAACTCCATCTATTTTATATTGATTAGGATAAGGTGTTTCAATCCTACTAGAATATGGCTTTGCAAGCCTATAAATAGACATAGTCTATTCCTCTTGTATTTGAGTAAAAATTTTTCGACATAGTGAATTTTCTTCTCCTCTGCCCGTGGTTTTTTTCTCGAAAGGGTTTCCACGTAAAATTTATGTGTTCTTTATTTTATTTATTTTATTCTATTTTATTTTTCACAAATTGGTATCGAGCTTAGGGTTATTCATCTCGATCACGGTAATGGCGTCTTTGAAGTATGAAATTCATTGTTGGATCGCAACACCGATTTGCATTGTGGCAAATTAAGATGCAAGCGCTTCTTGCACGATGGATCTAGAGGATGCCCCGCTAGGATAGATAAGATGCCTTCGACATTAACGAGATGAAGAGAAGAAGCGTAAGGATCGAAAGGCATTAACACAATTACATCGCATTTGTCCAACGAAATTTTGCGGGATGTGATGAAAGAGAAAACTGCCATTGCATTATGGAAGAGGCTAGAACAAATATGTATGTCGAAAACTCTAACAAGCAAGTTGCATATGAAGCGGCGTCTTTATGCTCATCGTTTGGAGGAAGGTGCGTCATACACGAACACTTAATGATGTTTAAAGAAATTCTCTCAAACTTGGAGGCCATGGAGGTTCAGTATGATAAGGAAGATCTAGGTTTGATTCTTCTTTGTTCGTTGCCCCCGTCTTATTCAACCTTTAGAGACACGATTTTATATAGCCGCGAGTCTCTCACAGTTGATGAGGTTTATGATTCTTTAACCTCGTATGATAAGATGAAGCATCTTGTGGTTAAACCCAACTCTCAGGGAGAGGGTCTCATTGTTCGTGGGAGACAAGACCGGAATGTTGATGATGATCGTGGTAGAACACAGGAACGGAATCCTCGTGGTAAATCTAAGGGTAGATCGAAATCTTCAAACAGAGGTAAAACTTGCAACTTCTGCAAGAAGAAAGGGCACATTAAATCTGAGTGCTATAAGCTACAAAATAAGATTAAAAGGGAGGCTGCGAATCAAAAGGAAAACAAATGTAAAAATTCGGTGAAGGCGATGTTGTAGAAGACTACAGCGATGGTGAACTTCTAGTTGCTTCATCAATGATTCTAAAGTAAGCGAGGTGGATACTTGATTCAGTCGCACCTTCCACATGAGTCCCAATCGGGATTGGTTTACAACTTATGAAACAAGATCTCAAGGTGTTGTTTTGATGGGAAATAATGCTTCATGTAAAATCGCGGTGTTGGAACAATTAAAGTTAAGATGTTTGATGGAGTTGTCGAACACTTAGTGACGTGCGGCATGTTCCGAATTGAAAAGAAATTTAATTTCGTTGAGTACTCTTGATTCAAAAGGGTACAGATACACGGCTGAAAGTAGGGTTTTAAAGATTTCCAAAGGGTCCTTGTTGTGATGAAAGGGCAAAGAAAGATTGCCAAGTTATATGTTTTCTGAGGTTCTCTCATCTTGGTGATGCAATTGTCGCTTCCTCTTCCTTGTCGATGATGATATTACTAAACTTTGGCATATGCGCCTAGGGCATATGAGTGAGAATGGCATGGCGAATTAAGCAAAGAGGACTTCTTAATGGGAAAGGAATTTGCAAACCGAATTTCGTGAGCACTTGTGTTTTGGGAAGCAAAGAGAGTTCGATTCACTAGAGGAATCCATAACACGAAGGAAACGTTGGAGTATATCCATTCGATCTGTGGGGCGTCCAGTGCCTTCGAGAGGTGGAGCTAATTATATGCTAACCTTTATTGATGATTTTTCCGAAAAGTTTGGGCGTTCTTCCGAAGCGAAAAGCGATGTGTTTTCCACATTTAAGTCTTGGAAAATTATGATTGAAAAAGCAGACGGAAAAGCAGATAAAATACCTCCGCATGCACAATGGCTTAGAGTTCTTCGATGAGTTTAATAGATTGTGCAAGTCGAAGGATCATGAGACACTTGACGATTCGTCATACTCCACAAAAAAGCGGCGTTGCGAACGAATGAACGAACGATCATGGAGAAGGTTCGATGTATGTTGTCAAATGCCAACTTACAAGTCATTTTGGGCGAAGCGACCTCATCGCATGTTTTTGATCAACCGATCTCCATCCGTTGCCATTGAGAAAAGACTCCACAAGAGGTATGGTCCGTAATCCGCTAATTATTCGATTTGAAGATTTTTGGGTGTCCTGCGTATGCTCATGTTGATAATGGAAAATTGGAACCAAGATCCATTAAATGCGTTTTCTTGGTTATAAAGTGGTGTAAAAGGCTATAAGTTATGGTGTCTGAAAATAGAAAAGTTGTGATTAGCGAGATGTTGTTTTTGATGAAACCGCTATGCTACCTAACTTATCTCTTAAAGACTCTTCCAATAAAGAAAACCAAAAGCGGTGGAGCATCGATTAATACGTAATCAACTCCTCAAGCCAAGACAAAATTGAGAATAGAGTTGCTTCTTCACCGCAATACTCTATCGCCAAAAACAGGACAAGAAGAGAAATTAAACCTCCAAAGAAGTATGCCGAGGTTGATCTAGTTGCTTATGCTTTAAATGTGGCTGAAGATATAGATGCGAATCAAGAGCCATTTAATTATTCGAGGCGATTAGTGTGAAGACTCGAAAAGTGGATGTTTGCTATGCAAGAGGAGATGGAATCACTCCACAAAAAAGAACATGGGATCTTGTAAAACTTCCTAAAGGTAAAAAGGTGTTCGTTGTAAATGGGTGTTTAAAAGAAAGAAGGACTCGGGAGTTGAAGAACCCGGATATAAAGCAAGGCTTGTTGCAAAGGGTTACTGATCAAATTCGAGTGGACTTCACAGATGTGTTCTCTCCAGTTGTTAAGCATAGTTCGATTCGAGCTTTGCTTGGTATTGTGGCCATGCATGATTTGGAGCTTGAGCGGTTAGATGTAAAACGCATTTTGCATGGAGAACTTGAGGAAGATATTTACATGCAACAACCGAAGGTTTTATAGTCTCGAAAAAGAGGACTATGTTTGCTTGTTGAAAAAGTCCCTTTACGGTTTGAAACAATCACCAAGACAAGTGGTACAAGAGGTTTGATTCCTTTATGACTTCTCATGATTTCAAAAGAAGTAGTTTTGACAGTTGTGTCTACTTTAAGAAAAACAGTGATGGTTCTTTTGTGTATCTACTTCTTTATGTTGATGACATGTTGATAGCGACTAAAGATAAAAGAGAGATAAGAAAGGTTAAAGCCCAACTAAGTGAAGAATTTGAGATGAAAGATTTAGGACCAGCAAAGAAGATACTTGGTATGGAGATTCTCGAGATAGAAAAGCAAGTAAATTGTACCTAAGTCGGAAGGGTACATTGAGAAAGTTCTTTGCGAGTTCAATATGCGAGTGCTAAGCTTGTTAGTACTCCTTTAGCGACCATTTCGGACTTTCATCGGCCTTATCTCCTCAATCGATAATGAGATTGAGTACATGTCACATGTTCCATACTCTAGTGCAAGAGGATCTCTCATGTATGCTATGGTTTGTTCACGTCCGATTTATCATATGCGATCGGTCAGCTTAGCGATACATGGCGAATCTGGTAAAGAACACCGGAAAGCGATTCATGGATTTTAAGATACTTACGAGGCACTACTAATGTTTGCTTACAGTTTGGAAGAACTAAAGATGGAGTTATAGGGTATGTTGATGCTGATTTTGCTGGAGACCTTGATAGAAGAAGATCTCTCACGAGTTACGTCTTTACAATCGGAGGTTGTGCAATTAGTTGGAAAGCCACTTTGCAAACTACGATCGCTTTGTCTACCACTCGAAGCTGAGTACATGGCGATTCTTGAGGCTTGTAAAGAAGCTATTTGGTTGAAGGGACTATTTAGTGAACTCAATGAAGACCTTCAAATCAGACAAGATTTTGTGACGGTCAGTGCCATCTTTCTTACAAAAGATCAAATGTTTCATGAGAGAACAAAACACATTGATATTCGGTATCATTTTGTTCGTGATATTATTGCTCGTGGTGATATTGTTGTGAGCAAAATTAGCACTCATGAAAATCCTGCAGATATGATGACTAAGTCACTTCCTATAACCAAGTTTGAGCATTGCTTAGACTTGGTTGGTGTTCATTGTTGAAGTTAAACCCTTAAGGGGTTTTTGGAAGAGGTGAAGAACTTGTTTATTGAAAGTTCGCGATGAAGAACTTGTTCATTGAGAATTTGTGTCAAGGTGGAGATTGTTAGAATTAAGTGACCCAAATTCTTATTTAAATAAAATACGATGGAAAATAAAATAAAAGTAAAATCCATATTTTACTAGACTTCTTTTATTTTATTTTAGAATAAGGTTTTAAACCTTATTAAACTCCATCTATTTTATATTGATTAGGATAAGGTGTTTCAATCCTACTAGAATATGGCTTTGCAAGCCTATAAATAGACATAGTCTATTCCTCTTGTATTTGAGTAAAAATTTTTCGACATAGTGAATTTTCTTCTCTCTCGCCTGTGGTTTTTTTCCGAAAGGGTTTCCACGTAAAATTTATGTGTTCTTTATTTTTATTTATTTTATTCTATTTTATTTTTCACATATATATATTGATATGAAACATTTTCAAGGACAAAAAACTACCTTATAATTAGTAGCAGTAGGACAAGTAAATGTACTTGTTTCATCGTCTTTAGGGTAACTGTAAGCATCGGGACATCGTTCTTTAAAAAAACTTGAGAAATTTGTCGGACCACATTTCCCAGAATTGCAACAATATTCATCAGTTTTGAACACAGTACAAGGATTGTTACACCCACCAGGGGCTTGAAGTTCACTAGGGCGAAGTGCATTTTATGCCTCTGTTGCACCCACCAGAAGTTGGGCTAAATTCCATGGGAACGTTGAACCCATCAACAAGAGATATATCAAAGAAATCCATACCATCGAACTGGTTCAATGTGTATTCAGCCAAGGTATTTGGGGGTAAACCATAGCCTTGGCATTGAAGGAGCCCCCCACAGTCACCTGTCTGGCATTTACCTTGTCCACTTTCATTGAATTCGCAACCCGTTCGAGCCCAGATACGGGCACCTCCTACTCCAGAGCTCACGTTGAGGTCCCACACTTGGCCGTGGTCAAGTTGCCTGCCGCCACCAGGCGCTGCGGCGGCCCAAACTGTGTAGGGGCAATTGTTTTGGATGCTGAAAGTGGCTGCATCGGCTAATGTAATACCGTGAACCGCAACACAAACGAAGTAATACATTGAAATGTTTCTGAAGCTCATCATCTTCGCAATGCAAGGGAAATTATTATAAGGCTTAAGTTTGATTTTATGATCGAAGGTATATGATATTTATGACCAAAAATAGAACAAATTTATAATGTTCTGCATAAATGTAATTCACTTAACTTACCAATAAAGAGAAAAGGGAACTTTCGGTTTTTGGTTTTTATGGAACAGTGAGGTCTTAGTTTTGAAGTAACGTAACATAAAAGAGATGTCCCAAACTTAATTAAAAAGAGGCTTGTTTCATAAATTTCATGTCAATTCTCATGAACTAGGCTAAGGAACATGGGTTATCATAGATTGGTCCGTCATATATTTGTATTACATCCATTAAATCATTTCTAATCCTTCATGCATAAGTGAGAGCTAATTTTACGTCATGTTAAATTTGAGCTTAATTAATTAAATAAAATTTTATTTATTTGATTTTTACAGTCTTCTTATATAGGTAACATTGCCCATATTAATTGAAAGTAAATTAAAAATAAAACAACCTTAAATAATATAAATTGAACCGAAAACTTAATAATAAAATGTAAAAAAAATAGCATAAATAAAACTTTACATGAATATAAAACAAACATGACACATAAAATAAATGAGAAAAATAATAAACACAACAAAATGGTATGATGCATTCTTAAAATGGAAAACTCTAATTTAAATATTGTTGGAAAGATAATCATACATTTTAAAAATATTTTTATATATTATAAAATGAACATAAATTAAGTCAACTTAAAAATAATAAATTAAAAACATAATTTTATATTTATATTATATATTAATATAACTAAATTCTAAGCAAAATATATTTTTAAGATTATTTAATTTAAATTTAATTGGTCCGAAATTAGAAATCTTTATCCATAATCGGACCAGCCTATCAGGCTAGACAAGCCTTCAATTCGTGGACAGATTTATTCATATTATAAAATTATACAAATTGTTGGGGGTACATAATTGATTTGGACATGATCGAAATAGGAAAACTATAGTAGGCCAGCAATAAAGACTACTTAAAGCAGTAGAAACTGACCCAAGTCACCGATAGCCCAGACCTGAGTTAAGTGGGCTTTTATAGAAGCCATAATTTCTTTTCTATCATCAATTGTCGTTAAAAGCCTTTCGAGTGAGATTATATTTTATCTCATTTATTTAAAAAATATTTTTTATGTTCTAGATTAAAGAGTAAATTAATTTTTCTTATTAAAATTTTTACTCATTTTTACGGTTAAAAATTGGTGTGGTTGATAAAATAATTGACAGTTACACGTGACATATCAAGTATATCTTGTGTTGACAAGAAAATGATCGATTTACTTTTTTATCTAATCATATAGAAAATAATTTATTTATTTTTTAAGTAGAAAAAATAAAATAAAATTCCACTTTTAATATAAGAATATCAATGTATGCTTAGAAATTTCATACTGATTGTTGGACCCCAGCATGAATTGCTATATGTGGAGAAGAAGCTTGTAGCTTTTAGTGGAGATCAAATCTCTGTTTTTTGGCTTTGTGACGAGAATGGGATACATAATGTAATCTCTCTTTATTCTTTGCTTTTTGCTTTTGAGACATTAGAGTAATCAACGGATGGGATGATTTCTAAGTGATTTGATATGCATGATGATGTCTTGGAGTGACTAAACATCACAAGGAGAATGAAAAATGGTAGCCAACTTCCCAAAGAAGCTGAACCCTTTTTTCAGATCTCAGCTTTTACTTTTGGGACTCATTCCATATGCTCAGCTTCATGAAACCAAAATTTCTTAATTCAAACTATATATTCAGCATCTTTGCTTTTTGCTTGTAATAAAAGGCCTTCCATAAGTGAACAGCTTCAATCCATGCCACTGTTAAACGTTTGTGAATTTGTTCTTCAAAGCCACTTGCAGAGTAAAAGCATAATTTTTTTGAGGTTTTAGTTTCAAATGTGTGGGTTTAATTTATGGAAAATTATTTCATACATGGTAGAATTATTTTTAGATTATACAAGTAATTTGAGGATTTGATAAGTATTTTATAAGGTATAGTAAAAAAAATAAAAAAAATTAATTGTATAAATAAATGCGACAGATATCTCACTCTCAATTTGTTTGTGACTCTAAAAAGCTAGAGTTAGTAGTTTGAATGAAGTTTATTATTATTATTTTTAATATCAATCGAGTTAAAACTCCGTCGATTGAATAAAATTAATTATTCAATTAACTATTTGCAATAATTAATTTTAATAGTATCGGGTAATATTATTATAAATCATATATATGGATAGGGTTAAACAATTATACTTATTTTAACTCTAAAATATAATTCAAAAATTATAACACTCACTCTTTTTATATAATTTTTTTGTTTTAATTATATTTTGTGTTATTTTAATAATTTTACTTGTAAAATTTAAAGATATTCTTAATAATGTGATAGGATTTAATCTCTACTCATACAAGTGGAACACATTTTGTGGTCAATTTTTTACTTTTTGAAAAGTATCGACAAGGAGATTACAATTAGCAGTGAATATCTTGATTTATATTTTTATTAATAATTAAATATTTAATTAAAGGATGAGTATTTAGTTACATTAACAGTGTATTTTTTCATTTCACAAGTTATGTTAAAAATTATTATATGTCCTTTTTTATATATTTATTTTTAATATTTTATTATATCTATATAAAATATTTATTATGATTTTGATCTTATTTGTAAAGTCTAAAAATTTTACTGATAATATACAAAATATTTTCTCTTAAAATTTATTAACTCCTCCTTGGGACTTAATTCGTCAGCTAAGCAATTACGCCATGTGATGCTAATCCCGTAGATGAGAGAAATTCTTGGATTTAGATTTGTTAATCAAAGAAACAGGAAGATCTACAGACATCCCTTTAGATTTGCTAAAATCTATAAAATATTAGAGATAAGGGATCTTTAAGAAAAATCCATAACTACATTGGAATCATAAATACGGCATGGTTGGATTATTTGATGTTGAAATTGATGTTGAAATTGATCGATTCAATCAATCATCATACATTAAATAATAATTCATAATGATGCCAACTTTTTTTTTTGCACCGAAACTACGAAAAGCGCGCCAAAATAGTAAAGACAGATAACTACCGAGTGAAATTGAGTTATGGCTGTCTCAGCCATCTCTTTTTCTGATAAGGACTGCCTCTGTGATGCTTATAACACTTTCCACTATTTCAAAGCTTTCACAACTATTTTTGGGATTATTACACAATCATTGCCATTACATATTCTAGGCATTCTCATCCCATTGATTTGGCTAAAAGATAGTTTCCTTGATTTTCTCAAACTCCTCCTCTTCCATACTTCCAAAACTGTCTTCTTCTTCCCACTATCTTGTCATAAAAAAAACAAAAGGTTTCTTTATAAACCCAATCTCCCTCTCTCTCTGAATTCAATACAGAAATATTCTCTTTATAATCTTTTCAAAAATGGGTTCTTCAGAAAAAACTATTCTTGTTACTGGTGGAGCTGGGTTCATTGGCACCCACACTGTGGTGCAGCTTCTCAATGATGGATACAGAGTGTCAATTATTGACAATCTTGATAATTCTGTTATTGAAGCTGTTCATAGGGTTAAGGACTTGGTGGGTCCTGAGCTTTCCCAGAAACTTGACTTCAATTTGGTAAGAAATTCACAAAAAAAAAAAAAAAACATCTTTTCTCTGTTTCTTTGTTATTTTTCTGATAAACCATATATTGGGTTTTCTGGTTTTAATACCTAACGATAAAGGTTTTATTTATAGCTTTGATTTTGGCTTTGTTTGGTTGCAGGGTGATCTGAGGAATAGGGATGACTTGGAGAAGCTTTTCTCTAAGACTAAGTATGTTTACCTGGATCTAGTAACTTCATTGGTTTTCATTATTTGTGGTTTGTTATGAGTTTTCGTGATTTACATTTGAGTTGAACTTATGTTATTCTACTGTTTGCATTTTTGTCTAAATTATTTTTTATCTAAGTACACGGGTTAATTGAAAGGTGAATATTGTAATTTGATTTTTGTTTTGCTTTAGGATTATGCTGAAATGGCTTGAAATGAATGTTATGAGAAATTGATTTCTACTCGTAATTACTAAACTCCATAGGTTTGACGCTGTCATCCACTTCGCTGGCCTTAAGGCCGTTGCTGAAAGTGTCGGTAACCCTCGTCGTTATTTCGATAACAATTTGATTGGAACTATCAATCTGTATGAGGTCATGGCCAAATATAATTGTAAAAAGGTATGACAATATTTTAAATTCTTCACCATGCTTCAGCCACTGCTAATAGAAGATAATGCTTCTTTATTTATTTATTTATTTATTTTGGTGGGGGGGAACAGATGGTATTCTCTTCCTCTGCAACAGTCTATGGCCAACCTGAAAAAATACCATGTGTTGAGGATTTTGAGCTGAAGGCCATGAATCCTTATGGAAGGACCAAGGTAAATAGTTGTACATTACTTGGATTTAAACCGGATAAATTCTCATGAATTGTTATCGCTAAACTTTGTTTTAACTGAAAACTCTACCAGCTTTTCCTAGAAGAAATTGCACGAGACATACAGAAGGCAGAACCAGATTGGAGTATTATTTTACTGCGGTACTTCAATCCTGTGGGTGCTCATGAGAGTGGTAAAATCGGCGAAGATCCAAAGGGTATCCCCAACAATCTCATGCCTTACATACAGCAAGTAGCTGTCGGCAGATTGCCTGAACTTAATGTATATGGTCATGATTATCCAACAAAGGACGGCAGTGCGGTATGTGTTTTAAAAGCTAAAGTTGCTTCTTGAAGAAAGAACAATTTTTTGTAGGATAAGAAGTTTTTGTTTGTTGATTGCAGTCAACATTATCAACTGTATCTGTTTCATGTGTGCATATAAATTAACTGTCTTTCTCCTAAAAGAGATTGCTAATTTATTGACAGGTTCGAGATTACATCCATGTTATGGACTTAGCTGATGGTCATATTGCTGCAGTTAGGAAGCTTTTTTCCTCTGAGAATATAGGTGATCAATTTGTTTCATTCAAGTTTTTTCATATCATTAATTTAAGTTCATTTATTGTACCGTTCGGCAAATATACTGTTTGTATTAAACTCGTATGCTGTTCTAGGCTGTATTGCCTATAACCTCGGAACCGGCAGTGGTACATCTGTGCTTGAAATGGTTGCTGCTTTTGAGGAAGCTTCTGGAAAGGTAAATGCTATTTGTCAATTCCCATTCAACATTCTCTCTCAGCCTCGCTCTCATATATGCTAATATAAAACTGTTGCTGCTGAAAATATTGCAGAAAATCCCCATTAAACTATGCCCCAGAAGGCCAGGAGATGCTACAGCTGTTTATGCTTCCACTAAAAAAACTCAAAAAGAACTTGGTTGGAAGTATGTTTACAATCCCATCTTTTTCCTAATAGCTTATTCAGCTAACATGGATAATCTTTTAAAAAGAATTTCCAATTACAGTACAAGATAGGTCCTTTTAATCTTAAGAGTTTGCTATATTGCAGAGCAAAATATGGTATAGCAGAGATGTGCAGAGATCAATGGAAGTGGGCAAGCAACAATCCATGGGGATACCAGTCAAAGCCTTAGGCTTCAACTAAATACTAATTTTCTTCCCCAGTCTTTTAAGAATGTCTCATAGGGAGAATTAAGTGTACAAATACTTGTTTAATTTAAACAAAACTGATCCTTGATGATCAAAAGTTAGGATTTATCAAATGTTCGAAGATCTTATAAAATTCCTTTGTGTTACATTTATAAGTCTTTGTAAGAGTGATATTTTTATCATTTATGGAGTTTAAAAAACAAATGGTTTTAAATTGACCATAAAGAGTTGACCTAAACAAAATCCCTTTCAGCTTTGATCTTCAATCTTATCTATTGATTGTCTCACCAACCATGCTCAGCTCACTGATAGGAGGACTTCAAAGCTCATTCGAAAGAACAAACGTCAGCTCTGAAATTTTCTAGTAATTCAGTATTGTCCAATTGCCAACCATGACTAAGAGGAAATTTCCCTTGAAAGTCCCATGAATTATCAACTATTTTTTTTTATTTGAAGGATCTCTATATTCATAAAAGTCCCAACTTAAAGAAATAAATCGAATTTCAGTTTAATTGAAATAAGCAGAGGCTTCAGAGGAAGAAGTTTGAACTAAAGAATGGAGCAGGTAGATGAAGCAGTGAAAGATGAAAGAGAACATGTCTTGGCTATTGGTTTTAGGATCATGCCTGGTGTTTCCCCTCTGGCATCTATTTCTCAGTCTCAGCACCAGCCATTTCCAACCCCTTCACCGTTCTCTTTCTCGGTGGCTTCGACAAGGTGGAGCTCAAGACCTTTGATACATCGTCACTCGAATCTCTTCCTTCGGTTCTTGGTGCTTCTCTTCTCCTTTATCTCAGCTCTCACACTGGTTACCCCATCCACAAACAATAGACACCATCCATCTCCTAGCTTCACCGATTACCCAGAATTGATGTAAGCACAACTGTAATTTTGCATTTACTAGTTGCCTTAATCTGAGAGAAAACCTCAGAGATTTGTATTGTCTTGGTGTAGATACTGCTTCATTGTAGCCATTATAGCTTTGGTGTACACAGCTTTCCAATTGTTTAAAGGCATTAGTGACATTGCTCATAGAGGCATTCTGATCTCGGATTTAACCTCAGACTACCTAAGCTTTGTCCTTGACCAGGCAAGTCCACTCGCCGTTGTAAACACACTATTTGTATCGCTGCTATTTATAATTCTTGTGTGTAAAAGCTAATTCATGGGGTTGCTCTGAAAAACAGTTGTTGGTTTATCTTCTCGTCTCATCTGCTTCGGCAGCAGTGCCAACCATTGGACAGGTTGAGCGAGGCACAGCACTTAGGAAGGGAACCATCGCATCAACCAGCATGGCCTTTGCAACATTTCTAGTTATGACAATTTGTGCTATCTTGTCTGGCTACAAGCTTTGTAAGAGAATTGGCTGGTGAATTTGCTGTGTGGTTGCTTCCTTCTGCAAGTAATTGTTTCAGTGTTTAAATAAATAAACTGCATAATCTCGTTTGTGTGCATATATTATTATCTACAAAATTGGTCTTCATATAACATGGGGACTTATATGACTGATTGCTGGTTTCTTAGGTGGTTCGATTTTCCTTACCTTTGGGTTGAGGATCTCATAGCCTTAAAAGTAACTCCAAAGTTCACTGTAAGAAAAGAAAACCCAGTTTCTTCACAGAATTAAATAAATAAACCCAGTTATATATATATTTTTTTGGGATGGGCCAAAATTAGCACTCAATATCAAAAGGTCGGATTATATATATTTTTGAAAAGAATCAAATACTATCGTGTATGAATGAATGGAAATCGAGTAAATTAAGTTGATTTTAAGTTCGTTTTATGATTTTTTTTCTCTTAGCATTGCTCCTCATTAAAAATAATTTATATTATTATTGCAATTTCTAAATATTAAGTTTAATAAATTCTAAATTTAATATTTAAGACAAACTTTTCTCTTTAAAAATAAATTTGTATTTAAATTAAAATTAAGATAAATTTAGATAAAATTATACTCGAAGACAAATTTCAGTTGTTCCTACTCTGTTGCAATCCTAATTTCCTTTGAAAGCTATTGACCATAAACAATGACTAATTGTCACTAAAGATACAATTATGGTTTATGCGGTAAAGTCCAACTCCCATATAAATGTTGTGTGATATTTATATATTATCTTTTCCATATGAAATCCAACCACTGTTATTTTACGTCCTCCACGTGTCTTAATTGCAAACCCCTTAATCTCCACCAGGTTATCCAATCATATCGCCAACTTCCCATCCATTCCAATCAAAAAACTCTCATCATCCGTTAAAACAGACGCTACTTTATAAACACAACCTGCGGTCACGCTGTAATAAATAAGTAAATCCTTAAAACCTTTTAAAATTTTAATCACTTTACCAAAGAATTATATTATCCAAAAATGAAAGAGAAGCTTCTGAAAAGAGATGGTGTACATCGTAACGTATAATAAATAGTACGCCCTTCTTCTGGCACCTTCCTTTCCTTTCTTTCTTACAGTACAATTTTTCCCTTTCTTTCTCCAACTCACAATTTCTAAATTTTCTATTTTCTTCTCTTTTCACTTACTCCACCCAGAAGAACCTTCTAGAAATATGATGAAACCTAACCTCCCATCCTCCGCTCTTAACGTCCCGGCTTTCAACTCTGTTATGGTGTTTGAAACTTGACATTTGAAAACTTTTGATTCAACGGTCACTGCATGAGCCGTGTTTCTTGCTTTTTGTTTGGTTGGTAGGAAAAATTTTCCAGGTATGAATATTTATTTTAGTTTTCTTATATCCACTTTTTCTTCTCCCTGTTAGATTTCAACATTTTGATATTTCTTTTAATGTATTTCTCAATTAATTAGATAAAAATGATCACATTTGAAATTGTTTTTGTTTCTTTGAGTCTGAATTTCGCCAACTAAACTAAATATTTTTTTCTAGAAACATTGAAGATATTTTTTTCTTCATTTATTTATTTGATCTTTTAGTAACTTTCTCGGCTAACGAACGTACATTCTTATTTTACCCGATTAGAGTTTAATATAATCAACGAGTTCAGAGAGCTAAAGGCACGGCAGAGGTATCCCTCTTTTATCTGGAGAGTTCTGGTTGTTTAGGATTCGGATCAAGGACTGAACCGCATGGCCTGCGGATCCACAGCCAGTGCCACCGCTGACTCGCAACGACCTTTGCCAACTCCGTTCCTTGCCAAAACCTATCACCTCGTCGATGATCCCGCTGTCGATGACCTGATTTCGTGGAACGAAGACGGATCAGCTTTCATCGTTTGGCATCCCGCCGAATTCGCCCGCGATTTGCTCCCTAGATACTTCAAACATAACAACTTCTCTAGCTTCGTACGCCAACTCAACACATATGTAAATGCTAAAAATAAGGCAGTAGCAAATACAATTAGCCTATTAGAGAAATTAGATGAGTTTTTAATTATAATATTACTATTATTTTAGGGATTTAGAAAGATGGTGCCGGATCGGTGGGAGTTCGCTAACGCTTGTTTTCGAAGAGGCGAGAAGAAACTTCTCCGAGACATACATCGCCGTAAAATATCTCCTCCTGCAGCTACTCCGGCGACTGTGACCGTAGCAGTTGTTCCTTGTGAAGTATCCCCCTCTAATTCGGGTGATGAGCAGGTGATTTCGTCACACTCGCCCCCTGTAGCCACGATTTTGAATGGAATGACGAGCTGCACTACAACATCGGAGCTTTTAGAGGAGAACGAGAGGCTTAGAAAAGAAAACATGCAGCTGAGACAAGAGTTGACTCAGTTGAAGGGATTGTGTAACAATATATTAACTTTGATGACGAACCATGCTTCCGGTCAGTTGGAGAGTCATTCAATTTTGGCCGAAGGGAAGGCGTTGGATCTTTTGTCAGCGAGGGATTTGGCGAGAAGTACGGAGGACAGTGGTTCGAAGGAGGTGGCTGAGGAGGAGGATGTGACACCTACGTTGTTCGGAGTTTCCATTGGGGTGAAGCGCGTAAGGAGAGAAGGTGAGGACAAGATGCGGAATAGTTGTCAAGTACGGCAGCAGATACTGAGCCTGCGTCTAAGATGAAAGAAGAGCCGTGGATGGGGAATGTGATGATCAAGAATCGTGGCAGTTGGAGCTTGGGTAATGATCAAACGATATATAATGCTATTTAATTATGAAGCATTAGAATGGACGGTATTGATGAGATGATGAGGATGGAGGAAGAACGTGGTCTTAAGGGAGCGTTCTTCGAGGATCACGTGGGGGGAGCGAAGATGCATTTGTTCTGGTTGCTTCTGAAATGCGAAGACCCCAATATTCCTTGTCATCAGGAATCCAGGAGCGCGATGTTGTAAAAGTGAAAAGCCATTTACATATGAATCAAACGACACCGACTCAACAACCATTGTTTGCCAGCGAAAAGGAAAGGTAGTATATTTCTACCAAATGCTCAAATAATTAGGTAAAAGATCTGTCCAGCCCTTATCAATTTCAAATTTAATCAAATTGGTTTCTTTAACAAAAAAAAATCAAAGTAATTTAATCTTCGTTAATTTTAAAATATTTAAAATAGACAATTAAGAATAATTAATTATGGTATTAATATTTTCATCTATTGTACATTATTTTAATTTGTATGATAATAAATTTATCTATTAAAATTACACATTCTATCATATTGATCTTAATTTAATAAATTTATTCAACAACATTTATGTAAATGTTGAGGTTGAATTTGTTTAACTTTTAAAATTAAGATCAAATTGATAAAATATGTAAACATTGAAGATTAAATATATTATTATATCAATTAAAATTATGTGTAATTGATGAAAGATATTAATGTCATGATTAATTATTTTTAGTTGATCGTTTTAAATTTGTAAAAGATTATTTTAAAGACTAATTTTGAAATTAAAAAGCGTAAAAAGTTTACCCAAAAAAATATTAATGTAGATATGAAACCAACCCCGTGATTCAATTCGAATTGGAAGAAGCAAAAAGAAGTTTCCATTTTCCAAATTCCCTTCCCGACACTTTCATCACTCTTAGATAACACATTCCCACTCAAAATGAGAATGGTGGTGCATGCATGGCCTGTCATTTTTAGCTTAAATTTTCCGCTCTAATGAAAGGTTTTGTATTCGTCTAGACTTTGAGTCATATAGATATACATTTTACTTAGCATTTGAATATTTATTTACATAATTATTATTTATTAAAGAATTATAATTTTATCTTCTTCTTGTTGAATTATTAAAATTCAGATCAACTGAATTGGGTTTAATTTTATTAATTTATACTTTTTCAATTTTAATTTTACAAACTTAATGAACATCCCGAGCAGATAAAAAATCGGAAGTTACGGACTTTGTTTAGAGAATAAAATAAAATAATAAAATTGAGGGGTAAAAAATTGTGTTGAAAAAAAAATTAAATTAAATTATTGAAAATGTAATTAATTTTTGGAGGAGCTGAAG
Source organism: Gossypium arboreum (assembly GCF_025698485.1). Taxonomy (NCBI): domain Eukaryota; kingdom Viridiplantae; phylum Streptophyta; class Magnoliopsida; order Malvales; family Malvaceae; genus Gossypium; species Gossypium arboreum. Next base: position 115,411,791 of record NC_069081.1, on the reverse strand, counting down.
AAAAAATTATTCATTTATTTGAAGGACCAACCTAACAAGAATAAGGGGGATCATAGTATTAAGTCACTTTCATTAAATTTAATTTCATAAATAGAAGCCTCATTAACTAAAATTTTATGCATGACTAAACCTTATGTGATAGTTTGATGGTAAAAAATGTTCATTGCTTCGATGTGTGATCTGAGTTTGAGTCATGCTAGTCGCGTTAGTTGTTTAGATTTTATCATATTATTATAATTTACCAAAAAAATATATGCATCACTCTGTTTCTTGTATTGTATTCTCTTCCAATTCATATATAATATACACATGTTTTAGGATATTATATTATATTATACTATATTATATTTATGTAAGTAAAAGAGAAAACAGTTATATATAAATATATAAATCAGTATCAAATGAAAGCATATTAAAATTTTGAGATAAATCTTAAAATTATACATTAAATTTGATTTAATGTACAAATTGATACATAAACTTTAATTTGATATAATTATACACATGAAACTTTGTTTATCATTTAAATGTATGCATGAAACTTTAATTTTTGATTTCTTGATGAGAGTATCAATAAGGGAAGAGACAAGAAGGACAATGTGGCGAGAAAGTGAGGAAGGAAATTGAGGATGTAAAGGAGAATGTTGAGGACAAGAGGATGGCTAAAATGCTTAAGAGTTGATTCATTCTTCATTTGAGTCGAGAATAAGAGCAAAGGATCGTCTGCAAGTGCCTCTTCAGTAATTTCTCATGTTGCCATGTGTCCAAAATTGGAGGGGGTATAACATGATTCAATCATACACATTTTAAGAAATAAATATATCAATTTATTTTAATATTAGATAAATAAATTATTTTTTAGCAATATATAATAAAATGATGTTATATCATTAAATATGTTAATAATTTGAGAAATTTGGATCAAATCATAATTTCATGTATAAAATCGTGCAAAATCAAAGGTCATCTGTACAACTGCACATCGAACCAATGTCTATGTACAACTTTGAAATTTATCCTCAATTTTTTTAATTTAATCAATCCATTTTAACGTCTATACTATTATTTAAGTACTTTACGGACCAACTCCGTTAAATAAAAATATGTGTATAGTGAATTTGAATTCACACCAATTAGATTAATAAAATCTTAAATTAACACTCAACCAAGGCTTCATTTTAATATTTTTCAAACGTTTTATTTTAATAAACCTACACCAATTAGATTAATAAAATCTTAAATTTACCACTTAAGCAAATCTATCATTTTAATGTTTTTTTATATGTTTTATTTTAATATCCACAATTTATTACCTTCACTATTTGCATATATATATATATTTATTACAACATCATGATTTCTATCTTAATATCATACATATTTTATGTTTTATTATTTTATTATTTATTGTAATTATTTTTAACACACTTGTGTATTCTAAATATATAATTTTCAATGAAAAACTTCTACTTTACTTTAATGTTGTAGCTTAAGCAATTTATTTTAAAAATCAAATATAAAATTATTGAATTTTTAATTTTACTCAATTTGTGGTTTCAGTTTGTTCATGACACTAAAAGCTTATATATATATATATATTCTCAGAACAACCCAAATCAATTCAGAATGCAGAGAAAAAGCCTTAAACAAGAGTAGGCATGACATATTATTATCAAATGATGGAATAAAAGAGGAGAAAGAAATGAGTACTTCAACTCAGTCAGTGCATATAGATGCCCCGGCAAAATGTAAAACATTGAATATACACAAGACTCCATGAAGGCCAGAGCTAAAACAAGCACATCATGATTATCACCAGCACTATGATAAGACCACCACAAAGGCCAAAATTGAATGCTGTGCATATATTCTGTCGAGCTAAAATCGCAATCAGAGGTTGCAGATGTGACCCTAAATAATTGTTTCCCTTCTTACTACACTTCCTCGTGGCTACTACTCTTTAAAATGTTGTATTTGCAGAGTGGACAGTTAGCATTGATGTGTAGCCACTTATCTACACAGGCACAATGAAAATGGTGACCGCAAGGAAGTTCCCGTAGCTCAACTCCGTCATCGTAAGCCGAAAGGCAAATGCAACATTCCTACAAATTAACCCAAGAATCGATATCAGTTCGGCACTTGACTTAAACTCCTTTCAACTTGCACAACAACAAAATGAATTATCTTATAATTTCCAAGGGGCAAATCATAGAGGAAGGAGAAAGGAAATAAACAGAATAAAAACAAAAAATAGATTTCAGCTCACTGCATCATCCGGGGAAAGCACATGTTCCCTAGGGGAATCGGTTCCACATTCGGTCATTATTCCCCCAACAGGTTCTTGGACATTAACAGCAGATTTCCCATCATCGTCAGTTTTACGGAACTTGAATTTTGATAACTGCTCGATGTCTTCCTTGGAAGCTCCCTCCTGATCCAAGAGGTCATACGAAGCAAGTAAAAGAAAAGTGCATCAAAAAGCTGAAAAGAGTTTAAACGTCCAATATGTGTCTCACACAAAAGCCGCCTTGATATTGTATAAACTTTCTAGAAACAAACAATTATTTAGTCCACTGTGACTAAAACAATTACCTGAGTTGAACCAGATCCATGTAGGAAGTTAGAAGTTCACAAAACAGCACAAGGATCCATACTAACTAAATTTGCAAAGCATGTTACCTCCATTAACAGAACTATATATATTCAAGCACAAAAATCAAGCATCAAAAGCACACAGACAACCATTGGTGCATGTGCAGTGATGATAATCTTGCAAGCAGGAAGATGAGACGGTTACCTGATCTGCCACAGCATATAGGATTGCAATAATACATGGAAGACAGCAGCAGACAGCAATACCAATGATGCATGCCAGTGCAACGCAAAAAACAACAAAGAAGACATCAAAACCGAGAAAAATTATACAAAGCCTGCAGAAAAATAGCATTACATTAGGGTCCGGTTATAGGGGAAAACCTTCAAAGACCCAAAAATGCAGATGGAAGAACAACACCAACTAACCAATAAAGTTGAGGCGAGGTGCGTGCTAATGCTTGGCCACCTATAGATACCCAGTAGAATCCGACGATCCACCAGATGAATGACAACATTGTATTTGTAGATTCAAGATGCTTTGCAAAACCGCTGAAAACATCAAAATTTAAAATGATTTTAGCCATTAAAATGAGTTTGCAGTAACATCATACACAACTTAAACCCTATAACAGATGAGGCTAACAATATCCAAGAACATAGTTTAACTAATTTCAAATGCATAGGGCAGGTTTTACATACATGAAAATCCCCAACCCACATTAAACGCATTTCCTACTGAAACCATAATTTCACTTTATACTGCAGAAAGTAATGTTCATCTCAACTTAACAATTAACATATAAGAGGGAACACTCAAAACAAATAAAAGAATAATATTTTAGCTTCTCAAATTCATCAACTACAAATATGGGTCTGAATCAATAAGAACAGTATACCTTCCACTATCCTCTTCCAGCTGAGCCAATGTCACGTACTGCTCCGAATCCACCGTCGATCCCGGGCTGAGAATCCCTTCCTCTCCGGCATTAAATGGTCTGTACTCCATGCTCTGCTGCCTCCTCCGCCGCCTGTACTCCACACAAACACAAACCATATGCAACAAGCACTGCAAAGCGTACCCTATTATCCACAGCCTCAACGGCGTATCAGGCCTCTCTTCCCTGCTCGAGAGCAAAACCCCAATCGATACCGCGACGAACGCGAAATTCCAGATAATGTCGAGGACCACGACGGGCTTCGAATACGCCCAATCGCTCTGGCGCTCCTCGAGCTGCTCGGCGGCGGTTTCTCGAACCAGCATGGACGGTTCACGCATCATTCTTCGGCTGCTGGCTCGGCGCAGGAACCGAGCCGCTTCACGAAGGCTCTGGCGACGAACGGATCGACGCGGGTTGGACTCGTCCCGTGACGCGTTGCTTGTTGATGAGAGAAGCGGCGTCACATCGATGATGTCATCCAATGAGGATCTGTTCGTTGGACTCGTTGAACCCATCTTCGATAACCTCTCTCTCTCTCCCAGAAAAGAAATCCTATAATAATTTTAATATAAACAAAAACAAGTAGATTTCAAATGATTCTGAAACTTTTTTATACCATGAAAGCAAACAGGGGATTTACGGGTTTTATTAGTATGATTAGTTTAGGGAATTCGGAGAGTTAGGGTTCTGAGGAATGCTGGAGATGGATAGATGACGATGATGAATTAATGGTGACGATGATGCTGGTGAAACCAAATCGAATGGAAATTTTTGTTTTATTTTCCATTTTGGGGGATTCGTTGTCAGGTAATGTTTGGTGCGATTCTTACAGTTACTATTTTGCAGTTTTGTCTTAAAATATTTTTTTGGAAGGTTTGTCTTAATTTCTTAGGTATTCTTATTATTTTTGGATTACTAATAACAAAGCTCCAACCTTTCAGTTTTAACCCATTTGTTTGTATTATGCTTCTCCCAACAAAAAAACAACAAGAGTAATTATTCTTCCCTTTCAATTATTAATAAATTTATATTTTAATTATTTAATTTTAAAAATTATAAAATAATTTCTGAACTATTTAAAAGTTTTTATTTATGTCACAGGGTTGTTAAGGTTTTATTTTTTAAAGTCTAGCTAACAAGCTTCAAACAATAATTTGACGATCGATACAAGAATCAATAAGTATTGACCAATAGAAGAACATTCTTTAGATCCAAATCGAAATGATTGTTAGTGTCAAAGATTAGAGAACAAAGATGTTTAGATTTTAGTTTACTGATTAATAATATTCAAAATTATTTTTATAAAAAAACTAAATTGTAGAAGAGAAGAATAATGAGAACTTTCAATTTGTGCGGTGTAAGTAGTACAAATAAGAAGATTATACAATAACCATTTTAATAATCTAATAACTTAAACAAAAATTTTGAATAATTCAATAATATTTTTGTTACTTTTTAAAATTAAATAATCAAAATATAAATTTTCTAATAATTTAATTATCTAGGTATAGTTTACCCTTATTCCTTTTCCAATTAAATTTCATTCGTTTTTTGGCTATTTGGTTATTACCTGGCTCATTTATACAAATTAATATATGGTATTTATATTATTGTTAATTAATTGTATTTGATTTCAAAAATCAGACATCCATAAAATCGGTAAAAGTATACCAAACACAAACAAAATTGTAAAAGCAGAATATAAGAAGACAATCAACTATATCCATTAAAAACAATAAACTTTTCTAAAACGCTGTACGTTAAAAACTATCAATTCCTTTTCTTTAGAGTAGAGGTGTTCGGCCCGGTCGAGCTGAATTTGGAATTTGGGTTGAGTTTAAATATAATATTAACATCTTTTATACTTATTAAGCTTGGTCTAATAAAAAATATTAACCTAAAATTTTATCTAAACCAACCAATATTTACAAAAGATTAACCAAAACTCATTTTCAGCCTACTCATATTATTTTTATTTTTTAAAAGTATTTATTTTATTTTAATATTAAATAATATTAAATATTTTTATTTATTGAAATTAAAGTCATCTTAACATTATTTTATTTTTACATTAGAATAGGATTATATATTTAATATATATTTATCTTTTAATGTGTTCTAAATTATATAATATATAAAAATAACATAATATAAAATATTATAAACTTAAAACCGGGTCGGACTCAAGTCTTGAATATCTAAGCCCAAGCCCAAATCCAAGTCCAAGCCAACCCATATTTTAAACGGACTTAATTATATAATATATAAAAATAACATAATATAAAATATTATAAACTTAAAACCGGATCAGACTCAAATCTTGAATATCTAAGCCCAAGCCCAAATCCAAATCCAAACCCAATCCTCTCAAATTTCGAACAAATCTCAAATCTAAATAAATATTACAACCCATAAAAAGGTATACTTTTACGGCCAACTTCCCCATTTTGGCTTCAAGTGCCTCGTTTCTTTATTTGCTTCATTAGATCAGCTATTGAACTAAAGGGTATATATCTTTTATTTAACATGCAATGTGACATGCATACATATATTTTACGTATAAAAGTAGAGTATATATATATATATATATATATATAAAAGTGGCCAACAGCTGAATGTAACGGGTATTTTTGTTAGTAACAAAATTCAATATTCAAACTTCGTGTAAACCTTTTTCTTTAAAAAAAATATAATTTTAGCTTATTTCATTACCTATGGGAGTTCTTCAAACAAATAAGAAAAATGCGAATATAGATATTGAAATCTTGAGTTTCACATTTACTTAAAGTTTATAATAATACAAAGCCAAATCTAATAAAACTGTTGGAATGCTTAACGCTTTTCTAGATTTCTATGTTTAATCGTTTGACTTAGACTTCAACAATAGAAGAAGGAATGGGTGGATGGAGGTCTGTCACCATCCTTAAAATGAGCCGACTCTGATTTCTTAATGATATAATTAAGGACTATCTCATGAACTGAGAAAAAAAGGTTGTGTTTTCAGCTTCTAAGATTTAAAAAAGAACAAAGTTTCATTCTTTTTCTCTGTACTTGATGAAGCTCTCTCTTTTCCCATTAATTTATTCTTTTTGTATAATTAAATCACTCTCAACCCTCACATTCCATAGTAAAAATCGTGTAGTCCAATCCTAGTAATTTTGCTTCATTTTTTTAACAAGCAAAACAAATACTATTATTTTAACTTCAACTACGAAAAGATCACAAATTTATACATTTAAAGAGTGTAAAGGAAGGACTTTTTTTGGTTTTGAAGGAGAATGGGAAGTTGGGATCCAGAGAAAGGGAGTAAAGGTAAGAAGAAGAAAACTGATAGCAGTTACGAATGTGAAAAGCCATGGATTCCATGGCTTCTTCCGACGATTGTGTTGGCTAATATTATTATATTTGTTTTGATGATGTATACCAATAATTGTCCTAAGAACAATAAGAGATCCAAAGGAAAGTGTGTGGCTAGGTATCTTGGCAGGTTTTCTTTTCAGCCTTCCAAAGAAAATCCTCTCTTTGGTCCTTCGTCTAATACGTAATTTTCATCTATTCCATCTCTCTATCTGTTTTCTATTTACAACCAACTTTCGTATAGGCTTTGGTATTGACTTTTCTAATATCCCTTCACCTCATTTTTCTTTAGAATGGATAAGTGGGGAGCACTACATTGGAGCAAGGTAGTACATGGCAAACAAGGATGGAGGTTCATCACTTGCCTCTGGCTGCATGGAGGTCTTATTCATCTGTTTGCAAACGTGTTGAGCTTTTTCTTTATTGGAATACGCCATGAACAGCAATTTGGATATGGTATGTTTTGTGTTATATTATAATTTTTGGGTAACGTTTCAAGTGTTATAGCTCATGTATTCTTCACCTGGCAGTGCGTGTTGGGGTTATCTATCTATTATCCGGTTTTGGTGGGAGCATACTGTCTTCCTTGTTCATGCAACATACTACAACTGTGGGTGCCTCTGGTGCTTTATTTGGCCTTATTGGGGCAATTTGTTCAGAGTTTCTAACTAACTGGACCATCTACACCTACAAGGCATGTTTGTCATGGTTGTATCATTTGACAATTTATTTCCTACTTGTTGCTTGAAAACTGATCTATGGGATTTTTTTTTAAATGTATAACAGGTTACGGCTGTGATCACATTCATAGCCATCATTGTCCTTAACTTAGCAGTAGGGGTTCTTCCTCATATTGACAACTTTGCAAATATAGGAGGCTTCTTCACTGGCTTTCTACTCGGATTCGTTTTGCTGTTCCGTCCCCAATCCGGGTGGATAAAACCCCAGCATCGTCCTGCTGGTGCTGCTGTAATACCAAAGCACAAGCCATACCAATACGTTTTTTGTGTCATTGCTGTGCTTTTACTCATTGTTGGGTAAGCTCTAACCCCGAGTCTTGGTTTAGCTTTTGCCTGTCATGTAGTGAAAACGAAAGACTTAAATTATGGTTTGGAATGATGCAGTTTCGGGATGGGTTTATTCCTGGTGTTTAAAGGAGAGAATGGAAACAAGCATTGCAGCTGGTGCCATCACCTGACCTGTGCGCCTACATCAAAATGGCCTTGTGGATACTAATGAAAACATTACCAGTACTATCAACACCCTTCACTTACATCTGCCTTTTCATTCATTCATTTTCTTTTTTGTATTTTATATACTTTCATTTATTAATTTCTTCTTAGTTGGTCTCTCCTATATATATGCATATTTGAATAGGAAATTCATTATTATCATATTGCTGGAAATTTATACAAGATCTTGTACGGTTGTACCTGCTGGGATCAGATCTACTCCAAATTCTCGTATATAATTTCTCATTTTGTCACCATTAATAATATATGCATTTTATTAAGGGAATTATATATTATCAACAACAATACTATTATACATTATCATTGTGTAAAAAATTTAAAATTTATAAATACATACTTACTGATATTAAAATTAAATTGTGGTTGAAATAAAGTATCAACTAATTCTGAAAAGATAAAAAAACCGTCATGAGAAAAAGAGAGAGAGAGAAAGAAAGAAAAAGAGTGTCATCATCCTTTCTACCAAAAAAAAAAAAAAGAGTGTCATCCTCTTGTATATATATGAGGAGTTAGAACTGCCACGTGGGAACATCCATTGGTGGAAGATCATCTCGTTCTTTATTAGTGAAAGCTACAATGCGATCTCATATGTTTATAATGTGACACCTGTCATAGAGTGAGTTATTGATGGGTGATGATTATCCTATTCATTACAAAGTTTATGAGAGATGGTGAGTGGACCATACCTTTAACAAGGGTGTGTAGAACAATAGAAGTGCTATCAGGTGAGGGACTAATTCCGTGGAAATGCTTACTAATAAAGGTAGTATAACAATACTAATAATTTTATTTAAATATAATTAAATGTTAATTATAATTATTACAATTTTTTTCTCTTATTATTACAACTAAAACCTAATTCCTATACCTGCTAAAACTTCAAACTTGTAAATTATAATAAATATTAGCCTATGACACACGATGTAGGTAAAAAAATTTATAGCAATTATATTTAAGAAAAATTATATTAAAAATAAATAAAGATTTAGTTGACTGGTAATTAAAATTGAGATTTATCAATTATAATAACTTATGCTCAAATCTCTTTATACATTGATTTAAATTGATATTTATATATTTTATATAGCGTATAGAAAGAGAAAATATCCAAAAGATTCATTATTTTATAAGGACAGGTTTTAATTATTTCTCAATTAAGCTAGTTTTCAGTTAACTTGTAACACAAACTCGGTAAAATAAATTTACAATACTATAGATTAATTTATGACACATCCACATAAATTAAGACAGATGCTAGTATTATTTAAAAAGATATCTAAAATATATGTGTGAGAATTTGATACATTGATTGTGCACTTTTTTACTCCACTAACGGAGTTATAAATTTGTCACGTGTTCATTATATATATATTACTATGCTCTATATATATTTCTCATCAATTCAACATTGTATCAAATATTTTCTCAAAATATTTTTTAAAGTATATAAATTTATATGCAAAATATTAAAAAACTAAAAATCTAAAAAGCTAGAAAATCCAAAAACTAAATTTTTCTAAAATTACCTAAAAATATTAACTTTTATGTTTATTATTTATTTCAAAACTATTTATCTAAATTCATTATACATGGAGTAAACCAATTAGTTCGGTGTAGTTATCTCTTGTCTGGTTTTTCTTCTATCTTATCAATTTTTTCATCAACTTAAAAAGTGTTAACTTGGTTAATGATTTTAAGTTTAGTATTAATTAAGTTAAAACATGTTTAAATACTAATTAAATACAAGCCATCAAATTTAAGTGTTACAAAATATATTAACCCAATATAATTATCATACAAACTCAAATAAAATCATGATGAAGCAACATTTATCTTCTAAATTTGACAATTTTTTCCATGTTGGTCCTTAAACTTTATTTGGTTCACATTAATTTTAAAATTTGAAACTTTTTTTTAATTTGATCCTTGAACCTGTATTCAATAAGATGTGATAAGGTAACACTTTGAGATTTATCATGTCATCATTAAATTTTAAATATATATAATTTCTTTATATTTTCTATGTATTTTTTATTTTATATAATTTCTAAAAAATTTTGACACATATGCAAAGTGCATGCCGTTATGCTTTAACGGATCCAAGTTCTGGAGCTAATGTGAAAAAAAAAAAAAAGGACCAATTTGTATAAAGTTGCCAAGTTCATGGACTAAAAGGTGAATTGGGCCTATTGATAAAACCATAAAACGACGTGGTGTCAAGGAAACAAATATAAGTGATAAGTGGGTTAATGGCAGTTGAAAACACCGCCCAACTCCCTCTATAACCGCATTCAGGAATCAGGGATTCCCAATTGTCCAACACCAACGGCCAACGGAATAAGAATCAACAATGAGAATGAAACCATGGGCGGGATTTCTCATCTACATTTTCAGTCTCCTCTCTCTTCAGAGCGATGTCGTTTCAATCCAGATCCTCTTAAAATCTAAGCTCGAAAAGTGCGTGGAGAGTACGGACTCCCACCACGAACTGAATTGCACCATCAAGATTGTCATCAACATGGCCGTCCCCAGTGGTTCAGTGAGTGAACTTCCTTTTTATGGTAATAATTTAGGAGTTATTTTCTTCTCTTTTATTAATTACTTTTTAGAGTAGCGATGACGCATCGATCGTGGCGGAAATAGTGGAGGCGGAGGAGAATTCAACGAACAAGATGCAGACATTACGGATTCCGCCGGTGTTAACGGTCAACAAATCCTCTGCCAATGCTGTCTACGAATTAACATATATGAGGAAAAAGCAAACAATTGCACCTTATTTTTTTCAGTTTATTTATTCAGGATGTTTCTTTTAAACCTCAAGGAGTTCTTTGTTTAGACCCACAAATGCCAGCCAGATGCTGGTGTTAACGTTCTTAAGATATGTGAGAGGCAAGTAACTCTTTTCATATTTCGAGTAATGTTAGAATTTTTCTTAATTTACACACGAACATGATAAATTAAGAGACCGTCAGGTTTCTGGTTATCTGGAATGGCTGTGTAGGTTGCGGGATGAGGGCGGTCACATCATCGAGCATACTCAGATTGCTTTTTAACTGTTGACATCGTATTCTATCTTAATAGAATTTCATATTATGTGAACTTAACTGTTGCTTCGTCTTTCATGCTGTAATCACTAACTGCCTAGATAGTTACCTTTGCCTTTTTCCACGGTGGCTATAGGTGGATGTTCTCATATTTCTTGATATAAAGTGAAAGTTTTTGTTTAGTGATTCCTTGTGGTCCTCGAAGGCAGGTAACTTCATCTTGTGGAAACATCTGTGAGTGCTCCCTGTGTAATATCCTGATTTTGGGCCTAGTCAGAATAGTGGTTTCGAGACCACAAATTTGAGATAGAAATAATTTTTTTTATAATTATTTTGAGGTCTATGATATGATTGCATGATTGTATGAAAATTTCGTGAAGAATTTCTATGCATAAAGTGCTTAATTTGAAATTAGGGACTAAATTGAATAAATTGCAAAACTTGTGTTCTAGAAGCATTTTGCATAAAATTGAATTAGATTATTAATTAGAGGTCCTTACAGAGCAATTTGACCAATTTGTAAGTCTATGGACAAAAACTGGACATGGATGGAATTTTTGAAAAGTTTAGTAGTAAGGGCATTTTGGTCATTTAGATATTAAATGAAATTATGTAGTATAGGAAGTTGTAGATAAAACGAAATAAAAACGAGGTATCGAGACCTAGAATTCATAAACCGAGCCATAAATATTTTTAAAAATATTTATGGAGTGTAAATAAGTTAGTATTAAAGTTTCATCAAGAAATTTTAAGGTTTGATAATTAATTAGGTGAAAAGGACTAAATTGAACTAAGTGCAAAATTTGTGAGATGTGATTAAATAGCTTAAGTATTTAAAAAGATGGATTTAAAGAGCAATTAGACCCAAAGGTTAATGGCTGGACGGTTTGGGTATGAAATAAGCAAGAAAACAATGTGAACAAGGGGTAAAATTGGAAATAGCATAAAAGTTAGTAATTAAATAATGATGTAATTGAAAATTCTAGACATTTTCTTCATCTTTCTCAGCCAGAAACGCCGTAGCAGGTCTCTTATGCTGGTTTTTCATATTTTTGTACCGTGTAAGTTAAATTTTTACTTTTTCTTAGTAATTTTTATGTTTTTGTGACTTTTACAATTAGGTCCAATAATCTAATTCATTAGTTTTTGATTTGGTGGATGAAATTGGAAGTTCCCCTGGCTGAGTAAGGGCAGTTTATGATGAATTATTATGAAATTGAAGTTCTAATTTCATATTAAGGTTGTTTTATTAAATCATTTTGATAGAAAATGGTATTTAGGACCTAATTGTGAAAACAATTGTGAATTAGATGTTGGTGTTGAAATTCAGAATATCAAAGGTTGTGAAATAGTTTATAATGATAAAATAAAGTGTTAATTGAGAAAAATTAGTTCAATTTATGGGTGAATTGAGTAGGGACTAAATTGTAAAAACTGTAAATTTTGGGGTAAAAGTGCAATTTCGAAATTTGAACAGCATAAATTGTGAAGTGAAATAGAAATCAAATAAATGCTAATGAGTAGAAATAATTTATATTATAGATCAAGAGAAACGAGATTCAAGTCGTGATCGAGGGAAAAATAAAGTTTACGAGGAATAAGCTCGATTGCTAATATTTTATATCGAGGTAAGTTCATATGATTTTTAATAATGCAATGTGTAATTTAATGTTTTGAAATGAAAATTTCATGAATGATATAGTATATTATTGCATATAAAATGTCATTAAACTGTGATAATTGTAAAATGATATTTGAATAAAAGTACAAATTAAATGGAACAACGGACTTGAGTACTTTCATTCAGTGGCTAAGACGAATTGACGGAAAAGACCATGGTTGGACCATGGCAGCACGTGAAATGTGATTTCCGTATAAGACCATAGCTGGGTTTTGGTTCCGAGAAATGTGATATGTGCTTCAGTATAAGACCATATCCGGATATGGCATCGGTGTGATATGTGCTATCAGATAAGACCATATCCGGATATGGCATCGTGTGATATGTGATCCGTGTAAGACCATGGCTGGGCTATGGCCTCGGTATGTGATATATGACTATGTGCAAGATCATAGTTTTACTATGGCATTGTGATAATGAGGTACTCAATTCCGTAATCGTTCCCTAATTTGATTATGAACGAAAATATAAAATGGCCCGAAAAGATTAAGAATTGGCGAATACTATGAAAATGACACGATTTGGAATAAGTTCTTGATACTTGATGACATTGAGATTATGGATTATGTGTTCTTACCATGATGGATGAAATGATATTGTATGGATTTAGTGAATAATAGTGGTGAATGAATAAATATGGCCTTGGCAGTTTTGGGTTACTGCAGTAGTGTATATTTTGAAATTCACCATAAATTGTGGAAATTGAGTTAAGGGCTGAATAAAATATGAGATTAAAGCCTGATGAGTTTAGTTTCATATAGACGAAACGGTGCATGCAATTGGATTTTATGTTATAAGATATTTAAATTGTTGTGAGACAGAGTTTGAATGATTCGAGATCCCCTGTTTTGATTTTAGAAAATCATTAGAAATTGTACAAAAATAATTATGAGTTTTAATTTATATATTTAAAATCCTTATCGAGTCTATTTTCAAGAGGGATAGACGGGAACATCATCCAAGTCCCGAATTATGAGATAAATAGTTTTTAGTGAAGAGAGATCAGAACTGTTGGACAGCAAAACAGGGGAAACTTTAATGAATAAACTGTACTAAATGGCTGAACCAAAAATTCTGGAAATTTTATGGCAGAAAGGTATATGAATCTAGTTCCAAGGAAAATTAACGGAACTTAATTTGAAGTTCCGTAGCTCTAGAAATAAATTATTTAGTAAATGTATCTCGATAAAACAGTTTAAGCTGAGTATGTATAATTGTACAATTGTGGTGTTTTATCTTAAAAGCATGTTGGTAATTGCTTATTAATTTCATATGGACTTACTAAGCATTTATGCTTACTCCCTCCTTTTCATTCCTTGTAGTTTTGATAAGCCAGCTCGAAATCGAACGGTCGGAGGCCCACTCACACTATCCGTATACGATCATGGCGTAATGGCTTGTATATTTTGAGTATGGCATGTATAGCATTATAATCATTTTGTATATATGGTCTTATGATATGGATATTGAGTGGTATGGAAATGTTTGGTAATGATTAGCCATTGGAATGGCTAATTATGATCATATTTGGTGTTATATATGCTAAATTGCTAGCTAATCCATGGAAACCATGAAATAGGCAAAATTTACCATAAAATAGATCCATACAGCAGCAGTGATGTGAGTTTGAAAAATCATTAAAAATAGTAGAGATACAATTATATGATGAATAAAATATGGAATTGAAGAATTATTAGTCTATTTTCATATGGATGGAACAAAACAAGTATATGAGTTATATTTTATGAGAAGTTTAAATTTTTGTGAAATAGGGCCAGAGCGATTTCTGGATCCCCTATTCTGACTTTGGAAATTCACCATAAATTGTACAATGATAATTAGAAGTTATGCTTTATATGTATAGATTCCTTATTGAGTCTAGTTTTATTAGACACAAACGGCATAGTCATTGAAACTTTGTACAGGGAGATATCTGATTTGTAATACACAGAGGTCAGAGTACTCGAACCCTAAAACAGGGGAGACTTTAACTAATAAACTGTACTAATTGGCCCGACCAAAAATTAAAAAAAAATTTAGTAGATAGATATATGAGTCTAGTTTAAGGAAAAATTTACAGAATTTGATTTCGAGTTTCGGAACTCAAGATATGAATTTTTAAGCAACTATGACGCAGTTGGACAGCTTGTCCGAATTTGTTTAAGTGCTCAAATAAGTTTAGTAATGCCTCGTGCTCGACTCCGGCGACGGTCTCGGGTAAAGGGGCATTACACCCTGTGTTTTCAGCATCACCAAAATTTACTTTTGAATGCAGGGTTTAGTCAAATCTTATTATTCTCGCCTCTATGTTTACATTTGAGCAGTTGACAAATTGGTGAAAAGGAAGGCCAACACTGTGCACTGTCTCCGTTTTCCAGGTGATTGGTACTGCCTCTCACTTACCTTATATTCCCTTTTTTATTACTTCTCTAGTTGTTATATTGTTATTGTCTTGCTGGACCAATCCCTATACCAAAGGTTTAGAAGACCTCTGTCCCATCCATTAGATAATGGATGCTTTTCATTAGAATTTTTTACATTTTGACTTTTTTTTTTCTCTCATTCAGTTTAAAATTGTATATGTACTGATGATTTTCTTTCTGTAGGTTTATTTTTGAAAATGAGATTGCTCATATAAGTTACAACAAAACATCCTACTGTGATATCCAAAAATAATAATATATCCTACTGTGAAGTTTTTGACAATTGTATATTTACTCATCTGAATCTGAAAATGAAAGCGGAACTAAGAGCTTCACTTTCTTTCACAATTCAAAATGGAAGAACTCTTGCCTCTTGTTATTTCATGCTAGATAACAGTTTTCAACTTTGTACAAGAACTTAAGTGCAATATATTGAGGTATACTGTGAAGGAAAAACATATGTTTAAGTGGACAAACAAGCTTGATAAATATATATATAGTTGTTTCTGTTTTCTTATGATCTCTTGTTGCAACAACTTGTTCTAATTTCAGCTGTATGAGCTTTTTCATGCAGTTTGACTGCTCAAAGGGTGTCGCCCTCATGGAGGTATTTTGTCTATTTTTGCACATGATGTGTGTACGTTATTTCCATTCATGATTCTTGACAAATAATGTCATCAAAGTTGTGCATGTTGCAGGAGCAATTCTTCATTATGAAGCCCGACATTTCATCTCGATCTTTAAACTCTATCCAACAACTGATCAAGCAGCAAAATACTTTTGTTCTTGTAAAAGATTAACAGGAGGCTATTAGCATCTTACATGATGTGCCACATGGGGTTCATCATTACCTCCTTTTATATTTCCAACAATTCTAAGATCAGTGAGATTGATTTATTTCACTCAAAATGCTTTTGCTTGATATATTGAATGCACAGCTGTTCTGAAGGACTCTGAATTTAACAAAGTTGACAGGGCAAAGTGCGAATTTAGTACTACAGCTACTACTTTTGACAATGGATCACAGGTATTAGTTTTAAGTTTGAAAACTGCGTACATGTGGTCACTTCCTTGAGATGGAAATTTATGCTAACAAATGTTAGTTCTAAATGGTGTCTGAGTTTGCTACAATGATGCACTATATGTGCATTTCTTCTCTTTAATTTATTGACTGGATGATGAAAAGAAAACTTAAGATTTTAAGAATAATGCAAGAAGTTGAAGCATTCTCAGGGATACTCTAAAGTGCTGCAGTTTTAAAAATAATTGTTACGTCCTCATTAGGCATTTCTTCCTTTACTTGAGTACCGAAGGGAATAAATATAAAGGTTCAAAACAAATTGCATACTTCCGTTTTACCATTTTTTAACTTCATTCATTAGGCATACGTGTCAACCTTTTATGAGCATATGATAATTACTACTGTGGAAGATGGAGTTGTTTTACACAAACTTAAGATTTATGGAACAAATGTCATCAGTTTTACATTTTGTTTCAGATTACTCCTTTTCAACCGCTAAAGGCCAGCATAAGTGGTTGCCTTGAGTATCTAGAATAAAAATGAAAAAAAATGTGGAGACGTTTGGTAGACTCCATCACTGGAGAAACTTGCCGGTCATTTTGGCAATTATACATGTTCTAATTTCTTCTATGTATATGTTTAAATTTTATTTAGGTAGTGTTTGGAAAGCCACCTAATAAATAGGTTTAGGTATAATTACTATAATTACACAAAAATAGCGTGTTTAGGTAATTATTTTGATTGGTGAGTCCTACTGAATTGGATGTAATTGGAACATCCAGTTACACTTTTCAATATCTATTACTAGGGGTAAGAATTGGAGTAATTATATTATAAGTATGAACACATATTAGTGTTTGGGATGGTTATGACAAACAAATTATATTATAAAAATAATTTGTATATTTTATAAAATTATAACAAAAATATCGTATTATTTAAATCTTAAAAAATCCTAAAAATATTCTAAAGTTATGGCAAAAAGTTTAATATAAAAATAATTTACATGTTATAAAAGTGTTATAATATATTTATTTAAAACTTTATTGCGAACAAGTATTGACATAACTTGTGTCCATGCTATTTATTATACAAATAACATATTTATTCATAAAAATATTTATAATTTTTATTTTAATTTATTTATAAAAATAACTTTCAAAAGTTCAAAAAATTTATATTATTTACAAGTGTTATGAAATGTTATATATAATATAAATTTTATATTATTTTACTTAATTTACACATTATAAAAATATATAACTTGCATTAATTTTTCTTCAAAGTAAGTTTATATAAGTTTTTATAATTAAAGGTACGAACTATTTGGATTGTGAAGTCAAATATCATAAGTTCGATGCTGACTATGCAAATAGAAATTTTCTTTGCACCATATAGCTTGCGAACTTTTTAATTTGAGACATTTTAGGTTCTGAAATGTGGTTGAAAAGATATTTGCTATTCTAAAAAAAATATTCATAACTTCAATCATAGGTAAAATGAAATGATCCATACTTCAAATAGTATTTGGAAAAAAGAGATCTTAATAATTTTAATGATGCGGATTCAAATTTACATGATGATGAACTTAGTCAAAATCTAACAGATGATGATAATGAATTTATGTTAAATATTAAAGAGGGAATAACTCAGCTAACATGTATTAAAACAATTAGATAAAATTACATATGTTTATTTTTCTTATTATTTTTATTAGTAATAGCATAATTAAGTATTTTTTAGACTAAGAGAGTAATTTCGTTGACTTACTTTGTGTTATCCAAACATACCCTTACTTAAAGAAGCCATTGTGTCATAATGTACTTCCTATCCTGGGCAATTTACAAGAAAACACTTTTTTTTTTAATAATTACAGAAATGGGCCAACTTTTTGATTATTTATTGGAAAGGGTCGAATTCCCCAAAAGTGCTTCCACGTTAGCGCGATGTCAGGTGACATGTTAGCAAAATGCTCCTCCAGGGTTGCGTTTTGCCCTTTTTTTTATGGTTAGAATTTTTTTTGCATTTAGTGTTAGTGTTTAGGGTTAGGGTTTTAAGGTTTAGGGTTATGGTTTTTAAGAAAAATAAATAAATAAATTAGGGTTTTGGATTTTGGATTACTTAATTAAATTAATTATTAATTAAAAAATAAATTAGATTAGGGTTTAGGGTTATTAATTAAATTATGAATTAGTTTTTTTAAATAATTTTGTGTTTAGGGTTACAAAAAAAATACATTAGCAATAAAAAAATTTCTACAGTAGTTTCTGAAAAAATAAATTAGAGAAGACGTATCTGAAAAAATAATTTTGAGAAGACGTTTCTGAACAAATTGTGTCAAAAACGCTTCAAGCAGGATGCATGTCAGCAAAAGTACTGAAAAAAGCTCCCACGTGGGCACTTTTTTTTTACAGTAGTTTATGAAAAAATAATTTTGAGAAGATGTTTCTGAACAAATAGTGTCAAAAACGCTTCAAGCAAGATGCACTGTCAGCAAAAGTACTAAAAAAAGCTCCCATGTGGACGCTCTTTTTCTACAGTAGTTCCTATTTGGCCTAAGGCTATATATGAGCCAAATTTTATTCTCAGGATGCGTAAGTTACAGCAAAAAAAATTAGAGACGCTAAGCAGAATAGAAATTGAAGATGAGTGAACGTATTAATGATGTTATTTACTATAGTGGTGAGGTCCGTCACACCGAGAACGACGTTGTTTTTTTATCGAAGAATACAGTGCTACTGGTTTTTAACCAGAACATAGATTTGACAAAACTTCGTAAAAGAATTAGGCGTAAAATATTCGGAACGACGCCAATGAAAGTTTTGTCTATTAGGTATTGATTTTGTGCTTTTTTTGATCCCGTGACATATAACTCGTTCGACATTAAAAGTGCTCGTAGCTTGGAGGCAATGGTGTAAACTCATCTCACTATTGGATCACCCTATATTGAGTTATATGTACATTTTTTTTTGCTAAATGATGTATTTGCGACTTTGACATCTACTGCTATTAGAGAGGAATACACGACCCCTGCCCAACACTCCGTTAGTGGGTTGCAAAACACAAAAGCGCCTGTGTTTGGTAGCAGTATGGAATACACAACCCCTACACAACATGTAATACCCCAAAAATTTTTACAGTAAAATATTATCCGTGATATAGTAAAATAAGGAAATAAAGTGACAAAAAAGGAAATTTTGGGTTAGGAAATTTTGGGTTATGTCAATATTGGGAAGTATATTATGATATATTAATTCAAGAAAGGACTAAATTGCAAAGATGAGAAAAGTTTTGTTGCACAAGAGTAAATATTCAAAATTTAATAGGTTGAAGTATAAATATAAAAAAGTTGAAGGACTAATGGTGCAAATATTTTAAGGGTGGAATGATCTAGAAACCAAGGAAAATTGATGAATTAAGACCAAATTGAATAGGTGAAAAATTATTAGGGACTAAATCGTAATTTTACCAAATTAAGTGATGACTCAAGGATGGAATTCTAAAAGATCATGAAGGGCGAAATGGTCAATTAGTAAGAGAGAGAATTCTAGAATGTAATGATTATGTTGATGATATTTTAAATTAATTAGTTAGATAAATATTATTTTATTAATAGTTTTATGAGATATTTATTATTATTATATTATTATTTATTTAGTATAAAAGGAGGGAAAGATGAAGAATTATCATCATCTTTCCTTTCCCATGCAAACCAACGTAAGAGAAGAAGAAGAAAAGAAGTTTTTTTTTTTTTACAATTTAGTTCTTCCACCAAAAATTCATTATTTTCACCTAAAAATTGAAAGAATTTCCATAGCCATCAAGAGATAAAGATAGCAAGGAGATGATGGGGAGCAAGAATATCAAGTTGGATTCAAGAAATAGAAGCTGGAGGAGAGAGAAAAATCAAGTTAAAGATTGAAGTCAATAAGAAAAAGTAAGAACATCAAGATTTCAATATATTTTTAAGTTTAATATTGTTGAAAAAACATGGAATTGATGTTGATTTAGAGTTTTATTATACATGGTCTTATGTTCTGGTCATGTTAGTGAAGAGAAAATAAGAGAAAGTGATGAGAAATAGTGTAGAAAAAGAAAATAAGGGTGTTATAAACATGGTAATTAATATCTTGCACTAAAACAGTTCTGGACAGCAGCAGTAGTCTAACTTTAAAAAATCACCAAAAATTGTAGAAATCGAATTATAGAATGAATAAAATATTAAATTAAATATTATTGAGTCTAGTTTCTTATAGAAGAAATTATGTAAGAAATGGAATTGTAAATCATGAGATATAATAAATTTTGTGAGACAAGGTCAGAATGATTTCGGGTTCCCCTGTTATAACTTTGTAAAATCATAAAAAATTGATAAAAATAATTATGGGCTTAAATTTATATTTTTAGAATCATAAATGAGTCTATTTTCAATAAAAATAAACAGGAACATCATTCAAATCCTGTACGAGGAGATAATTAACTTTTATTGAAGAAGGGTTAGAACTATCAGATAGCAGAACAGGGGTAAATTTAAAGAATAAACTGTACTTATTGGCTGAACCAAAAATTCTAAAAATTTTATGGTAAGAAGATATATGAGTCTAATTTTATGGAAATTTATATTATCTTAATTTGGAGTTCTTTAGCTCCAGATATAAATAATTTAGTGACTATGACATAGATGGACAACTTGAATATTCATAAAAGTAAATAATAAAGATTATAAATAATGTTACTTACAAGTGTGTTATATACATTAAGGGTGTGGAATGGAGAGGAGGAGAAGGAAAATATATATATGAATATTCAGCTAGCATGGCTAATTTGCATGTTTTAGGCTTAAGGACTAAATTGAATAAAAATAAAACTTCAGGGGTAATTTTGTAAAAATATCAAAAATGACCAAATTGAAGGGAATGAATTGTTTTATTATCTAAATTAATAAATTGAATGAAATTATCAATTTAAGATCAGGTGAAAATTCGGAAAATGGTAAATTACCAAAATGCCCCTGAATCTTGATATTTCTGCAATTTCGCCAAGTAAGTTCGTATAACTTAAATTATATTTTTAAATACTTAAAATGTATGTTATTGATGTGATTATGATTTAAATATTCCTTGTATGAAAATTGATGAAACATTGATATATTTGATAATAAAGGGAAGAAATCCTGGTTAAACGAAAAGGAATTGACGGTAAAAAGGATCTAGCCCGGACGAATGATCCTATCCTGATATAGCCCTCCTGAAGAATACGTGTAAAATGGATTTAGCCCGGACGGGTAATCCGAATTAGGGTCTGAATTTAGCCTGGACTGGTAATTCAGATCCAAGCTCATTAAAGTAATTGTCGTTGCAGAGGATTTAGCCTAGACTGGTAATCCCGACAATGCTCTATGAGTTTATATTACAGGGGATTTAGCGTGGACTGGTAATCCCACTGTAAGGATGAGGTTCGCGGAAGTGTGCTCATTGATATGAAATGTGTAAGACCATGGTTGAAAGGTACCATGGCAACCTGATATGAAATGAATAAGACCATGTTTGAAAGATACCATGACAACATGATAGAAAATGAGTAAGACCATAGTTGAAAGGCATTATGGCTTCATGTCAAAGATAAATAAAACCGTGGATGGGATACGCTATGCCATCTATTGAACAATTGATTTTCAGGTAATATGTATCAGATGACGAATGGTTATATGAAATGGTTGTGTGAAATGTTTACAAGAACTGGTTATATGGAAACATATATACAACATAGTTGTATGAAATAATTATGAAAATAGATAAACCTAATAAATATAAGTACATGGAATATAATTCATGTTAAGTTTGATATAAACTATTACCGGAATAAATATACATAAAATATATGGAAATGATGGAGCATGAAATATTGATATAACGAAATGAATGATATATGCTTATAAAGAAACGGTAAGAGCATGATATGTTGTACATATGTTTATCTTTGATATGTTGATACAAGAAAATTATGTAAGTTAAGACTATTATTAAACTCAAGTGATATATGTCCGGAAAATAGGTATATCAATGTTGAAGTTATATGAAATATGTACAAATATACTAACAATGTTGTTGTTTGATGCTTAGACAAGTGCCAAGCTATTGATTGAATGGTAACATGTTTAATTATAAGGAGCATTGAAATGGTAAGTACTTAGATGAAAATATAATTTAAGATTTTGTGAATTTTTTTCTATGATCCCGATTTAATTTTGGTTGGTTTTTAATGTGTATTTTGGGTTTCAAGGGCCCAATAGAAAGGTGTTATGATTATTTTCAAAATATGAATAATAAATGACTTAGAATTGTCTGAAAATGTTCAGTAAACTCCGATAATGCCTCGTACCCTATTCCAACAATGAATACGGGTAGGGGGTGTTACACAACACTTCGTCAGTGGATGGGACATACACCTTGGTGGGTCGATGTTTGATGCTAGAATACGTACTGGGGAATAACATTAACTTCTAGTGGTTGACAATCTACATCTAATTGGGAACGTTATGAAACGCCTAGAAGAAGGGATGATGTACTCCCTACGACGTCCACCGGTGAGGGGACCTCGTACGTTGCAGATGGTGGTGGGTTAGATAATAAGTCTAGTGTTGTTCCACCTCGAGAGCCCAGCCCCGATGGTGCAAAAGTTGTATTATTTTCTAAACCAGAGCCTATTCCAGCCGAACCTGAAGATATTGAAGGGGGTTCAGATCAAGAAGAAGATCCACAATTCAGGGCATATTCGCCTCCAGCCCACATGCATAATGTCGATCTTTCTGTAGATGATGCGTTAAAGCTTCTAGATCTACCACACAGAATGCGTGATCATACAAGTTCATTATTGGATTCGGGTGAATTGGAAATCGGTAATGAGTTTTCCAATAAGGATAGTTTTCTTGGTGCATTGAAATAATATAGCATCATGAATGGGGTTAACTACCACGTGGTTAAATTCAAATCCAATAAGTTTGATGCGAAGTGTGCAGTGCAAGAAGGTACATGTTCATGGAAAATCTATGTCTCATTGAGAAAGAACAAGGTTGTGACATATAAATAAGTACAAAGGTTTACATGTGCTGGAAATACAGTATTTAGGGTTTTTGAATAATATTTTTATTATGTAATGTTGCATTATTTAATGTACTTCGTTGACAAGTGTTTCACAAGATCATCCCAAGATGGATTCAGATATGTTAACTAGCTTATTACTACCGACGGTGAAGGCAGATCCCAGGACCTCAGTACCTGTCTTAATTGTCAATATTCGTAGCCAAATGAGGTACACGCCCTCTTACCGCAAGGCTTGGATAGCTAAGTAGAAGGCGTTGGAAAATATACATAGTAGGTGAGATGCTTTATATAATGAAATGTGGCAGTGGTATCAAGTGCTAAAGAGATACGTCTCGGGTTGCATAATAGACCTTGAAATGACACCTACGTACTATAATACGTGATATTAGTGACAGGTTTTAAAAATTTATAATTAATCATTCTTGAAACTAACTATTATCATGATAAAGGCAAGTGTACCTATCGAATAATAATATAGCTTTAGCAAGACCGGATTGTCGAACCCAAAGGAATCAAAAGTACTAGTAATTACTTTTTTTTATTATCTAGTCTAAAAATTAAGGGATTTGTTTATCTAAACTAATTAATTAAACTAAGGGTGCACAGAGAAAATTGGGGAAAAGTATTTGGGAAAACTCAACTAATTAAAACAATATCCAAGGAAAAATCCACCTAGACTTCACTTATTATTTGACTCTGAATCAGAGGATTTATTCATTTGACTTGATCTGTAGAAATCCCTAAGTTATATTATTATCTCTCTTGAGACTAATAACGTCTAACCCTAGGTTGATTAATTGAAATCTCTTTCTAATTAACATCCTAGTATTGCATTAACTCGATCTATGAACTCTCTTATTAGGTTTCACCCTAATCCGGCAAAATCTTGTCACCTTATCTCTAGGCGTGTAAACAACTTCGCTTAATTACGAAAAATGTACTTTCAGATAGGGACTTTTGCTCCTCTGAATAAGCGTATTAACTTGAATCAATATCCTGAAATATTAAAACAAGAATTAAGAACACATAATTAAGAACAAGTCAAATATTTATCATACAATTCAGATAATAATAACAAGATCCGTCTTAGGTTTCATTCCCCTTAGGTATTTAGGAGGTTTAGTTCAAAACTAAATAAGAAAACATCTGAAAAGAATAAAGATAACAAAACATAAAGAAAACCCAAAACTCCTAAAGGAAATTGAAGGGAGATCTTCAGTTTTGACGATGAATCCGGCTTCTGAGTGGATTAATCGACTTTCCTTGAGTAATTCCTTGCCTCCTACTCCGTGTCCTCCTTTCTAAGTGCCTCCTCAGGTGTTTAAATAAGGTTTAGAATGCCTAAGAGCCCTCAAAAGTGACCTTTTCCGAATAGGACTATACTTGGGCTCGACAAGGACATGCCCGTGTGCGATTGCTTTAGACCGTGATCAAGGTTGTTAAATAGGCATAGGCGTGTGGTCTACCCACGTGAGAAAGTCCAGGCCGTGTTGATTTCCCATGTTGACCCATTTTCTTCTTTTTTGGCCCGTTTCTCGCTCTTTTACTTTCCTACGCTCGCCTAAGTATAAAATATGAAATTAAAGGATTAGGAGCATCGAATTCACCAAATCTAAAGAGAAATCATCCATAAATGTGCTAAGCATGGGATAAAAATATGTATAAATTACGATTTATCATACTACAAAGACCAATTGCTTCGTGGATGCGAAGTGTTTAAACGTCTATTTTAGAGCTTTAAGCAATGTCGAGACGCATTTCTATACTGCAAGCCATTGGTACAAATTAACGATACCTTTATATTTGGTAGATATACCCATCGGCTATTGCTAGCTGTGGCACAAGATAGTAGTGGGAGAATTCTTCCAATTGCGTTTGCAATAACACCGGGAGAGTCAGCTAACGACTGAGATTTCTTTCTTTCTAGGTTTAGGAGGCATGTCTGCCCTCAACCTGATATCTGCGTTATATCGGATCGGGGCACTGGAATACTAGCCAGAATTGAGCGACAGGGAAGCCTATGGTATCGCACACACCATCGTTATTGCCTAAGGCACGTTGCGTCTAACTACTATGGGCAATTTTGATCTACAAGCGAAAAACGACAAGTGACCAACATGGGTATTTAATCTCTATTAATATAATTTTGTTTGTAATATTGAATTTATTCTAAATGGAATAGTGGTATGTAATTTTCGCTATGAAATTATATTGGCAGGGTATGAGATAAGTAAGGATCGTTTTCATGAGATGTTGGAAGTTTTGCGTTCAGTTAACGAAGAAGGCGCAGACTACCTCTGTAACATACCTTTCGAATAGTGGACACAAGCATACGACGGCGGCTACGATATGGTCATATAACCTCAAACCTGGCTAAATGCATAAATTATGTTCTAAAAGAAACGCGTCATTTGCCGATAACATCGGTTGTATGAGAGACATATTTTTGTTTAGTAGCACTATTTCCAAAATGAACAGCGAGTTATGAATGCTAAATACAGGGAGGCCATGTATGGTGCAGGAATGTATTGCAAAAAATTAACAAGGCGAAGGCGCGGGCGAACACCATGCACATAATGTGTCACGGTCGAGACAACCTATGGTTTCGTGTGACGGAGTTTGATAGACTGCACCAAGGTATTACTGGCGGGCAATATCGTGTACGCTTGAGAAATAGGACTTGCGAGTATGGGAGGTTTGACGCATTTCATTATCCATGCGCTCATGTAATTGCAGCTTGTCAGTATTTCCGTCTGGATCCCATGAGCTATGTCGATGAAGTGTAAAAAATAAAATACATGTACAACGTGTGGAGACATGTATTCTCACCGGTCTCAGATAAACATAAATGGCCGTCTGTATCACTTGCTCCGTTTAAGTTGTTATCGGATAAAAAATTACATCTCAAATCAAAGGGTCGACCTTACTCGAATAAAATACGTATTAATATAGATATCTGAAAAACAGCCAACCAACAGAAGTTGTGCGGATGGTGTAGGAACCCATGCCATACAAGTCGATAATGTCCAAATCGAAATAACTGATAGTTGTTGTAATAAAACTATGTTGCATTATTTATATTTTATTAAAAATATAAAAATATTCAAAATATTGCTTTATTTAAAAGAACTTCTATTTTATTAAAAATATAAAAGTAAATTATAATTAATTTCTTCAAAATAACTTTTATTTTATTAAATGAAACAATACAAAAAAATTTGTACAAATATATTAAAAAAATCAATGTTGGTGCCGGCCAGATTCAGTGCCACATGAGGCTTGTCGACGGTTGCGCATTGAATTCCTCCTTTGTCCAGCATCCGGCGGGGGTTGTAGTTGCTCCAGCTGGGATTTTGGTTCTTCCGGCATGAGATCTGGTTGTGGGTGTTAGGAGGATGAAACACCTTGATAGAACAATGAATGTGGAGGTGTTTGTATCACCCATGGCGAAGGTGTTTGAATCCCATAAGGCAATGGGGATTGGTAAAAGGAAGAGCTCCCTGACTGGTCCTCGTACTATCCCTCATGCGACGGTGGCCTATAAATCGACGGCCCACTCTGAGTAATCCAGAATAAAGATGAACCGGGTCATGCATTCCAACCTGCCATAGAACTGGAAAAAGGAAACATATAAGAGTTATGATACATAAAAGGGCTAGGATACGCACCTGGCATATTCTGAAAAGAATGTGATGTGGGTGTCGTCGGTTGAAGTGTTGGGCTCGGTGATTATGTGGGCGCTGTTGATGGGCCTAGTGATTGTATGGCCGCTGTTGATGGGCTTGGTAATTGTGTGGGCGCTATTGATGAGCTCGCGTTGTCATCCATTCTTCTTGGATTTAAAAGGCCCCGTCGTTCCCTTTCAACACGAATTTGCCGTCGCCTCTCATCTTCCGACAATAAATATGGCTTGTCATGGATCCTAAACCATGCCATATATTCTGGTACGCACGCTAACTCTGGAACGATGATCGGTTCCCGAGTAGGTATGTAATCATATCGATTTTCCCACATTTCGATATATGTTGACTAATATATCAGCCAATTCATATGCAACTACCGTAAGTTGATTTCGTACTCATCATCGAGCACTTCAGGTGCCACGAGAATCGGTTGTCGGAATTCAAATTGCCGCAATACTCTATCTGACTGGTGCATCTCCACGATGGCATAGTTGACCAATGAGACCTTCACATGTCAAATGTTTGAATTTTGAAAGTATTCATCCGGAATTACTGCCCGAATTGCCGAATCCTCGTATGGTGTCCATTGAAACTATATAAACATGATAAAAATATTAGTTATATACATAATACTAAATACTAAATACTAAATACGAATCGACTATTTTATTATGTATATCTATTTTATTTAATACTTACTTGTGCTTCCGACCGTTGATTTAATAGAAGCCGTATATCTTTAAGAGATGTAGGTAATCCAACATAACTTGTCGAACGGTTCCACCTAATTAAATAAATTTTTAGCATACGATTATATTTTAAATCTACTTAATAATTGTAAAATTTAATTTAAAATTTACCTCGTTATGAGTGGGAATGTATATGGGTAATCTACTTGATGACGTAAAAATAGAGAGCGAAATTGTGACCATGATTGCAGTAGTGATAGGCAACCTCCGATTTTGGCTTTATTCGATCGCGTCGCCTCACACATCTCCCGGTATAATATTACCAACACGGCAGACTTTCAACTAAATTCATTAGCTACTCTAAAATTAACGAGTTTTAGCAGCCGTCTTAGATGTACGAGGTTTCGTGACAAGTCCTGCATCAGATAACCTCTAATTATCTCAAGAATGTATGTCTGAACATATCGTATTCTTTCTAGTTCAGTCGAATCATTATCTGGTTCAGGGAATTTGTCTCGTAACCAGCACATCTCGATCCAACCTCTGTTAATATTATCCGGAATAGCACCCAAAAGCTCGTAGCATACGGCTCCCCAATCAATAGATTAAGTGAACCCTGTGACTGCGTACCCATCCACCGACAATCCCAATTGTAAATGCACGTCTTCTAGAGTGATAGTACACTCTCATTATAGAAAATGGAATGTTTGCGTCTCGGGTCTCCACCTATCCCAATTGCAAATGCACGTCTTCCAGAGTGATAGTCCTTTTGTTCTTTTCATATTTTCTTTCAATAAAAATTTCATTCCCATTATATTTATTTGCTTTTCCTCAAAAACCATGAGCCACTGAATCTATTTAGCCGAAAGTTGTCAAAATTCCCCAAAAAAGGTTCTTGAGGCTTAGAATCCGTACTTAGCCTTGTCGATGAATATTCATCGTTTCTCCGAATTATAGGGTTGACGCTTCCTTCCATGTCCCTTAAAAAGTGATCTTTTTAACATGTGCAAAGGCGGCCGCTTTGTATGTTTTAGAAAGATTGCACAGTCGGTTCGTTAGCTTACTGCGTCAGAGGTTGGCGAGCCCAAGAGACAAAATGGCGTGAGATTCGTTGTTGAGAAATAATGATTTAGCACAAGATGATCCCACAAAAGCGATTGTTGGCTAGAGTCAGGTTCTGCTAAAATTGTAAGTCTAAATTCTTAGAGCTGGTGGTCGTAAGCGTCCTCTTTCACTATAACTGGCTTATTCTGTTAGACAAGGATCACCTAAAAGCCGAGGATTAAACCCAAGGCAGATCGAGACAACTGAAGGTTGAAATCTCTCCATAAGAACACATTTTCCTTAACTTTATTTATTTCTATTATTTTTAATTTTCGAAATTCCAATCAAAACTTTTAATTCTGTTTTTTTTCTTTTCCAGTTACGCAGGTTTTTTTTGGCACGATTTTAACCAAGATTTTGAGGAACAAGTAATTGTGCAAATCCGGTCCCTGAGGATTTGACCCTACTTCCCTTATACTATTATTTTTATTATTTTCAATATTTTATAGGGATAGGATATTTTTAGTGCTCTTGACGACGGCATCGTGTCCCTTGAGGAGCGTTTTGCTGACATGTCACCTGACATCGTGTTGGCGTAGACGCGCTTTCGGAGAATTCGAACCTTTTCGATAAATAATCAAAAAGTTAGTCCATTTACGTAAATATTAAAAAAAAGGCTTTATCTTGTAAATTGCCCTCCTATCCTTTTTCAGAAGGAATTGCTCTGTATGAGTTGGATTGTACTGTTTGGTTTAATTTTGGTTATATTTCAAACAGTTAAAGCCTTCTCTTATCAAGACAAGGTAGGGAGAATGCAAGAACATATGCTTATGTTACATTTTGTTTGGAATTACAGTGCTCGTGTTACTATGGCTTTTACATCTAAAGGGACTTTTTGATCCGTTTATGATTGGCTGGAAGATAATTTTGGGTTTGATGATCAGAAAGCCAGAGATATATACAGGCACACTTTGGTATTGGCCAATCCCACATGCATGCCAGAAAACACATTAAAGCCAAGCACCACAAACATGATTCTCGACATGAACGAAATGGCATTCACCATGAGCACCAGCACAACCATTCAGAAAAGGACACCGATTATTATCATTATTATCTGCATCATATTAGCAAGGACAAGCACAAACTTAGACGTGTTAAAAGTTCTAGCATTGTTTGGCAGGTCCATCTGGAAAGGAGAAAAATGACGATGTTGGGAAAAACAAGCATAGAAGGGCAATAGGGACTACAGAAGAACCATTGAAGATAAGATAGTGGACACCTAGATGAAGTCTGAGTTCAGATTTGGGAAGTTCGATCATAGTTGCGTGGCTGAAAATTTGCCTCGTTTTTTCCTCATTCATTAGAGGGAATTGTGAAGTTCCTTAAGGTTCCTTAAGTAGAATTCTTAGAAAAAACTAATATTTAGGAGGGAAAAGATAGGACAGGCTTTAAACATGTACAATATTACAAGTTAGACCTGTTACCCCAAATTCTCGTTCTTTTTTCTCTTTTTTTTTTCTCAAGTGTATGATGCGATTAAGAAATTCTTATAGGAGGCATTGGTAAAACCATGATTTAGTCTGTTGGAAAAGTGACAAATATAATGAACTCTCTATTTTCTAAAATTTTCTACAACATATCGATAACTGTTATCCTCTTCTGCAGTCCAAGGAAAAAGCAACAGTGAATGGTAAAATGCAAAGTTGTAATATTTTGTTGTTTGCTTCTTAGCCAGGTATTTTGACTTGGCTTGACATTGGTTTCTGCTTTGTTTCAGTGAAGTTACTCCATTCTAGTTTTCTCCAGGAGCTGAATGTGAAAGCCATCTGGAAACTGTAAACCTGGAGTTCGGAGTACATTTCCCCCTTTGATTGGTTTCCACCTGAAAGGATGAGGATCTAGATGAGTTTCTTTCTCTTGATCTTCACAAAAGTGTACTGAGCAGTTATAAAACATTTTGTAGTTTGTAGCAGCATTCTTTTACCTGTATTTTGTAACCAGGCAATGGAGAAACACAGCCATCTGTACTTTAGTGAAGTCTGTTCCGACACAAAATCTCATGCCACCACCAAATGCCATGAAATTCTTTGAGGCTCCATTTATTTCTGTTCCCTGCAGTTATGTGGTTCAAAGTAAAATTTCTGTGGATTTTGTTTTAGAAATTAATCTTGCAGGTTAATAAGGATACAGTTTCCAGTATTCACCCACCTCCCATCTTGATGGATTGAAGGTGAGCGGATTTTGGTATTTTGCTGGATTCAGATGCACAGCTGGGGGACAGACCATTACTGCCCAACCTGCTGGAATGGTATATCCTGCATTATTATCAAATTTTATTTGTTAATTTTCATATTTATTGAATGGCTAAAACTTGTTTATAACAATTGGAGAGTGGGTGAATCATTTTAATGTCCACCTTTGAACTGGATTTCCCTTAGTGTTTTTCTGAAGATTCCTGGAACTATATTTGCCAGTCTAACTGTTTCATTGATGAACTGCATGCAAGTTGCACTTTTCAGGTGGAAATAAACACCCTTATGAAAATTGATAAATGCTATTAGAAGTATGAAGTAGTACAACTCTCTCACCTGGAAGGTATATCTCATTGACTTGTATTCTTTCCATGTAAGTCCAGAGTTGGTATTTTCCCGGTTTCGTAGAATTGCCTCGTGCTCATCCTGGAAGGTGAAAACACTTAAGTCTGTTTGGTAGGAAGAGGATTTTGCAGATAAAGGATTTTAGCTAAAATAATTTCACATACTGTTAATGTGTTCAGCACTGAAGGGTTGTCCGAAAGGAATTTAACAGCTAAAGTTAGAGCTAGGGACGTTGTTTCAAAGCTGGCAAATAGTAGCACAAACATCAAATCCAGAGCTATTGCCTCTGTGAGTATTGTTCCCTCTTTCTGAAGTTCTTCAAGGACGAAATCGAAAAAGTCACTTTGGTGTTTCCTCGGCATAGACCGCCTTTCATTTAGCAAGTCCTTCAGCATTTTCATTGCATTTTTTCTTCCCTGTATAGAAAAACCTTCAAGAGTTAACACAAAAAGAAGACAGGCTCATGGAGGCATATTTTCTAACTCAGGGGAGCCTGATTTGCTTCATGAATAAAAGAATTTCCATGCCAACTTGTGTTTTGGAGATTAGTCTTTAAAGTTACAGACATTGATTTTTACCATGATGGCTAACTGATGCTAGTGATAAATTGGTACATATAAAACATTATTGTACCTGTAAACATTTGTGATAAGCTGTTCCAGGAATATTCAACGGAAAGGAGATTAAACCCTGGATGAATGCAACAAAGTTCTCCCTTAGATTCTCCGGGGAATTGTCTTGGTCATAACTTATCAGCTTTTTGGCTGTCAGATCAAATATCATCTGCAAAAGAGACCAAGTTATCATTTTAGACTTGACCAGAAACTTTAGACGGATGATGAACCATGAATGAGGTAATATAAACGTGAATTACACTAGCAGTTGCTTCTTTTAATTCAATAGTTTCTTGACTTGACCAGCTTTGCAGCCTTCTGCAAGCTGTGTTCTCAACTTCAGGTAGCATCCTTTTGAGGCTTTCAGGACCGAAGAGGTTAAGCACCATATTCTTCAGGTACTTATACATGAAACCATGTAATGAACCTACATTCTGACGTCCAAATATCTCTGTGAATGTATCAGGATACCAGCTCTGAAACAGTTGGCCCTCTTGCAGGAAGATGAAATGGTTGAGATCCGGGTCAGTCGACACAATTACCGGTCGCCCCACTAAGCTAGTCTTGAATATTGGCCCATACCTGTAAGTAACACCAACAATCAACATGTTAAGA
This sequence comes from Gossypium arboreum, assembly GCF_025698485.1. Classification (NCBI taxonomy): domain Eukaryota; kingdom Viridiplantae; phylum Streptophyta; class Magnoliopsida; order Malvales; family Malvaceae; genus Gossypium; species Gossypium arboreum. The sequence continues at coordinate 115,379,131 of NC_069081.1, read as the reverse complement.
ATGGAAGGAGATCTACAAAACATCTTCTAGCAATAAAAGCAAAGAGTGACGGAGATTGATATAATTTTTTTTTACCTTTTCATCCTCGCTTTGACAAAGGGAGGAATATCGAAAGTAGTGTTGGAGGTGAAGAACTGAAGAGTCTCGCCAACAAGTGGGAACCCCATTGAACCTGGTGGAAGTTTACCATTACATCTAGGATTTCTCCATTTGTTAACCCAATGTGTGATGCAGATAAGGAGCAAAGTTACAATGCACATTAACACCAACATCTCTTACACAAAAAGAAATATATAATATCCTTTGATTGATCGAGGAAAGCAGGCTATAAACGCAGGTACTGGTTTTTATAAAGAAAATAGATGTTGAAGTAAGAAACGTGGGAAGATAGAATCGACAGATAAGAGAAGAAAATGCCGAAATGTATGTATGTATTGCATGTATCTCCTGCTTCTCATCAACTATGAGAAAAGCTCATGCTTATATAGGAAGGCAATGCATTGCATACAACTGTACTCAAAATGAATTTAATTAATTAATTATAGTTTCCTCATCACTTTTTTTTTTTTTTTTTTGAACTTTAAAGATAGCATAAAATGGAATATAATATATGAGTTAACTCTGTCTGTCTGTCTGTCTAGGAACTGTTCATTACTATTTTGTCAACGGTCTCACCAGTTGAAAGATAGAGAGAGAGAAAGCCTAGCATGATTTTAGACCCTTAGAAGCTAACACGATGCTTCCCGATATCTCTTTCTATTTCTTCATCTAGTGGTTGGATTTTCATTATTTTTTTCCTCCCCCTTCAATGGTAAAAGGAGCTTTAACATGAAAAACTGAAGGAGCACAAGGCTGAATTTTAGCCTTTTTTAAGGAAGAAATTGGAACAACAGAAAGGGAAACTGTAGGTTTGAGAGGATCGATGGAAGTTCAAAGGAATATGTCTGACCAAACCAAGTATCTTATCACCAATCTACATTAAATCATTAAATATCAAAAAGAACAAACAAAAAGAATCTAATGGCTTCTTTGAAATAGTCTTAAAATCTAAGCTAAATTTTCCCAAATGTACAGCAACATCTAAATTTGAGATCTCCTGTAAATTCTAATCTCATATTATTAGATCCCAATGTAAAAGACCCAATCTTAATGCATACATCACTAAGATTTCGAATGAAGTATCTATGGATATGCATGCAACTACTGTGATCTTTTTGTCTAACTCTAAACCATTTCATGCTTACCAAAACCAAAAAAGAAAAAGAAAAAAAGGCAAAAAATTGAGACTAGTTAAAGCTAAGGTAATTATTCAGGTAAACCAATTATCAATACATAGAGCACCGGCCCACATGGCCATTGAGCCACGGACTGAACTCCCCCATGCAAACTAAAATGACTACTACTACAATGTAGGTAGGTTACTGTGAGAGTTTGTTTGACCATTCATTATATGCGTTTTGTCACAATGATGTAGGACAAAATTCCGTTTATAGGCCACAGGGGGAATGGAATTCATGATGTGTTTTACTAATTAAAACAATTGTATAGGCACGCTTGCTCGAAACATGGACTTTTGTTTACAGCTGATTTTGAGATGAAATATTCATTTCTCTTATTTTCAACTTGGGATATATCATGTTATTTAAGATTTATCCATGAGAGATTCTCCATTTCTTTCATTAATTAAAACAGGAAAGGGGAAAGCCTACTGCCACTGCACTGCCGATCAAGCATTGTGAAATACTCCCATTTCAGTTAACTCAATCTAGTATTGTACAACTCAATTAGGGACTTTTGGAACATCTGGCATGAGGAAACTTTCTTCTTCTTACCAATAAAATCTTCTACCATTTTGCATACATTTAAAGCATCATATCAAGTTGAGGGATCTTAAGTTGCACCGCATAGTTTCATTGTTTCTTTTTTCCAAGTCAAGTTACAAATTGGGATAATTAGTGTCCTCATCTTTTTTATGGTCTGAGTTTAGTCTTATTTTGATTTTATTTGAGTCAAAAATGATGTTCAAGTAAAGTCCTTCTAACAATATCAATTTTAATAGTTGAATTAAATAATTAAAGTAACAATATGAATTTGGTGGTGGAGTATAGGCAAAGAGAAAGGACCAAATCTTTTTGGTGGGTAACTGCACAAATAAACAAAACCAAACAGGATCTTCATTTCTTTCCTTCTAAATTTCCATCTGATTACAATCTTTTTTCTTTTTTCTTTCTGGTCTTATCATTGGACGGCTATGATTATTTTATCTGAAGCTATTTGACTCCTTGATTAGTTGGTGACTCAACTCAACCATTGTCTAAGGGAAAGACGGTTATGATGCTGCTAATTACAGCAGGCTTGTATCCTATAGGATCCCTGGAAGATTTTTTTTTTTTTTTGCTTTTAGAAAATGAATTCAAATGCTGCTTTGCTTAAAAAAATTTGTATGAAGTTAATTCAATCAATCACTCGAATGCAACGTTAAGGAAACTATTTATCTTGCCAAACATAACACACAATGTGTATTTATTTATATTTAAAAATAAAAAAGAAACACTATATTGCGAAATTAGTTTTAGGTTTGTGGGATGTTTTTTTTATGCAATTACTTAAATAATTCAGTTATAATATTATTATAAACTAAGCATTCAAAATGCTGCATTTGGGCATTCAAAATACAATATATTTGCATGTAAAAGTTTTAGATAATATGTATATAGCAATAATTAATTAAATTAAATTAGTAATATGTGTTTGTTTATCAACTTAGAGGTGCTCATGAATCAGGTTGGGCTAGGTTTGGACCGGGTTTATACATGATATTGACATATTTTATGCTATCTCAAACTCGGCTTGACCCGAAATATGGGCTTAAATTTTTCTCAAATTTGCCCATATTTGCAAAAGACTAATCCAAACCCATTTTAAACCCACCTATATTATTTTTAAATTTTTAAAATGTATATTTATATTATATTATTTTAATATTTAATAATTTTATATATTTTTATTTATTGAAATATTTTATATAGTTATCTTAACATTATTTTAATGTTTACATTAAAGTAGTATTTTATTTTTAGTACAAATTTATTTTTTTAATGTTTCTAAATTACATTATATAAAGTATTATAAACTTTAAAATGACTCGGACCTGGCTAGGCCAGGCTCAAACCTTAAATATTCAAACTCAAACCAAATTTTTTTTACTCAAATCCATTTTTCAAATCTTATATTTTATTAAAATCCTTTCAAAATAAGTACTGTAGCCCATTAACAAAGTGTAAATAAATAATGTTGCATAACCCATAAAATCTTAGAGGGCAAAACACAAATCGATGTACAATACGTCACTATCAATACTCGACAAATGCCACTTTGGGCTAAGGACACTAATATAATCAACCGTCACTTATAAGAAGAAGGATCTTCAATATTAAATATGAGATAATTACAAAAAGAGGGTCAGTTGATTTGGAAATCCATTTTGGTCATCCTTTAGTTTTTATGTAAATAATTATTGACAGTCGAAGCAACTAACAAGATAGGTTTTGCTTAGTGATGATAGATGTCCTAAACTTCTAATAATTATGTAATTAAATGTCTGTAGTAATTTATTTTTATTCTAGATTGATTTAAAATTTTAATTTAATCTTTTATAAATACAGTGATTAGATATTAAATTAAATAAAATAAATTTTAGAAGAAACGATTTATTACAAGAAAATTAAAAGAAACAAACGAGGAAAATAAGACTGTTATATCTGAGGCTTGTCTATACGTCCAATTCTAATGTCCGACCTCCATATTACAAAAATAAAACATTAATGACTTTAAATATAATTTAAGTATAACGATATTAAATCAAAATAAATTTAAACATAACCCAAATAATTTCTACAAAATAAAACTAAAATATAAACGCTTAAAATCCTAAAAGCCTTACAAATATACTTGTTTTATACAAAGAAAGTAGTTAGTTAATCAAAGCAAGAAGGTGTGGAAAAGTGATCGATGGCGTGCGAGAAACCCCATATTGATGCCCTAGCAAGCAGCAGGAGCACATGACCATGGCTTGCCTTCTCAATTATGGAGCCTTCAACACCAATCAAATTCCACGTTCTCCTTTCTCATCGTCTATCTCTTCGCTTTGCTTACGCCGTAAATTTTAGTTTTTGGGGTTTTATGTTATTTAAATTCCATTTACGTACTTAAAATAAAATTTAATATTATGATGATTCGTATTTTAATTATTTTTCATATCATATTTATCTTATATTTATAGTTTTTTAATGTATATATATTCCATTTAATTACTTTAATTAAGTTTGAATTGATTTATTTAAGAATTACGTTTTTAAGTTTAATTCTAAAATCTATTTAATATTTTCAAGAGTTTAGATAAAAGTATTAAGCTTAAAAATAAACTTGAGCACTAAAATCAAGCCCTTTAAAATACAGACCTAATCCAATATTTCATGCTAGAGGTCAGCTTGACTTAACTCTGTTTTAAGTTTGTAATATATTTTTTTATGTATTATTTTATATCATATAAAATTCAACACATTATGTCATAATGTAAATATTAAAAATATATTATAACAATCAAGAAGATGTTGGTTCGAGTGCATTTAAAAGTATATTATCTTTCAACTTAAAATTTGATGTTTACACGAAATTTAATAAAAAATATAATGGTGGTAAAATGATGTTTGTATGTAGAATTACTAAATACTAAATAAATAAAATTTAAAATATAAATATGTGTGGACTTAAATAGGTTGGAGTTAATAATTTACAAATATAAGTAAATTTTGATAAAATTTCAGGCTCCATTTGTTTCATATAAAAGTTTTTACGGAAAATATTTTTTAACTTTTTTTTTTTATGTTTGTTTCATATAAAATAGGATGATTAATGTAAAACATTTTTTAGTCAACGTAAATTTACCTCCTTATTTCAGTAAAATATTTTACCAAATTTTTTTCGATAAGACATGTTCCAAATTGATAAGATTCTGTTCGCTATCTTCACTATCGAAGAAACAAAAATGGGAAGCTTTCAGAGCAGCAAAAGTGAAGCTGTCTTCACTGTCGAAGAAACAACCCATTCGACACCTCTCCCTCTCCGATGACAATAACTCAAGTAAGGATATCATCTTTTCTTCAACCTCTCTGCAGTAAAAGAAGCATTTTTCATATATCTAAGCCCCTTTCTACTATTCTGCATTTTTAAGCTTGTCTCTGCTTCATGATCTGCATTTCTATTTTTCTTCAAAGTTGTTGTATTTTACCATTTTTCGTTCTTCATGTTTTACGATTTTGATTGTTTTTAATTTATATATTCTAGCTTAATAATTGAGTAATATTATATATTTAATTTGATGTATTTATTTATAAATAAATCATTACAATATATACAAAAATCATGTCAAATATAAAATTATTGATATAAAATAAATTTAATTAAACAATGAAAATAAGAAAATCTAAAATGTATTTTTTTAATTAAAATAACTTTTATGAAATATTTTTAAAAATCTGCCAAATAACAGAAAATATTTTACATAAATTCATCCAAATAAAAAAAATACCAACTTTTTTCGGAAAAGTAAGTACCTTTTTAAAAATCATTTTAACAAAACCATTTTCAATTAATTGATCAAATATATATGCTTTTAATACCATATATGGGTGACGCCAGGTCTGGCCATGTTGATGTCTAGTTTGAACCATATTATTCATTGGACTAAATTTGGGCTTGATCTATATCAATCAATTTGGGTCAACGTACAGCCCCAATACATGTTTCCTTTTTAAATCCAGGTCGTTGCAGCCTGCGGGCCTTCATAATTTATTTTCTTTTTATTAAATATATTAGTTCAAACACATTTATTATGTAGGTGAAAAATAATTTTTAAAATAATTAATAATAAAATTCATAAAAACATTTAACAAACTTTTGAATGCAATTTAAAGAAAAATATTGAAAATTTTTGTTGAGTTGTTCAATTTGTGACTCTTTTGAATTTGGTTTTATTAAAAAAATATTTAAGAAATATCCAATTATTTTTTATCCAGTTGATTTTTTTCATCGTTTATCTAATTAAATTGTTACCTCATTAACTCGGATAGGTAAATTTTTTAACACTTTTGAACTTTATTTTATTAAAATTATCTATTATTTTTCAAAAATTAATGCGGAATTAACCTGCCACATTAATTCTATCACAAATTTTACCTTGAAAGTACGAAAAGCATAAAGCTCAAAGGATTCCTGACTTTTCCTTTAATTATCGGATATGACTTTATTGCCGACCATTTTTACAAACATATACACATAAATACAATAATAGAGTTAATGCAGTTTTTTTTCCCCAATTGCTTTATTACTTCAATTATGATCATCATGTTCAATACAAGCTAAGCTATATTTTGAGTAAAGAAATTATAATTCATTTATAAGGACAAATACACCAAATTAATTATATTTGTAATCAATAATTGTCTCTACAAACACCAATCCTTTGAGTTTAATTCGATGGAATATTAGTTCAATTGATGTTAATGCTAGAGGACGTGAATTCAAATCCTTTTATTTATGGATTACGAAGAGACTATGAATAATTTTAAACATTATATTAAAAAAGAATAGATTTTTAACATGAAATCTAATGAAAAATAGATTAGCGAAAAAAAATTATAATAGTGACTAATTCATAAATTGGGCAAATTACCAATAAAAGCTCTTTTTTTAAAAATTTACCGAAATGGACGAGGTCAGAAATTATTTACCGGAATGGGCCAGTTTTTACAAAACGCGTCTACGTCAGCGCATTGTCAGGGGAAAAAGCAGGAAAATGTTTCCTCAAGGAAGCGCTTTCCCCGTGTTTGAACAGTAGCAACGGCTACTTTTTTTTACCGTTGGTAACCCCCCAGCAGTCCAAAAAAAAACTATAAACCCCCCACCCATTTCATTTTTTTCACACTTAAATCCTTTCAATCTTCAATCTTTCAATATTCTCTCAAATTTCTCTCAAATCTCTCAAATTTCTCTTAAATTCCTCTCAAAACTCTCGTTAATTTTTTCAAAAAAGCTCTAATTTTATTTTTTCTAAATTTATTTTTTAAAATAAAAAAATTTGATTTTGTCAGCAATGGCCGAATAATTAATTCGCTTCAATGATAAACACATATCCGTCCAACAAATGCAAATGATAAGTGTTAAATTTAATATTTAAATATTATTTAAGATTTTTGTCATTTATGCAAATTTAAATAATTTTTATTTTATTATTTCTTATAAAAGTCTGTAGATCGGATATTGTAATGTTATATCCGTAACATGACTGGTCTTCATCACCGTTGATAGAGGATTACCTACGGGAAGTGGATTTTTAGCACGTGGCGATGATAGGCCGGGGGTGCAAGTTGGACCCGAACTTATTAGTGCATTGATAGAAAGGTGGAGACCCGAGATGCACACATTTCATCTTCCATGTGGAGAGTGCACTATCACTTTGGAAGACGTGCATTTGCAATTAGGATTGCCGGTGGACGGGGACGCAGTCACTGGGTCCGTTCATTCTGCTGATTGGGGAGCGGTATGCTACGAGCTTTTGGGTACTATTTCGGATAATATTAAAGGAAGTCGGATCGAGATGGGCTGGTTACGAGACACATTTCCAGAGCCGGATGATGATTCTACCGAACTAGAAAAAATTCGATATGCTCGAGCATACATTCTTCAGGTAATTGGAGGTTATCTGATGTCGGACTTGTCACGAAACCTTGTACATCTGAGATGGCTGCTGAAACTCGTTGATTTTAGAGTAGCTGGTGAATTTAGTTGGGGGTCTACCGTGTTGGCAACATTGTACCGGGAGATGTGCGGGGCTACGCGACTGAATAAAGCGAAAATCGGAGGTTGCCTATCACTACTGCAATCATGGGCACGGTTTCGCTTTCCATTTTTATGTCCTCGAGTGGACCACCCATATACATTCCTACTCATAACGAGGTAAATTTTATATTAGATTTTACAATTATTACGTAGATTTAAAATATAATTGTATGCTAAAAATTTATTTAATTAGATGGAACCATTCGGCAAGTTATACTCGATTACCTACCTGTCTTGAAGATATACGGCTTCTATTAGAGCAACAGTCAGAAGCACAAGTAAGTATTAAAAATATATATATACATACATAATAAAATAGTGGATTCGTATTTAGTATTTAGTATTTTTTATTTAACTAATATTTCCATCATTTTTATATAGTTTCAATGGACACCATACGAGGATCCAGCAATTTGAGCAGTAATTCCGGATTAATACTTGCAAAATCCGAACGTTTGGCACGTGAAGGTCCCATTAGTCAACTTTGCTATTGTGGAGATGCACCAATCAGACAGAGTATTACGGCAATTTGGATTCCGACAACTGATTCCTGTTGCACCTGAGGTGTTGGATGATCATCACAAAATCGACTTACGGCAATTGCATACAGATTGACCGAGATTCTGGTCATACTATATCCAAATGTGGGAAGATCGGTATGATTATATACCTACTCAGGAACCGATCATCGTTCCAGAGTTGGCGTGCGTGCCGGAATACATGCCATGGTTTAGGATCCATGGCAAGCCATATTTACTGTCAGAAGAGGAGAGGCAGCGGCAATTGCGTGGCCCTTTAAATCCTAGAAGAAGGGATGACGAAGCAGGCCCATCAACAGTGGCCACACAATCACCCGGCCCAGCAACAGGACCTACACAGTCACCGGGCCCAACAGTTCAACCGTCGACACCCACAGCACAGCCTCTTCAGATGATGCCAAGTACGTATCCTAGCCCTTTTATGTATCTTAGCCATTATATGTTTCCTTTTTCTAGTCCTATGGCAGGTTGGAATGCATGGCTCGATTCATCTTCATTTCTGATTACTCCGAGTGGACCGCTGATCTATAAGCAGCCGTCGCACGAGGGATTGTAGAAGGGGCCGTCGAGGAGCTCTTCTTTTTACCAATCCCCATCACCTTATGGGTTTCAAACACCTCCGCCATTAATGATGCAAACACCTCCACAGTCACTATTCTATCAAGGCAGGTCATCCTCCCAACACCCACAACTAGAATCCTCGCTGGAGCAAGCACAACCCCACGGAAGTGGACAAAGGAGGAATCCAACGATAACCGCTCGGCGACCTCCATGTGGCAATCGAATCCGACCAAGACGGACATTGATTTTTATTTTAATATATTTGTACAAACATTTTGAATCTTTTATATTATTTCATGTAATTAGATAAAATGTTGCTTTAAATAAAGTAATTGTAATTTACTTTTATATTTTTAATAAAATGGAAATTATTTTAAGTAAGGCAACATTTTGAATATTTTTATATTATTTCATGTAATTAGATAAAAGGTTGTTTTAAATAAAGTAATTATAATTTACTTTTATATTTTTAATAAAATGGAAATATTTTAAATAAGGCAACATTTTGAATATTTTTATATTATTTCATTTAATTAGATAAAAGGTTGTTTTAAATAAAGTAATTGTAATTTACTTTTATATTTTTAATAAAATGGAAATTATTTTAAATAAGGCAACATTTTGAATATTTTTATATTATTTCATGTAACTAGATAAAAGGTTGTTTTAAATAAAGTAATTGTAATTTACTTTTATATTTTTAATAAAATGAAAATTATTTTAAATAAGGCAACATTTTGAATATTTTTATATTATTCCATGTAATTAAATAAAAGGTTGTTTTAAATAAAGTAACTGTAATTTACTTTTATATTTTTAATAAAATAGAAATTATTTTAAATAAGGCAACATTTTGAATATTTTTATATTATTTCATATGATAATATAAAAGGTTGTTTTAAATAAAGTAATTATAATTTACTTTTATATTTTTAATAAAATGAAAATTATTTTAAATAAAGTAATATTTTGAATATTTTTATATTATTTCATGTAATAAAATATAAAAATACAATATATTGACAATTACAACAACTATCAACTATTGCGATTTGGACATGATCTACTTGTATGGCCTGGGTTCTTACACCATTCACATAACTTCTGTTGATTGGTTGTTTCTCGGATATCTATATTGTTGCGTATTCTAGTCGAGCAAGGTCGACTCTTTAGTGTACGTCGCAACTCTCTATCCGGTAACAGCTTAAATGGAGCAAATGATACAAAGGGCCACTTACGCTTATCTGGGACCGGTGGGAATATGTGTCTCCACATGTTGTACATGTATTCCAATTTGTACACGTTGTCGACATAGCTCATGGGATCCAGACGAAGATTTTGACAAGCTGCAATTACATGAGCGCATGGATAACGAAGTGCGTCAAACCTCCCACAATCGCAAGTCCTATTTCTTAAGTGTACACGATATTGCCCACCAGTAATACCTTGGTGCGGTTTTTCAAACTCTATCACACGAAACTATAAGTTGTCTCAATCGTGACACACTGTGTGCATAGTGTTCGCCCGTACCTTCACCTAGTTAATTTCCTGCAATACCTTTGCACACCATACATGACCTCCTTGCATTTGGCCTGCATAACTCACTGCTCATTTCGAAAATAGTGCCGCTAAACGAAATATGTCTCTCGCACAACTGATGTTATCGGTAAATGACGTGTTCCTTTCAAAACAGAATTTATACATTCGGCCAGGTTTGAGGTCATGTGACCATATTGTAAGCCGCCGTTGTATGTTTGTGTCCACTGTTTGAAAGGTATATTACATAGGTAGTCATGGCCCTCTTCATTAACTGAATATAAAACTGCCAACATCTCATGAAAACAGTCCTTACTTATCTCATACCCTGCCAATATAAGTTGATAGCGAAAATTACATACCACTTTTCCATTTAAAATAAATTTAATATTCTAAACGAAATTATATTAATAGAGATAAAGTTAAATACCAATATTGGCCACTTGCCGTCGTTCACCTTTAGATGGATATTGCCTGTAGTAGTTGGAAGCAATGTGCCTTAGGCAATACCGATGGTGTGTGCGATGCCATAGGCTTCCCTGTTGCTCAATTGCAACTAGTATCCCGATGCCTCGATCTGATATAACGCATATATCAGATTGGGGGCAAACATGCATCCTTAACCTAGAAAGAAATCCAGTCATCCGCTGACTCCCCCGGTGTTATTGTAAACGCAATTGGAAGGATTCTTCCACTTCTATCCTGTGCGACTGCTAGCAATAGTCGATGGGTATATCTACCGTATATAAAGGTACCGCTAATTTGTACCAATGGCTTACAATATGCAAATGCGTCTCGGTATTGCTTAAAGCTCCAGAAGAGACGCTTAAATACTTGGCATCCACGGAGCAATCGGTTGTTGTAGTATGCAGGTTCTGTTTGAAGCTCTGTTATGCAACCTGGGACGTATCTCTCTAGCACTTAACACCACTGTCATATTTCATTATATGAAGCGTCCCACCCACTATGCATCTTCTCCAAAGCCTTCTGCTTAGCTATCCAAGCCTTGCGGTAAGAGGGCGTGTACCCCATTTGGTTACGAATATTGGCAATTAAGACCGCAATCAAGTCCTAGGATCTCGCCTTCACCGTGGGTAGTATTAAGCTAGCTAACATAGTGAATCAATCTTGGGATGATCTTGTGAAATACCACAACGAAGTACGTTAAATAATGTAACATTACATAATAACAGTATTATTCAAAAACCTTAAATACTGTACCTGCAGCACATGTTTGTGGACCTTTATACTTTTTTATCTCCCACAACCCTGTCCTTTTCCTCAACGAGGCGTAGATTTTCCATGAACAACTTCCGTCTTGCACTGCACACTTCGCCTCAAACTTATCGGATTTAGATTTAACCACGTGGTAGTTAACACCGTTATTGATGCTATGTTGTTTCAATGCACCAAGAAAACTATCCTTATTGGAAAACTCCTTACCAACTTCAAATTCACTCGAATCCAATAGCAAACTTGTATGATCACGCGTTCTGTGTAGTAGATCTGAAAACTCCAATACATCATCTGCAGATAGATCAACATTATGCATGTGGGCTGGAGGCGAGTATGCCTTGAATCGTGGATTTTCTTTTGTACCATCGCGGCCAGGCTCTCGAGGTGGATCCACATCGGACTCATCATCTAACCCACCATCATCTGCCACGTATGAGGTCCCTTCACCAGTAGACGTCATGGGGAGTACATCATCCCTTTTTCTGGGCGTTTCATAACGTCCCCAATTGGATGTAGATTGCCAAGCACTATAAGTTGATGTTGTTCTCCAGTACGTATTTCCAACATCAAACATCGACCCACTTAGGTGCATGTCCCATCCACTAACAAAGTGTCGTGCAAGGGTTGTGTATTCCATACCACTACCAAAATCCGACGGTTTCGTGTTATGTAACCCACTAACAGAATGTCGAGTAGGGGTCGTGTATTCCTCTCAAACAGCAGCCGCAAATGTATCATTTGGCGATGCAAATTGTACATATAACTTAATATATGGTGCTCCACTAGCAAGATGAGTCTGCACCATTGCCTCCGAGCTACGAGTACCTTTGATGTTGAACGAGTCATATATTACTGGATCAATAGAAGCACAAAATCGATACCTAATAGACAACACTTTCATTGGTGTCGTTCCGAATATTTTACGCCTAATCCTTTTACAAAGTTCTGTCAAATCTATGTTCTGGTTAAAAACCAGTCGTATTGTATTCTCCAAAAAAAAACAACACCGTTCTCGGTACGACGAACCTCATCATCATAGTAAATAACAACACTAATGCGTTCACTCATCTTTAATTTTTATCCTTCTTAGCCTCTATATTTTTTTTTTATTGTAAGTTATGTAACCTGAGAACAAAATTTGGCTCATTTATAGCCCAAGTTATTTCAGAAACCACTGTAGCAAAAGAGCGTCTACGTGGGAGCTTCTTTCAAGATTTTTTTTTGAAAATGCATCCCGCTTGAAGCGTTTTGACACTATTTATGTAGACACGTCTTCTCAAAATTATTTTTTCAGAGACCACTGTAGCAAAAGAGCATCCACGTAGGAGCTTCTTCCAGTAATTTTGCTGAAAATGCATCCCGCTTGAAGTGTTTTTACCACTATTTGCGCAGACACGTCTTCTCAAAATTATTTTTTTAGAGACTACTGTAGCAAAAGAGCGTCCACGTGGAAGCTTCTTTCAGTAATTTTGCTGACAATGCATCCTGCTTGAAGCGTTTTTGGCACTATTTACGCAGACACGTCTTCTCAAATTTATTTTTTCACAGACTACTGTAGCAAAAGAGCGTCCACGTAGAAACTTTTTTAGATTAACAAATAATTTAATTAAGTTACCCTAAACCCCAAACCCTAATTTATTTGATTTTTTTCTTAAATACCCTAAAACCCTAAACCTTAAAATCCTAGTCTAATTTTTTTTTTTAAATTTATAATTAATTTACTCAAGTAACCCTGAACCCAAATTTATTTGATTTTTCCTTAAAAACAATAAACACTAAACCATAATCTAATTTTTAAAATTTGTAATTAATTTAATTAACAAACACTAAACCCTAATTTATTTAATTTTTCCTTAAAACTTTAAAATTTAAAACCCAAAATTCCTAAAACCCTAACCTTAATTGCGAAAACCCTAATAAAAACACGGAGAACGCTTCCTCAAGGAAGCGCTTTTTACGCGATGTAAAGCACCCTCAAGGAAGCGTCATTCACATAGGCAAAGCGCTTCCTTGAGTGAGCGCTTCTGCTTTTCTCCCGACAACGTCTTTGACGTGGACGCGTTTTGTAAAAACTGGCCCATTCCGGTAAATAATTTCTGACCTGACCTATTTCGGTAAATTTAAAACAAGGGGGCTTTTTGTTGGTAATTTGCCCACATAAATGAAACCTATTTTTTGTGAGTATTTTTTATTTTTATTTTTTCACTTTATAATGGCCATTGGCTTTTCGGCTACTTCACCTTAAAAACGTTTTATTGCAGCTTCAACTGATTCAATAAGCATAGAAGACTGGAGAAACTCCTATATATCCCAAATAAATAAAAATAAAATTTTCATTAGAAAAAAAAAAAAAAAAAATGACCGAGCAAGTCCTCAGATAAAAGCTCCTGCCCCCAAACAAACTTTCCACAAAAATCATCTTTCATATTTTCTTTTTCTCTACTTATTTACATAAAAAGGCCCCTGCAATTACAAGCTGGGAAAAATTAAATTAAAAAAGGAAAACCCTAATTTCGGCAATGGCCAGAACTGATCAAGAAGCAATCGAGACTTTCATCAACATCACCAGGGCATCAGAAGCTGTTGCCATTGAAAAGCTTGAGGTATTTTTTGGAAATATTTTCTTTAAATTTGAGTTTAGTTTTTATTTTGCTTCTTTTTAACTTGATTGTCTAATTGGTTTCTCGTTATAGGTTAAGAACTGATGGGATGATTGATTAGTTTGTTAAAAATTTGGGTTTCTGTTGCTTCGCATTGTTGATTTAGTTTGCTGATTATCGTATGGTTCATTTCTTGATGGTAATTGAAGTTTCATTGCTTGCGTTTGGATAAGGATTTCAGTCAGTGACTATAATCAATGGGTTATTTTAAGGGTTAGATGGATTTTACATGGTTTTCCCTTTTCAATTAGGCTTTATATGTGTATGTAACTTGTATGTCAAATGAACAAGCCTTTCTTTTTTAATAAGAAATGGAGAAAGAATTCGGATGGTTGACTGGTATCCAGCAGGGGGAAAATTGAAAGAAAAGAAGAGGTTGCACTCGTTTGAAATTTGACGTTGTATTCTTTTCATGCTTTCGCTAAAATGAATTAGATGTTGATTAGTATTATTCTAAGGTTTTCTGAACCTCCAATAGTTTGTCCCAAAGCTCTTAGAAAGGCCATAGATACAAGGGGCAACTAAGGTCGACTGGTGCCCCTCGAATGTGATTAATAATTTTAGAAGTCTTTCAGTTTGTGTGTCTTTAGAACTCTTACTTTTGGACTCCTTAGTGAGGTTTCTTGAGTTCCATTATTTACTTGGGTTAATTTGGATTCTTTGCTTCTGCTCCTAGAACCAAGTTAGATATGTGCATCTCTCACTTTGTCTGTTATTTATTTTGCTTGGAATCAGGAGCATGGTGGTGATCTCAATGCAGCTGTAAATGCACATTTCAGTGAAGGAGATAGAAACACGTTTGTGAATTGTGCTATCCTTTCTTTTGATTACTAATTCTCTGTTCATTGCTTTATTAATTTCTTTATTTTTCCCTATTTACAGCACAAGGTCAACGTCAACTGTAGTTCCTGTAGATGACGCCATGGATATAGATGATCCAATAGAAGCTGTACCAAGCAGGCCAGCCTTTCCACTTCTTCCAGCATCTAGAACAATGAATGCATTCTCATTGCTTGATCCAAACTTTCGTAGAAGCTTCTTTGATGGTGTTTCCGATTTTACAACTCGTGAACCATTGGTTACACATCCAAGAGAGGTGAGGGAGGTACCAATAGAGGTTAAGGATAGCAGTGAGCCATCACGTCGTTCTGGTCATGCTCCTTTGATTGAGGATGTCTCTGAAACTGCACCAGGACATGAACCAATTACCAATGAGACTATTATAGTGGATGAAGTGGATGAGGATTCTACCATGCTGCCAAGTCAGCAGAATGATCCCTCTCGTGACCAACATGTTACACCCAGTGCTCCTGTCTTTGATAATTTGCCAGACTATGGCAATGACATTGAAGAACAAATGATTCGAGCTGCCATTGAGGCTTCCAAATGGGAAGTTGAGGTAAGTTTTTACAAATGAGTGGTTCCAGTGTCATGCTGTTTTGGTGCACTTCCTTCTTGTAGATGGTGTAAATGTTTGCCTCACAAATTGCCTTTTAATTTTTGTGCAGGATTTAAGTGATCCTGGCCCTCCACCTAATCAGCCTCATGTGGCAGAGGATGCTCAACTTGCAGAAGCAGTTTCTTTGTCCTTGAAGGTTTGTTGTGCTGTATTTCGTTAAAATCGTGTTCTCATGTAATAATCTCTTCATTGTGTTTAATGTGAACAAATTCAGACAGCGGAGCAAGAGAAGGCATTGCATGAGCAGGGTTGGTCCGGAACATCAGAACCCGAAGCTTCTAAACCAGCTGAGGTGCAACATGGGCACTTGGAAGTCTCAAATGGGAGGTACATCTCAGGGTCACTGGTTAAGCATTATGCTTTCTGTTTTTTGTTTTATGATTATAAACCTGTAACTCTATTTTGCCTTTTCATCATTTTATGGTCTACTTTTTGAGTTGGTTTAGGTTAATGAGAGGAAGCTCTTCCATTCATGATGATGCCGAAGATGTGGAGGAGCAGCCTCTAGTTAGGCGCACGACCATACAGGCATCATCTGGCTCAGGGGAATCTGAGAAAGAAATTGGAGTTGTTGAGGCTAGCTCACCATCAAATCCTGGACAGCAAGATGCAGGCAATCTCCCACGGAACAATGGAAATGCCTTTCCTTCTGATGAGGTTAAATCTTGCATGATTTCCACTGATGCCCAATGAGAACTTAAATATACATATTATACATTGCATTCCAATATTCATGCAGGAGTTTCTCTTCTAACTAATGCTTTTCACTTATGTTCATTACATAAAAATAATATTTGGCTTCTGCTCTCTACTAAATTGTAGTGGGGAGGCATCTCCTCTGAGGAGCATGATGAGGCAGTCATGCTTGAGGCTGCAATGTTTGGGGGAATCCCTGAAAGTAGATATCACTTTGCATATGCACCTCATCAGTTCATGCGACCTGAGGGATCCAATACCTGGCGTAGCCCTCGTCCTCCATCACCCTCTTTGGCAGCTCAACGCTTGATACGGGAACAGCAAGTTAGTTTTATTTATTGATTTCTCATTGACCGGAAGTTGCAGGTCTCAAGTTTTGGTCTATGAGTAATGGTTTAACAGTTGCCTACTATCATGATACATTCAGGATGATGAGTATTATGCATCATTGCAAGCTGACAGAGAAAAAGAGTTGAAAGCAATTGAAGAAGCCAAAGCTCGCCGTTTAGAGGAAGAAGCAGCTAGAAAAGCTGCTCTTGAAGAAGAACAGCGAAAAGAGGAAGAGCTTCGCAGGAAAGTGGAGGAGGAGCAGGTATTAAATTAGTTATTGTTCAGGATAATGTCAGTCCACGTAGCAAGGAAAATGATATGTTCTATCTTGTATCTTCATTTCGTGTATAAAGAATTAACATTCTAGCAATAATTCAAAGGCAAATTATCATATAGATGCTTGTTTTTAAATTAGTGTGGGTTGATTAAATTTTACCAGCAAATTGGTTTCTGTAGTTAAACAAACTTGTTTTAGTGGAGATGTGATATAAAATGCATTTTATTATTCTGATAATTTAGGTTTTTATGTAAACGAACTTGATTTAGTCTGTTGTAAATATAGTTTCACTCGCTGTAGATATATTTTATTCTTGGTTCTGAATTGTATCATGTGTGGTTTTACTTGCAGGAATGTGAGAGACAATTAGCTGCTAAAGAAGCTTCTCTGCCTCAAGAGCCAGCAGCCAATGAGCAAAACGCAGTAACCCTTCTTGTGCGAATGCCAGATGGCAGTCGCAGGGGCCGCCGGTTTCTCAAGTCTGATAGACTGCAGGTAAATTTGCAAAAAAGAGTTGTTTCTATCACTTGTCCTTGTGCGTGCTTATAAGACCTGACTTTGGTTTTGGTTTGCAGTCTCTATATGACTTCATCGATATTGGTAGAGGAGTGAAGCCAGGCACTTATAGACTGGTAAATTCTCATCCCAAGTCTTTTGCCAAAGCTATTTCTCATCCCGTGCTAATATGCAATGATTGCACAGGTGAGGCCATACCCAAGGCGTGCTTTTAATGATGAAGAGAGCAGTTTGACACTAAATGAACTTGGGTTAACAAGCAAACAAGAAGCCCTATTCCTGGAGTTGATCTGATCTTAATAACATCTCATTCCTACACGAATATTTGTAGAAATTTACTCTGAAATTTATTTAGTTTTATTGAAATATGAAGTGCTACATGGAGTAGTGGAATTTCCTAAGGGTTGCTTGGTTGTATTTGGTTGATGAAATTTCAGGAGAGAGTACAATTAATATGACTTGACGATGGTCAGTGTTCTGCATTTTGTTGGTGGTTTTCGATTTGATTTAAAGAGAAAGCATTGTATGTGCGGTTATTAATGGTTCACCTAGGGTAAAAGTACCATGTAGTACTAGTATTAAGAATTGAATTGTATTTTGTTTATATTATTTTAAAACATAGATAAATTAATTCTGTATGTTAGGAAAAGAAAGTGAAACTGACCCATTTGTTAAAAATTTTAATTGTTAAGTGATGATTTGGATTTTTCAAAGTTTTTTATTTTATTTTATTTATGTGACGTGTAGTTAAATGATGAGTAGGATTAGGTAAAAGTATTATTTATGTCTTTGTATTAAGAATTAGATTGTATTTTTTATTCAAAAATAGATAAATTAATTCATAAATTTTAGATCAAAAAGCATTTTAGTCTTTCTATTAACAATTTTATTCTAATCTATTTTAATTGATTATGTTACGAATGTGGAGTAATCAAATAGTGACACTTAAAATATATCTCATGTTGATGTGGTATATGTTACTATATTAATAAATATTTAAAAATTAAAAATATTAAAAATAAATAATTTTTAAATAATTGTTTTAATCAAGATAAATCTAAATAAATGGTTGCATAGGTTTATTGTGAGAGTGGTTTTTAAATAATTATAAAAATATAGAAATTTATCTAAATTTTATTATTAACGTCTAGAATGAATATAGACAAGTAAGTTTAGATTAAAAGGAGTTAGAAAAATGAAGTTTAGATTAAAAGGAGCTAGAAAATCATTTTTCTAAGTTCATTATGGAATTGTTTTTTAAATAATTATACAAACTATATATAATTATTAAAATTTATTTAAAAATTATTAATAATTATAAGAATTAATAAAATAAGATTTATCAACTTATTAATTAAGAATATCAAGTCGAATAAGAAGATATATATATATATATATATATATATATATATATATGTGTGTGTGTATATATATGGATATATTTGAATTCTTTAAACATGTTATTTTCTAAATAATTTTAGATTTTTAAAATAATCATTATTTATAATTATTAATAATTTTTAAATACATTTATATATTTTATAATTATTTAAGAAACCACTCTAGAATGAAAGAAGATAAATGGTTGTCCAAGTTCATTCGAGCCTAGACAACCATTTGTTGAAGATCATTCTAGATGTTATTTTTAATAATGATGTAAGCACGTCCGAGAGCTCATCAAGCATGAGCCAAGAATCCCTAGAGCTGCCTAAAGAACCCATAACTCGAGCTCGTGCTAAGCATCTTCAAGAAGCTGTTTCGACATTGTTAGCTCAATTTTGGAGTGACATTGAGCTCTATGACAAAGGAGAAGTCCGGACCAATTTGTTAAAGGCTCCTTGCACCTTAGTGCAAGCTGATCTCAGCTCGTCTCCAACTTCCCGAGCTCCAATCAGCTCAAATCAGTT
Organism: Gossypium arboreum; assembly: GCF_025698485.1. Classification (NCBI taxonomy): domain Eukaryota; kingdom Viridiplantae; phylum Streptophyta; class Magnoliopsida; order Malvales; family Malvaceae; genus Gossypium; species Gossypium arboreum. Next base: position 115,359,515 of record NC_069081.1, on the reverse strand, counting down.
CACTTGAGCTTAATTAAGCTCATTTGAGCTCAATTTAGTTTCTTTCCAGCTCATTTCTTTTTCCATTTTAATAAACTAAGTATTAGTTTTATTTAAATTCAATTTGATACAGCTTATGCCGAATTTCCTAGCTCAAATCAGTTCATTAATTGTTTTCACATGTTTGAGCTAGCTGAATTTAATATGTTAGCTAAGTTCATATTAATTGATTTTTAATTTAATTATTATGTTTTTTAATATGTCTAAATTATGTTTTATCTTGGTGCAGCCGAATGTTAGCTTGATTTAATGTGTTCATTGCTTGTTTAGGTTCAGTCCAATGCATGAATGGAGATTAAATGCAAGGTGCAACGCATGGAAGAATTCATGCATGGCCGGCTACAATGCATGGTGTTCTGATTATTGGTTTCCCCAAGCACCCATTCTGCGAAGGAGTAGCTGCCAATTAATTCCAAAGTTGACTGATTAGCTCCCAAGGCAGCCTTGAACATGTTCCCACCTTGTTTTGACCAATCAGCTTCTATACATGCATGGATGAATTCAAGAACGTCCAATGAGGGAATTAACACATAAATTCAGCCTATTAAATTAACAACATGCATGCACAATGGGGAGGACGAATTTACAAGATACATGCTACTGTTCATGAACCTACATGCCATTAAAGTGCCTATTTATGAGAATACATGTTCCATGCAAGTGCATGAATGTCCCAAGGAGATGAATGAAACTTTTTGGTGCTTATACAAGGCACTTGAAGCTTTCTTCTATGCTAAGAATTCATGCACAGCAAAGGGAAGGAAGAATTTGACTATTGAAGCTCCATTTAGCCGAATATGGACTTAGTCTTTTAATGATTTGTTCTAGAATATTCAACTGCATTCATAGCCGAATTACTTAGCCTTTAAGCTAGTGATTTTGTCCATTCGGTTATCATATTTTAGGTTATAAATACTTAGCATTTTTCAATTGTAAAAAAGACTTTTGCCATTTTATTTGAATGAACATTTGTTCTTGTGAGGTTAATTTCCTCTCCAATTTCATACGAGTCTCGAGTGACTTATCTAGCTCGCTAGTGGCGTCAACCCAAACTTGTTTCTGAACTTATCACCAAGCATTGGTGTGGCGTTCAACTATCCTTCTACCATCCATCTTTATCACCTTAAATAATATAGAAACTGGGGTGACACTCTTCATAGTGTTGAATCGCTCCTGAAGTTTAAGTCCATTTTTCCATCCCCATGTTATTTATTTAGCAAACTATTCACTTAAACCAAGCCATTCAAATACTTTCTACCTTTGTTTCTTTTAGCTGAACCTAGCTCATCCAAATAGACACTTTTGAACCGCATTCCATTAACATTCAGCCTTCTAAGCCATTTTAAACAGATCGATAATTTGTGAACGACCCTTTTCGTAGACGATCAGGCAAACTACGTGAACTCGACTCAATCACCCTAGCTGGATCACATCATTTGGTATCAGAGCTTGTAAAACGAGAAGCGTCGACTTCGTATCAAGTTTGAAATAGGTTCGTAAAAAAAATCAAAATTAAAAAAAAAATTGAATTCAAGTTTTCATATTGTAATCAGCAAGTATTAGTGAAGTGAAAAAAATATTATGAAATTAAAAAAAAGAAAAAAAAAATGAAGTATTGAAAATCTTGTTATATTCCTTCATTTGAATCCCGATCATCTAGTTGTTGTCCTACTATCAAATTACCCCCCCAACGCCACACTTAACCTAAAATTTTCTTTGTTCAGCTACCCTACACTCATTACATTACAACCCTTGTAAACCCTTTGAAACCGACCCCCTAAGCAGTAAATAAGCCAAAGAGACGAAATATGAAACCATGAGAGGGAGTTTGAGTGGTAAAAGGCGCGAGTGAGTGAGAACATTTGAGAGGAGAAAAAGCCTTAAAACGAGTGCAAACACGAGCGCGAGTGAGCGTCTAGAATGAATACAGACAAGTAGTAGTTTATCATTATGGATTTTTTTAAAATAATTATTAAATAATTATACAAACTATATATAATTATTAAAAATTATTTAAAATTATTAATAATTATAAGAATTAATAAAATAGGATTCATCAACTTGATTAACTAAGAATATCAAGTCGAATAAGAAGATATATATATATATATATATATATATATATATATGTGTGTGTGTGTGTGTGTGTGTGTGTGTGTGTGCATATGAATATATTTGAATTCTTTAAACATGTTATATGTGCAAAATATAATTTTATATTTTTAAAATAATTATTATTTATAATTATTAATGATTTTAAATACATTTATATATTTTATAATTATTTAAGAAACCACTCTAGAATGAATGAAGATAAATGGTTACCTAAGTTCATTCGTGCCTAGACAACCATTTGTTGAAGATCATTCTAGATGTTATTTTTGATAATTTCAGTGACTAATTTCATCATTTTTTTGAATAGAGGAGGTGTAATGACCAGAAATTTACAGGTATCAGAAATCGAGTTTCTGGCTTACTATTTCAGAAAATTGGGTTCGTGAATATTTATTAGAAATATTTACGAATGTTAGTTGAGCGATTAATTGGATTTTGGCTAGGTGAATTAGCTTGAATTAAAGTTAATTTGGTGTAAGGACTAGATTGAATAGAGTGTAAAAGTTTAATTACAAACTAAAGAAAAGTGAAGGGACTAAATTAACAAATAACCCATAAAAGGGCATAGTGCCAAATGTATGGAAAATAATATTCCATGTGTATGTATAATATACATATATTATATACCTAGTATTTAAGAATTTAATATAGTAATAATATATTAATATAATATAATATAATAAAAGAAATAAATAAACAAAATAAGAATAGTGAAAGAAATGAAAAAGAGAGAAAGAAAGAAGGAAAGAAAGAAAAAGAAAAGGGAAATTTAGGTTTTGAAGTCTCAAGCTTAATTTGGTAAGGCAATTAAGTCCCTTTCTTTATAATTTTGATGTTTTTGGAGTCCTAAGGACAAATAGTACATGATGTAAGTGGAAATTTTGAAAGTTAGATGATTTCTAGACATGGGTTATGTTGAACAAATTGTTGAATTAGGGATTTAATTGAATAAATTTCAATTTAGAATTAATTAAGGAAGCTATGAGTTTTGTGTTTGAGGGACTAAATTGAAATAAACTTGAAACTAGGGTTTTACCATGGATATCTAATGTTTAAGGTGAATATGATAGGAAATTGAATAGTAATGAAGTATGAATTGAGTGATAAAAGTAAAAGTGTTAATTAGGATTAAATTGAAAATTGAGGTTTGAATTGAATAGAAATTTAATTATTTATTGTGAATTTTTATTGTATTAATAGTATAAATTGTTTAATTTCCGTAGCTAACGTAGTACCGGAGACATCGACAAAGAAAGGAAAAGAGAAAGTTGACGGGGAGTAATCCGAAAAAAATTACGGTTTGTATTTCTATAAACCAAACTTAATAATTATTTTTGCATTCATTATATATATGGTAAGTGGTATAGAGGTAAGTATTGTTATTATTATATTGAATTGATTTGAGTTGTGAATATCTAAACTAAAATGTATATTGACTGTTATCTAAAAATTTAAGTGAAATGAATACCCTATTAACAGTGTCGGGCTAAGTTGGATATAATTGGCATGCCATAGGATTGGAAGTGTATAGGGATACTTCGACCTTGAGTCGATGAGGCACTAATAGTGTCATACTGTTACTTCGACTTTGTGTTGATGAGGCACTTCGTGTGTCGTACTGTTTCTATTACTTTTGTTTAATCCGATGAGGTACTATATACCATACTGCTACTGTTTACTTCAGCAAAGCCGATGAGGCACAATGTGTCGTACTGGTGTGTTGGTTGGATCCGTGTATCCGCCAAAGTCCGAATTATGTTAATAGGGGTAAATTTACTGTACTGAACAACTGAATGACTGTGCTACTCTACTGAAAATTATACTGTTATTGATTGACATATTATTGAACTGAATGTTTCGTTGAGAAAGAACTTTGAATATAAGTAATGATATTAGATTTAAAGTTAATAGCTTAAATGCATTTTGTGTTAATATTTGTTTTAAGTGTTAGTTAATAGAAATACCACTGAGTGAATACTCAGCATACGGTTTGCTTCCGAGCGCAGGTTAGATACGAAAGCGACTAACAACTCAGCATCCAAGCCAAGCTTAAACTCAAATACTCGGTGACGTATTTTATTTTGAAAAATGGAATGTACCTAGGTTGTCTTTTGGAAGTCATTTTGAATGTGAATGTTAATAGTGTAAGAATGATAATAGTTAATCCATGAATGCAAAGTTTATGTTTATAATATGGTCATTTATATAGTTTAATTTGAAACAATTCAATTAGTACCAAAGTACATTGTCTGGAAGTTTTATGTTAAACACTTACTAATATACTCGAGTTAGACCGTAACATTAATGATTTTAATGTGAAATGGATGTATTTATTCACGTTTTGGATTAAGTGAAAGATTGAATTTTAAGTTGCTTGTTATTAAAGTTTGCAGGGTTGGTAAAATTGGACTATAAGGTTCATTTTGAGTCCACACGGCCTGGCACACGGGAGTGTGATTAGACCGTGTGAGACACACGGCCCTTACACGGGCATGTGAGTAGACCGTGTGTCCCTTGCATCTAAAATTTGACAAACAGAATGCTCAGGTATGGCCAGCACGGGCAGAGACACGGGCGTGCGTCTCAGCTGTGTGAAGCACACGGCCACAGTACACGGGCATATGCTTGGCCGTGTGAAAACTGCACTAGATTCGAATTGAAACTAAATCCACAGGGGCTAAGCATACGGGCGTGTGTCTTGGCCATGTAAAACTATTTTGTTCATGAGCAACAAGTCAGAGAAGTACACGGGTAGAGGACATGGGCGTGTCCTAGCCGTGTGAGTCACACGGGGTGACAACATGTGTAATACCCCGAAAATTTCTATAGTAAGATATTATCCTTGATATAGAAAAATAAGGAAATAAGTGACAAAAAGGGAAGTTTTGAGTTATGACAACGTTGGGAAGTAAATTATGATATCTTGATTCAAGAAAGGACTAAATTGTAAAAGTGTAAAAAACTTTGTTGCCTAAGAGTAAATACTCAAAACTTGAGGGGTTAAAGTGTAAATATGAAAAATTTGAAGGGCCAATAGTAAATATTTTAAGGGTGGAATGAACTAGAAACTAAGAAAAATAGATGAATTAGGATCAAATTGAATAGGTGAAGAATTATGAGGGATTAAATTGTAATTTTACCAAATTAAATGATGACTTAAGGATGGAATTTTAAAAGATAATAAAGGGCAAAATGGTCAATTGGAAGAGAGAGAAATCTAGAAAGTAATGATGATGTTGATGATATTTTATAATTATTTAATTAAGATAAATATTATTTTAATATTTTAATGAGATATTTTATTATTAATTTATTTAATATATAAGGAAGGAAAGATGAAGAATTTCTATCATCTTTCCATCCATGTAATTCATGTTAGAAGAAAAGAGAAGAAAGAAAGTTTTATTTTCTTTACAATTTGGTCCTTCCACTAAAAATCCACCATTTTCACTTAGAAATCAAAAGAATTTCCATAACTATTAAGAGAGAAAGATGACAAGGAGACTATGAGGAGCTAGAATATCAAATTAGATTCAAGAAATAGAAGCTGGAGGAGAGAGAAAATCAAGTTAAAGTTTGAAATCAATGAGACAAGGTAAGAACATCAAGATTTCAATATATTTTTAAGTTTAATACTATTGAAAAAGCATGAAAATGATGTTAATGTAGAGTTTTTTTATATAAGGTTTTATGTTCTTGATATGTTAGTGAAGAGAAAGTAATGAGAAATAGTGTAGAGAAAGAAAATAAGGGTGTTATAAACATGGTAAATAAATATCTTGCACTAAAACAGTTTTGGACAGCAGTAGTAGGCTAAATTTAAAAAATCACATAAATTGTGGAAATCGAATTAGAGGATGAAAAAAATATGGAATTAAAGCTTATTGAATCTAGTTTCTTATAGAAGAAATGGTTAAAACATTGGAATTATGAATTATGAGATATAATAAATTTTGTGAGATAAGGTTAGAATGATTTCGGGTTCCGTTGTTCTGACTTTGGAAAATCATCAAAAATTGGAGAAAAATAATTAATGACTTAAATTTATATGTTTAAAATCCTTAATGAGTATATTTGCAAGATAAAAAATCGGGAACATTATCCGAATTTCGTATGAGGAGAAAATTAATTCTTAGTGAATAAGGGTTGGAATTGTCAAACAGCAGAACAATGGTAAATTTAAAGAATAAACTGTACTTATTGGCTAAATCAAAAATTCTGAAAAATTTATGGTAAGAATATATGTGATCCTAGTTTCAGAGAAAATTATAGGATCTTAATTTGGAGTTCTGTATCTTAATATAAAAATAATTTAGTGACTATGACACGGATGGATAGCTTTGAATATACATATAAGTAAATAGTGAAATTATAGATAATGTTACTTATAAGCATGTTATATACATTAAGGATGTGGAATGGAGAGGAGGAGGAGGAAAATATATATAAATATTCAGCTAGTATGGTTAATTTGCATGTTTTAGGCTCAAGGACTAAATTGAATAAAAGTAAAACTTTAGAGGGTAATTTTGTAAAAATGTCAAAAATGACCTAATTGAAGGGAATGAATTGTTTTATTGTCTAAATTAATAAATTAAAAAATTATTAATTTAAGATCGGGTGAAAATAGAGAAAATAGTAAATTACCAAAATACCCCTAAATCTTGGTATTTTTGCATTTTAGTCAGGTAGGTTCGTGTAACTTGAATGAGGATGTAAATATGTCAATTTAAATAATGAATTGTATTTTATATGATGTTTGAATTAAATATATGAAATGTATGGATGTTGAAATGAAAGAAATAACACATGTTCTCAAACTACTTGAAAGGGATAAAATCTATTTAAATATTGGGTTCCGGATGGATATAGGTGATTTCCCAAATGAAAGAGTTCCTGCATGTGTTGCAGAAATAGATAAACTGGACGGTTAATCTGACAAAAGCCTTCTTAAGAATATAAAGTGGATAGGATTCATTCTTGATTCACTATAATACCTCAAAGTGGATAGGATTTATTCCTGATTCATTATGGTAATTTGAAGTGAATAAAATTTATTCCTGATTCACTATGGTAACTTAAGGCGAAAGATTTGACCTGAAAAGGGTAATCCTGATTCGCTACGGTTACATGATATATGATTCATTATGGTAACATAAGGTGGATAGGATTTGACCTGAAAAGGGTAATCCTGATTCGCTACGGTTACACGATACATGAATCCTTATGATAACTTAAGGTGGGTAGGATTTGACCTGAAAAGGTAATCCTGATTCACTACAGTTACATGAGATGTGACTCGAGAGAGTGCTTGATGATTAAACGTCCTAAGGGTTATTTTTGAATATGAATTGATGGAATATGGAAATGTATGCTTTAAGTGTACTGTTGAAAAATCCATCGAAACTCCAATGATTCAACGGATAGAATATTTGATATGATACGAGAATTATAATATGAAAAGGATGTTACATGAAACATGAAAATGAGTACTAAATGATATAAATTAATTGAAATTATTCTGAAAATTTTGGTAATGCCTCGTATCCTTTCCAGTCTCGGGTACGGGTATGGGGTGTTACAACACGGGCGTGTCATAGAGATACACGGGTCTGTGGTACTGTTCATTAAAGAAAATTTTATAAGCTTCTGTTTAAATCTCAATTGATTTCTAATATCTTCATTGGGCCCCGAATGTTCGTTTAATAGTCAATAAGATAAATTACTGAACTTTATAATGATAAATTTTATATGATTTATGATATAAACTGTAGTGACTGGTAATGTTCCATAATCCTATTCCGATGTCGGAAAAGGGTTAGGGGGTGTTACAGTAGGTAAAATACAACCCGACTCTTAATACAAGGACCTTCATGGTACTTTTACTTATTCATACACATCTTTTAATTCCAGATCAATTATATATATATATATATATATATATATATAAAACAAATCATTATTTAACAGCACATACGAATGAATTTTTTAACAGATGGGTCAATTCACACATTTTTTTCTAATATACGAGTACTAATTTACCTATTTTTGAGTAGAGGGTAAAATGTAATCCATCTCTTAACACGACGACATGCATGATACTTTTTACCTTCACTTGAGCTTAGGATGAGTTTACAAATCTCTCTTATTCTCTTTTAAGGGTGAGCAAAATGAATTGACATAATTGAATCAAATAAACTGAAATAATTCAATTTAAATGATGAACTTTAGATATCCATCTAAATCGAATAACTCAATTAAACATCATATTCAAATACCTAAGATAAACTAACCCAAAAATAAAATATTCAAATATAAAATTACACAACCTAATTAAATTACTCAATAAATTATCCAAGTATAAAATTAAATACTCAAATATAAAATAACTTAATCCAATTAAATTATTTAATTAATTATCCAAATATAAAATTAAATACTCAAATATAGAAAAACTCAATCCAATTTATCATTTTTTTCCTAAACATAAAATGAAATATCCAAATATAAGATAACCTATCCAAATTAAATTAGCGGACTCAAATATAAACATGTTCGAAAAAACAAAACATTTCATTGCTTAAATGGCTTGCAATGATATTTTTATTTTATAAATAAATGAATCTTAACCCCAAATAAATTTATTTGACTATTAATATATAAAATTTAAATCGATAAAATTGATCGAATGCGCAAGACTCGTGCTATAATTATATTATTTGTTTATCTTTTATCAAAGGATAAAATAATATTTAGTCATTGAATTTGATCATTTTTCTTAATTTGATCCTTGAAAATTTTGTCCATTTAATTTTAGAATTTGACATCTTTCTTCAATTTAATATTTGAAGTAGGATTTTATTAAGATATAATGATATGTCACTTTAAGATTTTATCATGTCATCGCATAAAAATTTGATTTTTTGAAAAATAAGGGATTAAATTGAAAAAAAATGTTAGATTTTAATATTAACGTGAAAAAAACTTTGAAGGGGCAAAGTAAAAAAAAAAAAAAAAGTTACCAAATTGTTGCTTTATCCCTTTACCGAACCAACCTAAAAAAAATAAAGGCACCTGGACACCTAGTTGTCCTTTGTCACTTGTTGTCAGCTGCACCGAACTATAAATTGACTACAATATCCCTACTCTCTTCAGCGTGGCAGGATTTTATTGGTTGGATGACAGACACAAAAAGGTCAGACCAACATAAACCAGTCGAATTTTACTTAAATATAAAACAAAACTATAATTAGACCCTCTAATGGTTGCTGAACATGCGCCACATGTTTGCAATTATGTTAAAATTGGCAGGTTTAGGAAGTTAAAAGAAAATGTTAATTTTCATAAGACGACAAAACAAAAGGTACAACACAATTGAAAAAAAACAAACAACTGGTTCGAAACAAATAATAATATTTCTTACCAAAATAAATAATAATTTGATCGATGAGTAATTAAAAATTATCTAACAAATATATTTATAAAAAATATATAACAAAATAAATGAGATTTTATTTAAAATGAAAATGATAAATTATTAAATATTATGATATTTTAAGTTTAAATTTTATTATATACATTTTTAATAAAATCCCTAAAAAGTAATAAATTTTAATTTATAAAGTGAGGTATTTTCTTATTAGTATCCAATTAACCACGAGCTAACTCAGTGGAATGCTTTAAAATAAGTATAAATGCTGAGCTGAGAGCCGGTGACACAACGGTTCAGTCAAATGGTATCAGGAGACAAGCACGTGTGCGTCACGTGGACCTCAACACTCTTCACAAAAAAAAAAAAAAAAAAAGGGAAAGAAAACAGTAATAGTACAAGGAGAAAATTCCCTAAAAAATTAAGACACCAAGTACTCCCGCAACACTCTTAACGGTCATATTTCACCGACAACACTCCAACGGTCACAAAGACTATTATTCGCCATGGTATTTTTTCTGCTTTGAAATGAATCCCAGAAGAAGAAACCCCAAAAAGAAGGAAAAGAAAAAAGAAAAGGGAAAAGCAATGATGGAGACGTGAAGGTGAAAGAGGTAAGTATTTTTACTAGTAAAGTGTGTGTGTGTGTAGTATAGTATACTACTAGACTATAGTAGTAGCTGTAGTAGAAACAAAGAGTTAAAATGAACAACATGAAGCAAGAACAATAGTAAAAAGGTTTTAAAAAAAGCTCTAGTTGGTTTTCTTGGGTTATGAGCTCCGAGTGATATATGTTTTTCAGTTTTGTTTTCATGCATGTTTAATATGATTTCAAAGCTGGGTTTTTTGAGTTTCAGTTTCAGTTAGCATGGAGTTGTTGTTGTTGTTGTTGTTGCAAACCACAAAAGCTGAGATGGGTGTCAAAGTTTTTCAGGATCTCAAGTCCAGGTTTGAGAATTTATGCATTTTTGTTGTATGCTTTTTACATTGTTGATTGTAGCTGAGTTTTCTGTGGGAATCCGATGATTGTTTTGTGGTAAATGTTTTAGTGTAGTTCTTTAACAAATCTTTGATTCTTTCTGGGGGTGGGAAAATTCTTTTATATTAATTCTTTGTTGCATATAGTGACACATTTCTGTATCTTCTTTATATCGGATTCCTTATTTTTATTTCTTTTGGTTTGTTGAAAAATCACACACTCACTTAGAATTTGTCTTTCTCTCTAGATTTAGTTTGTCCAAAGTATACATGCAAAGTTTCTTATGAACACATAGGAATTTTATACATAACTCATACATTCCACATAGCTTGAAAACTTATAGAAACAAAAGAGAGATAGGGAAAGAAAATAGAGAAAACAAACTGGGGGTGGGTGAATTGAAATTGAACTGAAAAAGAAAGAAAGTAGGAGGGTTGTAGAGAAATGTTGGCTGGTTGTTCTAGTTCTACATTGGTGTCACCAAGGCATAGATTGAGGAGTGAAGCGTCAGCACAGTTTCAAGCTTGCCATTTCCCGACTTCAATGAGCACACAAAGATTGGACCTGCCATGTAGTTTTTCTCGCAAGGACACTTCAAGGTCGCAGCCTATTAGGCCTGTTGGCCTTTCTGTGGAGAAACCAACTGAATCCAAGACCAGCGGTTGTTCTCTCAAGCAGAATATCAGGCTGCCGCCATTGACTACTACTGCACATGAAGGGCGGAGAGAGATCAAGGATGAGTTTTGGGAGAAAGGTAAATGTTTGAAGAGGTTTGCTGCTGAGGGTTTCATTGATGAGTCAGTCATTGACAGGAGGGCAAAGAGGAAAAAGGGTAGCTGTCATAATGAGATCTCTGGTGATGTTCATGAAGGCGGTGGTGATAATTTGAGTTTGGGCCAACTTGGTGCTGGTGAGTTTTGGTTTCAACCAAGTTTCGCAGGCCATAATGCTCCTCAACTTCCTTTCTCTCTCACTGCTTCAGGGGATGAAGAAAGGGTGTGTTTTGTGCCTGGTGAAGTGATTTCACCGCCTTTGCCATTGTCTAACAATCCTTGGACCGAGTCAGTAATAACCGAAATCACTGACGTCGGGGAAAAGGATGTCGAGACAATCCATAGGCCAGGAAAGGAAGCTTCAGGATCGAGTACTTCTTCGGAGAGTCATAGTTTGGGACTTCGGTTAAACGAGCAAGCCACAGAACATGAAGTGGGCAATGGTTCAGGGAATCCTTACCCACATGAGGGTAATGGTGTGGGGGTTTATAGGGAGGAGGAGATCAACCATAGGGAGCAACAGGGGTTTGAGCTTATTCACTTACTTACAGCTTGTGTTGAAGCAATTGGATCAAAGAACATTGCTGCCATCAATCATTATATGGCTAAGTTGGGGGATCTTGCTTCTCCAAGAGGCAGTGCCATAAGCCGTCTAACTGCTTACTATACTGAAGCTTTGACTCTTCGAGTCACAAGGCTTTGGCCTCACATTTTTCATATCACAACCCCTCGTGAGCTTGATCGGGTTGATGATGATAATGGTACTGCATTGAGGCTCTTGAATCAGGTAAGCCCGATTCCAAAATTCTTTCACTTCACATCAAACGAGATATTGTTGAGAGCCTTCGAAGGGAAAGACAGGGTTCACATCATAGATTTCGACATCAAGCAAGGGCTTCAATGGCCTAGTTTGTTCCAGAGTTTAGCTTCAAGGGCTAATCCACCAAGCCATGTTAGAGTCACCGGAATCGGTGAGTCGAAGCAAGAACTAAATGAAACGGGAGACAGGCTCTCGGGATTTGCCGAGGCATTGAATTTGCCTTTCGAGTTCCATCCAGTTGTGGACAGGTTAGAAGATGTGAGGTTGTGGATGCTCCATGTAAAGGAGAAAGAGACAGTAGCTGTGAATTGTGTGTTTCAACTGCACAAGACACTTTATGATGGAAATGGAGGTGCTCTCAGGGACTTGTTGGGACTTATTCGTAGCACGAACCCTGCAGTGGTTGTCATGGCAGAACAAGAAGCTGAACATAATGTTCTCAGCTTAGAAGCAAGGGTGACCAATTCATTGAGGTACTACTCTGCCATATTTGATTCCATCGATTCAAGCCTTCCCATGGAGAGTCCAGTTAGGATGAAAGTAGAGGAGATGTTTGCAAGGGAAATACGGAACATAATTGCTTGCGAAGGAAGCGATAGGTTCGAAAGGCACGAGAGTTTCGAAAAGTGGAGGAAGCTGATGGAGCAAGGAAGGTTCAGATGCATAGGGATTAGTGAGAGAGAATTGCTCCAGAGCCAAATGCTGTTGAAGATGTACACTTGTGAGAATTACAGTGTGAAAAAGCAAGGGGAAGATGGTGGGGCGCTTACTTTAAGTTGGTTAGATCAGCCACTTTATTCAGTCTCAGCTTGGACACCTATTGATGTTGCAGGCAGCTCATCCTCATTTCCTCAGCCAAAATGATTGTTTTTTCAGATTACTATTTTGATTCCATTACATACAAAAAAGGGTACACAGGCATTCTTTGTAGGTAAAGAAATCTGTCATTATTCTTTCATTCTTTTGTTGCATACAGTAAATTCATACCGATTCATTTGTTTTCAGCACAGATTCTTTTTAGATCAGTCTGTAGTATCGGAGTCAATTAATTTGCTGTTTTATTATTTGATTCTTTATGCATCATAAAATTCTTTTTAGCAGTTTTTTCTATTCATTTGTTGTAATATTTATCAGAAGTATTGTATGAAAAGAAATTATCAGAACTATCAACAATTTATATTTATGTAGCTGGAAATTTGTTTTCAGATTTCAATTGATTTCTCTTCATTCTTGCATTCCCTTTCATTTTTCTCGATTTTCAGTATATAGACTTATTAAAATAAAGTGACCATATTAATTTTTATTAAAAATAAATAATAAATTATATTAATTATACTTAAATAAAAGAGCTTAAAAACAAATTTTGGTTCTAATTACATTTAATAAAAAATTAAACACAGAATATGAAAAAAAAAGGTAATTAAACAAAAAAATAGAATTAAATCTTTCCCATTTCAAAGCTTGAATCTTTCTCCACGAAATACTTACTCCAACGAGGATGTTTTTTCCAAACGATGGTCATTTCTTCAATGGGTACTCCTTTAGTCTCAGGCAAAAACTTATAAATAAAAATGCTCATCCCAACCACACATACTGCGAAGAAGATAAAAAGCCCAAACTTTAAATTGCAAAGCATGGTGGTAAAGACTTGAGCAATGCAAAATGTGAATATCATGTTGACGGCCACTGTTATACTCTGAGCAGCTGATCGAATTTCAAGCGGAAATATCTCGCTAGGAACTAACCAACCCAATGGACCCCATGACCACGCAAATCCCGCTATGTATACGCACATTGCTATCACCACTAGCATCGAAAACCATAGTGGAAGTTCACCTGGATTCCCACTGGTTCCAAATTTAGAAGCAATTGAAACGGTCATCACAAGCTGACAGAGCAACATTTGAAGACCACCTTCGAGGAAAAGGGTTCGCCTCCCGTACTTATCGACAGTGGCAATGGAAACAAGTGTTGCACAAAAATTGACAATGCTAGTAATTAATGCGGACATGAGAGAAGCGTTGTTACCAAATCCCATGCTCTTGAACAAGACAGAAGCGTAAAACACGAACACGTTCATGCCGGTTAATTGCTGAAATAAAGGAATTAAAATAGCAAAAATGAGCTGAGGCCTGTACTTCCTGGTTAAAATCTCTTTCCATGGATTTTGAACCAACTTGGCTGCCTCACTGGCTTTAGCCAAATCATTGAACTCTTCCTCCACATTGTCAATACCACGGATCTTTTGGAGTTGAACTTTAGCCTCTTTGAACTTGTCGCGTTCGAGCAATGAGTTGGGTGAGTCAGTGAGGAAAAAACAGCCCAAGAAAAAGACCAAACCAGGGACAACGGCTCCACCCAAACTCAACCGCCAACCCCACCCACCTTCGATCTTAGCAGTGAAGTAATTCAACAAATTGGCAACTAAAATACCAATGGTGATTGATAATTGAAACATTATGTTCAAAGCCCCTCGATACTTAAAAGGAGCTATCTCAGATAAGTAGATCGGAACAGACTGCAAAAAAAAAAAAAAATATTGAATGCTTGAATTACCATACAACTGCAACTTATAGTGCTATAACTATGGTAAGCACGTACCTGATTAGCAAATCCAATGCCAAAACCAAGCAATACCCGACCTATAATAAGCGTGAGTACGTTTTCAGCGAAGCCATTGATAACAGCACCAATGGCGAAAAATAAACCACCGAACATCATCGTCATCCTCCTACCAAGACCTCGGGTTATCCGAGAGGCTGTCATGGATGAAAGAAGAGCAGCCAAATATAAGGAAGATGTAAACAACGTTAGTGTTTGGCTATCAAACTTGCAGTATTGATCATCAGATGGTTTAACGGATATTTCTTTCCTGTAAACTTTTGGAAAGAATTTTTCTAAAAAAAAAATCCATTGATGTAACACCACCTACAAATTTACACAAATTTTGCTTTGTTAAAAATTAATACTCCGAGCCATCTTTAATACTAAGAAGAAAAAGAAATTGAAAAACTCATTTTACCTGAAATACCAAGATCATAACCAAAGATCAAACCACCTGAAGCAGCAACAATGCAGGTGAACAAAGACTTTGGAAGTAAATTTTCCTGGATAAGTTTTCCCCGAGGTTACACCTCCTCCACCAGCCATAATCTCTAATTGAGAAGGCTAAATCAAAGGAAATCTCAAACTACAAAAAATTCTTAAATGTTGATTCTAAAACTTATATAATGTACACTAACCCACCCTAGTTCAACATTTGTTCTGAGTTTATAGTTGAAGAATAACTCTATTATAAATATATTTTTAAGAATTGCAATTAAAATTTAATTTAACTTCCTCTACACAGATTACAATATATATATATATATATGGATGTTAGATAAATCATTATATAATTATTTAACATATTAAAAAGAGTTGATAAAAACTTAAAAAGAAAGAATAGTTAATTATTTTATTTCAAATTTAATTATCTTCCAATATCTTAAATATATTTGAAAAATATATAAGTTAAAAATTAACATCAAATTAAAAGTTAATTTTTGTTTAATATCTCAAATTTATTTGAAATATTTATAAAAAAATATAAATTAAAATAAGATTATTGGTTAAAGGAATTTGATAGTTATAAATATTTGGATCGTAATAATCGATAAAAGACTTATATATGCATAAAATATAAAAAGAATATGATAAATAGGTAAAACACAAATATACTGTGCTTCAACGATTAATGCATGAATGGTTCCTTCTTTTCAAAAAATATTTTCATTTATTTTAATTTAATTTTAAATTAATTATTTTCATGTGCTTTAACGTTAAAAAAATATGTAACACCCCTCGCCCGCATCCGACGCCGGGACGGGGTTCGAGGTGCTACCTGACTTTTACTAACACTTCCATACTAAACAGGGCCATGAAATCTCAAATAATTAAAACTTTTCTTTTCACATGCAATCTGTCCCTTATGCGAGCTTACGAGGCTCAATACATGCATTCAGGCGGTTCGGGACCCAATCGAGAACTCATGAAAACTTAGAAAAATCTCTTGCGTTAAGGCTTCACACGCCCATGTGCTCAGCCGTGTGGCCGAAATAGGCTAATTATCAAGCCTTTTGTCACTCTCACACCACATGCATAGATACATACTTATCCAATAACATACAACGTGGCATAAATGAGCTCTTAAACATCTACAAACATGTTATGCTCAAGTTATTTTCTTATGCAATAAATATTATAGAATTTGCCCATATCATTACCACATACTAGACATAACTATCATTACCTCACAAACCATTCATGAAGCATTATTAACTATTTACCAATCACTTAATCTTGCATTAGTTACTAGCTCATCAATGAATCTCAATTCAATCTCTAGGCATACATGTTGTAAGCCACATCACAAGAGATAATAACATACATGCATAAGAATAATCATATGGGCCCATAATGTCATTAGCCGACATAGGCCAATTTACATGACTAATACTACCTTAATAACAAGCCACTGCCTTTGGCTAAATCATAATATTACATACTCACATTAAAACCCTATACATGCCATAGACTCGAATCACTTGAGTTTACTTACTCCGATAACGTTAACTCGATAGGGTGATAATATCTCTGACGGCCTCCAACCCGAGCTAACTTGGAAACTCTAGAAAACATGGGAAAGAAGGGGGGGTAAGCTTTCGCTTAGTAAGTTCATATGAAAACAATAAGCAACTCATTAACTTGTTTTATCAATGTTTACAACATATTTTCAAGTTCACTACAAGCTGTCTTTCTGAGCAATGGTCACTAAATTATTTATATCTGGAGCTACGAAACTCCGAATTAAGTTCCGTTAATTTTCCCTGAAACTAGACTTATTTTCTTTTTTTTCATAAAATTTCCAGAATTTTTGGTTAAGTCAAATAGTACAGTTTATTAGTTAAAGTCTCCCCTGTTTCAGGGTATGACCACTCTGACCTCTGTACACTACAAACCGAATTTCTCCCTGTACAAAATTCCAACGACCATGCCGTTTATTCCCCATAAAAATAGACTCAATAAGGAATCTATTCATGTAAGGTATAACTCTTAATAATTTTTGTAAAATTTTTGGTGAATTTCTAAAGTTAGAACAGGGGATCTCGAATTCATTCAGACCCTGTTTCACAAGAATTCAAATATCAAACAATATGGAATTCTTTTTCTTCCTCTGTTTCTTTCATGTGAAAATAGACTCATTAAGCTTTAATCCCATATTTTATTCTGCCTCTAACTCATTTTCCACTATTTTTAGTGTATTTTCAAAGTTACACTACTGCAGTAACTCAAATCTGTCAAGGCTAAATTACTCATTCATGATCATTGTTCATAATATTAATACAACACCATTTTATCCATCATGGTAAGAATACATATTATGCATCATAGATCATCACATATCAAGGCAGTCTCATAGGATTAGTATACATACTTGCACAACTCGTAACATAACTCAAGTGCATACTCACCAATGACTTACCTCATTGAGACCATCATTAATTCTTTCCTTGGATTGCCCGTTGAACACTTGGAATACTAATTAGATACTCGGAAAAGCCTTTGCACATAAGTGCTTCAATTGTAGCTAAAGCTACCTCATATCTCATGACATTTCAATGCTCACTCTCGAGCTAGTCATCTAGACTCATAATTCCTAGTGACATGTCACTCGTATCCTATTCTATTCCTAAGGTTCAAACGGGATTTTTCCTCGTCTATTAAGGCTTTGTCTTATCATATTTCTATTAATTACATACACATTAATATCTGTACAATTCATGTAATGATAACATTTAAATACATGTATAGCATGGTATTGTTTACATACTGAACTTACCTCGATACCACAAATGTGAAAAGGACATACTAGTCCATAAATCGATTTCTTTCCGTTCTAGGTCCAAGTCTCAATTTTCATCATCTATAACATCACATTTAGCCTACCAATCAGTCACAATATTCATATGGGTCTAAAATCATATTTTTACAAATTTTATTTTGACCCCTAAACTTTTGCATATTTGCACTTTTGCCCCAATGCTCGTAAATTAATTTTTATTCAATTTCTATAAGGTTTAAGACATGCTGAACATTTTTCTTCTATGACAACTCCAATTTTTCACTAATTCACACACTTATGACCAATTTGTAACTTTCACAATTTAACCCTTTTGACATTTTTACCGAAATTCATTGAATAAAACTCATATTTAACACATCAAACATTCATTATCCACTATAAATCATCAAAGCACAACCATATCATGAATGGGTAAATTTTAAACTCTAATTTCTCTTCAATCAATTGGTAGAAATAGAAAATTTAAGCTTCGGGGATCTCAAAATATGAAAATCATTAAAAACGGACAAAAACCATACCTATATAAGCCATAAAAGCTTGGCCGAATGGAGCTCATCCATGGCTGCTATTTTCTGTTCTTTCCACGGTTGAAGAAGAAAGAATGAAAAAATGATAGCTTTTATCATTTGTCTTATTAGGTTATTTTAATTAATTTACAAAATTACCCTTTTATTTCAACCAAATTTCAAAATACCAAACAAATATCCATTCACTAACTTATTAAAGGAATAATTTCACATAAGGACTTTCAATTTAAAACTCATAACAATTAGGCACCTCATATATAAAGAACTCAACTTTTGCACTTTTTACAATTTAGTCCTTTTGACTAAATTGAGTGCTCAAACGTCAAAATTTTCGAATAAAATTTTTACGAAATATTTTCATAAATTTATAGACTATAAAAATATAATAAAAATAATTTTTTTTTCGTCGAGTTTGTGGTCCCGAAACCACTGTTCCGACTAGACCCAAAATCGGGCTATTACAAAATATGTGTACCAATTGTATAATTTAACCTAAATTTTTTATTTTAAATGCTGATTTAATGTTGTCACGTCAGTTTAATTACTCATATACCGTTAACGACAATTAATGCTCAATGATTAAAATGTTACAACATGATAACGTAAGTAGCTAAAACGTAACATTTGAAACATAAGTGACTAAAATGTAACATAAGACAAATAAAAGTGACTATTTTAACAATTTACCTTATCAACTCCTATATTTAGTTTACCTTGAAAAACTATTTGGGAGATATTTTCTATTTCTAACTTTAGAAAATATTTTTGTTTTTAATTTTTTAAACTAAAAACATCTATATCTATAATATATATACCTATAGTTTCTTTTTTTTTTACTTAATTCACAAATTCACTCTTGAAGTATAGTCATTTTCTCACTTTGATACTTTTTTTTTGTCCCAATTTAACATCTAAACTATCATTCCATTATATATTTTGGTCTTATTTTTAACACCATTAAAAAAATAGGTGGCTAATAAAAACATGGCACATGGCATTTTAATTAAATATATATATCTTTATCATATATTTATATATCAATTTTTAAAAATTAAAAAATAAAAATAATATATATAAAAATCAAAAATATATAATAAAAAGTATAAAAATAAAATTTATTAATTCCATATAAAAATAAAAATTCATTAATTCCATAAAACAATTAAATTTTTTAACCCAAAAATCTAAGGAAATTTTTTGGTGTTCATCTTGTTCTTCATGAAAGAAAAGAGAATAATTAAGTTCTCTTGTATTTTTGTTCGCAATACTCTAAATAAAAATAAACTCAAAATTGTTTACAATCTACTTTAATTAAAATTTGGTTTAATTACATTTATTTTACTTAATTTAAAATTCAAATCATTTTTTTTTAAAGTTTTAAATCAAAAACCAAACTAAACCCAAAAAATTTTTGAATTTTGAATGTCAATGGCCACTTTCGACCACCATGGCCGCTACTCACCAATAATCATTTGAGTCCAAATTTTATCATTCTTTTATTTTATCTCCCCTATTTTCATTTTCAACATTTATTTTCAAAAAAACACTAGATTTTTGTAGGTCTACAAATAAATATTAAAACTTAAACACTAAATTTAAGTATTTTTCACCGTCAAATTCTCTTTACATTTTAGTATATTGTTCCACTCTTTATAAGCTTCTCTTTCACTCTTTATAAGTACGAAATTGGACATTTTATGAAAATACATGTATCAAATAATACAGAAATTAATAGTTCATGTACCAAATTGGACTTTTTCAAAGTACAAGTACCATATTAGAATTTTATAAAAATACAGGTACCAAATATGACATTATCCCAAAAGTAATTTAAGTAATATTTTTTATGAAAATATAAAAAGCCACTATTTGGCTTTCTCTATTTGGTTGGATTTTTTTTTAACGTCAATTTAACTTTTTTGAGTTTGACTAGAAACTAGAGGTGTGCATGGGTGGCCCTACCCGAAGGCCCGCCCGAAATGTGGGAGGTTTTGGGCAAAAATATAGGTCCGAAAAATGGGCTTGGGAAAAAAAATAAGGCCTGTTTAAAAAACGGGTCGGGCTTCGGGTAAGGCATTTTTGGCCAGGGCCTAGCCTGGCCCGGCCCAAATTCACTAAATGAAAAAAAATCTATTTTTTTAATATTATTTTTAATTATTTTCTCCTATTTTGCTACTATTTTACTATTATGTTGCTACTATTTTGTTGTTATTGTTTGGATATTATATAAAACTTATTTTATTGTTAATTTTTTTATTATTTTAAAGACAATTACTAATTTTTTATTATTTTAGAGACATTTACTTGTTAAATTGCATCTATTTTAGTGTTATTTAAGTATATATATTTTTAAAATTTATTTTCAATTTGTTGAGAAATATTTATTTTGATGTTTTTAGTATTTTGATGGTTTATATATATTTTAAAATTATATAAGAAAATATAAAAATTAATATGGGCGGGCTGGCTTAGGCTCGGGTTTTAATATTTTTATTAGGGCCGGGCTTGGGCAAAAATTTAGGCCCATTTTTTAGGCTGGGCTTGGGCCTAACAAACTGGCCTAAATTTTTAGTTAGGCCTGGTCCGGTCCATGCACACCTCTACTAGAAACCACAATAGAGGGTGTGACAATGTTTTTAAGCATAACGTCATTTTATTAAATAAATTTTAAACGAAAATGTTTTTAAGCACTTATATTCCTTAATAAAATATTTTCTTCCACCCATGTTGTGGATGTGACAAAATATAGTATATACCATATTTAAGCACATTGTTGAGTAGGTGTCATCTTTGATCGGGTCACCAACTCAGTTATGAAATTATAAAATACCATTTATTTTAAATTATAATTAATATTATTATGATGTCACTTTATCTTTTCATATTTTTATATCATCTTTAAATAAAACAATTACAAAATTAATAATCAAACACGTGTTCAACAAGAATAAAATACAAGTTCGTTACCACTTACACATATATTTATTATTAAATAAATTTAAAATTATTTTAGCATATAAATTTTTCTTTCACCCACATCGTGACTCGTAAATATAACAAAATCTAGTGTTTATTAAATGAAAAAATCTAATATAAAAAATGAAGATAACAAAACATGTTTGGAACTTATTTTATCATAAAAACATAAGAATTAAATTTAAAAAATTCCTCTATTTATATAGATTTGAACCAAGATTAGAAAAATGGTTGAAAAATAACATTTTATTGAAAAAATTACATTACCTTTAAATTTTTTTTTTAAAAGTAGAAACAAATAACATTAAGCGAAAACAATGAAATCACACAACTCTACTTAGAAAATCACCATCTGATTGTAGAATCTCTTGAACTGAAATTGGGGGATCCTCGAAAAGCTTCAACCCAAACTGATTATCATAAGTACATTTTGTCATTCGATCAGCAGTCATATTCCGAGATCTAGGAATGTGACGGATTATTGTCTTCCAATTCCTCTTAAGGTAAACATTGATCAAACATAATTCAGTTAGGTTACTACTAGCAGCACTACCTGTGAGAACAGACTCTACAAGTAGTGCATTGTTGCGTTCTATCTCTAACTGTCTATAACATTTCTCCCATGCAATACGTAAACCTTCAAGAATCGCTCCAGCTTCTATGCGAAATACCGTTTCCTTGCTGACTTTCAAGGAGTACCTGCATAACCAATGACCATCTACATCCCTAAAAAGACCTCCAATTGAGGTGTTATCATCGTTCATTGACACTGCACCATTTGAATTCATCTTAATCCATCCATGATCCAGAGGAGACCAACATGTCGCCAATGTCGTAGCAAACGGTTGAATTCCTCGTGAACTCTGCAATAAATAACTCCTTGCCCAAGTAATACCTGTAACCACAAGATCCTGAACACAAGTGTTACTACTAGCAAAAACATAAGAATTGTGATTCTTCCGTAGCAACCACAAATAATAGGAAAAAAAGAATGCCATTCAAAGTCTTCTTCCCGCCACATTCATGGTATTTCTCCACAAGAGATCAATTATTATGTGACACCAAAAAAAAGTATTCAAAGTATTCTTCCCGCCACATTCATGGTATTTCTCAAATTCCACAAGAGATCAATTATTGTGTGACACCAAAAAAAAGTTCCCAAAATAGAAACCAGTATAATAGAAAGCCAAATAGATTTTATCAAAAAGTTTAATTATGTTTCATACTTAATTTTAATTAATATACCAAATAGATTTTATAACTTAAATTCAATACTTAATGTTTTTTATATTTTACTTTCCAACACTTAATTTTTTACGACTTTATTTTTTAATTTATCAAACAACGCTTAAGACATTTTATTTAAAGGGATAAGGCAGAAATTAGCCTTGAACTTGGTGGACCAAAATTAGGAAAAATTATCAAGTTCTAGAAATAATGTGGACAAAAACAATTGAAACTAAGGATGTATTTGATAAGAGTAAATATAAGTACGAAATATAATTAAATGCGTTTGATAAGAGTAAATATTAATTGTTTTAAAGAAATATTTGTTTTTAATTTTAAACCTATTAATATAAGTTTATATATTATTTTGGATAGTTTTAGTTGAAATTCAAATATAATAATTTAAATATTTTCTAAGTTAAGTGATAAGTGACTATCTAATTACTTATCCGATTCAATCTTTTCTTTTTGAAAATTTTATATTAAATAAAAATAAAAATCACTATCAAACACATAATAAATATTAAAAATATAAAAAATTAAATTTATTATCCAACACATTTAAAATATTAAATATTTTCATTTTCAATTATTCATCAATCACACCCCAAATTTTAAAAAATCAAATTTATATATTAAATCCCTATTTAATGTCCTGGCCCATAACATAAAAATGTATTATTGTAGGCCCACATTATTAGCATTTTGGTGTTATTTTCTCATGTGATTTTCTCTTCTTCTTTTTAACAAAAAACCCAATATTTAAGTTGTAAGTTAAACCTTTTGAAATTTGACATTTTTTAAGAATTTAATAAAATAAAAACATTTAAACTAAATATTTGATCTTCATTTAACAAGAGTCATCTTTGGTTATCATTAAATGACTTTTTGATGACCAAGGTAAATTAAATTCCATATTTCGTGTAAGTGTAGATTTATTAAATAAAGTGATCATATTAGTTTTTTATTTATTAAAAAGACCGAGTAGTAAATTATATTAATGAACACAAAAAAAACAATTAGAATTGAAAAAAAACTATAAAAAACCTTAAAATAGAGTTTAATTCTAATTCTAATTAATACTAAAAGGAGATTAAAAAACAAATTTTGATGCTAATTACATTAAATAAAAAAATTAAACACTGAATTAAATCTTTCCCATTTCACAACTTTGATCTTTCTCGACGAAATACTTACTCCAACGAGGATGATTCTTCCAAACAATGGTCATTTCTTCAATAGGTACTCCTTTCGTCTCAGGCAACAACTTAAAAATAAAAATGCTCATCCCAATCACACATACTGCGAAGAAGATAAAAAGCCCAAACTTTAAATTGCAAAGCATGGTGGTAAAGACTTGAGCAATGCAAAATGTGAATATCATATTGACGGCCACTGTTATACTCTGAGCAGCTGATCGAATTTCAAGCGGAAATATCTCGCTAGGAACTAGCCAACCCAATGGACCCCATGACCACGCAAACCCCGCTATGTATACGCACATTGCTATCACCACTAGCATCGAAAACCATAGTGGAAGTTCACCTGGGTTCCCACTGGTTCCAAATTTAGAAGCAATTGAAACGGTCATCACAAACTGACAGAGCAACATTTGAAGACCACCTTCGAGGAAAAGCGTTCGCCTCCCGAACTTATCGACAGTTGCAATGGAAACAAGTGTTGCAAAAAAATTAACAATGCTAGTGATTAATGCGGACATGAGGGAAGCGTTGTTACCAAATCCCATGCTCTTGAACAAGACAGGAGCATAAAACACGAACACGTTCATGCCGGTTAATTGCTGAAATAAAGGAATTAACACAGCAAAAATGAGTTGAGGCCTGTACTTCCTGGTTAAAATCTCTCTCCATGGATTTTGAACCAACTTGGCTGCCTCACTGGCTTTAGCCAAATCATTGAACTCTTCCTCCACATTATCAATACCACGGATCTTTTGGAGTTGAACTTTAGCCTCTTCAAACTTGTCGCGTTCAAGCAATGAATTGGGTGAGTCAGCGAGGAAAAAACATCCAAAGAAAAAGACCAAACCAGGGACAACGGCTCCACCCAAGCTCAACCGCCAACCCCACCCACCTTCGATCTTAGCAGTGAAGTAATTCAACAAATTGGCAATTAAAATACCAATGGTGATTGATAATTGAAACATTATGTTCATAGCCCCTCGGTACTTAAAGGGAGCTATCTCAGATAAATAGATCGGAACAGACTGCAAAAAAAAAAAAAAAAAATCATTATTGAATGCTTGGATTACCATGCAACTGCAATTTATAGTGCTAAACTATAGTGAGAACGCACCTGATTAGCAAATCCAATGCCGAAGCCAAGCAATACCCGACCTATAATAAGCATGAGAACGTTTTCGGCGAAACCATTGATAACAGCACCAATGGCGAAAAATAAACCACCGAACATCATCGTCATCCTCCTACCAAGACCTCGGGTTATCCGAGAGGCTGTCATGGATGAGAGAAGAGCAGCCAAATATAAGGAAGATGTAAACAACGTTAGTGTTTGACTATCAAACTTGCAATATTGATCATCAGATGGTTTAACAGATATTTCTTTCCTGTAAACTTTTGGAAAGAATTTTTCTAAAAAAGAATCCATTGATGTAACACCACCTGCAAATTTACATAAATTTTACTTTGTTAAAAATTGATATTCCAAGCCATCTTTAATAATAAGAAGAAAAAGAAATTGAAAAACTCATTTTACCTGAAATACCAAGATCATAACCAAAGATTAAACCACCTGAAGCAGCAACAATACAGGTGACAAAAACTTTCAAAGTAAATTTTCCTGGATAATTTTTCACGGAACCAGAAGTTACACCTCCTCCACCAGCCATACTCTCTAATTCACAAGGCTAAATCAAAAAAAATCACAAACTAATTTTTTTTTTAAATGTTAATTCTAAAGCTTCCTTTATATAATGTACACTTTTTGCTGAGTTTAAATAATGGTTGAAGAATAACTCTATTATAAATATATTTTTAAGAATTGCAATTAAAATTTAATTTAACTTCCTAATTAAAAAATATATATATATAAATATAATAAGGATATTAAATAAATCATTATCTAATTAATTAATATATTAAAAAACAGTGGATAAGAAAGAAAGAATAGTTCGGGGCTAATTAAAATTTCGGACTGTGTTTTAGAATAAGAATTTTATTAAAATATATTAGTAGTCACTATTTATGTTTTTCTTTTTGAATTATGAAAAATTATAAAATGGTATTCAAGTATTTAATTTTGTCTTTTTGATCATCTAATTATCTTATATTTTTATTGTTTTTTGTTTTACGTTAGCTACCCGGTGATAAAAATGACAAAATTTAATAGTTGAGTGACAATTTTATAACTCTTCATAGTTGATTAATAAAAAAGAAAATTAAATAGTTAAGTTACTATTTTGAAACTTTTTATAATTTTATGATAAAAAAAAATCATAATCAAGTGGCCTCTACCGTAATTTACCTAAATTTTATTAGTGGTAGCTTCAAATATATATTTTAATGGATAATGTGACAGTCATAGCTAAGCTGTTTCCAATAAAACTATTTAATTGAATTTAAGGGTATATACATTCTTTTTAAGGAGAAATTATCTCCACACTATAGATTTTAGGATATATTTAAAGAATGAAAACGTGATAATTCTCTTCAGAAAATGTGATAATTTATTAATTTAATTTTTGAATTTAAAAACATATTGGAAAAAGATTAGTATAACAATGATTCAAGTTAGCCATATATGCTAATTAACTATCTCTATTAATAATTTATTTAAAGAAGAAAAAACATAAAGTACGGCTATGATGATGACTACAACTAAGGTTCTCTCTATCAAGTAGATTAGAGAGGGATGAACACCAACTTAATATCGAGATAATCTATCTTTTTAAAGGTACAAAAATCAACAAAAGAGGTTTTATATAGGTTCATCTGAATGGGTTCATAAAAACCTCAAATCCAACTTCTTTTTTCTTAAAGGAGTAAAAGATAGTGGTATAAAATTAAAATGTAAGATTGAGTATTAACTTAATTAATATAAATATTATTATTAATGTAAAAAGACGTAAGTTTAAATATACGAACAATAAAAAGTGGGCTGCTTAATTTTTTTTTTCTTGGTACAGGGATCAACCATGTCTGTAACTGTAAGACAAAGACACTCTGTAGTCTGTGGACTGTCTGTAGTCATATATAAAAAATAGAACTGCCCCTTGCTGGCCGAATTTCATCCAAGGGAATTAATGTGTATGAGGGAATCTATCTATCAATACATGTCCTTCCCTTTTTAGGCTGATATATCAAACATGAAATGGGACCTCACTTTTTGTGGAGGAATTTATTTTATTTCGTCTGATACTAAGATTTTTGTCACAAGCTTCAATTTGACAACATATAATTTTTAACCAAATCCAAATATTTCATTAAATGCTAGCTCTTAGGTAAACAGATCAATCAATAAGCAGCCATGTCAGTAGTCTTTTCCATTGATTAATGAAATATCGGATTACAAGTTGTGGTTGGCAAGTCGAAAACTCAATAGCCCATTCAATATCTTTCTCCCTTCCTTAGTTTCTCACCAATTTCACCATAACCAACAACTTGGATACAGGATTTTTCAATGTCACATGTAGTTGTTAACAACAACTGGATGCTTAATTCTTTTGATTTATATAATCTTTTTTAAGAGATGGGTTTATTTTTCCTTAATTTGCATTCTATTAAGTTTTTAACCTATTTTGAATAGGTTTCTCTCTATAATACCGCATGATTAT
The DNA here is from genome assembly GCF_025698485.1 of Gossypium arboreum. Classification (NCBI taxonomy): domain Eukaryota; kingdom Viridiplantae; phylum Streptophyta; class Magnoliopsida; order Malvales; family Malvaceae; genus Gossypium; species Gossypium arboreum. The sequence goes on along the minus strand of NC_069081.1, from coordinate 115,331,912 downwards.
TTTAATTTGTAGACCATATGAGAAATTGCAATTGGTCCAAAAATTTTAAAATCCTTTGGTTACTTCTGCTTTTCAAATTGGAAGATCTATAAGTAGGTACATGTGGGTCAATGAAAATTACAAGTACCATAATTTTTGCCAACTTGTTTTCCACTGATCTATTGCGGTTTTTTTTCATAAATAATATAAAATAATTAATTAAGAACATAGAATCAAATGAAGATAATTTATATAATAATAGGTTGTTATAAACAGTAAAATTAGGTCATGCCATATTGTTAAGCAATATCGATCCCAACAATACATTAATCATCAATAAATTAACAGTATGAGGTGACTCAATTTTACTATTATAAACATATCATTCTCGTAAATAAAAAAAAAACCCATCTACTCCATTACCTTAGACAGTTTACTGACTTTTTTTTTTTGGGCGGTAAAGAAAAGAGGTCAGCCAGGCAGTTCACTGACTTCAAGGTAATTACTAACTCAAACCTGGGTTTATCCAATTTCCACATATTGCTATAGTTTACATTGGCAATCAGTCTCAATCTTTCAATTCCTAAAACTCTGTAATCCCAGAGATTTTGAGCTTGAAATCGAAATTTCACCAAATTGGATTGTGGCCTACAAATAAAACAACTAAGTATTTAGGCGTGTGTACTGTGAGTGTGCAGCAAAACGGGGCCAATAAAAGGGGATAGTTCTGGTAAGCAGTTTGCTCATGGGGCATTATCCCGTATGTAGAGAACAGCTATATATTAGGTTTGGGACTAAACAAGGCGTGTGGTTTGGTGTCATCCGTCAAAGACTAGATTAATTAGAGCCTCTTCTTCTCAACGATCAGTTTTGCCACTTCAGGCTCGGACAAAAAACCCTAAAAAAAATCCCCCATTGAAACTCAACTGGCATTGCCGGGTACCACTATTTGCCCCGCGAAGTACCCATGTTTTCGCCTTTTTTTGTTTTTTCTTTAAAGAGCAATGGTGAGACCAGCACTTGAAACAAATCAGCTTTCCATTTTAAATACCATATATATATATATAATACTATAAACCTCTAAATAAGATTGCCTTCGTTTTAAAGTCTTTATCGTATTTTCACCTTCCTTTGGGTTAATTATATATGATGACTGACCCTAATAATCCCACCGATGACCATCGTTCTCAGCCGCCCATACCATCATCCTTCGACCACCCAAACATCCAAGTCCCACATCCCTTGCTCACTCACACCTGCGAGGACCCGCCTCCCACGTGTGACAAACTACCTCCTGCTGGCAAATCTCCTATGGCCTCCTCCTCCTCCCCCGGGAAACACCCAATGTATCGTGGAATCCGGTACCGGAGCGGCAAGTGGGTCTCTGAAATCCGTGAACCGCGCAAAACCACGCGTATATGGCTAGGTACGTACCCCACCCCAGAAATGGCTGCAGCTGCCTATGATGTGGCTGCCCTAGCCCTAAAAGGCAGTGAGGCTGTTGTTAACTTCCCGGCCTCTGTTGCTTCTTATCGGCTTCCTGTTTCAACATCATCGGCGGATATACGGAAAGCGGCCTCAGCTGCTGCTTCACTTAAAAAGGATGAAATGAAAAGTGGGATTAATATTGGAACAGATGAGTATCATCAGGCGAAAGATCGAGAAGAAATGAGCAAAGAAGAATATGTGGACGAGGATGCCCTTTTAGACCTGCCTAATTTGCTGGTTGACATGGCGCAGGGAATGCTGGTGTCGCCACCGAGGATACGCTCGACGCCATCCGATGAGTCGCCGGAGAATTCCGATGGAGAAAGCTTGTGGAGCTATTAATTGATCCATATTTTTTGGATTTTTTAAATTCAATAAATTAGGAACTTGAGTTTGACGAAATGAAGTAAGTAGGGCATGGCTGCAGGCATTTGATGCAGCTTTGAGCATAAAACTTGTCTTCCTCTGAAAAAAAAAAACTGTTAATTAAAGGACCCCCCCCCCCAAAAAAAAAAAAAACAAGAAAAAAGGATTTATTCATGAATGTGTGATAGAGTGATTTGCAACACGTAAAATACTTTGGGATTTAAGCCGTTGGTTAGGGTTCCCATATTTCTTTGCTTTCAAGAGCTTTTTGTGATATATATAGATAAAATGATGTAATATTGGGTTGTTTGTTTCTTTTTCTCTTTGTTTTTGAGATGTTCTCACACTTTCTTACTTATATATATATATATATATATATATATAATCAATTTTTTTTCTATATTTCATACTAATTTTTTAGTATTTATTGATTACATTAAATCTTGATTAAATTCAAACTAAACATTTTACGACTCAACTTAATACCCAATACCCAAGCTATCATACAACTATGCACGTATTAGTTGAATACGCGTGCTAGCTGCCATAAGTTTTCAAATCCAACGATGAAACATTTTAAAGAAAAGTAGAGAGGAAGGAGATGATGTTTCTTTAATCATGTTAGCCACTAGGTATATTGCATAAATTTTGCAACCTTTTTGAATTCGAGAAATTATGAGTCGAATAATCAAGAGAGGGGGGAGGGGTCCTCTTTCTACTGTGTAAATGTCAATATATATATATATATATATACACGCACGTGACATAGAGAAATAATTCCATCAAAATTGTAACAAATGAAGAATACAAACTAAAATAAACAGAATTGATGCATTCTGTTAATGTATGATAGTATAAACGAATTATTAATGAATGTCATGATTTTTCATTATTCGATCTATTGTATAGTATATAACTAATTTGTATTTCCATGCAATTTGATTGTTTATATTAAATTTATAATAATTTTATAATAATATTTTTGTTTAATTTTATAAATGGATTTCTTCCAAAAAACTCATTAATAAAATTAAACAGATCACAAAATATTTTAAAATATTTAACTAATTTACAATCCGTTATATTAATGTTATTTAATTTAAAAATATTTAATATTAAAATAATACAAAAATTCATCATGATTTGAATATTAATATTAATATTTTATAATTTAAATAATATTATTAATTTATACATATTTTAAATTAATTTGTTTTAATGTTACAATTGTTAATATTCGATTTGTTTTAATTTTATATTTATTTTTACTCTACTTTAATCAACGAATGTAATTAAATTTTATTATATTTGAAAAAATAAATTTAATTTGATAAATGTTATTAATATATTTTTTAAAATTATATTTTAAGCTTAACAATTTAATATTTATTAATTTTAATATTATAATATTAAAAGTTAATTCAATTACGTAAAATCTTAAAATAAAGAGATAATTTATTTAAAATAAACTCTATATTTAACATATAAAAAATTATAAACAAAAAGCATAGAATAACTTTAAAAAATTAAAAACAATAACTAGAAGAGTAATTTATCTAAATTGTAAATAAGTGTTTCAAATATAAGTGTCATCTGTCTAAAAAATGTAATTAAAATGATAATTATTTCCTTTTTGTAACCTCGTATTATTGTATCAAATATATACTCACAAACAATAAACTAAACCGCCATGTGATTATTTTGCAAACCAATAAATGAAACTTTAAAAACTATGTCTTAGAAATTCATATTGATAAAATAACTAAGTGTGAACATCTAATTTACTTTTTGATAATTAAGTGGAAGATTCAAGTGTTGGAATTTGAATCCAAACTCTTATCTCTTATTTTTATTTTAATCTATTCTCTTTCAATCCTACTTTTTGACTTAAGATTATTTATAATTATGTAAGGATGAAAGCACTAAGGAAATAGGTTTTCCTTAATTTATAAAGAAATTAGTGTAAACATTTCATTGAGACGATTATCCATTCTTAATTGGAGAGAGTTGTATTACTTTGTTAACTCCTTTCATAAACTATGTATGATATGACTTCTCTTTCTCAAAGCATGCATCTTTTTATTTTCCTTTTAAGTTTTAACAACATCAAAGATTCATCACAATCCTTAACAATTAATGTCTTCGTAAATATAATTTAACAAAAACTTTAATTGGCAAAATTTTTGAGCTAGGATTGCTTCTTTTCTTTTCTTTTTTTTTTTTTTGTAATACAAGTATTTTCTATGATTTGAGATTATTATTTTTTCAGATTAAATGTAATTTTAATTTAATTCTTGATGTAATACCTTAACTAGAAATGCAATTCTTGTTGTCAAATACTAAGCGCACATTTTCAAAACATAATTAATATATGCAAGAATGGCAAGATGATTCTAGTCGTTTCGGTATCAATCCATCCCAATTGGGATGCTTATGATGGTGGAGGTCCAACTTGGTATATTAAATTACATTATATATTTATTACATGTATAGATTTAAGGCCTATCTATTAGTATTAATTTGTTGAGGGGAAAATTTTATTGGAAGATGCTTTTGAAGTATTGTTTATCAGATAATTTATTAAATTTTTAATATTGATAGGTATTGTTCCCATACTGAGATTTTATCTATATCTCTTAAGTTGATTGTTTGAGTCTCTTTGCAAATAGGTTATTTACATAACTAATGTTATGCACTATACTGACATATCTCTCATGAGTTTTGCTAAATATATTTTCATCAATCGAGGCGTTCCCCCATCTGGATTCTTGATGAAAGAGAGAAATAAAACCTCAACATGAAGACAATACTGACCACTGTTGAGGATTTAATCGACTTCACGATAGACAGTACTTCATTGATTTCTCTTGACCGAATAGACCCTAAACATAACTATATATGCTATTCATATAGGATATTATTATTTTGTTGTAACCTTTAAAGAGACTATATATATACACTAGATTTTGTCATATCAAAAAAAAAATATTTATATAAGTGAGGTGATAATAAATTTATATTTTAATATTATTGAACACATGTTCGATCGTTTGATTCATAATTATAATTTAAATAATGGATATTTTATAGTTTCATAACTGAATTGATGACTTAATTAAGAGCAACACCAACTTACTAAAATATTTAAATATAAATATCAGATGTAATGCGTATTTAGGGATATTAATATTAATTTTTAAAATTTAAATTCAGAATGATGGTTGATGCTTTTTTTTTTTTTAACCCATCGACTACATATATATAGGTTAGGGCCTACAAGACTTTTTTCACCTTTTGAAGGGGGGACAAACATCTCATGGAATATCTAGTGGGGTCGTTTTTAATGGTATGTGGGAGCACTCGCAACAACGTCAAAATTGCATAATTTGTGATTTGCGATCCACATTCAGCAATCTTATTATGGTCTTTGGTTATCTTCCCATTTTGAGTGTTGGGATGAAAATATATCCAAAGTAACCCTTAAAGGAAAATATTGAAGTCGGCCAGGAAAAATCCATACACAGTAACCCCTTTACAACGGCTTTCGATATTATAGTTTTCTTTGTTGGTAACCTTCAAATCTAAATTAGTACAATCTGTGGGGGATATGATTATATCTACGGCCAAATCAGTATCCTGTAGCCCAAATTTATCTTTTTTTTTCGTTTCATTAATTTTCTTGAATGAACGAATTTTGACTATAAATGGCCGACATAGCCACCTTTCTTTGCTTTTCCCTCTCCCTTCACTTTCTCTCCTGGTTGGTAACGTGTCTTTCTTTCTATCTCTATGTTAAACCAGATTTTATTTTATTTTCTTGCATGATTTTTTTTTTTCTATTTGTTAAGAGGCATCAAGAAATATTGAATCAGACGTCAAAACAAAGCCTAACAAAAACAAAAACGAAATGAAATATTAGAGCCATATTGCATGTAATATAAGGTGATCAATGGCTGAAACAACTGCCGACCTCTCTACAATTTTTAAAGCTTTTTTCTTTTTCCTTGTGTTTTTCTCCCCTTTTGAGGCATGTTAAGTCATAACCATTTTAAATTAACCTGTACTGCTTTAATTATATCTTAGAAATTACTTCAATGTCGACAGGGATGCTTTAAAACCCTTTTAATAATTGCCAAGAAAGCTGCACTTCTTGTCTTCTTTCTTTACCTAATTAGATTTTAAAAGTTAATTAAACTCTCTCCTTTTTTTTTTTCCTCATGGAGAAATAGTTTGCACTTTATCATCATAATCATAAGCAATATTTAGTTTTAAGCAAGTTTCAAGGTCGGAAAGCTACTCAAATCTTCGTTCTATTGGCAAAGTTGAGACTTTGGAATAACTTTTTTTTCTAGGTTTGAATTCTGTGTAAATTTATTTTAATTTAAATCTTATTACATGTGAGTTTGTTCAAAGTTATTCTAATTTAGGTTATGTTAAATTTGTATTTTATAATACTTTATTCTATATATAATGATTCGAATCTAATATTTTTATAATTATCAATAAATATAATTTTACCTATATCTCTTTTTTAAAAAAAGTGAGATGTGAATTCCAAATATATATTTTAAAATTCATAATCAATATTCTTGCGAGAGGTTTTTATGGAGCAGAGACGTATCATCATCCTGTTTCTACATCTTTTTTCATGTTATTGACACATCATTTTGTTAATTGTTTTAACTTGAACCCTGAAACTCGAACTATGAATAAATTTTTTAACTTGAATCCCAGACCTTGAATCTTAAACTTTAAACCTTGAACCATTAACCTTGAACCTTAGATTCTAGACCTCAAATCTTGAACTCTAAATCTTAAACCTTAAATCATATACCCTAAACCCTTGATCTTAAAAGTTGGGTCCAGGGTACAAGGTTTCAGGTTAAAAAATTATCAAAATGACATGTCAATAACATGGAATACAAAAATGACATTAAATAATTGATAAAGAATACATGATGATATAACATCTATGTTTCATACTATTCTTTCTCAATATTCTTATTATTGATAGTGAAGCTAGTCTCATTTATTCTTAGTTTTCCATTATATAAATTATTATTTTGTACAAAATTCAACTAGAATATAATTCTAAATGCAAATAAAACTATTAGAAGATTAGACACGACAGTCGACAGCATGAAATTAATATTATCTTAAAATAGTTGGACGGTTGTTTAAAAATAAATTATATAGGAATCAAATTAGCATAGATATGTTCCAGTACTCCAAAAAAAAAAAGAAACATATGGATCTATGAAGAGGGGACAAGCATCCAATGTGGTTGACAAAATATAATTTTTCTCCTTACTTTTAAGTAAGTTTTTTTATATAAAGAAATTCCTCCCTCCCTTGTTTTTTCTTCTTTATAGGTATAAAGAACTGAAATCTCTTGCTTGGTCTGATGGCCCCCCCTTGCAACATGCAATAGGATGGCCTAAAACTCACGATTAGTGGCCCAGAAAAGATGTGTCTCCCTGATGATCCCCAATCATTGTCCTTTTGGGTTTGTTTTTTTTTTTGGTTAGTTATTATGATTCTTTTTATTATTTAATTTTCTTCTTCTTTACCTTTAATAATTATATATTATCGTTCTTTTGAGTTGATTTCTTAACTTTATTTGATTATTGATTGTTACAGTAAAATGTTTTTGTCTGTAACAAGGATTTATATGTATTAAAATACGAAATCATGCCTACTTATATCAAACACTGCATAATAAAATGAGACACCTTGGCCTTAGTGAATGAAAATGAGGCTTCTAGCTTCAACCTCTTTTATATCTTTGCACCAGGATTGTACACTATCGATGGTATATGTCTGATTTGTGCAACAACCTTATCAAGCTCAAGCTCTAAACTTAGCTCTCTCTCTCTCTATATATATATGTATCATTATCTATATATATCTTACATAAATCACTCTTTAGCATGGTTTATTCTCTTGGGAAAACCCATGAACATGATCTTGTCCAATATTTATCCTACAAAACATTGGAGCATACTATTCATGCAGACTTGAAGAACATAAACCGAGTATAATTGTCTTAACACAATATCTAGTGCAGACGGCTAGTAAACTTGTAGTTAGAATTTAAACCTACCTTGAAATCAAACTCAACCCAATCATATTTGACCATAAACATTTAATGATTTATGCTGGAATTGATTTAAAATACAGTTAGCCCCATCGTCAACAGACATCCATTGTAACAACATTTTTTACTATAATAGCCAAACTTTTAGTAGAACCGATTTTTTATATTTTATTTTATCTCTGTATAACAACTTTTCACTTATAACAACAACAAACATGGTTATGAAGTATATTCTTTGTTAAATTGGTTCTCTCTAACAATATATTTTCTAAAATTTTTAGTAAAATTATAGTTATTTCATATAAAGAAACCTATTCGTTATAATTTATTAAATAATAGTAATCTGAATTAAAATATCATTTTAATAAAATTTTAAATTTCACATAAAATATATTAATTATGTTTTATTAGATAAAAATAATGTTCAATAAACTATTAATTTCCTATAAAATATAATAGTTACAAATTTGAAACATCATATAAACTCATAATTTGATCGATTATTGAATTAATAATTCATGATAAATTAATTAATTTAATTTGACAACTCATATTGATTAATTGAACTTATTAGATTTATTAACTTCATAATTAATCATGTAAAATAATGTAAAATAAAATATGCATAAAAGTAATAACGCATGCACCTACTGTATATATTTTAATTTTCTTTATTTGATTCCTACTTTGTTTAGTTGATGAAAACTCACTATATGAAATCTATTATAAATTTATCACAATTATCTCTCTACAGCAACATATTGTTACAGACGTAAAACAAACAAAATCTTGATAAGCAAATAAAATTGTTATAAACAAAGTTGATTAAAACCCACTCAAAATTTACTTAAACTCGAAATAATTAAAGCCTAAAACTAATCTAAACTAATCAAATCTAAATTCAACCAATCCAAAAACCAACATGAGATTCAAATAGTAATATAAGTATAAATTAGGGTTAGCCCATCTCTCAAGTTTCGTGTTAGCAATAGTCACCATCAGCCCTCATCACCAATAGACAGGCTAAATAGTAAACAATACTTACACTTCCTAAATGAAGATATTAGACTTTGGACGTACATAGTTTAAGGAAAAAGATTGGGGTTGTTGAGCCCAGTAAAATTGAGTCCATTTTGCAACTTTGGACTTACAAATGTGGACTGTAATTTCTTAACGAGTTTGATTTTGATTCTAAAAGAAAAGGGGGTGTGCGGCTAATCGTCATACAACCACATTTAGTACGTCATGGAGAATGGCGTCACCCTTGTGTCCTTGTTCCTTACAGCATAGCTTTTTGTAGTATGGTTGTGTCGCACTTGCTGGGCCAAATCAGATGGCGATTTTGTCATGTGTGTTGCCTTTATTTGATTTGGACTGATAGGAGAGACTGTTTCTGTTTTGCACTAACTTCAGTGGAGAATGGAGATGCGTGTGTGTGGGTTCTATTGCTTCCCATCATTTCATTTCATCCTTTACAGATTATGGTTAATGGATGCACAATAACTAACATCAGCTTATGGCCTTTCATTGCTGGACCAAATATGAGACATCACAACGCTTGGCACCAATGGATTTATGACAGCCATCAATTAATGGAGCCGACTGGATATATATATTGTTTTTCTCTATTTTTGGGTTGATATTAGAATTTTTATTAGAATTTTACGTCTACATCAACCTAAATTTATATTGCATATTTACCCAATTTAAGGGGAATCTATAAATATTAATAAAAAGAAGTTACGATGAGCTTTGTTGGTTTTTTAATTAACATAATATAAAAATAATTAAATATGAATATGATATAAGATCTAGTTTAATTATAAAAATGAATCGTTTTCTATAGTAATATTGGGTGTCATCAAGCTGTCAAGCGGCATCACTTTAAATTAAACCCAATTATATGTCAATCATTATGATGAAGAAAAAAAATTTAAGTGGTGTTACTTGACACGTTAGCGGCACCGGTATGAATTTTTTAAAAATAATTGTATTTTCAGCATTTAGAAATATAAAAAATATATAGTAAAAATTTATTTATTTTTTGTGGTGTCCTTGATACATTAACAACATCAGTCAGTTTGATTTTAAAAAATAGGAAAAAATTTTGGGTGACTTCAATGAGATTCTATTCGCTCATAAAAAACAAGGAGGACGAATTAGAGGGGAAAGACAGATGAATGCTTTTAGGGAAGCACTTGAAGATTGTGAACTAAATGATTTTGGGTTTGTTGGTCAGTGGTACACTTGGGAAAGAGGTAGATTGGCTGGGAACAATATACAGGAAAGATTGGATAGAGGAGTAGCTAATCAGGAATGGTGGAAGCTGTTTAATAATTACTCGGTTCAATATTTACAACATGGGTTATCGGATTATTGTCCAGTGATAGTTGATACGAGAGGGGATGAGAACACACGAACGTTGGATAGCCACAAGAAATTTCGATTTAATGTTGATTGGTTGCTGAGTGAAGAATTAGAAGAGCAAGTCAAGCAAGGGTGGCTGTCTAATGAAGAAGAAACGATGACGAAACTTACAGAACTGGGGACACGTTTAAGTAAATGGGCGAAGAAAGAAAAAGGGGCTAGAGAATACCGATCAAATGTCTTGAACAGTAGAATGATAAGTTTGAGTTCTAAAGAAATCAGTGATGAGGTCTTAGCAGAGATGACGGAGATTAGATTGAAAATGTATTTAAAAACTGATAGAGAGGAGCTTTTCTGAAAACAAAGGGCGAGAGTTGATTGGTTGCATATGGGGGATAAGAATACGACTTTCTTTCATAGATGGGCTTCTTATCGGCAGAAAAATAATAGAATTAAAGGGCTTGAAAATGAAGCTGGCAGATGGGTGAATGAGGCTACTGAAATTTCTACTATAGCAACTGATTATTTTAAAAATATGTTTTCCAAAAGTGTAGTCAGTAGCAGTGATGATTTACTTTCAACAATACGTCCTTGTATTACGAAGGAATTCAACGAAAATTTACGGAAGGAATTTCAAGCAGCAGAATTCTAGAAGCATTGAAATCTATTGCCGCTCTTAAAGGTTCAGGGATTGATGGGTTCCTGACAATCTTTTTTCAAAAATATTAGAATATAGTGGGGGAGTAGATTACGAGGTATTGTTTGCAGGTCTTGAATAGTCAACGGAATATGGAGGAGGTGAATCGGACAAGTATAGTATTGATCCCTAAGGTGATTACACCGAATAATATGAGTTAGTTTCGACCAATTAGTCTTTGCACAGTGATATACAAGATAATTTCAAAAGTGATTGTCAACAGATTTCGTCTTATTTTACATTATTGTATCGATGACAGTCAAGGGGTGTTTGTGCCGGGAAGGCAAATTACAGATAACATATTGGTGGCGTACGAGATTTTTCACTCATTTAAGAAACGAAGAGGGAGATCAAATAAAAGCTTCGCTTTAAAACTTGATATGAGTAAAGCTTACGATAGGGTGGAATGGTGTTTTGTGGAAAAAATGATGCACCGTATGGGCTTTTGTGAAGAATAGATAACGTTAATAATGAGGTGTATTACGAGTGTTAAGTATACGGTGGTGATTAATGGGAAAAATGGAAAAGAATTTCGACCGGCCAGAGTGTAACACCCCTATAACCCGTATCCGTCGCCGAAGTCGATTATAAAGAGTTACCAATCTAAAACATTACATTTGTACATTCACATTTACCTAAGTTCATTAGCAATTTTATGCATAGCCAAATACAATCATAGATCAAAATTCAGACTTATACAGACATTCAAAAGTTGCCATATTCATAGTGCTTATATACTACAACATCTTAAAATATCATTCACTTAAGTCTATTCTATACATGCCATCCTAGCTCCAAAATATAATAGTACCAAAATGATAGATAGTGTGACGAGTTCTTGTGATCCCCTTCCAAGCGGTGGTGAGTCAACAATCTATAAAATAGAGAAACGTAACAAACGGAGTAAGCTTTCATAAGCTTAGTAAGTTTTAAGCAATGCAAACAAATAAACTCAATTATACTTCGATCATTCAATTTCTCAATAGGCCATTTTCTAGGTATAATGTCATTTGGCCGAATATACGCAGCACATAATGCACATTTAGCATTCTTATTTCAATTAATCTGAATTCATATAACATAAATAAATCAAATACTTTCACATACTTTCACACATTGACCGAATGTATCATGATCATAGATATAGTTATAACATTTATTCACATATGTATCACATTATACACTTATGATTCAATTCAAATCAAACTCACATAAAAGTACATAATACGTACCTGGCCTACTTAATGTATTGAATGTATTCATTTGTCGTTCTAACACGAGGTATCTTAGTCTTAGACTTTTATCAAATCACCGGTATATAGCCTGCTAGGTTTTAAACCCGAATTCATCCACCGGCATATTGCCTGTTAGGCTCGAAGCCCGATATCATTTCAACTGCATTATAGCCTGCTAGGCTCGAAGGCCCGAATAGTATCTCACCGGCATTATAGCCTACTAAGCTCAAGGGTCCGGTTAGTATCTCACCGGCATTATAGCCTGTTAGGCTCAAAGGCCCGATTAGTATCATACGATATTCAAATCAACAAGTTTCATATAACACAATCACACCAAATTAGGTACTAGCATCATTCGAATATATCATCCTACATTTTATTCACTTTTATTTCATTTCATCATTCACACTTATCATTTGATAGTTTACACATAACATCTCACTCATATTCATCTAACACTTATCATTTGATCATAAAAGCATATCACATTATACTTCCATATTATATTTGCCATTCGGCCATATACATACATTACAAATAATATTAAATTCTCAAAATATGTCATGTCATTATTGAATATTACTTATGTTTAACAACTTAAAACTTACCTCGAATATTTTCGAACAGTCTCGGATCGGTTATTCAACTACTTTTCTTTTCCCCTATCCAACCTTGGTTCTTTATGCTCTTGAGCTAATTCAAACAAATTTAACTTATTAAAGTCCCATCATGCTAGCTTATGACCGAATATGACAAGAAATTAAATAGGTCATATAGCTACTTTTAGCTCAAATACAAAATGGTCATACACATTTTTAATCACATTAAGCAATTTAATACAATTAATTTAACATTTCTTCATGTACACCTTTATGACCGAATACACATATCAAATAAGTAACTTACCTTAACACATAACCCACATAGCCAAAGTACATATAACCCTAATGACCGAATATGTATATCACCAAAATTCCTATGACTTAACCTTTAACCTTCATAGCTGAATATTCATTATATACTTAGTTCACATACACAAACACAAAACTCATATGGCATTTTATATTTTCATATACATATCTCAACCATATAGCCAAATATATAGCTCATCAAATAGATATTTATTCATGTTCCCGTAACACATATTGATCAACTAGTCCATGCATTAGCCTTTGGCACATTCGGTCATTAAAGCAATAACCTATTTAACATTCAAGCATTTTATACTAAAATTCCTCCCAAGGCCGAATTCATATACAACCTTTAATACTCATACAAAGTTTATATTTTAAATAATTTATACACACACCATTAACTTAATATCAATTAACTAAGCACTTTAACAATTTTCTTTAACTATACACACATTCGGCAATGACAAAGACAATTTAACAAACCTTAAATTCAACTTATAACAATATATACTCAATATTCAAAGCATTTAACATCACTTCATTATAATTTTTACATCATGGCCGAATGATCCTTTTTAAACCATTTATCCTCACAAAGCATAAACTTCACCATTAAACTTACAAGCCAAGTTATCTAAATAAACCATCTATACATAAGTACCAAGCCTCAAACTTAATTTATAACTATCTAAATCATTTAAAACATCCAACACCAAATTTTCTTTGCATTTCATACTATAGTCGAATGCCCATTTCAAGCAATTGAGCCACACATAGTTCAAATTTCAAAATTTAAATTTATAAACTTACAATCACATAGATTTTAACATTATAGTCCATCAAACTTTCATTCATCAATTTCTATCATCAAATACAAAATTTTTGCAATTTCCTATCATGACCGAATGCACAATTAACCAACATTTAACAAATTAATTAATGGGTTTAAAGTAAAACCAAGAGAGGAGCTCAAAAACATGAATTTTCAACCAAACTACCATGAACTTACTGTAACGCCCCTAACCCGTATCCGCTGCCAGAATAGGGTTTCGGAGCATTACTACCATTTACAGATCACTAAAAAAAAATTAAATACTTACCGATTCAATGCATCATATAAATAAATATATTACCATTCAATCAACAGTTTTCACACTTGTATAAGCATCAAACAGCAGTATTGTTAGTATACTTGCACATATCTCATATAAATTCAACATTGATATATCTATTTTCTCGACATATCGCACTTGAGTTTAATAATAGTCTCAACTTACATAATTTCCTTGTATCAATATATCAAAGATAATCATATGTGTACATGTCATGAAACATATCATGCTCTTACCGTTTCTTCATAAGCATATATCATTCATTTCATTATATCAATATTTCATGCTCTATCATTTCCATATATTTTATGTATATTTATTCCGGTAATAGTTTATATCAAACTTAACATAAATTATATTCCATGTACTTATACTTATTTCGTTTATCTATCTTTATAATTATTTCATATAACCATTCGTCATCGATACATATTACACGAATATAAATTGTTCAACGAGATGTCATAGCGTCTCCCATCCACGGTCTTATTTATCTTTGACATGATGCCATAGTGTCTTTCAACTATGGTCTTACTCATTTTCTGTCATGTTGCCATGGTATCTTTCAACCATGGTCTTATTCATTTCCCCGTCACGTTGCCATGGTATCTTTCAACCATGGTCTTATTTATTTCCCGTCATGTTGCCATGGTATCTTTCAACCATGGTCTTACACGTTTCATATCAGGTGCCATGATATCTTTCAACCATGGTCTTACACGTTTCATATCAGGCTGCCATGGTATCTTTCAACCATGGTCTTACACATTTCATATCAGGTTGCCATGGTATGTTTCAACCATGGTCTTACACATTTCATATCAGATAGCACACTCCCGCGAACCTCATCCTTACAGTGGGATTACCGGTCCAGCTAAATCCTCATAATATAAACTCATAGAGTATTGTCGGGATTACCGGTCGAGCTAAATCCCACCAGCGACAATTACTCTAATGAGCTTGAATCTGAATTACAGTCCGAGCTAAATTCAGACCCTAATTCGGATTACCATCGGGCTAAATCCATTTTACACATATTCTTCGGGAGGGCTATATCAGGTTAGGATCACCCGTCCGAGCTAGATCTTTTTTACCGTCAATTCCTTTTCAGAGATCCATCGAATTTTCCTTTCATTCAACAGGGATTTATTTTCAAGTTATATCGAGTATTTACTAATATTTCATCAATTATCATAAATTGAATATTCAAATCATATTTTCATTACATAACCACATATTTCAAGTGTTTAAAAATACAATTCAAGTTACGCAAACTTACCTCATTGATTGTTCGTGTTTATGATTTCATTATTCTGATATATTTTCTTTTCCATGATCAAGTCTCGTATTTGTGTCGTCTGGATCTTTATAAATAAATTTGATCATCATTTTCATTCATTTCATATTCTAATGCATTTAATTAATGCTCCAGGCAAAAATTACCATTTTGCCCCTAAACTTTTAATTAATGACGATTTCATCCTTAGGGTCAAGAAAATAAAATTCTTGCAGTTTAATCCTTATTTCCAGCTATTATTATCATGCATATCGATAACAGTCCATGAATTCTATTAAATATCAAAATTTTTCACAATTTCAACACTTTTCAATTTAATCCCTAAAACATGTTTTCCCCCGATCTTGAACTGAATTGATAATTTCATTAAATTTTGTAATTTAAATAATAAAATAATCTATTTCATGCAATTTAGTCATTTCTGACATTTTTACAAAATTGCCCATAAAGTTTTACTTTTATTCAATTTAGTCCCTAAGCCTAAAACATGCAAATTAGCCATGCTAGATGAATATTCATACATATTTTTCCTCCTCCTCCTCTCCATTCCACATCCTTGATGTAGATAACACACTTGTAAGTAACATTATCCATAATTTTTATTATTTACTTTTATGAATATTCAAGCTGTCCATCTATGTTATAGTCACTAAATTATTTATATCTGGAGCTCTAGAACTCTAAATTAAGATCCGATAATTTTATCTGAAACTAGACTCATATATCTTCTTACCATAAAATTTTCAGAATTTTTGGCTCAGTCAATAAGTACAGTTTATTCTTTAAAGTTACCCTATTTTGCTGTCTGACAGTTGTGACCCTTCTTCACAAAAAATTAAATATCTTCTCATACAGAATTCGAATGACGTTCAAATTTATTTATATTGAAACTAGACTCATTAAAGATTCTAAAAATATAAATTTAAGCCCATAATTATGATTATCAAATTTTTTATGATTTTTCAAAGTCAGAACAGGGGAACCCGAAATCATTCTGATGTTGTCTCAAAAAATTTATTATATCTCATGATTTACAAATCTATTGCTTACACCGTTTCTTCTATGATAAACTAGACTTAATGATATTTAATTTCATATTTTTTAATCTTCTAATTCGATTTATAAAATTTATGGTGATTTTTCAAAGTTAGTCTACTGCTGCTGTCCAATACTATTTTAGTACAAGATATTAATTACCATGTTATAACATCCTTATTTTCTTTTTCTACACCATTTCTCATCACTTTCTCTTATTTTCTCTTCACTAACATATCAAGAACATAAGACCTTATGTAAGAAAACTCTACTATAACATTATTTCCATGTTTTATCAATAATAACAAACTTAAAAACATATTGAAATCTTGATATACTTACCTTGTTCTATTGATACTAATCTTTAACTTGATTTTCTCTCTCCTCCAGCTTCTATTTCTTGAATCCAACTTGATACTCTAACTCCCCATGGCCTCCTTAACATTTCTCTCTCTTAGTAGCAATGGAAATTCTTTTGATTTCTAGGTGGAAATGGTGAATTTTTAGTGGAAGGACCAAATTGTAAAGAAAAGAAAATTTCTTTCTTTTCCTTTTCTTCTAACATTGGCTGCATGCATGGAAAGATGATGAAAATTCTTCATCTTTCCTTCCTTTTATACTAAATAATTAATAATAAAATAATAATAAAATATCTCATTAAAATAATATATATCTAATTAAATAATCATAAAATATCATCAACATCATCATTACTTTCTAGATTTCTCTCTCTTCCAATTGACCATTTTGCCCTTTATTATCTTTTAAAATTCCATCCTTGAGTCATCATTTAATTTTGGTAAAATTGCAATTTAGTCCCTCATAGTTCTTCACCTATTCAATTTGGTCCTAATTCATCTATTTTCCTTAGTTTCTAGATCATTCCACTCTTAAAATATTTACACTATTGGTCCTTCAACTTTTTCATATTTACACTTTAACCCCTTAAATTTTGAGTATTTACTCTTGTGCAACAAAACTTTTCTCACTTTTACAATTTAGTCCTTTCTTGAATTAATATATCATAATATACTTCTTAATATTGACATAACTCAAAATTTCCCTTTATGTCACTTTATTTCCTTATTTTACTATATCAAGGATAATATCTTACTGTAAAAATTTTCAGGGTATTACACTTACCTTGAATTTATCTTCCCCCAAATGACCGAATATTCAAGAGCTTCACTTCTTCTTTTTAGTTTCTTTAGTTTCGGCTAAGTGATAAGAAAAAAAAAATAAAGCTCCACTTTGTTTTTATCACTACATTTTTATGTTATAAAATAACATATATTATTTTATAACATAATTTAAGTTTATAATTTATTATTATTATTAAGCACATGATGTATTAACCAACCCCACTATCGTAGACTTACATAAAGTGGTAAAATAGAAATGCAAATCCTCTACTTTAGTCATTTACAAAATTAATCACTTGGACATTCACCTGCCATATTTTCAAAGTTTCTCAAACAAGTCCTTTTTAGCTAATTCCACATTCAAATGACAAAATTAAGACACAATACTTTCACACATGCACTTTCACATATAATAAGCATATAATATAGCATTTAATTATTTTTGTGACTCGGTTTTGTGGTCACGAAACCACTTCCCGACTAGGGTCAAATTAGGGCTGTCACACAGAGGGTTGAGGCAAGGTGATCCGCTCAGTCCGTATTTATTCCTTATTTGTGCTGAAGGTTTTTTACGGATATTGGGCAAAGCGAAAAGGGAGGGAAAGATTTCAGGGGCCAGGATAGGAAGAAGAAATATTTCAATAACGTATCTATTTTTTGCTGATGATTGTATGCTGTTCGGAGAGGCATCGACTGATGGTGCTAGCCAAATGAAAGGTATAATCAAGGAGTATGAAGTGATTTCAGGGCAAATGGTCAATATTGACAAATCATTGATTTATTTTAGTGGAAATGTTGAATAGGAAGAACAGGAGCAAATGGGTAATATTTTGGGAGTGAGAATTTCTAATAATCCGAAAAAGTATTTGAGGTTGCCTACAATGGTGGGCCAAAGGAAAAAAAAGGCGTTCATTGAGATTAAAAATTGTTTTAACAAATTGATAAACAGTTGGAGTATTCGGGTTTTATCGGCTAGGGGGAAGGAGGTATTTCTCAAATCTGTTTTACAGGCTATTCCAATTTATGCGATGCAATGCTTTAAATTACCAATTTCTTTTTGTCAATATCTTGAGAATATAATGTGTAAATTTTGGTGGTGTAATCCAAAAAAATAATAAAGAGATTCATTGGTGTAAGTGGAGCGATATGTGCGTCCCCAAAACGAAGGGAGGGTTGGGTTTTAAAAATTTATCAAAGTTTAATATGGCCTTGTTAGCAAAACAGGGATGGAAGATTATTATGCAACCTGATAGTTTGTTGGCACGAGTAATGAAAGCGAAGTATTTTCCAAAAGGGGATTTTATGAGTGCAAGAGTTGGTTCTTACCCTTCGTATACCTGGCGAAGCATTTGGGGAGCCAGACGCCTATTAGAAGATAGGATTGGCTGGAGAATCAGGAACGAGCGGAATGTCAATATATGGAATGATGTATGGTTGCCTGAAGCTGGAAATGGTAGAGTTTAATATCAGCAAATTAATATAAGGTATACTATGGTGTCAGATTTAATAGATAGGGAGGTTGTTACCTGGAAACATGAGGAAATACGATCATTGTTTGGTGAGGACCAAATGCAGAGAATTATTGCAATCCCATTGGTGAACATCGAGCTTCAAGATGCATTGGTTTGGAGGGGGGATAATACAGGGATATATACAACAAAGACAGGATACAAATGGAGAAATACAATAGAAACACCCAATATACAACAAAACTTTCTATCTAAGTTTTACAGGAGACTTTGGGATATTAAGGTACCAAGCAAGATACGTATACATTTATGGAGAGTGGCTAAGAAGTATATGTCGGTTCTGTTTAATTTGAAAATTAGTAGGTTGGTGAATAACACGATGTGCCGAGTATGTCACGAAGATGAGGAGACAATTAGCCATGTATACAGAGACTGCTCTTTCACTCGCCAAGTTCTTCGGGAGCTAGGATGTGGTAATTCTCCATGCAATACAGAAGCAAATTGGAATATATGGTTAGCGGTGGAATACGAAAACCTTGCGGAAGAGGAGTGCATAAAAAGAACTATATTCTTCTGGGATATTTGGTATAATAGAAACAAAAGTGTATCATGAGGGTAGCAGGACTAATATGCATGACACAGTGGAATTCATTAATGCATATTATGCAGAAATCAAACACGTGAGTGATGTCACGAAGAGCAGAAATGAGATTAATAATAAAGCATGGCGGCCACCCAATGATAACAGAATAAAAGTTAATTTTGATGCAGCCTTCAAGCAGAATCAAAATAAATCAGTGTCAGGAATTATCGCGAGAAACAAAGAAGGCGAGGTCATGGCAGCGTGCACTTACCCAGGGAGAAATATAGTAGATCCGACCATTGCGGAGGCTAGAGCGTGTTTACAGGCAGCCACCATGGCAGAGAACTTGGGTTTTCAAGAGGTTGAGGTAGAGGGGGACGCGTTGACAGTCATTAAGAAACTAACATTGAATTCAGAGGACAAATCAACTATCCGAGGTTACATCCAAGAAATAAAAAGGAAAGCTTGCATATTTAGAAGTATACAGTTTAGCCACATACCGAGAGAAGCCAACAGAGTAGCGCATGAGTTAGGAAGAGAAGGATGGAGATTCGAAGATCCACAGTATTGGATGGAAGAGGTACCCAACACAGTGGAGGATCTAGTGAATAGGGACCGAAATCACAATAATGGTAGAAGAGATAATAATAACGAGTCCGGATCTGGAAACGATAAGGTGATTTGATGAGCTCGAATGTTTAGTGGAGGCTAGCGGTCGAAAAGTTATATGCTGAAGAGGATTCAGAGGAAGGGCCTAAGTAACAACTGATGCAGTAAAAACAATGGGGATACAGAAGGAGAGGAGTTTCTGGGTTTAGCATTTCATTTTCTTTTTGCTTTAGTTTTAAAGATTTATTTTCTTTTGATATTATTAAAACGTTCCATTTCTTTATTGCAATCATTTTCCCTAGGCGCCGAATAAGTAGCCCATTAGAATTAGACAGTTGTAGTAGAAATTTATTGTTGCATAGGAGGTGTGCTAAAATCCCATCAATAAATTATCAGTTGAATATTCAAAAAAAAAAGGAAAAAAAAAACCTTTTTAAAAAATAAAACAATTTGATTTAAAAAAAAACGATGGTAAAAAGTCACGACTCAGAACTCACTAGAAAAAATAAACTTAGGAAATTAAAATGTTAAAAAAAAGATTTAATTTGCCGCAACATTTGTAATAAATAATGATATTTTTCAATTGTTTTTTTTCTGTCATCGTTCTTTTTAAACCATATGTAACACCCCCTCACCCCAAACCATCGCCGGAATGAGGTTATGAGGCATTACCGGACATATCAGACAACTTACGAATAATTTACAATTAATATAACTTTCATAGTATAATATAATAATTAAGTCCCTATCTTGGACTCTCGAAGTTCAAACACGTATTAAAAGTAGAACGGGACTTGTTCGAGTATTCCAATTTTTTTTTTTTATAAAAAAATTTCGGCAGCATTTCTGCTTATTTTTACCTAAACCTCCTACAAATTCAAACCAAAATCACCAACACCAATGTTTCACATTCATATAACTAATATTTATATCATTAACATAATTTTAACTTAATAACTATCATAGCATCATTCAAAATTGATTATAAACTTCATTCATTTAACAACTTAATGTTCATGTATCAAAATATCATGTACTTTCCTTACCATTTCATTTAACCATCTAAATATTATAATTCATCCTTCACTACTCAAAGTAATATACATATTCAAGTGATTAAACAACACCTATGTACATGCCACCTTTACCCAAAAGAAAAATATACATCACCAAGTTTGTGTTGGAGTCGAGATTGTTCTGGATGTTGAGTAGGACACTTGACTTCTACTAACTTCACATACGAAACAACAAATGCACGAGTATGGATATACTCGGTGGTATTACTATAAATCAAGACTATTTAACATTAATAAATTACAAACATCAACCATAAATTTTATAATTATTTAAACTACTTTTATATATAATTATTTTACTTCATAAATCTTAAATTCATAATTCATTTTTCTCATACTAACTCAATTCATAATTTAGTTCATACATTCTTTCTCGTACTTTTCAATAGTGCTAAAACAAATAATCTCATTTTCAAAATTTCATTTCAATTATTTACCCTATTAACAAAGCTCGGACTATGACAGATACGCGGATTTCCACCCAAACACACCAGAATGTCCAACCCAAACACACCCAGAATATTTTAAATCCTCCATAACACACCAGTAAGGCATTAAGTGCATCTTCGGATAAATCGAAGTATATAATAACAGAAACATCTTCTCGGCCGAACTACAATCTCCTCATCACATCACAAATCCAATGGCATGCCATTTGTATCAAATCTAGTCCGACAAGTTAATAGGGTATTATTTTACTTTTTCTAATTTCAATTTCATTTACACAAAAAATTTCAATAATCATTCAATTCAAATATCTATTATCTTAATCCATATACAAATTAATTTTCACACAAGTGTATACCATCAACACCATACAATTGTCACCATTTATTTATTTTTCAATCAATACACTTTTCAATTAATCATATACTTACCTCAAGTCTTACTTACCATACATAACAATTAAAATTTCAGCAATCAATAATAATTAAAATTTGAATTATAGTAATACACACCGTAATTTTCCCGTTTTAGTCCTCGATGACTTTCTCCTTTCCTTTCGATCTTGACATTTCAGGTTTTTTGTTGGCTCTGAAAATAATAGTAATTTATATTATTATTTACAGCATTAATTATAATAAATAATTAAATTTCTAAACAATTCCTACCTTATTCCCAATTTAATCCTAACTAAACTTAATTATTTTCTTAATCCAATTCACTTTCTTTTTATATTCAAATTTTGTCTAAACTTATATTTAACTATAAAATTTCCAGCATATTTCCCTAATTTCGAAATTTCTTCAATTTAGTCCTTACAACATAAAACTTATAGCCTAGTTTACAATTTAATCCCTTAATCAATTCTAACTTAGAATTCATTCAATTAAATCCCTAATTCCATAATTTATCCAACATGAACCATATTTGGAAACATATGAACTCTTGAACTATCAACTTAATTTTATCAAAATCTTGTTTTAAAGCTTCTAAAACATCAAAATTAACTAAAAAGGACTTAATTGACTTACCAAATTAATTCCAAGCTTTAAATCCTTAGTTTTCTCTTTTATTTTTCTATCCCTTTTTCTTTCTCTTTTTCTCCCCTGCTTCCCGTTTTCAATTCTGTTTCTATTCCCTTTTGTTTCTTTATTTCTCTTTTATATTTATTTGTTTTACTTATTTAATTAGCATATATTATAATATATTTATTTTAAATATCTATTTTAACATCATTTACATATTTTACAATTGTACACATATTTAATTCTACATTTGTACCAATAATTTTATTACATTTGTCATTATTTAATTTGTTTCTCAAACAAAAATCTCATAATTTAATAATTTAATTATTTAATTAACAAATATCTTTTACTTAAATTATAAATAATTAAGTATTTAGATTACAAATGTACCAATATAATTTTTACACATGTATATTTTTATTACCATACAATTATCTACTATTTAATTTATTTAATAATAATGCTAATAATAATAATCTAATATAAAACCATAATGTTAATTAATAATTATAATAATTTAATATAAAACCATAATAATAATCATTATAATATATAAAACCTAAAAAAATCTTTGATTTTATTTCACCAATATGTCGCCTCATTTGTAGTCAATGGCTTAATTGCCATTTTAATCCTTTTATTTTCTATTGCTTTATAATTAAACTTTTACCCTTTATTCAATTTAATCCTTTTTATTACTTACTCTAAATTAAGCTAAATTCACCTAATTAGATCCTAATTAGACACACCACTAGGCTCATAAATATTTTTAATAATTATTTTCGAACTTATTTCACTAAGACGGAGGCCCTATAACTCACTTTTTCGGTGCCCGTGAATTTCGGGTAAATTATATTAATTGTAAATTAATATTACAATTAATATTACAATTAATATAATTTACAAATAATTTAGTCCTTACAACATAAAACTTATAGCCTAGTTTACAATTTAATCCCTTAATCAATTCTAACTTAGAATTCATTCAATTAAATCCCTAATTCCATAATTTATCCAACATGAACCATATTTGGAAACATATAAACTCTTGAATTATCAACTTAATTTCATCAAAACTTGTTTTAAAGCTTCTAAAATATCAAAATTAAGAGAAAAGGACTTAATTAAGCTTACCAATTAAACTTGAAGCTTTAAAATCTCAATTTCCCTTTTTATTTTCTTTCCCTTTTTCTTTCCCTGTTTTCGTTTTGTTCCCTGCTTCGTTTCTGTTTCTTTTGTTTTGTTTCTTTGTTTCCTTAATTCTTTTTATGCTTTATTATTTTATTAACATAATATAATATTAATATCATATATTAAAATATCTTTTACTTTAATATTAAGTAAATTAATAATTATATAACAAGTGTATATATTTATATTATTACAAATGTCATTATCTAATTTGCTTATCAAATAAAAATCTCATGATTTAATTAATACAATTAATAATTATAAAATATCTTTATACTTAAATTATAAGTAATTAAATATTTAAATTACAATTGTACCAATATAATTCTTACACATGTATATTTTATTACCATACAATTGTCTTCTATTTAATTTATTTAATAATAATGCTAATAATAATAATCTAATATAAAACCATAATGTTAATTAATAATTATAATAATTTAATATAAAACCATAATAATAATCATTATAATATATAAAACCTAAAAAAATCTTTGATTTTATTTCACCAATATGCCGCCTCATTTGTAGTCAATGGCTTAATTGCCATTTTAATCCTTTTTATTTTCTATTGCTTTATAATTAAACTTTTACCCTTTATTCAATTTAATCCTTTTTATTACTTACTCTAAATTAAGCTAAATTCACCTAATTAGATCCTAATTAGACACACCACTAGGCTCATAAATATTTTTAATAATTATTTTCAAACTTATTTCACTAAGACGGAGGCCCTATAACTCACTTTTCCGGTGCCCGTAAATTTCGGGTTATTACACCATATTAATGTCGTCTATGTGTCATGCTGTACCACAAAAAAATTATTTTTTTTACCATGCATTTTTTGTATTAATGTATAAAATTGAAAAGATGATTATTTTAAAAAAGTAATATCGGTGCCACCAAAGTGTCTGGTGACATCACTTAAAAAAATATTTTTTTCTTCATTGTAATAATTGGCATATAATTAGGTTTGATTTAAGGCAGTGTTGTCTGACACATTAGTGAAAACCAAATACACCATAGAAAACAATTCATTTTTGTAATAAATATAAATTTTATACTATTTTCATAATTAATTATTATTTTTATTTTAAAAAAAACAGTGTTGTTAAAGTATCCACACATAGTTTTTTCTTGTTCCTTTTACTTCATATGCCATCCAATAATTTAAACAACATATTAAGTTGGTAAATTCTAATATAAAATGCTAATAATTTTAATGAATTGAATTAAGATTTTAAATTTTTTAATTTTTAAATATAAAAAATAATTCTCAAGTTTTGTACAAATACAAGAATTGATTATATATATTAACCTAATTATAATATACAAAGGAAAAATTATAAATGACAGTAAACTTGAAAGTTAGGAAATGCTGATTTTATGTTCACCATCAACCTTTTTTAATCTTCAATCTTATCGTGGTTTATAATTCTACTTAATTGCATCAAAATTAAATGTGCATGGACTGAAATGCTTCGAGAGATTAATTTGTGACTTGTGAGTGCATTGCAAGGACATATCAGAAAAGTTGGAAATTTTGTGGGATATTTTGGGCCAAAAGGCCCAATCAAGGACTTCATAACTTAAAAAGTAAGGTAGGGATTCAAGTTCACATTTCCTCTTTAAAGCCACGTGACCAACGTGGAACTTGAAGCGAAAAAGAGTTTTTTTTTTTTTTTGGGCGGAGGAAAAAGGTTTATTAATAGTATTTTTTTATCATAAATGTTTATAATAATGAAATTATGTTTGGTACATGTTTCAATGAAATTTTTAATAGGGTTGCAGTGAAGATAGAGTATAATAAAATATGAAGAAATTAATAAATATACAAAAGAATCGGGTTACGTGATAATTTTTTAATTCTGCATATATTATCAATGTATTAAATATTAACTTTAAATATGAGGATAATGTATTTCAGCACATTCGAACTTATATCCTCTTGTATTGTCAACAATATCCATGCCAATTGAGGTAAGACTCAATCGACAATTCCTATACTTTTTAATTTAAATGATAACATCATTAAAATTATTTAATTAAATTCGTTGTACGACATTTTAATAAAAAAACTCATTTAATAGTTATGCAACAAAAATATTGATATTGTAATATATTTAAATTTAACAAAATTTGATAATATTAAAATTTAGACTTACATTTTTAATTTGAAAAATAAAAAATTAAATTTCTAAAATAAAAATTGAGAAACATAATTCAAAATGTGCAAAGTCTACACCAACACAGAGTATATTTTAAACTAATAATTATTATTACTATAAATAAACATAAAAGGAATAATAAACAAAAAAAAATTAATATAAAATATAAATGCAGTACCAAAATTTCTTTGAAATTTAATAACTTAAAATGAAAAAGAAACATTTTTATGTACTAAAATTATTTTTCAGTTGCATTATTAAAAAAAAGTATCGATACAAGATGTTTATGCATGATGCGAGTGAACTTAAACATTTAAGATCTCAAAAATTAATGATACATAATAGAAAAATAAAAATTAAATAAGCATGTTAAAATCAAGCTATATAATCAGAATAAGATTAAGAGAATGGAATAGTTTAAATGAATTGAATTTAAAATTTGTCTAATTACCTCTCACTGCCCCCTAATCCCACACCAAGAGAAAATGAAAAACGTGTCGAAGTGCAATTCCCATCAAAACACGTGCTAAACACCTTAGCTTACTGAGTTTATAAATTGTAATCTTAGCTGTAAAAGCCCAAAAAGGCCAAATCAAAAACAAAGAGCTTGGATTTGTAGATTAGACCTTTGTTTGTTGTTTTATCTCAGCTCCAATGTGGGACCTTTAGAACTTCATAGCTGGCACTCTTATAATATGCGCGTCCGTGTCTAAATCGCACTCTATCTGCCCCCACGCCCTTTCCCTCCTAAACTATATATACCTTTCTCCAACTCTCTTGCTGCTTGAAAAATCCAAATCCAAATCCAAAAGATTCAACTTCCAAAACCGAACCCAGACACCATAATCTCGAGACCGTTTTGAAAAAGTACTTTACTGCTCCTTTTGCTGCTTAAAAACCCAACACCCATAACTTGTTTTTTACTCAATTCAATGGATATTCCAAGTCAAACGCCTGACGTCCCCTTCTCCAAGTCTTATTCTATGCGTGCTGAAAGGGTGGAGCCATCTTCATCTTCTGAAGGGGGCATTGGTGGCCGGCGAGCTGTTCACTCTGACGAGGAAGTGCTTTTACTAGCGACCAACAGGCCTAAGAAACGAGCAGGGAGGAGAGTATTCAAGGAGACGCGGCATCCGGTTTTTAGAGGTGTTCGAAGGAGGAATAATGATAAATGGGTATGCGAATTGCGGGAGCCTAATAAAAAGACTCGCATTTGGCTTGGAACGTATCCCACCCCTGAAATGGCTGCCCGGGCACATGATGTAGCTGCATTAGCATTCAGAGGCAAGGCTGCTTGCCTTAACTTCGCTGACTCTGTTTGGAGGTTACCCGTGCCTGCTTCCAACGATGCCGCCGATATCAGGAGAGCCGCAGCTGAGGCAGCTGAAGCATTTAGGCCTCCAGTATTCCAGGAACTCTCCGGTAGCGACGTCAGGCAGGGAAGCTTTAAGGCTTCCGATTGTGAAGTTTCGAGCAGTGACGTCAAGTTGGAAAACAAGAAGAAAATGGCAGCTGAAGGTGAAGTTTCGACAGAGAAATTTCACTTCATGGATGAAGAAGAAATGTTCTACATGCCTAAGTTGCTTGACAGCATGGCTGAAGCGCTTCTACTTTCACCACCAAGGAATCGCGATGAAGTTGACAGTGATATCGATGTGTCTTTATGGAGTTACTCAATCTGAAGTGTACAAACTACAAACTACTGCAAGTGTTTTTTTTTTTCTTTTTTCTTTTTGTAATATATGATC
This sequence comes from Gossypium arboreum, assembly GCF_025698485.1. NCBI lineage: Eukaryota > Viridiplantae > Streptophyta > Magnoliopsida > Malvales > Malvaceae > Gossypium > Gossypium arboreum. Next base: position 115,303,864 of record NC_069081.1, on the reverse strand, counting down.
TTTTTGTGTAAGGTTTTAGGTAAAGATGTACAACTGGTATGGTATTGTTGAATTTGAAGAAGTCAGAGGGCATGTAAGATATACGACTCGACTACGAGTTCGTTCCCCTGTTTCCAACAAGTCAACAACTAATTATTAAAAACTTTCTTTTTGTCTTCTCTTAAATTATTAAGTCATCCAATCCAAAAGATTATCCTTCGGAATCGGAACAACAAACATGTATGGGCATCTCAATGATTATACATTTGAGTAGTAAACAAATCCTAAAATTCGAGTTTGTAGATAAAAAATAATATTAGAATTTTTTTTATTTACTATAAATTTAATTAAAATTTTATATAACTACCCAATACACAATAATTTCAATTTGTATATAGAAAAACATCTTACTTTTTAAGAAAACAAAAGGAACTGATTTCTTTTCAGTAAAAGTATCATAGATGTTCATGTATTAAGAGTTAGATTACATTTTAATTTTTTCTACTAAAAATAAGTAAATTAATCATTATACTTTAGCCAATAAAATTTTTATTTGCTTCTATTATTAAAAACTAACATGACTAATAAAATAACCATATAGTTACACATAACACTGAAAATAGATTAAAATTTTATCACATAAAATTAATTAACTTATTTTTAATAAAAATAAAATACAATTTAACTCCTACTATTAATATTTCTATTAATATTTTTACCTTTTTTTTCTTTCCCGTTAGAGCTTTTTTGGTTAACAATCCGGGTGTATCGATTTATCCAAACTTGAAACTTATAGACCGGAAGCGTGTGAGAAGCGTAAATGGTATCACATCACATGACTCCCATCCCATCGGTTTTTATTTTTTAGCCTCTTATTCTTATCAAGTGTTTTTCTCCCTTTTTTGATGAAATAAGAATATTAAGTCTTAATTAACCATTTTAATGCTCGGTATAATCCAATTAATTCACAAATGTTTTATAGTACTTGAAATGTTTTATAAAGTATGTCGTAATTTCGAAATATTGGAAGGAATCGTATATATAAAATATTACATCTTTTCTTTTAATGGTAGTTACATGGATAATTTGAACTAATCAGGTAAAACTATAAAAATTTATTTAAAATATTTTTATCACGGCTATTAAAGTTAATTATTATTATTTATTTCTTAATATATTTATTTGAGTCAGTTTAATAATTAATTTTTGTATTTTATAAATTTATAAAGAGTAATATATTAATCACGATTTTTAAAATTATTATATATTTAAAATAATGATCAAATCCTCAATAACCGATTAAAATAAGAAATATTCTTATTTTACTCGACTCTCTTTTTTTTTTTTAAGTAGGAACAAAAAAGCATATCTGAAAAAAAACTTGTTTATTGTTTCCAAATTGAGGATAGAAGTATATAATGAATATAGAATTATAGGATGGAATGGAATGACGTCGTAGTCGAAGGAAACAAAAGAGGAACAAGTTTCACTTCCACGTTGGGGCTTTTTTTGGTTAATACGCACTGACGTATATCCAAATTGAAAATGAAGAGACTGGAAGCGCGTGAGCAACGTAAATGGTATCACATCACCATCACTCCCAGCCCTAGTTACATGGATAAGTTTATTCAGGAACAGTTTTATTGAAGCCGTCAAAGGCCACTTTTTCAAATTAAAGTAGGAACAAACTAAGTACGGCCCGTGTCAAAACAACTTTAATTTTGCAAAGCAGGGGACGCCACATGTTTGTTAGCGTAGATGCGTGCGGAAGATTAGGCCCAATTGACCCTTTCATATAAGACACTGCGACGACAGGCCCAATTCAATTTGCATCGCAACTTCCCGTGAGTTGGGATTTGAAATTTTATTTGTTCAAGTGAAACTTTAAATTTGACAAATATTCTCACATCAGGACTTCAATTTTTTTATCTAATTTAATTATTGAAAATCTTAAAATTCAACCCTTAACATAGGAACAATGACTAAGTTTAGGACATATCTTGAACAAAAAAAAATTTTAGACCCCAATCTAAAAAAATTGTCAAGTTCAGACTCCAAATAATGATTTAACCCTTAAATATATATTAATTTGACTTCACAAACTTGAATATATTTTATAGATAATACTTGTTTGTGTTTAACTAAAATAACTGAAATATGTTATACAGAGTATTCTCATTTCTGTTTAGGAGTGACAAAAGAAAAACCCTCTAACTTGACAAATTTGAATCCATCTCGACTTTATAAGGGTGATTTTTTTTAGGTAAGCTACATTATTAGTCATTAAATTATGGGTAAGTTCTTATTTTGATCACTTAATTAAAAAAAAAAGTTACAACTTGTAACAGCCCATTTTTAGTAAAATTAGAATAGTAGTTTTGAGACCACAGATCCGAGTCAGAAAAAAAATTATTTTAAAATTATTACATGGTCTGCATTATGATAGGAATGTTATATGAAAATTTTGATAAGAAAATTTTACCGATTTCATAATCAATTATAGAAAGGACCAAATTGCATAAAAATATAAAAGCTGAATTCAAGTAGCTAGAAGGATTAAATGTAATACCCTGAAAATTTTTTGTAATGGCGTAAATTCAATGTTATCGGAACAGTGGTTTCGTAACCACAAATTCGATTTAAAGAGAAATTTATTTCAATATTTTTGCTTGAAAATTTATATGATAGGAAAATCGTATGAAAATATTGATAGAAAAATTTTATCAGTTTAGTGATTAGTTAAAAAAAAGAAATTATTAAAGAAATTGGGTAAAATAAGGTATCGGGACCTCTATCTTGTAAAACCGAGTCAAAAATAATTTTATAAATATTTATGAAATGTTATTAATGTGGTATTAAAATTTCGTTCGGAAATTTTAATGTTTGGGTAGTCAATTAAATGAAAAGGACTGAATTGTAATAGGTGTAAAAGTTGCTAGAGTGATTAAATAGCTTATTAGTCTAATGAGAATGGATATAAAAGGCAATTAGACCCAAAAGTTATTTGGGCTGGACGACAAGGGTATGAAATCAGTAGAAAAATTGATAAATTAAGGGTAAAATTGGAATATTGCAAAATTAACTAAATAAAACTAGGACTAAATAGGAAATATCTAGATTTCTCTTCATTTCTCTTCAATTCCAGCAGCTAAAAACGCCATAGGAGGGTTCTCTAAGCTGGTATTTCATAATTTTGCACCAATTTAGTTAATCCTTGCCTTTTCTTGTAATTTTGTGTTTCTAAGACTTTTACAACTAGATCCTACTATTAAATTCATTAGTTTTGATTTCATGGATGAAATTTAAAGTCACCATGGTTGAGTGATGTAAGTTTATGATGAAATAGAATGAAATTAAATCTTTAATTTGTTTATGAGATGATTTTATTAGGCAATTTCAATGGAAATTGATTTTTAGGACCTAATTGTGAAAATGTTTGGAATTAAAGTCTATTGCTGAAATTCTGATTCCTAAAGGTTGTAAATTAGTTTAAGGTGATAGAATAAAATGTTAATTGAGAAAAATCAGCTCAGTTGAGAGGCTAATTGAGCAGGGACGAAATTATCATTTATTAAAAGCTTAGGGGAAAAATGGTAATAAACAGCTTGCACTAAAACAGTTTGGACAGCAGCAGTAGACTAATTTTGAAAAATCACCAAAAATTGTAGGAATCGAATTAGAAGATGAACAAAATATGTAATTAAAGCTTATTGAGTCTAGTTTCTCATAGAAGAAATATTGTAAGCAAGGGATTTGTAAATTTTGAGATATAATGAATTTTGTGAGACAAGGTCAGAATGAATTCGGGTTCCCCTGTTCTGAATTTGAAAAATTATAAAAAATTGAATAAAAATAATTAGGGACTTAAATTTATATGTCTAGAATTCTGAATGAGTCTATTTGTAATAGAAACAATCAAGAACATCATTTGAATTCTGTATAAAGAGATAATTTATTTTTAGTGAAGAAGGGTCAGAACTGTTAGACAACAGAACAGGGGTGATTTTGAAGAATAAAATGTACTGATTGGATAAACCAAAAATTCTTAAAATTTTATGGTAAAAATATATATGAGTCTAGTTTTAGGGAAAATTAACAGATCTTAATTTGGAGTTCCGTAGCTCAAGTTATAAATAATTTAGTGACTATGACTCAAGTAGACAGCTTTGAATGAACTATAAATAATAGTTGAATTATAGAGAATGTTGCATATGAACATGAAATGTATTAAATTGATAATTAAATTTATTTATTTAGATCCAGAAGATTCAAATACTGAAGCTAGATCGAGGAAAGGAAAAGTTCGGGATTAATAGATTTTCTTGTTTACAAACAAGTATCAAGGTAAGTTCGTGTAACTTGAATTATATTCTTAAATGCTTGAGATTGTATGTTATTGATGTGAATATGATTTGAATGTTCATTGTATGAGAATTAATAAAACATTGATATATTTGATAAAATGGGAAGAAATCCGGTTGAATGAAAGGAAAATTCGATGGATCTCGAAAAGGAATTGACAAAAAAGGATCTAGCCGGACGGGTAATCCTATCTGATATAGCCCTCCGAAGAATATGTGTAAAATGGATTTAGCCCGGACGGGTAATCCAATTAGGGTCTGAATTTAGCTTTGACTGGTAATTCAGATCCAAGCTCATTAGAGTAATTGTCGTTGCAGGGATTTAGCTTGGGTGGTAATCCCGACGATACTCTATGGGTTTATATTACTGAGGATTTAGCTCGGACCGGTAATCCCACGTAAGGATGAGGTTCAGGAGTGTGCTCTCGATATGAAATGTGTAAGACCATGGTTGAAAGATACCATAGCAACCTGGTATGAAATGTGTAAGACCATGGTTGAAAGATACCATGGCAGCCTGATATGAAACGTGTAAGACCATGGTTGAAAGATACCATGGCAGCCTGATATGAAATGTGTAAGACCATGGTTGAAAGATACCATGGCAACATGACAGGAAATAAATAGGACCATGGTTGAAAGATACCATGGCAGTGTGACATGAAATGAATAAGACCATGGTTGAAAGATACCATGGCAACATGACAAAAAAATGAGTAAGACCATAGTTGAAAGACACTATGGCATCATGTCAAAGATAAATAAGACCATGGATGGGAGACGCTATGACATCTGTTGAACAATTGATATTCAGGTAATATGTATCAGATGACGAATGGTTATATGAAATAATTATAAAGATAGATAAACGAAATAAGTATAAGTACATGGAATATAATTTATGTTAAGTTTGATATAAACTATTACCGGAATAAATATACATAAAATATATAGAAATAATAGAGCATGAAATATTGATATAATTAAATGAATGATATATGCTTATGAAGAAACGGTAAGAGCATGATATGTTTCATGACATGTACATATGTGATTATCTTTGATATGTTGATACAAGGAAATTATGTAAGTTGAGACTATTATTAAACTCAAGTGCGATATGTCGAGAAAATAGATATATCAATGTTGAATTTATATCGATATGTGCAAGTATACTAACAATGTCATTGTTTGATGCTTATACAAGTGTCAAACTGTTGATTGAATGGTAATATATTTATTTATATGATGCATTGAATCGGTAAGTATTTAAATTTTTTAGTGATCGTAAATGGTAGTAATGCTCTGAAACCCTGTTCTGGTAGCGGATACGGGTTAGGGGTGTTACATTAAATAGCTATAGAATTCAAAACTTGAGGTCCTTATATGGTAATTAGACCATTAAGAAAAATTAGTAGATATTTATGATGAATCATCCATGGAAAATTAGAAAAAGAAAATGACTAAATTGGAAAGTGGAAAAATTAATGGATGATAAATAAATTAAATAGATATATCATAATATTATTATCATCTTCTTCCCCAAAAATACATGGAAACCCTAGGAAAGAGAAAGCAAGCTTTCTTGGTTTAATTGAGTAAGTAATCTTGTCCCTTTTTTAGTAATTTTTATATTTTCGAGACCGGAATAGTTTAATCTATCTATTTTGGAGATTAATTTGTAAAGATATCAAAGTATAGAAATTTTTCCATAAATTTAAATGCTGAAATTTTGAAATTTATGGTAGAATATGAAAGGTTGTTGATAGATAAACAACTTTTATAAAGTGAATTTTCATGAAATTGTAATTTCGGGATTAAATTGCAAAAATGTAAAATTCATGAATTTTTTTTATTTTTATGAAATATATACGCTGTAAATATTATATGTAAAAATTAGTTAGGCTTGGAATAAGAATTAAATTGCATAAATTTCATTTTACGAGCCTAGGGACGAAATCGTCATTTATGAAAAGTATAGGGGCAAAATGATAATTTTTCCTAGGATGTGAATTAAATTAAATTGAGTATGAAATGGATTAAATTGACATTAAATTCATTTATATAGATCCAGAAAGACCTAATACTGAGTTGGATCGAGGAAAACAAAAAGTTTCAAATTAGTATATTCTCATATAGAACAAGTGTCGAGGTAAGTTCGTGTAACTAAATTGTGTACGTTTATATGATTGGATTAAATGTTGTATATGTGAAATGTATAATTGCCATGTATATGAAATTGATTAAATATCTGATAATGCCCGATAAATGTTAAGTCCCGTTTAAACAAAAGAAAATCGATGGATACAAGTTTTCCGTAATGGTTGTTGTCTTGCATATGTTGCAGACACGCCATAGCTCGAAAGAGCATCCCGTATTAGCCCTCTCGAGTTTCCTATATAAGGTTTTTGAGAGCTTCCCGTTATAGCTCTTCAGAGCATCCCAATAAGTTGTGATCCTACATGTGTTGTGGACACATCTTTAGCTCTTATGAGCATCCTGATTATAGGCTCTTCATGAGCTTCCCCTTAAATTGGCTCTTTGTGAGCTTCTCGACAGTGCTCACTTGAACTTCTCGATATATGGCTATCCGAAGCTTCCCCTTAAGTGGTTCTTATTGAGCTTCCTAATAGGCTATTCGTGAGCTTCCCGATATGGTTCTTTGTGAACTTCCTGATTATGGCTCTTATGAGTTTCCCGTTATATAGCCCAGATAAACTTCCCGATAGGCTCTTTATGAGTTTCCCAAAATGGCTCTATGTGAGCTTCCCGTTATAAGGCTCGAGAGTGTGCGTCCAGATTATGTGCTCGAAATAGTACCCTTGTATATAAATTGACGGATCAATGATAAGTACATCTTGTGTGTACTACTTGGGTATTCATTGATATTTCAATGATTCAATAGATAAAACTCTTGATATGAGAAAATATGAGAATTAAATGAATTATATCTTGAATATCCCTAAAATACCTGGAAATGGAAGTATGATGAGCTCATATCTGTTTTCTTGATAATCATATAAAATTTCATGGCTAACTTGTTTGGTGTGAGCATGTGTCTAGGCAATTGTCCATATAGTTTTGGGTGCATGTCTGTATGCTAACTTTAAATGAATATGATTGGTAAGTTAATTTCCTATTATACGAACTTACTAAGCATTTGAAATGCTTACACAGTTTTCTTTTCTTTGTTTTATAGTGCTTGGAAGCTCGTAAAGGTTGGAGTTGGTAGGAGCATCATCACACTATCCTTCAGCTCATTTTGGTATAAATAGTAAATTTATTTTGGTATAATGGCATGTATAAGGTAACTCGGCCAATGTTGACATGTGAATGGTGTTTGTAATCTAGCCATTGGAATGACTAGTAATGGTATGATTTGGTACATAATTATAAAGCTATAATATGTTTAACATATATGTGTGCATGGTATAGTTAAATTGACTTATGGTAAATTAGTTTTCACAAAAAAGTAAGTTTGGAAATACATGAATGTAATGTTAATATATCATATATAACTGTTGCGTTTGGCTTGGATAAGTTGTATTGAATTGGTTGTTGAAAATGATTAAGTGTTGATGTAGGTGCAAGATAAAAAAGGGTGAGAAATAAGGCTTGGAAAATGGCTTATTTTGTTCACACAGGTAGATACACGGGTGTGTGTCTTGACCGTGTGTGACACATAGCCATGCTCACGAGCGTGTGGTTTGGCCGTGTGTCCCTTGTATCTTAAAAATTTAGAAACAGAATGCTCAGAATTTGTCATACGAGCAGAGGCACAGGCGTGTGTCTCAGTCATGTGTGACACACGGCCTAGAACACGGGCGTGTATTTTGGCCGTGTGAAACCTGCACCTAATTTTCAAAAATTAAATTGACCACACAGCCCATCACACGGGCGTGTGGGTAGCTGTGTGACCTAAGTCAGAGGGTTACACGGGTAAGGACACGAGCTGGGACAGGTCAATGTGCCTCACATCGAATGCCCACACGGCCCCTGAGACACGGGGATGTCATTGGCTGTGTGAACCACACGGCCGGGCCACACGGGCTTGTGTCCCCTGCGCCTAAGAAAAATTTTAAGACTTCGCGAAAAATTTATGTGATCTCGGTTTAGTCCTAACTCAATTCTAATATGTATTTTGGGCATCGAAAACCCATATAAGGAACATTATGATTAATTATGATTGATTTTCAGAAATGAATATTAAATAGCATAATTTAATTGTAATTGAATTGTAAACTTCGGTAATACTCCGTAACCCTGTTCCGGCGATGGATACAGGTTAGGGGTATTACACAACTAGGTCACTAAATGTTTTGAAATTGTTTTTTTTTACCCACATCATGAATATGCCATAAATCAGTAAAAGTACCATGGAAGCCTTTATACTAAGAGTCGGATCACATTTTGTGACAACCCTAATTTGGCCGTAGTCAGAAAGTGGTTTCAGGATAAAAAAATCGAGTCACAAAAATAATTAGATGTTATATTCTATGTTTATTTCATGTGAAAGTGCATGTGTGAAAATTTCATGCTTTGATCTTGCCATTTGTGAGTGAAATTATGAAATAGGACTCATGTGAAAATTTTTGAAAATGCTATAGGCTAATTTGTAGTGGCCAAATAACTTATAGTATGAAATAGGTGGATTTGCATGGGAAAAACATAGTGGCCGGCCATGATGGGCATGATAAGCATTTGTGCAATTTTTTTTATTGAAATTATGGCATAAGTATGACACAAATAATATATGTTATTTTGTGTCATAAAATGTTAGTAATAAAATAACAAAAGGAAGTAAAGGACAAGGTTTTTTGTTCGTCCTTATTCTTCATAGTCGAAAAGAGGAGAGTAAGAGGGGAAAAGCTCTTGAAAAATTCGGTCACTAGGGGAAGAAAAATCCAAGGTAAGTTCATGGTAGTTTACTTCTATCTTGATGTTCATGAGTTCTTCTTGATTCTACCTTAACTCATGAAGCATATTTTTGATTTTTGGTTGTGTTGTGAACATTTGGTCATGAATTGAAATGAGGGAAATGGTTGTTGTTTCATGTTCTTTTGATGAATAATAGAAGATAGGTGAAGTTGAGCCAAGCAAATGAGGATGCATGTGCCTTAGATGCTAAGGGGGAAAATCGGCTAACATGTTGTGTGTATTATGGCCGAATGTGAACTTGGATAATATTGAGTAATGTTTGTGCTTTAAAATGATGAAATGGAGATTATTCTTAAGTGAAGTTATAGGTATGTGATGATTGATTTGTGATATGCATGTTTAAATAACATGCATGCAAGGTATATATGTGTGAAAGAGTGATTTGGTAATAAATTTGCTTGGGACAGCAGCAGTAACGTGATTTTGGAAAATCACCATAAATTGTGGGAGATGATTTAGAAGCATAATAAATTATGTAATTAAAGCTTAATGAGTATAGTTTCTTATAAAAGAAACCATGTAAGCAAAAGAATTACCGATAATGAGATATTTGAAGTGATGTGGGACAGGGTCAGAATAACTTTTAGATCCTCTGTTCTGTTTTTATAAAACCATTATAAATTGCACAAAAAGGGTCATAAGATGAAGTTTATATACTTAGACTTCTTAATGAGTCTAGTTTCAAAAGAAATAAACGAGAACATATTTTGAATTCTGTACAATGAGAAAATTGATTCGTAGTGAGGAGTGGTCAGATTAGTCAGACAGTGAAACAGGGGAAACTTTAAGAAAAATCTGGTATTGATTGGCCAAATCAAAAATTCTGAAAATTTTATGGATAAAATATATATGAGTCTATTTTCAGTGAAAATTAATGGTACTTGATTTGGAGTTTCATATCTCCAGTTATAAATGATTTAGTGACTGTTGCTCAGGAAGACAGCTTGCAGTGAAATTATGATTATGTGGTTAACATTGACAAAAATTTGTTAATGAGTTGCTTATTGATTTCTTATAAGCTTACTATGATCAATAGGTGTGAAAGTCGAATATATATGTATTATATTTTGAAAGTGATGCTCGAATAGTCGAATAATGACTAGTTTAAAATCTGAATTTAAGCTCAAGAGCATAGAGGGGCAAAATTCAAATAAGGGAAAAGAGAAAGTAATCGAATAGCCGTTGTAATCGTTCGGCAACATTCAAGGTAAGTTCTTAAGTGTTTAAGCTTGATTCCTTTTTACATGCCCAAGAGTCAAATTAATATGGAAAAGGAAATGTAAATTTTATTTAGTTAATGTACCGAATATGTAATGATTTAAGGCTATAAGCCGATTATGGCTATTATGCTTAAGTTGAATTGGATTTGGAAATTTGATGCACTAAATGAGTGTTACAATGAATAAACTATGCCGTATATGTGCTGGTGGAGATATCACGAGTTGTGATTATTAAATACCTAATGGAAACCATGATGTGTATAAAATTATTATTAGTCCTTTGTGGTAGCCAAATATGGCTTGGCACTAAAGTGATTAAATGTGAACTTCGACGAGGTAAACTATTAAAAGTGTGGTGCTATAAGACTATGGGCTAATACGATACGTGGATTCGTTCCGTAAAGTAAATTATTCAGGTATGCGATATGTACTTATGCATGTTAAATCGATTGGAATTGAATCATGAATGTGAATTGTGAAGCATAGGTAAAAATGCCTATGACATATATGTGAGTAAGGGTAAAACTATCGTAAATTATCGATAAGGATGGGCTATGTGCGGAACCATCTTATAATTGCTAATTTGAAAGGTTGTGTGCGAATCAGTGAGCAATAGGTATATATTAGGTGAATCGTGACCTTTTGGTTCTACTTGAATTAAGTTGTGCAATAAATAATTTATGTAAATGACTTATAGTCGAATGGTCACTATGGGTTAAGTTTGAATGGTGAAATGGATATGTGATATTTATGTAAGACTTTTGAACCGAAATGTAAATGATGGTGTTCATATGGAGCTTATATTCGAGTGTTGCAAATGACTACTAATGTGATATGTTGAATGAGATGTGTTAATATAGGATTAAATATGCATGATATTTGATGTGTATCAGGGCCTAAAGACCCGCAGGCTATATCTTGGAATTATATCCGGTTAAATCCCGAGCTTCGTCTTGGTAATATATCCGGTTAAATCCATGAGCTTCGTCTTGTAATATATCCGGTTAAATCCATGAGCTTCAGTCTTGGTAATATATCCGGTTAAATCCCGAGCCTAGTGTTGGTATTATATTCGCCTTCGTGCCTAGCGTGCTTCATGCCGATGATGTGTATTCGCCTTCGTGTTTCTAGCGAGCTTCGTGCCGATGATGCGTATTCGGTCTTCGTGCCTAGCAGGCATAATGCTGTGAAATGATATGTTATGTGAATTCGTGTTCCTTGTAAGATAAGGGTTTAGCGAATGTTAAAGATGAAATGATAGTGTATTGTATCATGCTTATATGGCCTAATGGCAAGTATAATCATGTTGGTAAATATGCAATGTGCTTTTATAATCGAATGATAAGTTTGAAATGAATGTGAGTGAAATGTTATGCATAAGCTATCAAATACTAAATGTGAAAATGAGATGAAAGAAAAGTGTTTGAGATGTATAATTATATACGTTCGAATGATGTTAGTACTTAATTGATATGAATATGTTATATGGAACTTGTTGATTTGATTATTCGAGCCTTTGAGCCTAGCAGGCTATAATGCCGGTGAAATGATAATTGGGCCTCGAGCCTAGCGAGTAAATGCTTGCGATTTGAGAAAAATCTAAGACTAAGGTACCTTGTATTAGATTGACAAATGAATACATTCAATATGTTAAGTGGGCCAGGTACACATTATGTACTCATATGTGAGTTTGATTTGAAGTGAACCATAAGTGTGTAATGTGATACATATGTGAATAAATGTTATAACTATATCTATGATCATGATACACCGGGTCAGGGTGTGAAAGTATGTGAAAGTATTTGATTTAATTATGTTATACGAGTTCAGATTAAGTGTGATAAGAATGCTGAACGTGCATTATATGTTTGTATGTATTCAGCCAGATGGCAATATACCTAGAATATGGCCTCTTGAGAAATTGAATAATCGAAGTATAATTGCGTTTATTTGTTTGCATTGCTTAAAACTTACTAAGCTTATGAAAGCTTACTCCGTTGTTACATTCTTTTGTTTTATAGATTGTTGGCTCCAGTTACTTGCTCGGGTTGGAGTTCGCTGGAGATATTATCACACTGTCGAGCTCACGCTATTGGTGTAAGTAAATCCTAGTATTTCGAGTCTATGGCATGTATAGGGTTTTAAATGTTGAGTATGTGATACTATAAGTTAGCCAAAGTTGGTGGCTTGTATTGATAAAGTGTTTTGGCTATGTAAATTGGCTTATGTTGGCTAGTGATGTTTTGGGCCTTGTAAGCCCATATATGGGACAGATTACATGTGAAAAGAAAGGTTTTAAATAGATTAAAATTTTTCGGCAGGGTTTTTGTGTGATTGACTGAGTTTAAGTCAGGTAACACCTCGAACCCTTTTCCGGTGAGGGATACGGGCGAGGGGTGTTACACAGTTTGCCCCTTTACTCAAGGAATGGACAATCCTTATACATTAAATCAAATACAAAGCGATCAAATCACATTTTGCCCCTTTACTCAAGGAATGGACAATCCTTATACATTAATCAAATACAAAGTGATATTTCTCTTAAAAATTTCATTCATTTCTACTGTTAAAACTGGTTTTTGTACGTCAGCATGTTGCACACGTGACATGCCACGTATAATTATTTGGTTATTCTGTTAATAACGCTAATTTTTAACAATACAAATGGATGAAATTTTTAATAGAAAAGACTAATATATTCTTTGAAATTAATGTATATAAATTGTTTTAATTTATTTTTAAAATAAAAAAAAGATAAAATATAATTTAATTCTTAGTACACAACCTTTCATGATCCTTTTACTACCATAAATCTAAATATGGGGGACATTAAAAATCTAAAGTTAGGGTAGGTAGAATGGAATGGGTTGCATCGTGACAAAAATGATTACCATGATTTTGATGAAAGGGGGTTTGGAAATTGGAACTGAATCTAATAAAAATTTTTGCTTCAGTTTTACTAAAGTCCTCCCGCATTCAGTCATCCTGTCGTTGTTGTTTTAAGTGAAAGAAACAAATTTTAAAGACTTACATGAATAATTTTTTTCTTTAATTGTTAATGGACAAATTTCCTTTTTTGCCAAAATCAAAGGCAGTTCAGCTCATAACACATGGAAATGAAGGCGGCAATGTGCATACCTGAAAAAGGAAATGGTGGAATTGGCCGATGGAGTCTCTTTACTTGTTGCCTACCCTGTTAAGTTCCACATCCCCGATCCAATAAAAAATGGGGGTTCATATTCATAAACCTACATTTATGTTGTTATATCTGTTTTTTCATGATTAGGAAATTAGAAATTAATGCCTTCTTTTTTTTGTTTTTACTCTTAAGTAGCAAGGTCACTTACAGTTTGTTACTGCTGCAATTAGCTACAAAAAGGGAGAAATTGTACTTTGGGACTCTGGTCTCTTTTTGCAGCTCCCACATGGCATTAGTACGACCGTATGTACTGCTTTTTCTATCATTGTTTTTTCTATCATTGTTGAGTTGATTTAAATATAAGAAATTTATTGTTTAAGTTTTTATTTTATTAAAAAAATTTCCGCAACCAATCCGTATACAACATGTGGAATTATTAATTAAATAAAAATTTAAATTCAACATTAAATTAAATTAATATGTTTCCTTCTCTCTCCTCTACCACGTTTAATCGCCTTCATAGTTCACCCCAAAAACCACCTACTGTTGCCTTGCACAGCTCCAGGCCACCACGTCCCTTGCGCCACCAGCATTTAGTCCATGCGCCCCTCCTGTCTTAGGCCCTAGCCGTATGCATCCACTACCCTTTGTTCCAACGTCTGTGCAAGGGAAAATAACACTTGACCACCAAATCACGTCCATACTTCGACTCAATAAAATAATACTGGACCTCAGAATGAATGCATTTAATAAAATAAATGAATAAAATTTAATAGGAGGTATCTTCCAGTGGCCGATTGGAAATTTCAAGGCTTTAAGCTTATCGATAGCAGCAACAACTTTACTCTCCTTTTTTGACACCAGAGTTCAAGCTTTCAGCTTAAGCAGTTGAGCCACTGCTTTGAGATTGAGAGAGGCGCATTTGGATCAATCCAAATTTGAAGGACTCTTCCTTAGCTTCAAAACAAGTGGGCTCGACTCATCCAACGGGTTGTATTGCGCCAGCGGGATCGAGAAAGCATTGACATCGGAGCTCCATTAACGAAATATATAAACTAGAAATGAAATCTTTCAAATTTAAAAGCTCCAACATAAAAGCTCTGATTCTTCTCCAACAAGATAAGGGGTTTTTTTTCATTTCATTGGAATGAAATCAAAAATAGAGACGTGGTGGCCTGTTGGAACTCGGTGGGCAGCTATGGTAGAGAGGGCGGGGGAAGAAGATAATGAAACGTGGGAGAGGAGAGAGAAGAAAACATATTAAAATTTAATTTAATATTATTTAATATTGAATTTAAATTTTTTTTATTTAATTAACAATTCCACATGTATATTAAGATGCTTCCTCTCTTTTCTTTTCTTTTATTTGTTTTTAGTTAAAAAAAGATGTTTCCTCTTTAGTTTGCAAGTAGAAAGCCATAATCACTCGGCTCTCACCGTGGGACATGCTTGAAATTAATTGATTACCCTAGCTACTAGGGAATAGAGAACTCATCCCTGCATGCGCCTCAGACAGATATTATTACACCAAATAATTCTGCCTACCTGCTCTGCGGTAATCCTGCTTCTAAGTTGTAATCAACCAATAATAGGTCATTCATAGTATAGACTTATTGCAACATAATGGGTTATAGATTAGCATTAACGTCTTCATTATTGAATAAAAATATGGGGCAAAACATTTCTAATTATTTACTATTGATTTTTCTAATATTGTAGACACTCATTATCAGTATTACTGTATTATGATATGTTTAATTACTTTCTTTTAAAAAAAAAAGAAGCAATATTACCACAGGTAAAACATTGGCCTTTTAAGCAAGAAAGGTGTGGGCGTGCATGCAGCTGATTCTCTCCTAGAATGCATGGAAGATAACAGCACATCATTTTCAGATTCGTCAAAGGTCAACTACTCGTCTCTCACTCACACCACTCCAAAACAAACCAACACTTCCTTTCATTCTACACAATAAAATTCAAAAACCCAAATATATGAACCATAATAACAACAAAAAACAAGAAGTAGGAGAAGAAGAGGCATCCAAGCTTCTCTAACTCCTAGAGATCTTCACTACCACCTCTCTCTCTCTCTCTCCTTCCCCCCTATAAATCCCTTTGTCTTCTCTTCTCTTCTTTGTTTCCTTCTTGTGCAAAAAGCTGTTACTCTTTTCTGCTAAAACTTTTATATACTGATGATTCTCAGTCTTATTTTAAATGCTCTCTTATCTCCTTCACGATTCCATCATCATCATGACCACAGCTTCCAGTTGTAACAACTAACTACACACACACACACACTCTCTCTCTCTCTCTTTTGAAACCCTGAAATTCTTTTGACCCTGTTTTCTTTTTCTTTTCATAAATATGGCTTTGATCAATTTTCCCACTGATCATATCAAGCTTAGGAAAACGCTTTCACTCGAGAAAAAATCATTGATGCTCAAAGATTACCTGAGAGACGATTTGGGTTCTTGCTCTTCTAGTGGTTTCAAATCGTTTCCACGTCGCCAGTGTTGCACAACCATCAGGTTTCTTCTGGAGGCCGACTTGAAGAAATCTAAACATAATTACTCAAGCGCTACGACACGGCTTCTTAAAAGAAGTCGTTCGAAGCCGGGTTCGTCGACCACCATTTCAGCTCTGCAAAGAGCTTCAGAATCCGTACTTAAAGCTATCAAGCTGCTGCCTTTTCCGTTCGCCAAGTCATCGCCACCTTCGTCATCGCAAAGCAACAGTTGCAGGAAGCTCTTCAAAAGAGGCTTTTGGAGAAAAAGTACTGACAAAGAAGATCACGGCCATGGTGATGGTGAGATCAAACGATGGAAATTGTTCAGCGAATTTCTTGAAGAGAAAAATCAACCGTCTTATCAGAATACTATTCCCGGTTACAACACCACCGACACTTGCTCTACTGTTAGGGTGTCTCCGAGCAGGAGCAGTAACAGTTGGGCTGAAAGTGAATTTACAGCTAACAATTTACAGTCTTGGAGTGGTCATCCGGAGAGCTGGACTCAAAACAAAACCGTTTCAAGCAAAACGACTTCACCGGAGGAAAAAAATGTCAGCAATAGAGCAGGCGTAACAGTCGCTGAGGATTCCAAGGTAAATGACAGAGAAAAGCTTCCTTCAATATTTGTTTCCTAACATTAATTAGTCTATCGTCTGCCTGTCTGTTGGTGGCTTCTCTGATTGGTTGTCTCCTTATAATCCATAAATATTTATTTAATTTGTTAAGGGGATATGATGGGGATTTTCAAGTTTGTTGTGGGGGTCGCAAATTGCATGGATTCCTCACGTGTAGCGAGTGCGTAGTGATTTTTATTTTAATTGGGTAATACTAGGGTACATCTTGTATCAAGGTTTTTATTGTGTACGCGAATGTACTAGGGTACATCATATTATTTTTACATCCTAAAAATTTACCTACTTGTCATAATTGAGTTGATTTGCATTGGGATTATTATCAGGCGGGCTAAAAAACACAAATTATTTTTGATTAAATAGGTTAGCTGTTGATTGAGTAGTTTGGGAATTTGGTAAGAAAAGAGAATTGACAATTCATTAAAATTATATAAAAGTTAAAATGGTTTGCATGTGACATGTGGTGGATTGGCATGTCCAAGGATTGTTCGGGCCCAGTTGGTTAGGTCTCATTTGTGCATTTCGAGTATTGAGCAAAATTCGGGCCCGATTAAATATGTCTATACTTTTAAATTATCCAAACTAATCTTGCTTTATGACCAAATTAACTGTCCCCCAACCTAACCCATCTAATCTTGAATAAAATTGAGCCATCACAATGTATTGGTAACATCTTTTATGAATAGTACCCAAACTAATCCCCTACAAGTGGAGTTTCAGTTTAGCATTATTTTTCGGAAATATTTTTAGGTTAAAAAGTACTTTAAGTAAAAGTTAAAATTTTTTTTTTGTTTTTATTTTTGGTTAAAAAAAAGTGTTTTTACAAATTTTTTTTTTTGTCTTAAAAATATTTTTGAAAAATTTAAAAATATCTTGTTTAACAATTCTTTTATCTCAAAAATATTTTTTGTCTCAAAAATAATTCCGAGAAACAATGTTAAATTGAGCCTGAACCATGAAAATACATTAGGGTCGGGTTTAGAGGATAGTAATAATTCATTTAGCAAGGATATATCACCCATTTAAATATTTTTGCATATTCATAATTTTATGTTAAATAACAAATATATAGTAAAAATTTCATTCTGATATCAAATCACTTCATTTGATTTAGTACATAAATATTTGATGCACTCATAGTTTTTACTTCTATAATCTTAAGTATGTGGGTGAATTGAATTATATGTTTAAATAAAATGAAGTTAAATAAATTTAGTTTAGTCAATTGATTGTAGTTCAGTTGATACTATTACATTTACAATAATATAAAGAATATAAGTTTGAGTCTGCATTTGAGAGATATGGATAGAAATAGGTATTAAAAGCTTTTGTTATTTTCTCATTTTGGAATGAAATGGAATTAAAGAATAAAGTTGGTTTGATTAATTGCTAGGCTAATACTCACTCAACTGATAATGGAATGAAATGGAACAGGAGGATTGGGCGCCAAACGAAGAAGGAAAGGAACAGTTTAGTCCAGTGTCTGTTCTAGATTGCCCTTTCGATGACGAAGAAGAAGAAGACAATGGCTCTGCTTTCGAAGATCACTTGGCCCGTGTGGAAGGTACCTTTCCCTTTCTTACATATGAACATAATTTCCTATTAATTAACAATATTTGTGGGTTTGACAACAGTAACCAAACAAAAGCTGATGCAAAAGATCAGAAGGTTCGAGAGGCTGGCTCAGCTAGAGCCTGTGGAGTTGGACAAACGAATCGCAATGGCAGAGCTTGAAGATGAGTTCCCAAATGAATTGTTGGATTACTATTATAATAAACCAGAAACCAACCATCAGAAACTATTTAAGCTATTGAAACCCCAAATCCCATCCAACAGTTTCAGTTCATTGTCAGTGAATGCTAAAAGGGTTGCTATTGAAATGGGGACGGAAGATTTTGGGAAGAATGAGAATTGGATGAAGTTGACCCAAGGAAAGGAAGAGGTTGGATCAGCGGTTGAACTTGCGCTTTTCAGTTCGCTGTTGGATGACTTCTTAATTGATCTCCTTTCACATTAATTTATTCAATCATTTTATGTTTTGCGACTGGGGGTTTCTATTTTGTACATTATTTTTATGCTCTAATTCTAATCTTAGCTGTTGCTAAAGATTTAGTGTTTCTACCCTAAATTTTTATTTTCATAATGTTTTTAGTTAATCCATGTTGATAATCCTATCTATTATTATCATTAAAGTGATGATATGGATTTTTTTTCTAATAGTTTAGGCATTTAATTCACATGGTTTTTTAATATAATATAGAAGTGTTTATTGGATTGGGTTTGGGTTGGGCCTAAGTATGATATTAACATATTTTATACTTTTTCAAGCTCGGCTCAACTCAAAATATGACTTTAAAATTTCAGCCGAATTACTCATATTTGTAAAAAATTAGCCCAAGCCCATTTTAGGGCCCGCCTATATTATTTTTAATTTTTTTTAAAAAAATTATATTATGTTATTTAAGTATTTAAGAATTTTTATATTTTTATTTATTGAAATTTTTATATAATCATTTTAACATTATTTTAATGTTTACATTAGAGTAGTATTATATATTTAGTATAAGTTTATTTTTTTAATGTGTTCTAAATTACATAATATATAAAAATAATATAATATAAAGTATTATAAACTTAAAAATGGACCGAGCTTGAGGCTTGAATGTTCAAGCCCAAGCCCGGCCCATATTTTAAATGGGTCTAATTTTTTTGCCGAAGCCCATTTTTTAGGCCTAATATTTTGAACAGGCATTCGGGCCTGGGTGAGTAACCTAACGGTTTAATACGATATCTATTTTTACTCATAACCCTCTTAATCCCATAAATTGAAAGAGAAACATGTTCAAATCTATGTCTTCATTATTATCGTAAAAGTAACAATACCAACTGAGCTAATACTCAACCGGCACATGTAAATTTATTATTGATTGAATATGATTAATTAGATTTCCATGTGACCCTAATTGTATCACCAAATATAATATATTATATATAATCACTGTAATAACATCTACTAGCTACTAATAGTATTATCAATTTCATGCCTCAAGAAATCGATGTTATAAATTTGAATCTACAAACAACATTATTAAAGTAGATGATCAAATTATGCTACACTGAAACTATGAGATTAAATCTCAAATATCAACACAGTGGAGAGACTAGAACAAGAATTACACCATTTTTCTTACAAATTGCAACGACGTGCATCCGATTTCACTACTGTTTTCCCGGGCAGTGCCAGCTAGAATATAATAATAATAATCTCATTGTCTTGATCATCGTAACGACATAAAATGGTAATAGTTGGTGAAATAATTAAACCACAAGGACAGTCCCTTTCACTGAACCCACAACCTTAATACGATCTTTGATGAAGACACAGACAATGACCCGAACAAACCCGATGGCTGCGGATCTAATGTAAAATTGGTCAAATATTGTTAGGATTGAATGTCGGTCGACTCTAACATTAAAAACAAGTAAAACGTGAATGCCAGGAAATAGGCTTGAAGCCTGCCAGTATTGAGTGTTTTGTTTTCTTCTGGTCACAGCCTCATTGGAAGTTTATGGTTCGATAAAATAAATGTATCACTGTCATTTCAATTACTCAATCATCATGTCGATTTAATGTTTTTATGTATTATTTAAAAAGAAAACCAAAATTAAAGATATTAACGGAGAACAAAAAAGAAATACTGGGAAATAGGTTGAACGAATAATTGTCTGCCAGGTGGCAGAAAAAGTCTATGTTCACTACAGTAATACAACCGGGCCAATTTAAAAAAGTGAACATTAACAGATCTCTTTTCTGAATGACAGCAAAGCAAATCACAGTTACCATGTATAATCTGAGCTGTAAAGCCAAATGCCATGTGATGTCACGTGGCACAAAGGGGTGAAGACCTCTTCGGTCTTTTAGAACAAAAATGAAATTAAAACGTTTAGATTCGGCTTTATAATGTTGTTTTACATAAGGTGTTTTCACATAGATTAAATTTTTTTGGATAAAATGTATTTACATAATATAAATAACCAAACAACCCTTATAAAAATTATGTTTCAAAAGGACATGACCAAATAATAAAATAAAATTAAAACATCAAAATAAAACATATACATCTAAGTAAATCAAATAGTAGAGATAAATTTATTTTTTAATAAAGTCTAATATATGTTAAATTATTTAATTATGAATATTGAATATAGATAAATTCAATCTTTAAATCTAAAAATTTAATTCTTTTAAATGAATAAATTTAAATTGTGAGCGTTCAATCGAATCGAATGAAAAAATTTTAAGTTAATTGAGTTCACAGGTCCTGTTTTATCATCCCAATTCAATTTAAATTTTTTTCGAATCGAGTAGAGTGAAATGAAATTTGAGTTGAGTCGAATTGAGTAAAATTGTTTAAGTTAAATTAAAAAATTAAACATGTCAAATAGAAATATTGTTAAAATATAACTAATTCCATATTAGAATACATAAATTTGGAACCATGCATATTTGAAAAAAATTCAAAGCAAAATAATAATAATAATAAGATACTTGCTATGATAAACTTGAATCGTTAATTAGGCTCCAAATTTATTATTTTAGAAAATTTTAAAAGCTTAACTTTTATATATATATTTTAGAATTATTTATTTTTTTAAATATAAAATTTGAAATTTTTATAAATAACTTGAATTTTGAAAATTATTTTGATTTTTTATAATTTTGTTGAGAAATATCAATTTGCTTATTTTCAAAGTTGATAGGGACAAAAAAAGTATTTACACCAATTTGTTATTCGAATTGTGAAATTCAACTCGACTCAAGTTATTCAAGTTCAGTCGAATAAATAGAATAACTCAAAATTCAAATTCTTTTTCAATTTTTTGAATCGAATCGAATTTTACTCATCCCTAACCCTTCAAAACCAATAATACTGATTTTATAATATATTTAATTTTATTCTTTTAAATAATATTATTGAAGATAATATAAAATATAATAGATTAAAATTTTAAATTGATTTCAAAATACTATTAAAATTGAATGAATTGTTTACTATAATTATTTTAATTCTAATAAATATTTATTCCTTTACAAATAAAAAAATAAACAATAAATATAGTGGTAATAGTTTTAGTTTTTACAAAAATTTTCAGCCCACGGTAATTTTGTTTTCTTACTCTCTTTTTTTTTTTGTGCGTTGTAAAATACTTGCTTAATGTAGCTGTATAATCATTCACTCGAGCAGTTTTTGTACTAAGAAAATATTTTCCTATATCTTAATAAAAATAAGATATACAATAATATTTTAAATCAATTTATAAAATTTCTATTAAGAGTTAAATTGAATTTTATTTTATTTATTTAAAAAATCTTTATTAAAGAATAAATAAATTTTTGTTATTTATTTTTACTATTAAAATTCAGCATGATTGATTAAATAACCTGATTGACCAAATTTTTATAATAAAAATAAATGAAATTTAAAAAAATTATTTTTGATTTATCATAAATTTATGATTTGTCAACCCGTTTAGTGTAGATAATATGTTAATAGTATTGTCGTTAGATGTGAGATCTAAGTTTCAGCATGTGAAACAAAATCCATATAAGACATAAGACATTCCCTCTCTCTCCATTCCCCACCAATAACAATATATAAATAAAATAATAAGCTCAACAATTCTTGTTCTTCCCCAACGCGGGTTAGATAACCTTTGGATCAGGGAAAAAAACTAATACATATTAAAAAGGATTTATTTTCTTATTTAAAATTTTAAACGGAATTTAATGTGTCCCTAATGTCACATTAAATAAATCTTTCTCTTCAACCATGTTTTTAAAAAATTCACATTTTTCTCTTTTTTTTTCCCTTTAATTACACAAATTAATTTGTCAAAATCCACATGATTTGATAGAAAAAACATCGGCTTTTCGAAATTAAAAAAAAATAAAAATACCTCTCTGTTTGTTATTCATCTCTCTCCTCCGACTCCACTATCGATCTATATCTTTATTATTTTCCTTCTTAAATTGCATTTTTCCTTTTCTATTTCTTTTTTTTTTTTTGTGTAGTTCTTCTTCGTTGATGGTAAATCGTTTTTGATTTGTTTTCTCAGGTAATGCTTTTCTTTCTTATTTTTCTTGTTAATTTCCTTTTTTTTTAATTTTTTCTAGCTCTGTTTTGTTGCTTAGAAAACAACCAATATAGCACAAGATTAAGAAACAATTGAAACAAAGTAAAATTTATTCTCACCTTTTATTCAGTTTCGCATCATTGCATTTTGTCACCATACAATTTCGAGTTTTTAAGATTTCGTCTTTGTTTTTCTTGAGGTTTCTTGGTAACCAACCAGTAATCATTAGGAATCTCTAGAATTTGCAACCGTTGTAATTTCATTCAATGATTTTAACATTGGCATTAACATGTATATTTTCTTTTCTCAAATAACCGTTAGAAGATTTCTTTTGTTAACTGTTGCATTTTGAAAACTCGCTGTTTCAACTCAGTGATGATAAAGCTGCCTTTAGGTAAATTGATTAACATTTTGTCTTTTAGTCAGCAATAAGTAATAACCAGAAACAAATGATTTCAATGACCAATTCAATTAGGGTGGCTTTTCCGTTCTTGTTTGATACAGTGGTAGTTCAAATATATTCTGTTCTCTTAATACGTAACCGAAATTTCTATTTGATTATGGAAGCTAGTTAATATGTAAATGTCGCTTTAATCTGTCTTGCTTCTAGTTTCAAACTTTTTCTCCAGTTGTCTACTTTATAATGCTAAGAATGCTTAGTTTTATATTTTTTTCTTGCAGCATTCTGTTAATATAATTTACTTCATTTATTTGCAGAGAGATATGGTTGCCTTTGGGAAGAAGTTGAAGGCAAGACAAATTCAGGAATGGCAAGGGTATGTTTGATATATTCTTGTTATTTTTTATGTATTGCTCTTAGACCATTTCCTATGTATTTTTTTGTTCAAAATTTTTCTGTATTATTTTTTGCTATGGTTTCCTATGTTTGATATAATATTTTTGCTCTTAGACAAATTCATTCCGTACTATTTTTTGTTCAAAATTTTTCTGCTGTATTAACACTATGTTTTTTGCTTGTGCAACATGGTGCTAGTTGTTTCGATAGAAAAAAAAGAACATGGTGCTAGTTGTAATTTAATATATCTTATTATGACATCTTTCAATGTGGTTACAACTATCGTTACCTTCTCTGATAGTTGACGGTGCTTGGTTTGCTACTGTCAGTCTTATGTGAGCATGAAATATTTACATGTGGTAGTTTTGCATGTTAACAAACTTGAATGTTTTTAGCAGCGAGGCAAGATCATATGGTCATATTTTAATTCTTCTTCAGGTATTACATAAACTACAAGTTAATGAAGAAGAAAGTCAAACAGTATGCTCATCAAATTGAAGTTGGGACACTAGAACGTCGACATGTTCTCAAAGACTTCTCGAGAATGCTGGATAATCAGGTATGTTGAGAAATGAACTTCAGATTATCCGCATGTACTTATTCATGGAATACAGAGACCAAAAGCTTGAATAGCTGGGTCTCCATTATAAACATACTGGCATTATGTTTTTGGTCCTTTTGAAATTTGTTTTCATTCTCCTTATCCTAAGTTAAGATTTTCTTTAGCGTCACTCCTTTTCCCATTATTATTTTTTCACATTTATGGATTATTAAGGGGAAAAAGAGTAGGAACAAAAGCATGGGGGTAGAATATAAGTACTTTTATTGGAGTTTCTTTAATTTATCCTTTATTCTATCTATTGTGTTTTGCTTGCTTGCTGTGTCGCATTTTAATGCCTCTTTTAGCTGGTAAAAATTTCTTTAAAATGCTCCAATGAAATATGTCATGACTCTGTGGAAGTAGAATGCCCTCATATAAAGATTTAATCTTAAAAGAAAGTTTGCAAATGATTATAAATTAATGTTAGTCTATACTAGATTTAGGCACATTTTACCACTTCAATAACCCTTGTTGTTTAAGAACATTTTGTTGTTTTCATAGTTGTTTTTTACATTTTACTTGCCCACTCCCTGGTCAATGCGGGTACAGTAAGAGTTCTTGCGCAGCTCACTACTATGAGAGAGCATTATGAAAATGTCTTTTGTCAAGGTTGAATCTGATGTTTTTCATACTTTACAGATTGAGAAGATTGTCCTTTTTCTACTGGAGCAACAAGGCCTACTCGCAAGCAAGTTAGAAAAGCTTAGAGAACAGCATGATGCTCTTGAGCAGCAGCCAGAAATATCCCAAATAACTGAATTAAGAGAAGGTTATAGAGTAGTGGGATACGATCTTTTGAAGCTTCTCTATTTTGTTGAAATGAATGCTATTGGTCTACGAAAGATATTGAAAAAGTTCGATAAACGCTTTCGCTATAGATTCACTGATTACTATGTCAAAAGTCGCGCTAATCATCCTTACTCTCAGCTGCAGCAAGTGTTCAAGCATGTGGTAATGTGTCAAACTCAGTTATGCTTTGCCTTTCTTTTAGTGGGTTCTATTTCTATCTTTAATTATGCTTGTAAATGGGGCTTTAATATCCAGGTCTTGTTCATTTCTAGATGAGATTGTGAATACGGAAAAGCAGGGTATGCAAAAGTAGTTCTAGCCAGTACCCGTAAGCTTATTTTCCAGTTGTATGATTTCCAGGGTTTAGGTGCTGTTGTTGGAGCAGTATCTCGTAATCTTCATGAACTTCAGGACTGTCAAGGAAGCTACTTATCAATCTATGATCCGCCTGCCCTTCCTCTCCAGGTTTCTCCTATACATACTTGTGATCATTTTTCATCTGATTTGTTCTGCCAAATTGTTGTATGATAATAAGGATATGGTTATGCTATTTTACTTGGATCATCTGCAGGATCCCGTGGTTGATTCAATAAAAGCGGCTGTGGATAGGTTAACTCACTCAACAAACTTCCTAAACTTTATGGCACAACATGCTCTGATCATGCAAGAAGAGCTACCTGCTCCCGCTGAGGAACAAATTGATGAAGAGAGATACCATTATGTGTCACTCCTCTTGAACTTAGCCAACACATTCCTTTATATGGTCAATACATATATTATTGTCCCTACTGCAGATAACTACTCCATGAGCCTTGGAGCTGCTGCAACAGTTTGTGGTATTGTTATTGGGGCAATGGCTGTTGCACAGGTGTTTTCTTCAGTGTACTTTAGTGCATGGTCTAACAGATCATACTTCAGACCTCTTGTATTTAGCAGTATTGTCCTTTTTGTGGGAAATGCTATGTATGCATTGGCTTATGATCTGAACTCATTAACAATGCTTCTACTCGGTCGGCTTTTTTGTGGGTAAGTGATCTTCTTTTCATTCTTTTCTTACTGTCACAGCTCAGAGTACCTGAGTGATTGAGACAGTAAGATCGGTTTTGTTCTTTTGGGTACCTTGCCAACACACCATATGGCTGTTAGTGGCATTGTCATTGTTGAGACATAATGAAAGCTCGCTATAGTCAGTGTTGGCTGAAGTACGGTATAACCTCTTAGTGACTAATGTCTCTATGCTGCCATTCAGAAATTCCTCGTATTGGATCAGTTATTATTTTTATTATATGTATGGCAAACATGAGCTTATTGGTATTATAAGTAGGGAGAGGATTAGAGATTAAATATGGTTTTAGGACCCAAATTGAACTTACCAATGAATATTATCTTTAAGATAATAGTAGCTATGTTTCTTTTTTACTTTTACCATGTAGCTTTAAAAAATTAATCTTGTCATTGCAGATTTGGTTCTGCTAGAGCTGTTAACCGCCGGTATATCAGTGATTGTGTACCACTAAAAATCCGAATGCAGGCATCTGCTGGATTTGTTAGTGCCAGTGCTTTGGGAATGGCATGCGGTCCTGCTCTTGCTGGCATACTTCAGATAAATTTCAAGATTTACAAATTGACATTTAATGCAATGACTTTGCCAGGATGGGTTATGGCTGTTGCTTGGCTTGTATATCTGATATGGCTGTGGTTCTCATTTAAAGAACCATCTCGCGATGTTGAAGAGAACAATTCTCCTCATGCATCGGATTCTGGTTTGTTTTCTTATATCAATCATCTTTTGGCTTGATAGGGTTATGCTATTATGTTTTTATCACCTGATCAAAAGGTGTTTCCATCTGTTTAAATTAAAACCCAATAATTGGTTTTGGAGCTCTACCTTTTAAAATTTTCCACTGAGATTGTTTTATTTGGTAACTTGGCATCTTATGCAATGCATTAAAATTATTGACATGCATGTTTCACCATGTAAATACAGAAACGGCTGAAAAGAATACACTAGAGAAAGGTCTGAAACAACCATTGCTGATTACTTCAGAAGAGCAGCAAGAGGATGATGAAGATGCAGAGGCTGATGGAAGTGAAGAAGTCTCTCAGGAATCTCGTCGACCAGCTACATCAATTGCATCAGCTTATAGACTACTTACACCCTCAGTCAAGGTATATGGTTTAATCAAATGCTGGCTTGAGTTTCAAAAGTTCTACCGATTAATTGAGTGTGCATGTTAAGCCATTTGAAATATGAAAGTAGTAAGCATGCTTAAATGAGGAAAAGTAGACATGTAAGATGTTTACGTTTATCAACTTGTTGTAGTTGTGTATAAGTTTAGCCAAATAAAATGAGCTTAGTTGTTTCGAAATTTTAAGAATAGATCTAATACATAACTACATAGCTTAATTATTTACAATATTTGAATGTTCTCTGACCTGAGTTCTAATAATATCATCAGGTTCAGTTGCTGATATATTTCATGCTCAAGTATGCAATGGAAATTTTACTCTCGGAGTCTAGTGTCGTCACTACATACTACTTCAGCTGGTCGACAAGCACAGTTGCTGTATTTCTTGCATGTCTTGGCTTAACAGTTCTTCCAGTAAACATTGTTGTTGGGAGCTACATTAGCAACATGTTTGAAGACAGGTATTTTTAAAAAGCCTGTGCTCTTTCAATTTATTTATCTAACATAACTTGGTACATTCGTATTTTTGTCGATCTTGAGCTCTAGAATTGTTTGTCTAATATCCATTTTCATTGGTTTATTGTAGGCAAATTTTGTTGGCATCTGAAATTATGGTTTGCGTAGGCATACTGCTAAGCTTCCATGTAATAATACCATACTCCGTACCCCAGTATGTATGTTCAGGGCTCATCATGTTTGTTTCTGCTGAAGTACTTGAAGGTAGGTATTATTTTTGTTGTTTTATATATGACATGGCATGATGTTGGCATATTTGAAATGCTGCTCCGCCATAGCTGTATCTCAAGTTGAAGCAACTTATTTATTAGAACCGAAGATTAAGCCATCCTAAACTAGCGTGCCTTCCCTCTTTACATGAAAAATTGGGAACGTCTGTTTAGTTACATTTCACCCTTTTGTTCGAAGGGAACAGTCTGTTCATATTCACACTAGAATACAGCCAAGTGTGTCTTTTGTTGAATGGGGCTTTGTTGTTCAAAATTTTCTTGACCTTTGCAGGTGTCAACTTGTCGCTGCTATCTCGGGTTATGTCATCTAGGCTGTCACGTGGAACCTACAATGGGGGACTACTTTCGACAGAAGCTGGGACTATTGCTCGAGTGATTGCAGATGCCACAATAACAATGGCTGGCTTCTTAGGTCAGAGTCAGCTTTTGAATATCACTCTACTTCCTTCACTACTGATATGCGTCATCTCTATTGCTGCTACATGCTTTACCTACAACTCTCTGTATTGATCGACTCTATAGCAAGAAGAAGAAAAATCAGTATCTCCTTCACAATTCAATCATGATCCTTTACAGGTTTTACCTGTTCAAAAGTTGTTTTCATCATCATCATCATCATTATTATATCTTATCAATGCTGTGTATTGTGACTCACTCAGGGCATTGATTATCTCTGTAATTGTAGCTTTGATAAAATTTTGGTTCCATTCAATTGAGGGCTCAAATAGAGCCGAAAAGTTCTAGACCTATAGAATGCTTCCACTTCTTTTGCTTATAGTTTATTTTTATCCCGGCATGATAGATGAACTTTACATATAGGTATGTGTACAAAACGAATATGTTCAATTTTTCTTCTAGATTTTTCCAAATGTTTTAAGTATCATATATCTTCTGTATCCACACCATCTGTTTCTGGAGCATGTAAATGATCTCAAATATAGTCTCATTCTTTAATAGTTTATTACTTAAAATAGTGACTTAAAACCTCAAGCACTAGTAATGATGTTGGTGAGATTTGGGTAGAAAGTAGCATGTAGCTATAGCATTATGCGGTTACTTTTAATTAGCTCCCATTTATCTCTAGCTGGGATTTAATTAGTTACCGCTCAAATGGTCATATATATATTTTGTTTGAAAATTCGGTACCACTTTACTGACTACAAATGACTAATCTTAGTAGCAGTGACTAAGCCTACATGAATACCAATTAAAATGCAACCTCATCCTCATGCATTATTCACTTGATGAATAAATTATTGTACAAGCGCTTAAGGCTCCTTCGGTCCATTGCCTCAACTACTATACAAGGCAAGGCTTGGAAGCAAGCTAAGCACTTGTCGGCGACAACTAGGCTCATGAATTCTTCGTATTTTATACATAATCACTACATTTTTAAGTTTCACAATTTCATAAATAAACAAATTAATATTTTCTTTATAAATACTTATAGGAAAAAAAGCATTAATAAATCTATTGGTGAAAATTTTAAATTGCACCGATCATATATGAAATATATACACTCAAGTAACTACTTTTCTTGGCCTTAAATCTATTAGGACACTTATATAACAAGCACGCCCAACTGCCCTCTCTACCTACTTGTCCGTACAATGTCTATGTCCATATATAACAAGAAAATAAATTCTGGTGGACACGGAAGAACTATATCATATATTTTAGGGGAAGGGTTAATTCTACCAAACACCCTCAAATTTTTTTTGAATTTTAAATTAGTCTCAAACTTCAAAACATTTTAATTGAATCTTAAAAGTATTAAGATTTGTTTCTTATTACTTTTGAAAAGTGTTTTGAAATCATAAACAATACTTGAATAAACAACTTTTGAACTTAAATTAAAATTACTTACAAATATTTAAAACTTATATTACATATATTAAAATATTAATAACGAGTTATAATAAATTTTTTATATTTTTATTAAAAGATCATAATATTAACAAATTTGAATAATACTCAAATGCATAATATTAAAAATAAGACATTTTATTTTCAAAAACACTTTTAAGAATATCTTGAACACTTAAATTTAAACTAAACTTTTTAAAAACACTTTTCATAAGCATTTTTTTAGAGCATTTTTCAAAAGCACTTTTTAAAAACAGTGAGAAATTAACTCTTAGTTATTATTGTATCAATTAGATTCTCTCATCAAAGCTTAGCTATTAGCTTCGGCATAATACCAACTCAAATATGACATGAAGCATATTTAAAATACATTGATTAAATTATAAACACATATGTGTATCTATTGCATTGACAGCTTGGTTTCACATTTTTAACGTGTTATGCCAAAGTTGTCCATGCAATAGGTACAAAATTGTTTACAATTTAATTTACGTGTTTTTGTTATGTCCAAATTTGCAAGCAAAAACCAAACAATGTCAACTACTTCAAGTACTGGTGAAGAACTAAGCAGAAAAAAATAAACACTTGGTATGTTTACATAGTTCATTTCCCCTATGATTTTATCCATAGAGATAATTCACTATCTTAACATCTCTCACAAGTGAGTACAAGCACTAACGCTTACCAGATTAGCAACCTCACTTTTGCACCTAATATACTCTAAGTTTTTCCCCTGAAAACTTAATAAAAAATATTGACTCGCTTGATTACTTAGTACTTTGAAAAACAAGTTCTAAATAACAAAATAAGTGCTAAAATTTTCCACACACTTTACCTACACAAGCCTTTCAATATATAAAAGTTTTAGGCTTTAAGATAAAAGGTAAATTACAATCATTCTTCCCATCAAAATAGCAGAAAAATCAGTAAGGATAATATATTCATATGACCAAGATAAGTCTTCAAATTTTCAGGATATGCTACCAAATTACTTGTTCCAATCCAATCTTCTCAAACTGGGGAAGCCAATTTGCTTAATTATGTTCCTATAACGTGTTTAGATATTATAGAAGGATTTGCACATGTCCAAAATATCAGCAAATATCATAGCCCAACGATTTTGTTACAAGAAATTACCTATTTCATATATGGCAAGTTACGAGGTTGAGCAGTACTAGAATCAATGGACACTATTGTGGCATTTTCAAAACTGCCTCAATAGTTTTTTTTTTTTTTTCTGATACAATATTAGGGGTGGGGGATGGGGGTATCATGGTTTGAATCCGTGCCAAACGAGTGTCTAACAAGAACTTTAATTACCTCTCTGCACAAGTCAAGATGTGTACTATTGAATTAAAATTTTAAGTTTTATATATACATTTGAACTATAATCAACAATTTAAAATATACTTTATGTCATATCCGAACTAGCATTTAAGACCAAAATTGATACAATATTGATATTTTGAAGACTCAATTAGAAGGCTTTAAGGTTCATGAACCAATTTGGAATCCGGACAATACTTTGAGAAGATTAGTGAAAAAAACCCTAAAAAAGTAGATTTGAAAATCACCCCTCTTCGACTTTTATTGAGTATCCGAAGTTTCACTGTCCTAGGCCATAGCCTTCTCTTTTTCCGGGTAAAAAAAATAGTTAAACTTAACTCTGGGTGGATCTCCTGCAAATATGTTTGCTCCATCGAAATCACATATTGTGCATTTTCTTGAACATTTCCTTAAGCTTTTGCCTACAAGATTGGACATTCTTCACCTTGGTTTTGCCTTTTATGACCGATAAACACAATCAAGAATCTTTGTTCCCATAACCTATCTCCGTAGACATTGTTGCTGGATTGCCCTTCAACATTTTTTTCTCTTTGTTTTATGTAGTCTATAAGAGGCAAGACCAGGTTTTGCACTTTGTTGGTATACATGCATAGGAGTATATATATATATATCACAAGCATTTGTTAACAATTTGTGTGGTATCATTTTGAGACAATGAGTCTTGGATGGTGGAGACTTGTTTACGCTGCCTTTGCTGGATTTCTCCTCTTTCATGGCTTTTCTACCTCTGAAAACGGTACTATTTATTTGTTATACCTGAAATCTTAACATGAAGTTTATTTTTTAGTATAAAAAACAATTATTTTTATGCAAAAACGTCGTGAGGTCCTAAACTATATATGAATATATCTGCATCCCAACAGCCCCAAACTACTCCTTCATGCACAATGCAACATCAGCACCATTCTTGTCTTATTACGACTACATAGTTGTTGGTGGTGGCACCGCTGGCTGCCCCTTAGCTGCCACATTATCTCACCGTGCCAACGTCTTGCTCCTTGAACGAGGTGGCTCCCCTTATGGTGACCCCAACATCACTAAATTGGTTAATTTCGGTGCTTCCCTCTCCGACCTTTCCCCGTGGTCCCCGTCACAGCGGTTTATCTCCACGGACGGCGTAATTAATTCACGAGCACGCGTCTTGGGCGGCGGAAGCTGTCTGAATGCGGGGTTTTATACACGCGCTTCTCCTGAATATATCAGGTACCAAGTTTGCATCATATGCTCATGATATAATTTTTCATATATATGTGTGTATATGTATATTTGTTATGTTGTTATTTTTAGGCAAGCGGGGTGGGATGGAAGACTAGTGAATCAATCATACGAGTGGGTTGAAAAATTAGTGGCATTTGAGCCACATTTGGGGCATTGGCAATCGGCTGTGAGGAACGGTTTGTTAGAGGTTGGGGTGGTGCCATTCAATGGGTTCACCTTTGACCATATTAATGGGACCAAAGTTGGTGGGACAATATTTGATGAACAAGGGAATAGGCACACAGCTGCTGACTTGTTGGAGTATGCCAACCCTCGAGGTCTCACCGTCCTTTTGTATGCTACTGTGCAAAAAATCTTGTTTAGATTTAGAGGTACATTATCTAATAACACAGCTCAAATGGTCAAATTCTATATTTATCATACTACCAAACCATTATGTCCCATTTCAAATAATAGGGAGAAGAAGCAGACCAGAGGCATATGGTGTGATTTTCAGAGATGGATCAGGGATTGAACATAGAGCATATCTTAAATATGGGTTTAAAAACGAAATCATTATATCTTCGGGAGCATTGGGAAGCCCACAGCTGTTGATGCTGAGTGGAGTAGGACCGGTTGCTCATCTTAGATCTCACAATATCCCAGTGGTGTTAGACCAACCCTTGGTTGGCCAAGGCATGTGTGATAACCCCATGAACGCCGTTTTTGTCCCGTCTCCTATTCCGGTTGAGGTTTCACTTATCGAAGTCGTTGGTATCACACATTTTGGGAGCTACATTGAAGCTGCAAGTGGTGAAACCTTTAGTGCTTCTGTTACTACTACTTCAAGAAACTATGGCATGTTCTCACCTAAGGTATAATAAGTTTTGGATGCTATTCATTTAAGCTTAGAAGATTGAACTTTACCCTACAATTTTACTATGCAGATTGGTCAGCTATCTACGGTGCCACCTAAACAAAGGACCCCAGAAGCCATTGCCAGAGCTGTTGAATACTTGGATAATCTTGACCAGGCAGCTTTACAAGGTGGATTCATCTTGGAAAAAATTATGGGTCCGATCTCAACAGGCCATTTGGAGCTCCAAACCCGTAACCCAGACGATAACCCATCCGTCACCTTCAATTATTTCCAGCATCCACTAGACTTGCAAAGATGTGTTCAAGGGATTCAAACCATAGGGAAAATCGTTGAATCGGAGTCATTCTCTAAATTCAGATATGATTACATGTCTTGGCCAGGACTCGTTAACATGACAGAACATTCCCCAATAAACTTGCTGCCTAGACATTACAACTCCTCAATCCCACTTGAAACGTTCTGCAGAGACACTGTGATGACTATATGGCACTATCATGGTGGCTGCCAAGTTAGCAGGGTTGTTGACCCCGATTATAAGGTACTTGGTGTCGAAGCTCTAAGGGTTATCGACGGTTCCACTTTCAACTATTCGCCTGGGACTAATCCTCAGGCCACTGTCATGATGCTTGGAAGGTAGTACATAAATTAATCACTAGCAAAATTATTCATTTTATGTTGGGTTTTTTAAAATTGACATTTTAGTTTGATGTGATGATGCAGGTACATGGGTGTGAAGATATTGAGAGAGAGACTAGGCAATTAAGAATCCTCATGATTCGTTATGGTTGATTTTTATTTCTTTTGATCAAGACATGATGGATGGATGGATGTTCTTGACTTGTCATTACGTATTGAGTGGTCCAGAATTTGAAGTCTTTTAAGTTAATACATTTGTCCAAGAGTTGCATTAATGGATGTTTGACATTGAAAAATGTTATGTTTATTTTGTTGTTCAATTGTTTTTGCCTTTCATGATAAATCTGGTTCAGTGATCGAACAATAATTCAAACACATATGAAAAATCAAAATGCTATAAGAAACTAAACAAAATTAAATGCATGCAGTACTAAAAATATTTTTATAATTTTATCTCCATACCTACACAAAGTTATGGGTCAAACACAAAATGACTAAGGTTAAATGCTGGCATTAGTCCTTTTACTTTATGAAAACTGTGAATTTAATCTATGTACTTTAATTTAATCAAATTTGGTCTCTATATTTTTCGAATTTTGAAATTTTAGTCTTGGCGTAAACAATAGTATTTAGGTCTATTTGGTTAAATTTAATTACTAGTCATGTGTTATGCGTAGATTTGGTCCATATTCTCGGATTGGATTATTCTAAGTTTCGATACTTTTCAAATTTTGAAAATTCCAGTCTTGATGCAAATAAAAGTCATTAATCCATTAATTAGAGTTTTAGTAAGTACTATGTGTAAATAACAAACTAACATGACATTATACATAAGATAATGTGCTTGCCGCATCAAATTTTAAAAAAACAGAGCTTTAACGTAATTAATTTTGACGGTTATTGTTTGGAGAAGACTGAAATTTTAAAATTAAAAAAAGTATTGAAAAAGTATAGGGACAAATAGTAGAATTCAACCAAAAAAATTAATGTAAGGAAGACATATACTAGTATAGGCCCAGTTTTTAATAGCACCTAGATAATATTGGGAAAAGCTAGGCATCTTCCCTTCTTTACGCTGGTTTCTCCCTCTTCCTCTATTCAAAAGAATTTTGACAGCATTCATAGGTCAAAATCATGCAAAGCGTAGAATCTGTCAAAGAGGCCCCTTTTTTTTCCATGTAAAAAGAGCCTTTTGCGTAGAAAGCAGGCACCAAAGGAAAAAGATATCCTCAGCATATGCTATATCCTATATGTGCCTTAAACAACTTATCCACCATTGGTGCATGTAGTTTTAAGCCCTACTTGTGCCACAAAATCAATAAATTGATCATCACTAAGTCCTGAACTGGTTGCAGGGCTTCTCTGCATTGGCAGGTAGATGATAACTCCACATCATGTAGTTAACCTGCCAAAGGAGAGTTGCCCTTTAACTGATTCAACTTAATAAATCATCCATGTATATAGCCCCTTTTGCTTGTAGCTCATTCAAAAAGGTAAGATATCTTCATTTTTCTCTGTGGCTTTTGCATCATGTTGCACACATTGTGTTAATTATAGCTTTTTTGCAATAATGCCTTTTTTTGGGTGGTAAGAGAAACTGTATTGTGTCATAGTTGGTAAAACTGTTATGGCTCACAGTATCCTTGATTCTGGTTTTGTTGGAAGTTGGGGCAATCAATGCCCTGGTTTCACATTTGTTACAGTAGGGCCTGACATAATTAGTCAGCTTCTTACATATGAACTCTTAACTTTCTATCTTGGAAAAATGGAGTGTGAATAAATTTGAACTCTAAGCACATTATTTGAACCCAGCTGTAAATCTTCCCTAACAAAGTGGTGCAAATTATTGAGAATTCACCCAAGATGTTGGGCACGGAGTCACAAGTTATCTAATAATCAACCAGTCCATTACTACTGTTCTACAAAGGATATCTTCTGACCACATCGTAATTATTACCGTCCATCATAACCAATCTTGGTATAGTTTTCACATTGTTATTACAATTTCTTTTTGCTTAAACTACATCCTGTCTTTTTGCATGGCCTAAATTTCAATACCGCCGAGGATTTATTTTCTTTCAACCCTGTTACCAGAAATAGTAATATTCACGAGGATTTTTATTTAAACTCA
The DNA here is from genome assembly GCF_025698485.1 of Gossypium arboreum. NCBI lineage: Eukaryota > Viridiplantae > Streptophyta > Magnoliopsida > Malvales > Malvaceae > Gossypium > Gossypium arboreum. The sequence goes on along the minus strand of NC_069081.1, from coordinate 115,267,773 downwards.
TCCACACGATTCAATCAAACAACATTTAACGAGTAAGATTATCAATCTCATAACATGTAGTTCATTATAAAATCATTGAGTAAAACAAATGATTTATGTAAGTGCGTTGCATTGAGGAATATCTACTAAGCTATTATAATTTGATTGGAATATTTTGATCAAAATTGTTTCAACTTATAATTGATGAATTTATGAGAATTTTTAGCACTCGTAATTGAAGATAATTCAAGAAAGAATCAAGCAAAGCAAAAATATAATCAAAACCTTTATTGTGATAGGAGATTTTATTAGAGGAACTAATTTGTAGTATAAAATTGTATAATTAAGTTCGTGTGTTTATCATATTATATTTTCAGCACGTTTGGTTCGCAAAAATCGAATAGAGTAAGCATTGAATAGCTATGCAATGAGAATAGAATAAAAATGTTATAAGTATTACGTAGTTTAGTTCACTGAATGGGCTAGATGTATGGGAATATGCAAGGAATAAGTATAAAAATATATTAATATAGTTTAACTAAATAAATAGAGAAATTATTTTATGAATCCTTCCCACCACATTATCCATGGTTTCTTCCGATAATTTAATGACATTTCATCAATTTTTTCCATGTCATTAACACATAATTTTGGTAATTTTTTTAACCAGAATCTCGAAGAAAAATTTTAAACCCCAAACCTAAAATCTTGAATCTTAAACGCCAAACTCAAACTTCGAATTCAAACTCTAAAACCCAAATCTAAACTTGAATCCAAACTTGAATCTTGGACCTTGAATTTCCTAAACCCCAAACTCGAACTTGGAGTCCTAAGTTTGAGAGTCAAGGTTTAGGGTTTAAGATTTGGATTTTGGGTTCGAAGTTTTAAGTTCGAGATTCTGTGTTCAAAATATAAAAAAAATACCAAAATTATGTGTCAATGACATGAAAAAAATTGTTGAAATATCATTAAATAATTAGAAAGAGACCATGAATTATTTGGTGGGGAGGGTCCATAAAAATTATATATAAGTTACCTTAAAAATTTATATTCCAATAATTCATTCCTCTTAGATTAATGCAACGTTACCCCTACTAAATTATGTTTCCTAAAACTAAGGGTTTGCGTTTTAATTTTGGTAAAAGTCTATTGAGAGTACTTGTAATACCGTATAAAGTTCATTTTAATCCCTCGGCTTAAAGTTGTTTCTGGTTAGTCTTTATATATTAAAATTTTATTCAAATCATGACACTTTTATAATTTATTGTTAAGTTACTAATAATTTTCCAAAATTATATTAAGCCGAAAAATACATAATTTTTTTGGAATGGTTGGAGTTTTATGGGTCTGGTCGGATTATGGAAAAATCAGTAGGATATAATATAATTTTGTTCAAATTATCAATAATTTAACAATAAATTATAGTTATGTTATGATTTGAATTTTTTTTAACATACAAGGACTAACTTAAAGCAACTTTTAGTAGAGGGACTAAAATAAACTTTATATAATAGTATAGGATTCCCGGTAGATTTTGACCTTTAAATTTTGTTGCTCGCATCGGATAAATTTATATGCGTTGTTGTTCCAAAATCATCCTATATTTGCTATAGTTAGGAAGCATAATGCTTTTGGAAGGCGTTCGGCACACAATCTCAAATTTCAAATACAAAAACAGAAAAACAACGACTTAGCCAAAGAGTCTTTGTTGATGTAGTTATTGAAAATTGACGATAGCTCCCTGCATGGTGGGGGCAAGCACCTGCTTTTGAACTTGACTTCTCCGACATGCCTAATGTAACACTCCGGGCCGGGTGGAAAAACATACCATCATATAAGGGAGTGAATCATAAGAAATTAATAATGTTTACACAATTAAGGCAATTAATAAGCTGTCAACGTTAAGCTACATTTGATTTTGGAAATGGTCGAATTTTTATTTTGATTTAGAAACCTTCACTTGTTTGTAACACTTCAATATTTTTTTTACATTCAATATTATATGAATAATCATGTTGCTTGGACTTTTTTTATAGTATTTGTGTTTTGAAAATAGATATAAAGATATGATTTCTAGAAATTATTAAAAAATTAAAAGAAAAAATTATACTTATATTATATATATATCCGAAACTTATACTCGAAATTGAGTAATTTACGAGAATGGACTATGACATTAAGGATTTCCTTTTCTAACATGTTTTGATTCATTTGATGTGTGTACATAAAAGAAATTTCTTCGAAAAGGGATCACTTCCTTAAGTTTCACAATTTGATCAATTAAATGTAATGAAGAAGCTTAGTTCATTATTCATTAGACAATACAAAGTTGTCGGTTTAGTCTTATAATTCAGTCTCACTTCTTCCCTTCTTTTGATTTCTTTTCACTTTTACTTCGTAAGGAAGTACTTCGTGTTTGAGATTAACAAAGAAAATGGATTTAATCAAAAACAATTGTGCATTAATTAGCAACACATTGGATCATGCATGTCTTTTATAAACTAAGTTGAAGTACATGAATTGAGTATGCTTCTTGCTGAATGTTGATGGGGGTTTCCATTGGACAAACCTTTCCAATTCTCATAATACAAGACAATGCAATCACCATGGATAAGAGACGCCGCAAAAGCCTGCTGTTCCGGTTGTTGTCCGAATCCATTTCCAGGACTGCCCGAGTCTCATTCTGCAACGTCGGAGACTCCGATCACCGCTGCGGAGGCATTTCGATATAACTTTGAGGTAAGCACGGTTGCTACTCTCTACCCAAATTTCAACTTCACCAACCATGAATCCCTTCCTTCATTTGAGGAAACTTTTTCTTATTTCAACAAAGTGTACCCTCAATATTCCCAAACGGATGAAGCTGACAAAATCCGAGCTCATGAATACTATCATCTTTCCATCACCAACCATGTCTACCTTGATTACATTGGCCATGGCCTTTTCTCTTATTCTCAGCTTGAAAATCAATGTTCAGGATCTCCTGTTAATTCATCATCTTTAGAGTCCCCATTTTTTGATGTTTCCTACAAATCGGTAAGCTTGAAATCTCAGCTATTGTATTGTGGTGAAGAGTCGGAATTTCAGTCCAATATGAGGAAAAGGATCATGGCTTTCATGAATATCTCAGAAGCTGATTACAACTTTATTTTCACTGCAAATCAATCAGCTGCTTTCAAGCTTGTTGCAGAGTCTTATCCATTTCAGTATAGTCGAAACCTTGTAACGGTTTATGACCATCAAAGTGAGGCCGTGGAAGTGATGATTGAGAGGTCTAAGAAGAGAGGAGCAAATGCCATCTCGGCTAGTTTCTCATGGCCTAATCTGGAAATACAGAAGGATAAACTGAGGAAGAAGATAAGCAAGCGCAAGAAGAAAGGACTTTTCGTTTTCCCACTTCAATCAAGGGTTACAGGGTCGAGATATTCATATACGTGGATGAGCCTGGCAAGGGAGAATGGGTGGCATCTGTTGCTTGATGCATCTGCATTGGGAGCTAAAGACATGGACACCTTGGGGCTTTCTCTCTTTAGCCCCGACTTCCTGGTTTGCTCATTTTACAAGGTTTTTGGTGAGAACCCATCTGGATTCTGTTGCTTGTTTGTCAAGAAATCCAGTACTTCAGTTCTGAAAGATTCAACCACAAGTGTGGGAATAGTGGATCTTGTACCTGTATCATGGCCAGCTCGAATCCCCGAAAAACCAGCTATAGTTTCTAGCATTGAAACAAAAAAGAAAGTGGATGAATTTCCTCCTATTCAAGGTTCATTCTCAGGCCCCTTATCTATCCAACACAAGAACGATGAAGATGAAGCCAGTCATGAAGTACAGAAACCTGAAGGAAAAGGAACCAAATCAAAGAAAAAGACTGTATCATTTTCTGAAATTGAAGAAGTGATAGAAGCATCCTTTGAACCTGGTAGCACCAGCAATACCCTTGAGAACAAAAACCCAAATTTCGAATGCAGAAGCTTGGATCATGCAGATTCATTAGGGTTGGTACTAATCAAGAGCAGGACAAGGAACCTGGTCAACTGGTTGGTGAATGCACTGACGAGCCTTCAACACCCACATTCAGAAACCGGCGTCCCTGCTGTCAGAATCTATGGACCCCAAGTAAGCTTTGACCGAGGACCCGCCGTGGCATTCAATGTATTCGATTGGAAAGGAGAAAGGATCGATCCTACATTGGTGCAAAAGCTGGCTGATAGAAACAACATTGCTTTGAGCATCGGAACTTTGCACCACATTTGGTTCTCGGATAAGCATGAAGAGGAGAAGGAGAAGAAGGCATTGGAGACAGTATTGTCGAGCAATAGGAGAGATAATTTGGGTTGTGGAATAACAGTGGTCACTGCTGCATTGGGATTCTTGACAAATTTTGAAGACGTGTATAGGGTATGGGCATTTGTTTCCAGGTTCTTGGATGCGGATTTTTTGGAGAAAGAGAGATGGAGATATAAAGCTATTAATCAGAAGACAGTTGAAATCGTTTAGACTCTCAATCAATCATCAGTTTAATGAAATCTTATCCAACAAAATTGTAATCAGCCTAATGTTGAAATTCAACAATCAAAGGGTTTCCATTTATAGATTGCAACAAGTAGATTAAAGACAGATTTTAGTTTTCCAAGGCTACCTAATAGACAGACCCTATTTTAAGGGTTCAATTTGTCGAGTCGGCTTGGATCTTATCAACTTTGGAACTCATCTTTGCATTCATGATCCATTGATGTCATTAAAGCCCACTTCTTATCATCCCATTAAAAAAGTCATAGAGGCCCAAAGCAATATATAACGTTTGACTAAAATCAAGCTATAGTGAAAAAACGTTTAACTTAAGCCCATTGCTTCCAAAGAAAAAATGCTAGCAAGAACACAAACAACACTAACATAAGCTACGTTAAAATAATAGATTTCAGCCACCAAATTAGACCTCCACAAGCCGGTGCATTCCGTCTGTCGACGATGACCACGTTCTTTTTAGTGTAACCAGCGAAACCTTAGTAAGTACCATCGAAACAAGCGTCATGACTTTAAAGATAACGAATCTATCACTGATTCAAAAAAAATAATCAATTAAAAAAGCTTGTATTTTCTTTAAAATCTTGTGTCTAACTTTTTTTTTTTTTTTACTTGCATTCAAGCCTCAGTAGTTGAATTAGTTGGTTTTCAATAATATAATTCAAAATGTGATTGATATTTTTGTTCAAGAATTTTGGGCGAAGCTTGACAAAGGAAGTGCCAAAAATGAGAGTGATGCACTAAGCCCTAACATAGGGAAGTAATAAATCAAAATACAAGTCAAAGCATAGGCTTTAAAGTCACGCACTCAATTTGTTTACCACCTACCGCTTACTTAATATTTTTCCTAATATTTAAAAACTATTAATTAATTGAATTGTTGTGGAATTGGGGAAGTATTATTCAATTTCAAGTGGGCAGAATTCGAGACTGCTTTAGTCCAAATGTTTGGGCTTGAAAATTTTTGGATAATTAATATTTTTATTTTATAATTGATAAAATTGACAACTATCTGTATCTTGATTCGCCATAGTTGAAAAATGAAAATAATCATTAACTAATTAAGTTAAAGATTCATCAAAATTTAATATTAATCAGAGATATATATACAAGAGTTTAAGTGAGTTAATCACAATTATCTAAATAATTATTTACAAATTTTACAACAACATGAAAAGTCAAAATTCATTAGACATGGTCTTATAGTTGGATAAGATTACCCATTATTGAGGTTATTTTAGACAGTTCATTAATCACCTTACATGAAATTAATTAAAATACTGTACCAAAAAATCAATTAACAGATGTGCGCCTGCTATCTTACCAAACTAAATTAGGCTTACTTCACAAATTAAACACCACATGCATTAAAAAAATTTAGATTTATTTCTATATGGAATTTTATTGGGATTTCCTATATGTAGATTCCCCAGATTCACGCATTATAAGCCTTTTGAAAAATCAACGTGAAGAATAAAAGTAAATTGTTGGTCAATAAGACTTGGCTTGCCTATTCCCCAGCCCGCTTAATGTTTTTATTTTTTAAATGGTTATTGCATGTCTTTTCTTCAATTCTATTTATATTACATATTTTTAAAATATGTTTCATCTTAATAAGTAATATTATTAACATTGGTAGAACATAAAAAAAAAAAAAAAGGGTTTACATTCTGCACTTCTATAAACACATATAATGATTGATTTTTGCCAACCTTCGTATTTTTTTCGATCAAATGCGCTTATATTTCTGTTCTGGTTAGACTTAATCATGAGTCGAGTAGTTCAATTTGAAGGTTTGTTCGAAAAGTGAAAATGAATGGATTTGGACAATAAAATAATCTCTGGTAAGTTCTTTTTCCCGGGCTCGATTCGACTCAACTCAAAATTGAAAAAAAAATGTTGTTGTTTCTACTGTTTTGATGTCATTTTACTATTACATTACTACTATTTTGTTGTTATTGTTTGGATATTGTATAACTCTTGTTTTATTGTTAATTTTGTTACTGTTTTAAAGGTATTTGCTCTCTAAGTTGTACTTATCTTAATGTTATTTAAGCATAAATATTAAATATTTTTAAAATTTATTTTCAACATTTATTTTAATATTTTAATGTATTTTATATATTATATTTTTAAAATTTATTTTATATAATAATATAAAAAAATAATATGTACAAGTCAATTTAAATTTAATTATTTTTATTGATAACGAGCCTAAATTTATATTGAGACCTAAAGTTGACCCGACCCATGAAATAGGTTAGAATCTTTAAAAACAAACTTAAAAGTGATAAAAATACGGAAGAATTTGTAGGACTTAAAGAAAACAAATTCAAAAAAATTCTCAAGACACATGGCCCATGCTCCGAAGGTTAAGTTGGATAGTGACAATTGATATCCATTCCAATAAAAATACACGCATACGTATGTTGTGCTGTAAGTTTAAATATTTGAAAATATATCTAAAATTAAGAATAATAAAATTTTAAAAAACTTATAAACATTTCTAAGATATATTCTTATGTAGTCCGATCATGACATCTTCAATGAACTAAACCAAACTAAGAGGAAAGTAACCAAAACAAGAATAACTCATCAAAATCTTAGCTGCCAGAATAATAAAAACAAAATTATTCTCATTTGGATCGTCATGTAGTTTGACAATTATTTTACATTTCTTTTTAGGTATATATTATTCATGCTTCCAAGTTTGGACTTCATAAGCATCTTACCAGTCAAGTTAGCCGTCTTTTGTTTTTTTTTTTCCGTCAAAATCATCATCCTCTTTTATAAAAGAATATATTTTTTAAGTAATTGTATTTTATGAAAAATAATACATGAATAAAAATGGTTGAGTGGATTTTAAGTGGAAATAGATTTTTTAAAAATAAAATGTATAATTTTTGAAATTAGATAACCACTTATTTACAATTGACAATACACAAATAATTTAATTTTACGTTTATTAACATAATTATATATTTTTTACTTTTCTTTAATTAAAATGATATTATTTGACTTGTAGATTATCAATTATCATATAATACATTAATTACAAAGTTTTTAAATTTCCTGAGTGAAATTTAAAAATCATATTTATCTTTTTAATATTAATTAAAAATACTTAACGATTTTCTAATCAGATTATAAAATTTAAAAAAAATACTTTTTTTCTTTCTTAAATTAATACTTGAACATTTTTCACCCTGATATGATAAAAGCTAAATATTAAAAAAATAATCACGTGCAGCGTGAAACGGAGGTCACATGCTGACATGCTTGACCCGATGTTTCAACTACCCCAACTGGGTCCCACTTTATTACACTTAAACACACAAAAAGAAATTAAGTTCAAAACGCTCCAAAATAGAGAACAACCGTTTCGGTTCGATAGCTTAAAGACTGATTTTTTATTTTTTATTTTAAATCCAATTGGAATCGAAGTTTGCATCTAATCGGATCGAAGATTTTTAATAACAAAACATGGTAAAAGCATGATGGGTTAAGTTAAAGTCTGATAAGAATTTCATCAAGTATTTTTTAAAATTATTCGAATTTAATCTAAACTTAATCCTACATGTAAGCATAAATAATATCAATTATATTCGGAAATATTTTAATTATTAATTTATTTAATTTTATAATTATTTTTTATAAATATTTTGACATATTATTTGTGACGGTAATTTTAAGAGTACTTGTATTTCAAAAAATAACATCTGATAATAAAATAGTCGACATTAATAAGTCAATTTGGACTTTGGGTTGCACTTCTTTTTCTAGCTTGAGTTTTGACCAATCAACGTGATTTTTATTTCTTGCTATATACATATTTTTATAATAATTAGTAATATTATGCCTAACGACTTAATGCTCTAATAACCAAAAAAAAAAAAAATGCTGTCAATTTTGGATGGCAATAAAAACCTATTAATTTATCCTGAATTAATTATCAGGAATTATATGCAAATCCATCAAAATCCACGTAGGATAATCTCATCAACTATTAATATAAAGTTCAAATTAAATTGTACCCGTCTAATAGTATCTATATTATTTGATGAGTTAAAGTGTTAATCTGTTAAAACTTTAAAAATGATATATTCAAAATGGTTATCAGTTGCAGCTTATGAAACATTGGAGTCTTCTTAAGAGACTTCATTAAAAATGATTTTGGAGTCCTCTGAAGGACTATGCCTAATAGGGCATTGGAGCTTTAAGATACTTTGTAGGGAATTACGTTGAGACCCTCAAAAGGTTTATACTTGAAAGAGTATTGAAATATTAAGAGGTTTCATTGAAATTGTACAGAATAATTGTTTATACGGTTCAGACTTAGCTTAAGTGGGCAAAGTCTTTCTCTTAAACTGCAACCTCACATTTTGTACAGAGAAACAATAATTTAAACCTAACCCCTTTTCCCTTTTAAGTTGTTGTTTCACCTTTGTACATTTAAATTTGATTTTCTCAACTTACCATAACTATCAACTAGTAAGTTTATTCAAGTTAGTTAATGATGACACACTCTAAAAATAAAAGTGTTCCTAACACACAAACAAAAATTTCAAATTCTCAAACTCTTTCTAAATTTCTACTTAAGTCTATGTGATATTCACGTTTAAATAATCAACTTTAGATAATTAACAAATTCTCTTGTATTAAATTCAATATTTATCATATCTTTTAATTTAAATAGTCATTTTATCTGTCTAATTTTATTTTTATTGAGATCAAAGTCATAAAAAAAAACAATCCTATATCATCCGCATAGTTTTCAAACCAAGATGAGCTCTCTTGTTGTTACTTTATTATCACATGAAAAATCACAATCATGAGTATCTATTTCCAATTAGAAAGAAGATTAAATAGGAAAAAATGGTCAAAATTCATCAACTACAAATTAATGTTTGTGCCATAATATTATGGTTATTAATGTTGGTACAAGTCCAACAATGACATCGGTACAAATAAAATGATTCAACGTTTTTGTCGTGAAATTACTGATATCAATCAATCAATCTTTCAGTTGTTGCCTTAATACTAAGATTTATAACTTGAATTTGGACAATTTATGCAATGGTTTGGTTGCTGTCTAGTAGACTTTCCCCGATATTATAATTGCAGATTATTTAAGCAACGATGGCTGCTATTTTAAACACTCAAAATGCAAAATTTTATTTAAAGCTTGATTAAAAAACTTTTGTAGCATATCAAAGTTGAATACATGAAAAACCACTAATGTCACTATTTTCTTTTTCGAAATAAATGACCCAAAAAATAAATGGCTTTATTTTTCATTTCATCACCTTTGAAATTTGAAAGATATTTTTTGAATTATATTATTGTTTTAAATATATTAAAATGTATAAAATTAGACTTTAATTTTAAATTTCATATTAAATATTCTTATAAATATAAATAATTTTAACGAATATTTAATATATAAAAAACAAATATTTACGAACAAATCTCAAATTTGAATATTACATTATATGAATTTTATATGTGAATTTTCTCGGAATATTTTTTATTTAATTAATTGAATATATATTAATCCTAGTTATACTTGAAAAGAGCATTGTTTACATGGAACATTTAGGGAGAAAAAAGGAATAAGAGGGAGCTGCGGAGATTCCAATGGGAGAAATTAAAGAACTGTCCATGGAATAGGATGTCAGACTTATTAAATTTGAATAATAAATGAATTGATTAAATAATTTATGTTGATTTATTAAATGAATGAGTTTAAATGAAGTTATGATCGATTCACGAATAAGTTTAGTTATATACTTGTTTATTTAAAGATAATATTTTTATAAAAAATATTTAAATAATATTTTCCATATTTTTATATTTAAATTTAATTTATTTGTCTTTTTGTTTGGTTTATTGTTTGTGGATAGACCTGTTTATGGGTCGGATTACTCATCCAAACCCGAATGTCTGTTCGAAATTTGAAAGAGTTTGGATAAAAATATTAGACCTAAAAATGAGTTTGGCCAAAAAATTAGGTTCATTTAAAATATGGGTTGAGCTCAGACTTGAACATTCAAAAAATGCAAAATTTTATTTAAAGCTTGATTAAAAACTTTTGTAGCATATCAAAGTTGAATACATGAAAACCACTAATGTCACTATTTTCTTTTTCGAAATAAATGACCCAAAAATAAATGGCTTTATTTTTCATTTCATCACCTTTGAAATTTGAAAGATATTTTTTGAATTATATTATTGTTTTAAATATATTAAAATGTATAAAATTAGACTTTAATTTTAAATTTCATATTAAATATTCTTATAAATATAAATAATTTTAACGAATATTTAATATATAAAAAACAAATATTTACGAACAAATCTCAAATTTGAATATTACATTATATGAATTTTATATGTGAATTTTCTCGGAATATTTTTTATTTAATTAATTGAATATATATTAATCCTAGTTATACTTGAAAAGAGCATTGTTTACATGGAACATTTAGGGAGAAAAAAGGAATAAGAGGGAGCTGCGGAGATTCCAATGGGAGAAATTAAAGAACTGTCCATGGAATAGGATGTCAGACTTATTAAATTTGAATAATAAATGAATTGATTAAATAATTTATGTTGATTTATTAAATGAATGAGTTTAAATGAAGTTATGATCGATTCACGAATAAGTTTAGTTATATACTTGTTTATTTAAAGATAATATTTTTATAAAAAATATTTAAATAATATTTTCCATATTTTTATATTTAAATTTAATTTATTTGTCTTTTTTGTTTGGTTTACTGTTTGTGGATAGACTGCTTTATGGGTCGGATTACTCATCCAAACCCGAATGTCTGTTCGAAATTTGAAAGAGTTTGGATAAAAATATTAGACCTAAAAAATGAGTTTGGCCAAAAAAATTAGGTTCATTTAAAATATGGGTTGAGCTCAGACTTGAACATTCAAAGCCCGTCCCGACTCGTTTTTAAGTTTGTAATACTTTATATTATGTTGTTTTTATATATTATGTAATTTAAAACACATTAAAAAATAAACTTATACTAAATATATAATACTAATCTAATGTAAACATTAAAATAATGTTAAGATGACTATATAAAAATTTCAATAAAAATGTATAAAATTATTAAATACTAAAATAATATAATATAAATATTTTTTTAAAACTAAAACATAATACGGGTGAGCCTAAAATAGGTTAGGCTTAGTCTTTTATCAGTATGGACGAGTTTAGGTAAAATTTTAGGCTCATATTTTGGGTCGAGTTGAGCTTGAGCGAGTGTAAAATATGTTAATGTCATGCTTAAACTCGACTGAAACCGACTCGACTCGATCCACGAGCACCTCTATTTGTGAACACGTTAATTTAATATTTATGAACAATAATTAAACATGTCCGTAAACATTAAATAAATGGAACATGAACATGCCAAATAATAAACAAATGAACTAAACAAGAATAAATCATTTTTCGTTTGAACTCGATTCATTTACACCCTATTAACGAATAAATGATTCATATTATAAATGATATGTTGTATTTAAAATAGATATATTTAATATTTACAATTAAACGAAAGATTAAGAAAAAAATCATATATAAATTATCAAATCTAATCATCAACTCCATAAAAATTTGAGACTTAAATCATTATAGAATACTTAAATTTATTGAATTAAACTATGATAAATTAAATTAATAATTAAATCAAATTTAAATTATATTTAAATAAAATTTACCCTAGAATCTATCATTTTTATATAAATAATCATTTTAATAATTTTATTATATGTTCGATCGTATATATTTTTTAACATAATGTCTAGAACTATTTATAGTCATTTTCAACCCATAGATAAAAGGACAATGTATTTTAATACATTCGAATCCATATCGTCTTGCATTAACAACAATATCTACATCAATCAAGCCGATAAAATATTTTTAAATACTTTTTATCCATTCCTTTGGATCTTTGACTTCTATTTTCTATATTTGCAATTTATAAAGATCTTTCTCCTACATTAATGAGTATCTTATAGAATTCAATTTATAAATAATTAAAATTTAAAAATAATAATTTTTACTCACAAACGAAGTTAAAAAAAAATTGTGATCCATTTTTATTTTTGAGATTTAGTTATGATTTTTTTTATATATAGTAAATTAACAAAATATGATTATAATCAAGACTGATTCTATAAAATTTTCATCTATATCGAAATTTAATAATTTTTGCAAATGTTCGCCGTATTTATTAAATAATCGAAACCCAAAGTTTTATACCATTTTCGACACTGACACGAGGGCGAAAACCGTAAATAAGTGAAAAGAAGAGGGCGGAAACAGAAACTAGAGTTTCCAACTATACACGTGAGACGAACTCATGAAGTCTGCATTTGCTTATATATAGTGGAACGACACCCACATCGGATTCACAGTTCCTCACCAACGTTGCTCTCAGCTGAGTTTCGGGGAAACAAAAAGGAAGCATCATTTTCTTAATCCAAGAAAAAATATCCCTTTTCGTTTTAATCTTTGTTGTAGCTAATCCATCATCGTTCGCGTGAGAGAAAAATGGCTAAGAATGTGGGAATTATTGCTATGGATATTTACTTCCCTCCTACCTTTGTTCAACAGGTGAGAAAATGGGGTTTCTGGGATTTTTTTGGGTTTCTGGGTTTTGGTTTCGTGGTTGATACAAGTGAGAAAATGGGTAAAAGGTGGATTCCTTGGGTTATTTTTGCTTGCACTTTTCTTTCCTTCCCCCCTTCTTGTTTTGGTCTTTTTTACGATTTTTAATTTTCTGTTTGCAAAGTTTATTCCAGTGTTCTTTTTATGTGATTTGAGTTGATGGGGTCATCTAAATCACGGTGTTTTGGGAACTCTATATACAGTTCAAAGTGTACATGTCGGCTACCTCACTGTTTGATGTGAATTCTTGTTCATTAGCTTTGGCTTTTTCTTTACCTGGATCGCAGATGGATAGTAATTAATAGTTTCTTGTATTTCACTCTTCTCTCTTATATGTTATGTCTGCATGATTGTCCTGAGTCTAAATACTTGTCTTAATTGATATTTTGGAGTTACTTCTAATTTTCTTTTAATACCAGTAGAATTATGGCCTTTTTGTTTTCTATGTTTATTTATAAAATTTTCGGGAAAATAGTGATGTTTCTTTTTTTTTTCCTTTCCTCTTGGAAACCTTTTATTGCAGAATTAATAAATTAATAACATGAACAATCTCTTTATTGTTGTTGTTCTATAATAAATTAATGTAATAAATGGATCTTATGGATCCTGTCAATTACATTAGCATCGCTTGTTTAGTTATTCCTTTCTTTGTCCTACATAAACAGGAAGCCTTGGAGGCTCATGATGGCGTGAGCAAAGGAAAATACACCATTGGACTTGGACAAGATTGTTTGGCCTTCTGTACTGAGGTCGAAGATGTTATCTCAATGAGGTTATTGATCCTACATTCTATACCTATTCTTCTTAATATGTGTTGTATGGTTATTTTGCGTTTTTCTAACTCGGGATCTTCGATATGCAGTTTGACAGTTGTTACTTCACTCCTTGAGAAGTATAAGATTGACCCTAAACAAATTGGCCGTCTTGAAGTTGGCAGCGAGACCGTGATAGACAAGAGCAAGTCCATTAAGACTTTCCTAATGCAAATTTTTGAGGTAATATTCCCGATCATCATGATATTATTACATTAGATAGTTGCCCCTTTCTTCATCCTAGATGGATAAAAGAACTAATCAAAACGTATGCTTTGAAACATCATCAAATTGCTTGAAATATTAATTGAAAATTATAGCTTCTGGCACTTATTTGGGATCATTTTTTCAAAAGCTTTAACATTACTATATGGTAGCCATCTTAGTCAAAGATCTCATCCTATCTTAGTGGATGGAGCTAGAGGCATATCAGTGAGAAGTGCATATAATTTCATATTGAATAACTTGAAAGTTCATGATTAAATCTCTATCTAGTTCTTAAGACAACTTTGTTGCAGTTTATGATTAAATGTCTGTTCTTCACTTAATGCTCTTTTCTCATGTTAAACAAACAGAAATGTGGAAACACTGACATTGAAGGGGTCGACTCAACTAATGCATGTTATGGAGGGACTGCAGCTCTGTTCAACTGTGTCAATTGGGTGGAAAGTAGTTCATGGGATGGACGATATGGCATTGTTGTTTGTACTGACAGCGCGGTATGCTCATTTCCTGTACTGTTACTTTTAAAAAGCAAACTTTCCCTTTCTTTTTAAATGCCACTCTGTGCATGGTTTTAGTTTTGGACTAAAGGGGATCATAACATGCTTCTTTGTTCACACGATCATTGCACACTTCAGGAAGCCAAGCACACATTATGTTTCTCTTAGTTTGTACATTTATATAGGCAAGATATGTAGCTTTCAAGTCATTTGAGTACAGTTAAGTAAAACCTGAGATCTTTTGTTTTTCAGGTCTATGCTGAAGGACCAGCCCGGCCAACTGGAGGAGCAGCTGCAATTGCTATGCTAATAGGGCCTGATGCTCCTATTGCATTTGAAAGCAAATTTAGGGGGAGTCACATGTCCCATGCCTACGACTTTTACAAGCCCAACCTTGCTAGTGAATATCCGGTAAAGACATTTAAATTTGTTTATAGGAACCATTTACTCGGCATACCAATCACCTATATTGAAATTTTTGTTCATTATGAGTTCCTGTTTAGATAATGGTTCTATCTATTGACATGCATGTGTAGGTTGTTGATGGAAAACTCTCTCAAACGTGCTATCTCATGGCTCTTGATACTTGCTATAAATACTTCTGTCACAAGTAAGTCACTGTAGAAGTACTTGAAGTATTTTCTTTTTTTCCTTTATGAATGTGGAATATGTACTAGTTATTATCTGCTAATGCCTCTATATTTGGTTGGCAGGTACGAGAAACTAGAGAGCAAGCAATTTTCCCTTTCCGATGCTGACTACTTTGTATTTCATTCTCCATATAATAAGGTAGCTAGTTTGACGAGTTATTGATAAATCGATAGAAACACCTTTCAAATAATTGTGGGAATTTTGGAATTTATTTTAAAATTTTCCATTTGCATTGCTGCAGCTTGTGCAAAAAAGCTTTGCTCGTTTGGTGTTCAATGACTTTGTGAGGAATGCCAGGTTTTTCTTTTTCTTTAATGCTCTGAGATTTTATTGATTGATCCATCTCTGTATTATTATTTACTCGGTTTACGTAATTTTGTAGTTCTGTTGATGACATTGCTAAAGAAAAATTGGCTCCATTTTCAACTTTGACCGGTGATGAAAGCTACCAAAGCAGGGATCTTGAGAAGGTCTATTT
This sequence comes from Gossypium arboreum, assembly GCF_025698485.1. Classification (NCBI taxonomy): domain Eukaryota; kingdom Viridiplantae; phylum Streptophyta; class Magnoliopsida; order Malvales; family Malvaceae; genus Gossypium; species Gossypium arboreum. Next base: position 115,251,912 of record NC_069081.1, on the reverse strand, counting down.
TTAACTTCCTTTTTGGGTACTTGTGGTATCTAGGGTTAGATTCTAGTTAGCGATCAGTGAAAATTAGAAGTCTGATACTCTACCAACAAATTTGTGGTATAGTTGATACATGATTGTAATCCGTAAATGAAAATGTCATATAGATTCTTAATTAGTTTGCTTCATAAACGGTAGACTTCTTGCTGATGCCACTTACTTTCATGCATTTGCAGGCATCCCAACAAGTTTCAAAGCCCCTTTATGATGCCAAGGTGCAACCAACCACCTTGATACCAAAGCAAGTTGGCAACATGTACACAGCATCTCTGTACGCTGCTTTTGCATCTCTTCTTCACAACAAAAACAGTGAACTGGTAATTGTTTTATTTCTTTTTTCCAAATATGAAAATCAGTTCTCTGCCCCTATTTCCACACACATCTGATATATATATATATATAACAACATGCAGGCAGGAAAGCGGGTAATATTATTCTCATACGGAAGTGGACTGACTGCCACAATGTTTTCATTGCGACTCCATGAAGGTCAACATCCTTTTAGCCTATCGAACATTGCGACGGTGATGAATGTTGCTGGAAAATTGAAGGCTAGGCATGAGGTAATTCTTGCACTTCCATTTTAGGCCTGATGTACTCAACTGAAAGGACAATTTTCTTCATTCTCGTATTAATTGTCACCGAAAAGATTGTAACAGAGGTGATTCTGTGCAGTTTGCCCCTGAGAAGTTCGTCGAGACTATGCACCTCATGGAGCATAGGTATGGAGCTAAAGACTTTGTGACTAGCAAAGACTCTAGCCTGTTGTCTCCCGGAACATACTACCTCACCGAAGTGGATTCTAAGTACCGGAGATTCTACGCAAAGAAGGACGGGAACTGTACTGGTAATGAGAATGGTTCTGTTGTCAATGGTCACTGAAGAACAACGGATTTACCAAGAACTGGGTTCCCATTTGTAAGTTGAAAACGACATAGTTCCAAGTAGCAGCAAATCCCTTTTTCAACCCTATTTTCATTTTTCAATCTTGTTTGTAATAAGTTCATTGTAAACCCAGTTTTACCTATGTTGAAACAAATAGTTGGCAATATATTGGTGAATTTACATGAGATATATATTTTATTTTTAGCTTAGCTTGTTGATGCATCGAAAGAAGCTTTAAAGGCTAATTATTGTGTAGTGGTACGGAGACCACCATAGATACGTGGCATCAACCAATGAATCAAATTTGTTAACCCACAAAGATAAAGCCCTTTTTCAGACATTTCTGACACCACTCACAAGTTTATTGGTTGACAGTAGTGGCCACCTGTCCCATCACCTTGGTCACCCAGACCAATGGGACCCAATGCAATCACCGCCGTTGGATTTCTCTTCCAACCAAAAACAAATATCAGAAACATAAAACCAAACCGAGTAGATGAAAAGTCCAACAAATATAAATAACTTTTTTAGGTTCAACTATGCTTTTAGTCCCTTTTCTCTTTGAACAATTAGAATTTAGTCTCACAATTGAAAACAAATAAAAAGAATTATGTTTGTGACATTTTTAAAATAAAAGATTTATGACGTGAAAACTATGTAAAGAGAAAGAGCTTTCTCTATGGTAGTGCTAAAAACCTTACTGTTCGTGATTCACAATAAAAAAAATCTCGTAACTCCAAATTCAACATTTTTATTTGCTTGCTTAGTCTTTCGTACTAGTAATATTAATTAAAATAATATTTTTTTCATTTTAAAAATGACACATTATCCAATTTAATAAAAGTTCTTTAAAAGTGTTATAAACTTAACTTCAATAATTAAACAGTAAAAGTAAGGGAACTATTTAATTCTGACTTTAAAAGTAAAGGGACTAAATTTTGAATTGTGAAATGTATAAAGATTAAGATCATAATTAAACCTTTCTATTATCCCTACACTTGTAATCATTTTCCATTTGTCTTTCTTTTCCATCATTTATGAGTTTAACCCTTTATAAATTACAATCCTCCGGCCCCTAACTTTCTCCAAGCAACAAAGTCTCCCCTTGATTCACTGACCAAAAGGGTAATACAATTCGGATCCAGGAAATGGATCCTTCTGAAGACGCAGGCACATCTGATCTTAGCACCAGTACCGGAGGACCTAACAACGCCACGCCCACCGCCGCTAACAGTGTCAAGAACGATGAGAATTGTGAAAACTCAGCGTTAATGGTTATGCCATTGAAAGAAGAGCCAATAGAACCCGACCCGGACCGGAAAACCCATCCTCCGCGGCCTATTCGGGTAGTCCCAGTTAGCAGGCAGATGTCAATGCAAATCCCTATCCCCACGCCTGTTACCACCGCTAAACGCTCCTACAACAAGGACCGTCACACGAAGGTTGAAGGCCGCGGTCGAAGAATCCGAATACCCGCCACTTGTGCCGCCAGGATCTTCCAGCTGACTCGCGAACTCGGCCATAAATCAGATGGGGAAACCGTCAGATGGCTCCTCGAACACGCTGAACATGCTATTATTGAAGCTACCGGTACCGGCACTGTGCCTGCTATCGCTGTATCAGTCGGTGGTACCCTCAAGATTCCCACAACCTCAATCACTAACACTTCCAATAATAATAGTCAAATAGATGACAGAACGAAGAAAAGAAAGCGCCCGGCGAGCAGCGAGTTCTGCGATGTAAATGATGGAATTCCGATCGCAATTGCACAACAACAGCAGCAGCAGCAGAGGTTAGTGACGCAATATTCAGGGCTAGCTCCGGTTGCTCAGCAAGCTCTGGTGCCAGTGTGGGCTGTCGGAAATACTGGAATGATGGTACCGGCTAATGCGTTTTGGATGATCCCACAGTCCACGCCCACGGCTTCCGGTGATTGGCTTACTAATCAGCGGCCACCGCCACAGTTATGGGCTTTCTCGCCAGCTTTGACATCGGCTTGTAACATAGCCGTAAGGCCCACATCTTCATTCGTTGCGACAACGACTGAAACTCAAGCTGTCGTGTGCGACGGTGTATCAACTCTGGCTGTGAGTACAAGCAGTACGCCAGTAGGAGCGACGGAGGCAAAGAAGTCTACAATGGCGCCAAGCGTGAGTTCGGGTGGTAACGGTGGCGGTGGCACTGGGGGAAAGGCTCAAATGCTTAGGGATTTTTCATTGGAGATTTATGATAAACAAGAGTTGCAGTTGATGGGTCGTTCATGGAATCATCATCAACAGCAGATAAAAGCTGCTTCTAAGCAATAAAATCCGTAGAGTTTAGTTTTCAGATTCTGGAACATATTATATAATATATTCCAATGGAATAAATAATTACAATGCGAACAAAAGCGGAAAACAGTTCTGTAATCTGTGTGTTCTCAAAGTGATGGTGTTATTGTAAGAATTTGTTCATCTTACAAGTTGCAAAATGCAAAGTATATAGTTCCTCCTCCATCATAGCACCATATCTTCACACTTATCCATGTTTTAGTGCGAAATTTGGTTTAGTTTAAATTCTGCTATTGTATAATTGTAACCACGATTATAACTTCTTAACTTACATACTAACCATTGCTCCACTTCTTCTATTCTGCCCCTGGTTGTGGATTTAGTTCTTTTACATCTATACTTTTTAAATTATTCATTTTAGTTCCTAAACTATTGAATTTTTAATTTTTCAGTCTTAACTTGAATAGCGGTTAAATCCGATTGGTTAATTTATGTTATTAGTCTTATAGTATATGTAAGGTTGTAGATTTACTTTTAAATTTCTAAATTTTAGTCCTAACAAAAACAACAACGATTAAAATTCATTAATCAGCTTTTTTATTAGTATGTAGAAATAGTTATTATTTGGTCATTATTAAAATTTTAAAATTTGAAGAATATAAAAATTAAAATGATCAAATTAAAATAGATAAATTAAATCCGTATAGTTGGAGATTTAATAACAAAAGTTAATCTTAAAACATATCAAAACTTCAAAGTTTTGATAATAACCACATGGTTGGGATCGAAAATGGAAATAAATCACGATTAATTATTGACATTTTGGAGAGTAAGAATTAATTATTACTATTTACTACACATATCCTAATTACGAAAAAAGAAACAAGTTCATTATCAAAATTAGAAATGTTGCATACAAATTGTTACAGAGAATATTGTTGTTTATCAATAAATTATTAATTATAATGATAAAATACGTTATAATTAAAAATTTTAAATTTAAATCTTAAACATAATATTATTAAAAATAAATACGAATCCTAAACATGATCCATTATTACGACATGCGTAATATATATATATATATAAGACCGCAAATTTGAAGGTATCAACTAGTGTATTACACGTGTCAGTAGGGGTCGTGGGGCAAGTTCCCGTTGGAGTGGTAGGCGGAGTTGGTCTGGACACTGGTACTTGTGGTGGGTCCGCTTCATATCCATACCCCGGAAACAATGCAGTCCACGCGCCGTAACATCATCACCTCCTTTCCTCCCTTACACGCGCTGAAAAGGATAATGTAGGCTTTCAAACATAACCCGTGCAAAGGCCGGGGGGGGGGGGTGTGGGTCTACTACGTGTTACCCGTGGATTTGGGGTGCGCATGCACCATGGGACCATGGGTCCCTACTTTTTACTTCCATTTTTTATTTGTGGAATCCAAATTGCACTCCAAATTTTGGGTGGTTCAATTTCACTTCACTCTACTCTCTAGGCATTGGGTGGGGCAGGCAGCCTCACCGCTTTCACCCTTACTTTTCGGGTGGATGAACCCATGGTCTTTATCATGGACGGTTTACATTGGTCCAAAGTGGTCCATATTTTTTAGGGGCGGGGACATGGTGGTCCACCTCTACAAAAAAAAATATAAAAGATGATCAAACAATGTACCCATGAATCCTGGCCGTCTATTGTTGGCTTTCTTTGGTGGGCCAATGCATGACAACATGAACCTTGTTGGCTAGTTTGAGTTTCCATCAAATACAAAAATATGCATCTTTTTCTGCACTCCATTTGACAATTGCAAGCTTAATAGAGAGCCTCTTGAGTTCATCAAACTATAGAGACTTCACTATTTTCTTTTTCTTTACACTATAAAAGTGCAAAGCTCTTTTTGCCTTTTGCCTTCTAAGAAAGAAAGCACTTTTTTTTTCTGGGGTGATTTTATATTTTATAATACTATAAAAGTGCATTATCAACTTATAATTTTTAAAAATATTTCTAATCCATATTATAGAATTTTTTATACAATATTTTATTTATATATTATGATTGATTTTTTTAAATATTTTAATTATATTTATAGCATATACATGTTGAATATCATTAATTACTTTTTAACTTAAAGGATATAAAGTAAAAAGAATTACTCAGATTAATATAATTAAAACGTTTATCAACTTTTTCAGCCCATTCATTGAATTTAAAACAACTTTGATCTACCGTGAAAATTGTATAAAATGGTTCTGAAAATTTGGTCATTACAAAAGTGGGCCCACTTTTTTTGTTTTTTTGGGCTCCATCTACATCAGAAATGGTCCTTAAATAGTTGGGCTGTCTGGCTCGCTCCAACTGTGGAGCCACGATTTTATTTTATTTTATTTTAAATGTCGTAATACAATATGGGAAAAAAATGAATTTTTTTACTGATCATTGAGGTGCAATTATTTTTTATTATTAAATTTTCAAATAATGAGAAATATGATGAATCACGTGGGTCTTACGTGAATAAATATAGGTTAAACCGGTGTTTTGTTATCATAAATTATTATTTTAAATATAGTTTTAGTCAGTATTGAGAAAATTTTATTAATTGGAAGTTTTAGTTGGTATTGTTGTCAGTGCAGGAGAATGTGAGTTTGAGTGCGTTGAAATATATTATCCTCTTATTTGAAGGTTTGGAAGATGTGAAGAGAATATTTTACTTATTTTTATAATTTATGAAACCTATTTCAAAGTAAATAAACTAATATGCATTAGAGAATGTAGTACATAAACTTCTATGGCATTTTTTCTCCACCAACCATAAGGTGGTTGATTGATGGTAAAGTTTAGTAAAATATATAATTAATCTTGATTTTTACATGTCAGATATTTGTTCAATTGCATCCAAACGAAATCAAAATAAGTTGTAAAAACATAAATGGACACGATCATTTTTCTGCGTTGTTGGTAAATTTCCTACAATTGTGAAGGATTGCATAGAGAATAATCCATTATATAATGATAAAGTACATATCAAAGTGCAACATTACACCTATATTATAGAGTAAATTGATGAACTTGATTCAACTTACTTATAACTTATAACTTCAAAACAAATTCTTAATCTTAATAGAAGAAATTAGTTGCTATCACTCTTGTACACTTAACCTAAACAAACCATCTAATATACTACAAAATGTTTGTTAAAAGTAATATCAATATCAATCTTTAATTTTGGTAAAATACTTTAATAAAGTGTATATTTGTTAGAGATCTTTAGTCAATCAAATATTTTATTTAAAGAAATTTCGATTATCTTGAAAAGTTATATCCAACTTTTATTTGGCTTGATTCTTGCATGCAATGTTAAAAATTTTCAAATAAAATTTAATTAATGTATGAAATGTATTCATATGTAATCATATGATGTCTAAAATATTAGGTTGGTATAAAATTTGATAAATTAAAGGAAACATTCGAAATCTTAATCCAGTTTTGAGTGGAAGCTGCATAGATATTCCCAAAAAGAAAAAGAACAACGGAAAACGTTGGAGAGAAATTTCTGGATATTGTAGTCATCATAGTATTTTATTTTATCTAAAAGTTAATTTTAAGATATATTTTGATTAAGGTTTAATTAAGTTAGTCATTGCAGTGAAAGTTTAGTGTAAAAGAAGAAGAAAGGTAAAACATTTTTGCTTGTTAGCTATTTTGTTTTGTATTCTTCTGCTTTAATTATTTATTTTGGGTCAAATTATCAAGTGAAATTTTAATATATTTCAAGTTTTTATATTTTTTCCATTTAAAATTTAAAATTTAAAATTTTTATTTTTGTTTTTCCTTCTGTATTTTAAATTTAAGATAAATCACACCATTAGTCATTCAACTATGGTACGCTTTCGTTTTGGTCACTTAATTAAAAAAATATTACAATTTGGTCATTGAACTATTTGAAAATTTTTATTCACGTCACTAAATTATTTTAAAGTTTTCATTTTGATTCATATATTCATGATGTCTAGAGTTGTTTAATGACAAAAAAAAAAAAATAAATTGTAGAATATAAGGGGAGAAAATATTTTTCGATTGGTGCAAGCAGCGTGGATGGAAAAAGCCATATAGTGCTGATTTTAATAACCCGGTGATCTAAATGGAAACTTTTGAATAGTTCAATGTCCAAATTATAATTGTTTTAGTTAAGTGACTAAAATGAAAACTTATCTATAGTTTAGTAACTAATAGTGTATTTTATCCTAAATTTAAAATTCAAGTCCAATTGCCACAACCGTCACTGGTGTGACTAGGAGTGAGCAAAATCCGATTCGATTCGGAAAACTCGATAAAAAATTCAAATTTTGAATTAAATAGTTCGAGTTATTTGAGTTAATCAAGTTATTCGAATCAACTCAAATCAAAAATTAAGTTTTTCGGTTTAACTCAAATATGAATTACACAATTCGGGTTATCCGAAAATCCGAATAAGAAAAGACAAAACTACGTAGTTTTGATAAATGTTTACTTTATTAAAAGTTAAAATTCAAAATAATTAAGTTAAAAGGTGAAACTACGTCGTTTTGATAAATGTTTACTCATTAAATTAAAAGACTAAATCATTATATTATTCATGTAGTTAAATAATCTTGTACTTCAACTACTAGTTAAATAATCGGTCCATCTAAACACAACATTAAGTATAAATAATAGGATTCGTTAACTCGACTCGATTTGACTCGAAATTTTTTGACTCGATTCGAAAAATTTCAAATTGAGTTCGGTTGTTAAAATAGGATTTGTCAACTCGACTAACTCAAAAATTTTTTACTCGATTTGACTCAACTCGATTGAATACTCACCCCTAGGTGTGACACTTTAAAATTTTTTTTAAAAAAAACACACTTGGTAATAATGTGACAAAAAACTAACATTGCAAATGCTAATGTGGATTTCTCTTAAAACATCAATTTGAACTTATTATGATAAAACATTATTTTTGTTAGAATGGTGTTTTTAAGGAAAACAAATTGACACTAGTGTAGTAATTTAAATGGCTAATAATATTAATTATTTAGATTAAGTAATAACATTATAGAAGTAAAGGGATCAAATTATGTTAAATTAAAATTTATGGCTTAAAACAACATAATATAAACTAAATTTAAAATCTGATCATTGTCTTGTAATGCAAAAGAAAAAAAAAGAGGAGAAACGTAAAAGATGTATTAGTTTTCAATACCTTTAAAGCATTCAAATTATATATAACCATTTAATATTTTAATAGAAAAGTTAATAATATTAATTATTTGAATTAACTGACATCACAATTATATTAGAAAATAAAATATAAATATTAAATTTCAGAATTCAGAATTAAAATTGAAATTTAATAATTTTCTTTTATGTATGGTAGGTATATAGATAGTTTGATGAAATCTCTGGAATCCCTTTAATATGTAGAAGAGTCTTTGGAAAGAAAGTAGAAGATGTCTTTGGAAAAAGAAAATTGGACACGTGTTACCTCTACAAACCTTGGATATTCTTCCTACTTTTAGTGTATTCATATTTTAACGCAATTGCTTTTTCTTTGATACTTTAAATAGGACGATGTCGATAGAAAAACACGAATCCAATTCGAAAACATGGGCAATTCAGCACTAGGAGGCTTGTTATAAAATTATAATAAAATATATTATAATTTGACTTAAAATCTAATTCACTTCGATGACTTAGAATTCGATCTGAAAAAATCTTTTTATGCATTTTTTTAAAGATGTTGTTTAGACGATATTTTTGATCTATTTCTTCATCAAAATATTGATTCCTCTTTGTACATTTTCATTGATATTATATATCAACAAGGCAAAAGATGAAAGGTTACACAAGTGAGATAATGACAAGCTAATTTTAATGTTTTATGAGAAGAAAATCTGGGACTTTGTTGGTTTGGAGCCCAGATTGAAGGAGATGTAGTCATTTGGGCTTCTTCATACACCCGAGCATATAGATGGCTGCTGCAGCTGTTTCTTAACATAGAACATTATATGTTTATAACCGTATCAACGAAGCCCGTCTAGCTCAGTCGGTAGAGCGCAAGGCTCTTAACCTTGTGGTCGTGGGTTCGAGCCCCACGGTGGGCGTTCCTTTTTTTTTTAAATACCGTACTAGGTAGTGGCTACCTGCCTTGTTCGTAGCGACGTCGTTTTGAACACATAAGAAACTAAATTTGTTGTCTTTTTTCACTCACTCAAGTCTGACCAGTCCAGGCAACAGCTTCTGAAAACCCTAAGCCCCCCGAAAATAAAATCCCTCAAAGAGTCGAATCCAAAGAACAAAGAAAAGGAATTCAAAGTTTGAATAAGATGCCGAACCTTGAATGTCGTATGTACGAAACGAAGTACCCTGAGGTGGACATGGCGGTGATGATACAAGTGAAGAACATCGCCGACATGGGTGCCTACGTTTCGCTCCTTGAATACAACAACATCGAAGGCATGATCTTGTTCTCGGAGCTTTCCCGCCGCCGTATTCGTAGCGTCAGCAGTCTGATCAAGGTGGGCCGAACCGAGCCTGTGATGGTCCTTCGTGTCGATAAGGAAAAGGGTTACATTGATTTGAGTAAGAGGAGAGTTAGCGAGGAAGATATTCAGGCTTGTGAAGAAAGGTATAATAAGAGTAAGCTTGTTCACTCCATTATGCGACACGTGGCGGAGACTTTGGGTATCGATTTGGAGGTAATTTGTTTATGTTTCTTTTTACATTTTGATGTTTAGGGACTATGTTGATTGCTGTTTACTCCAGTTTAATGTGCATGATCCCGTTTTTAGCCATTCTAGCTACTCAGTCGGCAGCCCTATTATAAACACGATAAACATGAGAAAACCCAAGCCGTGAATTCCCATTGAGCTTTGCTTTTACTGGACAAGCAATTAGTGATAGTTTTGTTGTCAGATTCAAGAATAACATTCTGCCATTTTTGTGTTTTTACTAGAAGGGAACCTAACCGGACAGCATAAGACTCAATTGCTGTATGTGGTTCATGGGACTTAGTTTTCTAAATTTAGATAAAAATAAATATTTTTAGCCATGCCTTATGGGTAGTGAATTGGAAGTAAATTTAAGGATTTTTATCTCTTTTCGATGAGTTTTTGCTGTTAAATTTTGGTTCTGTGGATTTGATGTTTATTGACAATTAGGGGATGCTTTCCAATTGTTTTGTGATTTAATGTTTATGAGGAGAATTGTTTTTTGTTACTGAAATGCATAATCAGAAATCAAATTGGATGATTTAGAAAATTTTGGACAAGCTAATAGGAACAACCTTTAATAATAAGGTGAAGATTACTATGCAAAGTCGAGTGAAATGAGGAAATAAGTATACAATTCCTTGATGCTAATGAGGCCTTAGCAGTGTTGGCAAAGACTGATGCTCTGGGACTTTGATGTCTCAGGTTCGACTCTCAACTTACGTAAATCATGGGTGGGTTGTATCCAAATTTATTTTGTCTTAAATCCACCATGTGTGGATCTTCTCTGGAGTTATTCTAGTTTGGCTCCGGAGATATTCCAGTTATTAGTCTTATTGTGCACTATAATGCTTGATTCTGATTATAGTTGATTCGGATATGTATTGTTTACAATTATTATTACTTGTAAACTTCAAAATAGAAAGGTACATGGTTACTTGATCAAATTATCTATATGTGTAGTCAGTGTTGGAAGTGATTTCTGTCAGCAGCATGCAACTGACTAGTGCTAATTACTTGTGACAGGAGCTGTACATTAAAATTGGTTGGCCTCTATACCGGAAATATGGCCATGCTTTTGAGGTATGAATATCTGCTTTCTTTTGAATTGCTATTTTATTTAGACATAATGTTATCTTGGCCTTAAGTTTTATGTCTGCAGGCATTCAAAATAATTGTGACTGATCCTGATTCAGTCTTGAACACCCTCACCTGTGAAGTCAAGAAGCCTGGCCCAGATGGACAGGAGGTAAAGTTTTTATTTGTGAGTTGCAAGTATCATTATTTCTTCTTCTGGTTTTAGTCTCTAACCAAATCTTTCATTAGGTAACTGAAGTGGTTCCTGCTGTTACTGAGGAAGTCAAAGATGCTTTGGTTAAAAACATTAGGAGAAGAATGACTCCACAACCTTTGAAGATTCGGGCTGACATTGAAATGAAATGTTTCCAGTTTGATGGTGTTCTTCACATTAAGGTCTTATTCGCTGAAACTCTCTCTCTGTCTCTCTCACTCTGCTTTGTTCGTTGCTAAGAGAGGTTATTTTCTGAATTTGCAGGAGGCCATGCGCAAAGCTGAGGCTGCTGGGAATGATGATTGCCCTGTTAAAATCAAGCTTGTTGCTCCTCCACTTTATGTTCTTACCACTCAAACCCTTGACAAGGTCAGCTTAATATCTTTTTTCGTCCATCAGCAGTGAATTATTTTCCCAAACTGGTCGCTGCAGTTCAGATCCACAGCTTTAAGTTCTGAAAGCTTTTGCATGAATATAGTATGCTTTATGGTATTTTCCTGTTGGTTCCCGTCCAAGCTTTTCAGTTGTCCATGCCAAATTCATCTGTTGACATTGATTGCATACATGTCTGTTTAGCCCTTTCTTTTCTCTCTCTAAAATTATGTAAATTCTTTATTGTGCTGTTCAGGAGCAAGGTATAGCTATTCTCAATAAAGCAATTACAGCTTGCACCGAAGCAATAGAGTATCACAAGGGAAAACTTGTTGTCAAGGAACAGCCTAGAGCAGTGAGTGTACATCTTATTTCAGATTTGTTATTTAATTCAGTGTTAATGTTCTGACTATTGGAGATTCTCATCATGGATTCATTCTTGTCATTACTATTGAAATTGTCTGGATTCATTCTTGTAATCTTTCTCTGGAGTGTCTCACATGTTGGATTGATTTAGGTGAGCGAACGAGATGATAAATTGCTTGCTGAGCACATGGCTAAATTGCGTAATGACAACGAAGAGGTAAGTGGTGACGAAGATAGTGAAGAAGAGGAAGACACAGGCATGGGAGAAGTTGATGTTGAAAATGCAGGTCACGGAATAATGGAATGACGCTACTGCATTTATGAACATGATGGTCACCAATTCTTTTTTACAACTTGATTTTCTTTTTGCCCCATTTCCCAGGCAGTTCAAAACCTAAAAAGTGTTGTTATTTTGTTTTTTTCTAATATTCGATTTAATGGAGAGTATACAGCTGTATTGGCCTATTCAAAATCTTGGAAGGTGGTCTTGTTCAATTCTTTAGATTCATTTGAGTTGCTTGATTTGCAAGAGAATGCATTTATTTGCAGGAAAAACTTTGGTTTTGAGTCGCTTAATATAATTCTCATAATCCCAAGATCTCTCAAAATAAGAAATAAAAGAAGAGATTCTGACAGGGAAAACTTTGTTAGAAAACCTGAATCTATTACAACCACTTCAGCTTGGCTGTATTTTTGTTTTTCATTAGCATGTTTATAAAATTTATTGTGCCTATCTTTTCCTCTTGGACTTTAAGGAGGTTGTGGATTGATAATTGGTATGCCAGTTTCGTTTCCTTTGGTTGATGAACCAGTTGTTGATTTGCTTTAGCTGCAACCCCGTCTCCTCCACGAGTTTTGCTTTGTCGTCTTCCTGTATATTATCACACATACAGAGCCATGGTAAAACTTCAAGTCCAAGGACATGCAACTTAAATAACATGAAACCCAGGAGCTATATGTAGTCAGTTCCTTACAGTGGGGTATGGCCACTTAGAGTGTTGCTGCCACCAGTTTTTGAGCACCGAAGTTGTGTCACCCGGCAATTTCCCAGCCCTTCTTTTTCGTAAAATTTCCTCCCTCACATCTTCAATCTTTGATTTGTAACCCTGTAATCCACATTTTATATGCGTTTGTCATTGTTTAATTTGATCTGGTGATCAAACTTAAAACATGGCAGTGACAGAGACATGGTTTAATATTTACAATTTTATCATCACCTGTTTTAGTTCAATCTTAAGCTCTTTACGAACTCTTTCCATCAAAGTTCTTTCGGATTCAGTAGGAAGAAGTGGACCAAAACCCATTAAATCATTTGCTTCAACACCAGAATTATCCAAAGGAAAGTCCATTTGCAGTTCATCCTCATCATCCGACATTGTTGCACCCGTACTTTCACCCAAGGTTACTCCTGAAAATTATGTAAATTAAAATATGGATATCAGGAAAAAAAGAAAAGAAAAGAAAAAACTTAATTACCAATCAACGTAGTTTAAAGTTTGAACTACATGCTTGCAGTTAGATTACTATATTGTTCCAATGGATATTGTTATTGTTATTATTTGGATAGGAGACGTTCTCGAAGCTCCCCCAAATCTAAATTGGTTTCTTTATGATTTGTTCCACCCGTAATCACCATGGGAATGGAAACCTATCTCAATAGTGTGGGACTGACGCAATCACTACCGAACGAGATTGGTGCATGTCGTGTGGGAAATTTTTTAATGAAAATTTATCGTAGGAAAAAAGAACCAACCCTGGAATACAAATATTCCAATGCATCCTTTAAATGGCGGTTTCTGCATAACCAACCTCTCTTTCCATATATATATCCCTCCTAATGTCCTACATGGCTATTGGCTAATCTACCAACCATTTTAAAACAACTAGATAATCAAACTTCAAACAAGATTAGATACTTAATTAAGATTGGAACGGTATGTATCTATGGTAATCGATGACTTATTTAGTATTGTGAGAGGGAGACGAGAAGGGGGACAAACCAGTGAGAGCATGTAAGTTATTTTCGATTTCACGGCAAGCCATGACAGCTTCAACGGCATCGACTCTCACATGTTGTTGAAGCTCTTCTTTGAACCTACACAGCATTATCAAATATTGTGCCTACAACAACCAAGTAAGAAGAAGAAGAAAAAAAAACCTTAAACAACAACACACGTTCCTACATTAGCTGAGAAAATTTTATCTAAAAAAAGAGAAGAAAAGAAGAATTATATAATGAACTGACCAAGAAGTTGTCGAGGTCTTGTCTGTGATGGGGTGAAAGGGAGTGGCCATGTTGGGGATGCTGTGAAGCATAGGACCTAAGAACATTATGACACTGTGCTAACTGTGCATCGATCAAAGGCAACTGTTCGATTGTGGTAGCAACACGGAGACAAGAGACGTGAGCAGTTAAAAGCTGGTCGTAGAGCGGATGTGTGGCTATCTCAGCCTTCAACTGACGGTGGTTCTGGTCGAGGGGAACAGACAATTCACGGCTGCTTAGCCCTCCAATTGCAGCTGTCGTCGTCCCACCAAAATTCGCCATCATGCCTAACTCTGGTTCTTGCATTTCACGGAATTTATGTTCTTTCATTATTGTTTAAATAAGGGACAGTCCACCAAAACTGGTTGGAGATAGATTGGATAACAATAGCCTTTTGGGTTACGTGAGAAATAGTAATTATTTAAATTTATTGTTAATTTTTTATATAATAATAAAAATATGCTACATCAAATATATATTCTAATTTGGTGTTCCCAAATTCCAACTGGTGATGATGGGCCCATTTTTAGCACAAATATCAGCAATGGGTCCTAACCGTTAACAGCATTAAAACAGTAACAATGGTCGGGAGTTAATTTGAAGCAATAAAAGCATGAGAAAAACTCTATATAATATGGAAAATATAATTTATGGTTTGCTTGGGTTCGGTTGGCTTCCCCTATGGTTTTTGGTGGGAAATGTTTGCGTTGGAAGCAAGAAAAGTGTATATATATTCATTATAAATATACAGAAGAGTTTATAAGATTATAGAGACTAAAATATAAAAGAAAATAGTGGAAAGAGATTGAAGGTTAATGACTTAATTCCCAAGAAAGTTGGAGAGGGGAAAAAAGGTGCGCCATCGACGTTGTGGTGGTAGGAAAGACGAAAGTAGAAGTGGAGTCACGGTCACAGCTGTAGGATTGCAACACCGTTAAGGGATCACTTTTCTTTTTCTTTTTCTAATTATTATTATTAGAATATTCTAGTTTCGAATATTTGTTTGTATATAATACTATATGTAATTATTTAATAGATAAATTACACTTAAAAGTCGATAAATTATTAGTAGAATTAATACGATGTTCGTCAGAATTTCATCAAACTCTTCAGTCTTTTAAATGTCTTTGTAAAAACATTTCTTCAAGCTCTTCAATTTGTTCAGAGCTTTTGTAATTATTTAATATTTTCACTTAATTATTTTATTTCAATTAGTGATAATAATTTTTTATTTATCTCAATTAAATTTAAATTAATTTGAGAAAAATAATTATGACATAAATATGATGTCGTTTTTTATTTCATGATAACTTCGCTTCACTCATTATAATTTTGACTTGACACGTGACATTTTGTAATTGGTCTGAGAATTTCTTCATCTATAATGTATATGTTTATTATTTATAAAAAAGTTGAAGATAAATATCAAATTTATACATCAACTCTCATGATTGACCTAGAGACTAAGAGCTATTCACCCGCAGAACTTACTCGGATTCAAACCACAATGGATCAAAGTTTAATAATGATTTTGATATTTATAAGAAAAAAAAAAAGGAAGTTTGGGATTTAAGTTTGTAATTACATTGTTTATGAAAAGGTCATTTTACTACACAAGTCTAGAGCATGAGTTGGGCAAGTTTACAATGAAACCAAATATAAAGCCTACAAGTTCCAGAGAAAACGAATAGAGTCCATAAAACATGAGTTGCCAATGCCATTTCCAGCTTTAATTCGGTAGTTGTTATTCATTTTGTTTTTGCAGCCCATTGCCAATTAGGGGAACTACTACTCGGTCCATGTTCCGCCTGATTGCCGGTACAAAACCTTGGGAGGCAAAGGAAACTATAAAAACAATATTCTTTAAATTACTTTTGTTCACTAAACTTTAATTTATTATATTTGGATCATTAATATTATCAACTTGTAGCATTTTGATTATTATGTTTTTACCTTACATTAATGGTGTTACAAAAATCTAACGTGACTATGATTCGTTAAATGCTAATACGGCTTTAATGTCAGTATCACATTTCTATCTTTATTCATCGTTAGAACGGACTAATAAAGAACCCAAATCCTCTTAACTTGTCAAAACCGAAATGGGTTGTGCTCCTCCCTTCCTTTACTTTTTTTCTTCTTTTGGATTTTATCTTTGATTGTAGAGTGCAGATTCGTTGTTGGTGGCTAATATTATAGGTAATGGTGATGGATGGAAGGTTTCGAGAGTTAACAGATGGTATGGGTTTCGGAGTTTAGATTGTAGGTAGTGTAAGGATGGTGAATTCTACTGAATATAGCTCATATTTAATCTTTTAATTTGATTTAAACTTCTTTAATCTCTCTCGTTAATAATCCCCTCTTATTTTCTATTGACTACTCTTAACTGTAACTAAACACTTTTTTAATGCTTTTTAGTGTATATTATTGCAAAACCTTCTAAGAAACATCTTGGCATTTTTTTTAAACATTTTTTTCAACAATTGCATGATGTGTAAGGAGACTTATGTTGGTCAATGGGTTTTTTTTTTTTTTAGCAATAAAGATATTGGCATTTCATCATAAGTTACAAAACTTTGTTGGTGGATTCCCCATATATTCCTTGCTCCTTCACTAGTTAAAACTAATCAAAATTTGGAGGTCTAGTGAAGATCCAAGGCTTTGAAGGTCCGTTAAAGAAAGAAGATAGAGGAAGAAAGGAAAAGAATAGGAAAAAAAAAAAAAGGTTAATTTTTTTAAACTAGTTTTAAATAACGTGGTGCTGACATGAAAGCTATGTCAATATTTAACGGGCCACATGACATTTTCGTAATACTACTATCATTAACTGTACAATGATCAAAAATAATTAATTGCACAATAGAAGTGATCATGGATCGGGTTGAGTTGGGCCTCAACATAATTATAGGCTCATTTTTTAGGTTCGGGCTTGACCCGAAAATTGAGCCTAAAATTTTGTTAAGCCCAATCTGTCCGTATTAATTTTTTTAATAATAATATTATTATATAAAATTAAATTTAAAAATATAATACATCAAATACACTAATAACATTACAATAAATGTTTCCTTACAAACTGAAAATAAATTTAAAAATTATTTAATATTTATGTTTAAATAATATTAAGATAGGTACAACTTAACAAACAAATGCTTCTAAAATAGTTGTAAAATTAATAATAAAACAAGACTTATACAATATTCAAACAATAACAACAAAATAGTAACAATATAATAGCGAAATGATAATAAAATGATTGCAAAACAACACCAAAATAGTGGAAACAACAACTTTTTTTTTAAAAATTCGGGTTAGGATTGAGCAAAGAAAAAAAAAACTCACCGAGGCCTAGATTGTTTAGAAAATGGGCCTTATTTTTTTACCCAAACCCATTTTTTAGCTTAAATTTTTACCCAAACTCTAGTTTTTTGGACTGGCTGTCAGGCCGGGTCAAGTGTCCCAATCGATGATCAGATCTACTGCATAGTGACTAAAACGTTACAAATTAATAACATTAATGACCAAAATGTAACAAATTAAAATTCAATAATCAAAACTAGTGACTATTTCTATAATTTACCCAAAAATACTGGGTGGACCATGAACTATAACTTATCCAATTGGGTCAATCAAAATGGGCTGCCTTGACACGTGTAGTGAAGCTGATGGACCACAACCAGTAGGGCCTAGAGAGCGCGTTGGATGGTCATTTTCACTGTTCATTCCGGGTACAGCAACTGAAAAATCTTAACCAGAGGATGCCAATTTCCCACATGGGAGGGATGTCCTAGAAACATGCCGTGTTTGATTTACTTATTCAACAGAAACAGTGACAGAGGCTGGACCTGCCATTGTCCATGTTTTTAGGACTTGGCTTGATCAGCATTTTGCAGCTCATTTAATCCCCACAGTTCCACACCAAGTAAGCCAACAAATGGTGGACTAATTTGATTTCCAAGTTTTAAAGTAAAAAAAGAAAAGAAAAAGAAGAGAAAATAATACTTCATTAAATTTAATTGCTTTAAAAAGAAACTAGATCAAAATCTTAGTGTCTATATTCTTGAATAGTAAAATATATAGAATACTATCTATATATCTCTAATGTAGACCATAATCTAAGACTAGTGTGATCAAAGTTGTCCATGTCATATCCTCAAAAGTTGAAGGGCTCATGTCCCTAATGTGGTCCCCAGCGTAGACAGTAATATAGAATATTTTATTTTATTTCATTTTTCTTGTTTTAAAAAAGCGAGGGATCTGTTAGTGCGCCACCACTTGACACATCGCACATGTGAAAAATAAATAAATAAAAACAAGGGAGAGCCACGTGAAACCCAGTCAGATAATGATCACTCCAATGAATGACGTGGCGAATTCCCATTGGTTATATCCCTTTTCATCGTACGGTCATCTGAATGAGGTGCTTTCTCTAACCTTGTACGGACCCACAGGTATAGGGAAAAAGAGAGAAAATAAAAAATAAAACCTATTTATCAATCGTGCGGGTGTCCAATATTTTCATGCAACCGACAGAGATGTCCCGTGTCTTTTACTTTTACCTCACATGTTAGTTGTTGCTTCTTTCGGTGGATACCGGGCGCGGAGGTTGTCGGTAAACACAACAGGTGTCTTGAGTTTAGACCATGGGCACACAATTTGGGTGCATCCATTTTCGTTCTTTCATTGTGGAATCACATGTTTTGGCATTTGTTCTGCGTGTTTCCTTTTTTTGGGAGGTGCCTGTTCTTTTATCCTCCAATTTTACCAAAAGAAGAAAGAGATTAGGTTCTTCACTTCCACAGACTTTGTCAATTATTATATATTTTTTCATTTTTTCATTTTGTTTTTTCATATTTATTTACTACTAAAAGTATACTGGGAGTGATTGGTCATGTCATTTCTCATCTGCAAAATCTAGGGTTTTTATTAGATTCCTCATTTTCAAGACAAATTTTCTATTTTTTGTTTTCCCCTTCACTTCAACTTAAGCTTACACTTCTGCAGATTTTCCCTTGAGTAATAACCTAATTTTGAGTATACTTTTCAGTTATACTTCCTTTCTATTTTTGGAAACTTTTCTAATCTGGGAATTTTAGTTCTTTGCTTGTCGACATCAAAATCAGTATATTTCCTAGGATTCAACCATAATTTTACCACCTTCTTTTTTTTTCCTTTTTCTTTTCTGGGTTTATTCATCTTTTATAGGAACTCATACTTTTCCTTTCCGGTTTGTAGGAGAAAGTTAAAGAGTGAGAAAATGGTGAGACGGAGAACCCAGTTGAAGAGAATAGAAAATGCAGCAAGCAGGCAAGTAACCTTCTCAAAACGAAGAAATGGGTTGCTTAAAAAGGCCTTTGAGTTATCAGTTCTCTGCGATGCTGAAGTTGCACTCATCATCTTCTCTCCCAGAGGGAAGTTATATGAGTTTTCTAGTTCTAGGTACGTTTTCTCATCATCTTTCATAACTTTTAAGCTTTATGCGTTTGCAAAGGTACTGCAAAATACAATCCAAATCATACTTCATTGATTCATTGTTTTATGTTAATTAAATCTGGGAAGATACCAATAATTTTCGGTAACTGAACTTGGATGTTTATCTATAAAGAGGCCCCGCCCTCTTACCGGGTACTGTAGCTATTACTATAGGTAAGTACTAAGAGTCATTGATGATCGCAGGCTTTTTTTATGTCCATCACAAGGGGGTGTCTGGTTTCTGATATCTTCCTGTCTTGTTTGGTTTTGTTTAGAATCAAATCTTAGCAGGTGATTTTGTGCTGTTGGGTTTCATTGTTTATGATCTTGCAGGTTTCTGTCTCTTTAAAGAGAGA
This sequence comes from Gossypium arboreum, assembly GCF_025698485.1. Taxonomy (NCBI): domain Eukaryota; kingdom Viridiplantae; phylum Streptophyta; class Magnoliopsida; order Malvales; family Malvaceae; genus Gossypium; species Gossypium arboreum. Next base: position 115,231,876 of record NC_069081.1, on the reverse strand, counting down.
TTCATCATGGTCTTTAATTAGGGTTAATGTTTTTGGGTAAATACATACTGAGATTATTAGTCACCAAAGTTTAGGAGTTACCTTTCGTTAACAAGCTTTGAAGCTGTTTTGAACTTTAATGAAAAATAAGCATAGATAGACTGGATTATAGTTCTGGGTATAAACAATTTGCATTTTTCAAGGTACTCCCACTATCTTATTTTCGTATTTGTTTAAGGATCTGATGGTTAAAAATTGCTAAACAAAAACTTACTCATCTATAAACTACAAGTTACATTCATGGATCCCTAGCTAGGAAACATTTAATAATCTCAAGGGGATATGCTTTTAAAGACTGATGCCCACATGGTTTCCTACAGATTCTTCTAATGTTATTATGATATTATGATCCTGTTGAAAGTTGAAACCTTAACGGGGATGATGCATATATAACATAGACCATTTTACATGGTACCATTATTATAAGAGCTTGAAAAACTTATCATATATTGCTAGCTCTACTATTAATTGTTGATTGTTAGATGTAGGTTAACATGAGTAAAAACAGTATAAGTATAGTGTTTAATAGATGGGTCGTTTGAAATGAGAATCTTAAATTCCATAATCAAATAACCATAATGATAACATGAAAGAGTCACAGGAAAGTGAGTGGAATGGATTACATCACGTCTACGCAGTATGAAACATTGTTTCATGAATATTTGGGTTAAACTGAAACGACCCTTTTTAAGAATGTGTTGCAGCTAATGGTGCTGCAACCAGCAACGGGCTAAGGGCTGAACCTGGTCAACCTTACAACATCACAGAACAATTTGGTGGTGCTGTTACACTTTAATAGCACTATGGTTAGATGAAAGGGGAAACCAACGGTTTTCGTGCAGATGTGGTTTGGATTAATCACGTAATCACATTTGATAAATCGATAATTACAATCGGGTTAATCTCGCATCATCAACCTTATGTTATTTTGATAATGTGAGATTTGTGAAAATTTTACTCCCTTAGAATTACTAAAATATAAGATTATTTAGAACTAATATATTACCTTATTTAGTTTAAATAAAATTTTATTATTTGGTTAACGGAATGTAATATTAATTAAAGGAAATTATCTTCGTAAGTAAAGTTACGGAATTGACAAGTGTGATATAGTAAAATATTAAAATAATAAATTTTGAAAAAAACACATGTCAATATTATCAAGACTACTTGTAAAATAAAAAAAGTACACTATTAATGTATCAAATACTAACCCTTATCTAAATGACATTCTATTAAATTACCCTTAATCATAAATAAGAATAAAAATATATTAAACTATTTTGAAATTGAAAGTTAACTATGAAAATATAGAAAAATATTTAAGACAATAATCATATATAAAATGTTAAATTTTCTCAACTAATAATTAATTAATTAATTAATAATGAACACACTCACTTAAAATAACTAATTAAAAACTAAGGTAATGTAATCTACAAGATATAATATTATAAACAATTATTTAACTAATAAAAAACTCACTTATAATAAAGAAATATAGTTGAAATGCTTGGGAAGATAAAATTGTTTCAAATCTCATACTAGCAATATAATGTAAGATTACTTGAAAATTAAATGTTCTGAATTTTTTTTTTTAGATAAAGGTAATAGAAACTATTATAATCAAATCATTTAGTCCTAGTCGACTATTATAATCAAAACATGATCAAGTGACTGTATGAATTTATAGAAACCTAACTCTTAACTAAAGGCCTGTTTAGTCAAAGCATCTACAACTCTATTACCTTTTTTATTGGCATGTTGTATCTTCACTTCTCATTGGTTCTGAATCAATTGTTTAACATTTGACGTAGAGCTCTGCAACATTTGGATAGCATCTAAGATGTCCATCTTGAGGATCACTTTCCTAGTACTGATACTCCAAGCTTGTCGTAGACTATCATAAGTTCCCCACATCTCAGCTTATGCAATTGAGCATATTCCAATCTTTCGGGGAAATTCCATCCTCTACCGACTCGTATTGTAACACTCTTAACTCATATCGGTCGTCAGAACAGGGTTACGGAGCATTACTGGACAAACGGAATAGTAAATCATTCAAATCATACATTAATACAAACATAGTCAAATTCCATTCAAATACATTCATAATATCCCTTAATCGAACCCTCGAGACCCTAAAAATACTATAGAAACAGTTCGAAACTAAATTGGAAACATTAGGAAATTTTAGGAAAAAGCTAAAAAATTTAGGCTGCAGGGGTCACATGGTTGAGGCACACGCCCGTGTCTCAGGCCGTGTGGCCTCAAAATGTTTCAAATTGCTTAAACCTTAAGAAACTCAAATATTTACTAAAATACCAAATCAAAATGACGTTAATCGGGTAAAAAACGCGTCAAAACCAACCTAATATGTGCCTAACCAATGTACCCTCATTGGTACCACAATTATATACAACTTTACCTCAAAATACACATTAATTCAACTCATCAACTCATTCAAGAAATACTAAAACAATATACCTAATAAAGTTACCACAATCACAACAATTCAAATATATGTAAGCCACACATACTACCATAACAACTATACTTCACAACAATTCAAATATATGTAGTCCTCCCGAATACGCCAACAGAAGCTTGAAAGCTGAATAGAAGCTTGTAAGAGTTGATCCACCCGAATCATGCCAAGCAGAAAGTATAACACCAGAGTTCGCGACAAATGTTGAACCTTAGTTTACTTGGGTAAAATGCCAATATCTCCCTCCAATACTATCTCCACTTTAAACCCCCGTCACACACCAAATCACGAATGTACTCAAATCCCATGTTCAATTCAAACCGAATATCCAATCCAATATTATAATTCAAACAATAATTCATTTCCAGCAATAGAATATATGCATAATACCAATCATCAATTTATAAAATGTTAAATTTTAACCGTACGAACTTACCTGGACTGAATTGTAGTAATAGCAGAAGTTTAAGGACTATTCCTGTAACACCCTTCGCCTGTATCCCTCGCCGGAACAGGGTTCGAGGTGCTACCAGATTTAAACTCATCCATTTATATAAAACCAGACCGTAAAATTTTTTGATCAATTTTAAACTTTTCATACACTCGTATATTATCCTTTAATCGGGCTTACAAGGCCCAAAATATTCATGAGGCATTATTATATATTTACCAATATCTTAGTCTTGTATCATTTACTTACTCAACTTTACAATCCTATACATGCCATAGACTCGAAACACTAAGATTTACTTACGTCGATAGCGTAGACTTGACAATGTGATAATATCTCTGACGGCCTCCAACCCGAGCTAACCTGGCAACCCTAGGGAATATGGGAAAGAAAAGGGGAGTAAGCTTTACGCTTAGTAAGTTCATAAGAAAACAATAAGCAACTCATTAACAAGTTTTATCAATGTTTACAACATAATCACAAATTCACTACAAGTTGTCTTCCTGAGCAATAGTCACTAAATTATTTATAACTGGAGCTACAAAACTCCAAATCAATTGCCATTAATTTTCCCTGAAAATAGACTCATATATCTTCCATCCATAAAATTTTCAGAATTTTAGGTTTGGCCAATCAATACCAGATTTTTCTTAAAGTTTCCCTTATTTCACTGTTTGACTAATCTGACCACTCTTCACTATGAATCAAATTTCTCATTGTACAGAATTCAAAATATGTTCTATTTGATTTCATTTGAAACTAGACTCATTAAGGAGTCTAATAATATAAATTTTATCTTATAACCATTTTTGTACAAATTATAATGATTTTCTAAAAACAGAATAGGGGACCCCGAAGTCATTTGACTCTATCCCACGCCACTTCAAATATCTCATTATCAGCAATTCTTTTGCTTACACGGTTTCTTTTATAAGAAACTAGACTCATTAAGCTTTAATTACATAATTTATTCAGCTTCCAACTCAACTCCAACAATTTATGGTGATTTTCCAAAATCACATTACTGCTGCTGTCCCAAGCAGATTTATTACAAATTTACTCTTTCACACATTCTTTGCATTCACATTATTTAAACATGTATATCACCAATCAATTTCATCACATATCTATAATTTCACTCAAGCATAATCTTAATACAATACATCATGCTCAATGATTCGCACACAACCGTTCAAATTAGCAATTATAAGATGATTCCGCACATAGTCCACCCTTATCGATAATTTACGATGGTTTTGCCCTTACTCACATATATGACATAGGCATTTTCACCTATGCTTCTCATTTCACATTCATGATTCAATTCCAATCGATCTAACATGCATAAGAATATATCACATACCTGGCCAACTTAATGCATTGAACAAATTCAATTGCCGATTTAACACAAGGTCTCATAGTCTTAGACTTTTATCAAATCACCGGCATTTAGCCTGCTAGGTTTTAAACCCGATAATATTATTCACCAGCTTAAAGCTTGCTAGGCTCAAAGCCCAAATATCACCATTATAAAGTTGTCTCATAAACAATTCATATAATATAGCATGTATACTTGTTCACTTTGCTCTATTTAATCATTCAATCACAATTTATAATTTCCCTTTGAATCATTCGATATTTTGCACACTAAGTGTCATTCTCGATATCTCGCACACTAAGTGCCGTTCTCAATATTTCGTACACTGAGTACCATATTTGATTGCCCCGCACACTAAGTGCCACATTTTGTCGATATGTCGTCAGACATTAAAATATTCACGATATACAATTTATACAATATTAAAGCATTAGAAACATCAATTTAACAATGCTTATTGCATACGAACTTACTCGCTAAATTGTAGAGATACCAAAGTTTAGGGCATTTTGGTAATTTTTCATTTTCTCGATTTTCCACCGATCTTGATCTAAATTAATAATTTCATTCAGTATATTAATTTAGACATTAAAACACCTCATTTCATACAATTTGGTAATTTTTTCATTTTACAAAATTACCCTAAACTTTTACTTTTATTCATTTTAGTCCCTGAGCTCAAAACATGCAAATTAACCATTTTTAACCATAATTAAGCTTAGCCAAATGTTCATGGTATCAAAACAGTCCATAATTCACTTTATGGAAAAATTATAGTTTTGCCCCTAATATTTCAACTTCTTTACAATTTAGTCCCTATATCATAAAAATGCAAATTCATGAAATTGAGTAAAATTATACTATAGACGAATATCACTAGTGTCTCTAGCAGCCCACACATTTCATTTATTTTACATTTTAACCACAAAGTTTTCACATTTATCAATTTAGCCCTTAATTATCAATTTCACAAAAATTCACTTAACAAAAAGTGTTTAACTATTAACAAGGACTCATATTCTTCCATTAAACTTCAAAGCCCTATTATACTCATCAATGGAAAATATAAAACTATTCAATGGTTTTGCAAAATAGTCCCCTCATTAGATAGATTAAGCAACAACGATCCCGAAAATATAAAAATAATTAAAAACGGGACTAGAAATGCCTACCATGCATTAGCTGAAAGTTGAAAGCTTTTTCCGTGGCTTCTCAAGCCTTCATATTCGGCTGGTAAAAAGAGAATGAAAAAGATGACACCTTGATTCTTTTATTATATTCATTTTATTATTATTTTTAACCAATTTACAATATTAACCTTTATACACTTTATTTATTACACCAAATGCCAAGCCATCATATCCCACTATCTCTTTAATGGGCTAATTACCAAATAAGGACTTCTACTTTTAAGTTCTATATCTATTTAATACCTTTAGGTTATAGAACACAACTTTTGCACTTTACACAATTTAGTCCTTTTTGTTTAATTAACTATCGAAACGATAAAATTTTTCAACGAAACTTTAATACCATCTTATTGCCACTACGTAAATATTTATAAAAATATTTACGACTCGGTTTATAGAAACAAGGTCCCGATACCTCATTTTCTAAACCCACTTGACCTTAGGGTCATACCACTTGAACTTAATAAATCGCTTATAAAACAAAAATCACAATATCAAAAACATTTTTAAAATCAAAATTAACTCATAAATATTAAATATAATATTTACCAACCTACTCGTTCGGATTTGGTGGCCCCGAAACCACTGTTCCGATCAACCCTAAAAAACGGGCTGTTACAATTCCCCTATTTTTCCTTTTTCACGAGTATCTACGGGATCTTGATCTAAAATATAAAATTACTCATTTATTAGCATATATTTCATTTCCAATCCATTCTACAATTGATACCCTTTTTATTTTTTAAATTTGTGCGATTACCCTAAACTTTTACAAATTTTGCAATTTAATCTCTTAATTAGTTAATCTATCAAATTAGCTAATTTTTTCAAATCAATAATCTATCCAAATATTCTAGGCCCTCATACAGCCCCTAATAAACCTAAAATTCACTATCAAGCCCTAATATTTTGACATTTTCACAATTTAATCCTAAAATTAATATTTCAAAAAAATCACTTTACAAAATCATCACACAACACAATCAAAGCTCCAAATCCATGTTATTCATCAAAAACATCTAATATTTATCAATGGAAACTTCTAAAATTTTTAATAGAATTGAAAACGAAGGTACGGACTAGCTAGACCTAGTTGCAACAATTTCAAAAATATAAAAATTACAAGAAACAGCTAAGAATTGAACTCACATGGAAACTCCTATGCTCAACCGATTCTCCAAGCTATTTCTATGGTGTTTTGGCAATGACAAAAGAAGAAAATGAAGAAGAAAACCTATTTCTTCTTACTTAATTTTGTTTTAATTTCAACTAAATTACAAATTTGCCATTATAATTTCATTATTTTGTTCTTATCCATCAAATTGTCGTCCCATTGTATTATTTAAGGCTTAATTATCACTTAAGTCCTTCCTCAATTAATAATTACACCATTTCATCACCTAATTGCTATAATTAGCAAGTTTTGTACCTTTTCCAATTTAGTCTTTTTTTTTTAATTAACTAACTAAACATTAATATCTCTTAAATAAATTTTAATACGATTATAATGACTCTATAAATATTCTAAAAATAATAATTACGAGTTGACATGACGAAAATTTGTGGTCCCGAAACCACTATTCTATCACCACTGAAAATCGGGCTATTACACATATCATCCTTAATAACACCACCAGATGATGCATGTCCAAGCTCTAGCATCCTTGCGCCATCTGTGTTAATCTTACATTAGCCAATCTCTAGTAACTACCAACATATTTCCTTGCCATGTTGGACGAAACCTTTGTCAATACCTCTCATATGTTGATGTACCTGCAACTCCCTCCCAGAAAACCGTCAAGCTTGTTTTAAGATACCTTTAACATTCATGTAGGAGTTATTAAATAGAGAGTAATTTCGATTCTTCCACAAACACCAATAGATTGTGCTGAAAGTGCTACTCCAATTAACGTTATCACATGCAAACATCGAGAATCCAGACATGTTAACAAATATCTACTCATCCATCAAAATATTTATGAATTCCATTAACATTTTTTTATCTAACAAGCAAAGTCCGAACTGAAGTGGCCAAAAAAAAAAAACACTCACAGAGAATATGACTTATGGAGAAAGTTACACCCTATATGACGGTATATATCAAACTCGCAACCTTCGCTATCAACAAACACCAATATACAAACCAATACACAATAAACACAATCAAGGATTTCACTGTCAATCGGAGAAGAGAAAAAACTACAAGCAAACTAAATTAACACCGCACCATAAAAAGGACAAAAACTTGATGATTGAAACTTGTAACATAAGTGCACCCATCAATCAAGTAATAAAGTGATAAGATGATGTCATTTCTATGAAGATCAAATTTTAAGATGCTAAATACCAATAATTTACTTTTATATGATGCGTATCAATAAATTAAATTCTAATTACTATTAAAATTAAATTATACAAATTATAATGATTTTACTAAAATAAGGAATGAAAACTTTAAGTTTCTCAATCAAATTATGAACTTGAAACTCTATCTAATTAATTAATTATCTTTTATTCAATTGTTTAGTCTATATAATTATTAATCCAAGATTTGATGGAATTAAGTAGACCCTTATAATATCTAAGTTAATCTCCCTTCCCACCTATCTATATTACTATGCTAATAAGCCCCACCTATCTATATTATTATGCTAATAAGTTGGATTTAGTCATTAAGAATAAATCTATTGTGCTGCTTAATGCATGTTGCAAATTAACTCATTGGTTGGCGCTACTAAAATTAATATTGACCTATTTAGTCTAAGATTTAAAACCCTAACCATGAGTGGCCATGTTACTCTTCTTTTTTCCTCAATCTTCCTAAGAGGATGTATTGGAAGGGCCTTCAAGCAGTGAAGAAAAGAGATTTGGATTTGTCAGACTTATGACAATGGTTGATGCTCAGAGCGCTGGGATGAGACTGAATGGTTATAGGTTGTTTGGTAGTTACATTAGTGTGTTTTTGACAAAGTTCAACAGTTGAAGGAATTTTTGGATGAAAAAGAAGAACTAAGAGAGAAGGAAAATAAGTATTGGATGCTAAGAAGGTGTTAGTACAAACAATACTGAGGTGATCAAGGGAAATGGAGTTAACTCAGATTGTACAAAAAAAAAAAAAAAAGATTCAAATTCTGAGTTTTCGGAGTCGAGAAAGGTAGAAGGTTGTGTTGAGGTAGATCAATTGAAGAAGCTTGAAAATGTGTGGTTGGTAGAGTCGAAAGTTACATTGAAATTTCTTGACTTAAGGACATCTTTATATGAATCTTCTTTTGGACATTGAAGTTAAAAAATTTGCAGGGAATTATTTTTTGATTGAATTCTTGGAGAACAACATGAAGGAGGAGATAAAGCAACAACGATGGCCTTGGTTAAATGAAAGATTTATTGAAATCCAGCCATGGTCAAAATGTTGTTATGCAAAATGTAGATTAAAATGGATTAATGTGTTTGGGGTTCCAATTCGTATGTGGATTCCAATTCTTTCAAACGTATTTCGGAGCTGTGGGGTGAGTTGTTTGCTTTAGGCGTCAACTCGATAAACGTCAGTGATTATAGTGAAGCAAGATTATTGATAAGCTCTACCCAATTGAAGAGATAAGAGGAGACGATCATCATGCATTTTGGTGAGGACTGCTTCCTATTCAGGGTCTCTAGGGTGGGTTTGGCATTATCAAGTGATGTAAGGCAACAAAATGTGACTATTCAAAATAACCATTGCTCTGGAAATGAAAGTGTGTACCTAACAAAGACTCATCCATGGAGTCAGATGATGAATAGCCGCTTGAGCATAGGGACGACTAAGTGGGCGTTTTCATGAAAACGAACTTAATGAATTACTATGGGAAGGTGGCAAAGTTGAAAATGTTAAGGAAAATAGGTTGGTTGATGGCTCAAGTTTAAGTTCGAAGGAGCTGTTGGGTGGTTCATCGGCTTCAAAAGAGATTTGATTTTGGACAAGTTAAATGTGTTGTATGGTTTGAGTTTTGTATTTTAGATGGGACCGATTTGGAAGAGGTTATAGGCTCACATAGAGACTTGGAGGATTTGGGTCGTGGTGATGTGGGCCGTCGGACTCAGAATGGCCAATTGCAGAGGAGTTTGAGGGATATTGCATTCAGAAGAACCCTTGTAAGAAGAAAGATAAGGAGGCAATTGTAGAAGATTTATGTGAAAAATAAGGAGGTTAAGATGAATTATGAGTCTGAAAGTTGAAGGTTGGAGGAGCATCGAAATATTTGTAATTCCTAGAGAATAAGACTATCCATAACATAGGTCCAGATTAATCGATTGTTGGGAATCCTTGGAGTAGTGATAGGATACACGAGTCTAAGGAAGCATAAGGAGAGACAATGCAAAATCTTAGTATGACGATTGTTATTGTTGATTGTGTAAAGAAGAAAGTGAGATCAATATTAGAGATTGAAGAAAAATTGAAGTTATCGGTTGAAAAAAAAAAAAATCTCAATGCTAGAAATCTCGGTGAAGAAGCAGTCGCCTAATCATCGTATTATCAATGGTTCCCTTACTAATTTTGAAGGAATGCAGGTGACAATGAGGGTTTACTTATCAAAGACTTGACCAAAATAATTGAGGATCGAGAGACTGGTTTTTGGACACAAGGTAGAGACTGAGTTTTAATTAAGGATACATTTATTTTCTTTTGGTTTTCATGCAGATTGCTAGATGACAAGAAAGGTTGTTTGTAGTTGCTTTATGGCTTTTCTATTGTGATTTGCGGGTGGTGTTTGTATCCTTTCTGAGGTTATTTTGCAGCAAGTTTGCGCTTAACTTCATATTTCATTATAAAGTATGATCAGAAATCAAGGGAACTATGTATCAAGGGGATTGCATTGGGGGTTTTGAGAAATGACAAGTCTAATGGAGGTAAATGACAAGGGGTATTGGTGATTGTATCTAACTTGATATTACCAATTTTTTGAGCCGTTGATTGTGGCATACAACCGTGGACCATGTGGAACATTGGGATAGGAGAATTCATGACATTGGCGTGGTTTATGTTATTTAGGTTTGCAAGAAAACGAATGGCATGCTGGATGCTTTTGACAAAGTGAGAATGGATAATTGTTATTTATCTAAGGCATGATCATTCACTTAAGATGATACACGCTCTCTTTATTATAATAATCGATATAAAGAGGTTTTATTGCACATCATTCAAAAGATAATAAAAAAAAATCTTTAAATTTGATGGATTTTAACTTGACTCAATTCATTAGGATTATATATTTTTTTAAAATTAAATTTCAATAAATTAAATCAAGTCTGATAAAATTATAAAAATAACCAAAATCAAGTTTGAGGTAAACCTGTCTCGTCTCAAGTCAGGGTATTTATATATAAAGTTTTAAATTTTAGGGTAAATAGTTATACCCTAAATTGTTACTTTAATTTATTAGGCTCCCTCCCATCTAGCGAACTACTTCATATCCCACATTAGGTTATGCCAGTTAGTGTTTACTATCACATTGTCTCCAGATTGTGTTTATTGCCAAATTAATTGTTTATGTGTCTTATTGTAAATTTTAAAAAATAATATTATCACTCCAAATTTGAGCTTAAAAGCAAATAGTTGTTAGGAAAGAAATAGAAAAAAATGAGATAAAATTCGGGCATGACAGCTTTGATAGCAAGTGAGTTAGCAATCGTTGTTAGGGAATACCTTGTTGTATATTCATCGGTGGTTGTCCCTTTCCTTATAATACGATCTTAAGAGCCATGACATGTCTCTTCTCCAAGTCGAAAGGGAGCTCCACAACTCTGAATTCTAGAAATAGTGTGTTGAGTCGAGAGGTGTTTGCCGCATGATTTACGTCTTTAGCATCAATAACACACCTCCAACACCACTTATTTAAAAGAGCTTTGCTTTTCATGAGAGAGCTAGTGATGCCAACACCCCCCCCCCAATCCTTAGGATTACAAACATCACACCAGATTAAGTTTCATACCATCCGTGGAACCTCCTACAACAATTCCGTCTACAATCTTTCCAGTCATGTAGCCACTAAATTTGACAGTCCGAACAAAGACATAAACTTAGTTGGCAAGTTGGATAGGACTGGTTTTATTAGGGTCAGCCTACCCCCTTTGAATGACAAGATTTCTTTCATACCTGAAAGGCAAGCCTAAATTCTGGGTCGTTAACACTTAAATAAAATTGTGACTAATACTCTCTCCCAATTGCTGATCACCATTAGTTTAGAGAGATCGCCATTAGTTTGGGAAAAAACAAAGCAATCACTTTGTGAACCTTTGTTTAACGACCTGATTTTCGATCTTGGCCTATATGTTTCTTTTTTACTCTTTTTCGTATAGTTCCAAAATTTATTTATTTCCTACTGAAATAATGTCAACTCTTACTCACCATACCAGATAATCATCCGCTCATAATTACATGTTCAAAGTGGTGAGGTTTGTACTCGCAATACTAGATCACCATTCATATAGTCTCCAAATTACAATATTCCCGATTCAGCTCTTCGTTGACATAATTCATAAGAGCTTGCCATCAAAACTTTCTCAATGGAAAACTCCAACTTTTCCCTCATCAACTCTTTGCAGTTTCTTTTGTCATCATCAATTTAGCTGACGATCAATCCTGCAAGAACATAATAACATAATCTAAGATTGAAATAAATTTGTAATTATCTTTGTCTTAGTTTTTGAGTTGTTTTGCATTATTATTTTGTCTTATTTCTATTTTTAAATGTAACACTCTTCGTTGCCATAACTCATAAGGTTCCTTTACTTCAATAAAACCTATCATCTGGTCTAAACCCCAAACTATGCTGTTGAATTTCGCAGTGATCCATGTTCCTGGTATGCTTGGATATGGTAGTTGTTACATCTGAAAATTTCATATATTCTTTTTACACAAGTTGATTAATCGTTTGGGGTCATAATCCGTATGTTTTTAATATAGTTTATCTTAGTCATGCATCAGGCAATCTAGTGTGTTTGTCAAGGATGTTGGAAACAGAAAATCTTGGTCGGTTTGAAAACATCTTTGTGTTGAAAACTGTGATCGAGATAATTGTAGCAAGAAATGTGGGTTTTCTTTCGACATAAGTGTATGATGGAATCTGCCTTGGGATTTTCATAGAAAAAAGTTACACACTATTCAAATGTATCATCTTTTATTATACATTTATTATTTGGATTTGATCCTACTTGATTACTGATAAAAATGATCCAAATGCACTCATTATTGTTGATATTTGTGTGTTTCAGTACGAACAAAACAATAGAACGGTATCAGAAGAGACAGAAGGATATCCATGGAATCAGCAGCAAAGGGGAAGATATGCAGGTAATGCTCTCTTCATATATCCATCTCAATGCATTAAATATAAATGTTTGCAACTTGGAAACTGTGTAATCTCTAATAATTGAAATTTGGTATGGGAATGGAAGGATGATGTAAAGGAAGACGCTCACAGACTGGCGAAGAAGATCGAATCTCTTGAAGATTCTAAAAGGTTAAAAACCTGAGCTCCATACTTTTACTTTTATATATATATATATCACTCAGTTCCACTTCATGTGTAAACCCCTGTATGTTTATAATGTTATAATAGAAAACTCCTGGGACATGGATTAGAACCATGTTCTATTGACGATCTGCTACTGTTAGAAAAGCAGTTGGAACGAAGCTTAAGCCGAATTAGGGCAAGAAAGGTACATCCCATTTCATAAGTTTCGAATCTAATTCTTTTTACCGACAATATATCAAATAATTTTATTTAATATGTGACAGAATCAGGTATTTACGGAGCAAATAGAGAAGCTAAAAGAAGAGGTGAATCATTTTGATTATATATATTTTTTAATATAACAACATGGATGTTATTTTGGATGAAAAACTGATTACCTTAAATAATCAGGAGAGACGCCTTGGAGAAGAAAATGCAAATCTGCGTGAAGAGGTATTTATTTGGTCTCTACTTTTCCTATATATAGTCAAACATTTTGTAACATTTGATTACATTAAAAATTATTAGTGTGGGATGCGACCACGAGAATCGACGTCAACAAGGCAATCGGATGATGAGCGGAACATGGAGGTGGAGACGGAATTGTGTATAGGCCCACCGGAGAGAAGATGTATACTAAAACCCTAGTTTTTCTTATTATTGTGTATTTAATAAATCTCAAATGAAGCTTCGAAGCTTTCATATTCATTGTTATTAAAGACATCGTATTTGAAAACAAATAGGTTTCATATATCAAATTTATTGTATGATATTTTTTTAAAAAAAATTGATGTACCAATGAATTAGATTAAATACTTTTTTAATAAAAATTTTGAGTTTTTAAATATTTTTAGAAAATATTGTATTTATTAAGAGCTAATTAAGTGTCACAGGTTAACTTTTACTTTTTCTAAAAATAATATCATGAGAATTTATTTTTCCGAAAAATCTACTTAAATTTTATATCATTATATTATTCATTTAAATTTATACTATTTTTCAACATGAAACTTAAGTCTTAAAACTCATGTTTGAGTTTCACTATACACTGCCATGTGTAAATTTTTAATTATTTTCAATTCTTCATCAGTTATACTTTGTACTGAATTAATTAATTTTACATGCCATTGTAATTGATTCAACATGTATTTAGATTTTTAATTATAATTTAATACCCTTGTGCCGTGTCTATGATTATACCATCTTGTCAACAACAAAATTCCCCTATTTAAATCCAATTTCAAGCCTACTTACCTTAGAGCCTAGAGAAAATATTTGGGCCTTGGCCTCACTCTTTCCACAACGTATTAAAATGTTCGATTTTTGTGGAGATACGATACTTGTATTAAAAAAATTTATGTTATGTGCGACATACGTAGAAAGTATCATTTCAAATTATGATCTTTAGAGCGAGGTTTGATGCATTTCACCATTAATCTTTATTACTTAGAGCTTAGAAATCAGAAGGTTAAAAGTAAAGGTGTTGGTAGCTAATTCTGAATATTTTACTTTGTTTTATTATTTTAAAATGTAAAATTTTTATAAATTAAATTAAAAACATACAAATACAACCATAAATAATTCAAAAAATAAAGCTGAACAAAATTAAAAACATATTAAATGAATAATAATTCAATTTACTCAAACACACACTGATATAGATTCATTTATTTTATTTACAAACACAAAGAACGTGATACAATAACTTGCGTGTTCATCAACAAACTCTCCAACTTCTTTAATTTACAAAGGGAGGGAGGGAGGGAGGGAGCAGCTACAAGTAATTGATATAACAACTCCCGCTATACATTAATCAAAAAAGATATAAATTGGGATCCAAAATCAATGATCTGCAAAAAACCGGCAATAACTTAGTTCTTGCACCTGCTGCAAATTCTTCGAATTTGATTTTTCGGAGCATGAGAAATGCTCCCAAAGCTTCCAGCATCTTCTCTTGGACTCACCGAATTGTGGTTCTTCCCAAAGATGATGCTCCTATTTCACTGTCAGTGTTCTGCATTAGACATCATATGTATCAATACCAGAAATAAGAAAATCTTGAAACAACTTCATGTTATTAGAGGCAAGGCAACCCACAAGAATAATAATGCAGCATTTACTTTTTCATTTAAAAGCAGGCCTTCAACAGTACATGGTCAAAACTAGCTTTTTGACCCCAAAATGTACTACTATAAAATATCAAATTCCCCTTGCTCCCCATGAAGTAATTTACAATCCCGATAAAATAAAGTTATGTTTAGGAGAGTGATATAGAGAAAAGAAGACTAAACAATTTTGTGAGAATACAAAAATATTCAGATAGCCTGGACTCCACAAGTGTCATTTACCTGAGATTTAGGGGATGGGAACACGTTCCAAAACCTTAGCGTCTCATCTCCAGCTCCAGTAACTATGGTCTGTAAAAAAGAAAAAGGGGTAGAAAATGGTTATTTCAAACAGAAGAAGAGCATTGATGTTAAAACAGAAAGTAAAATTGCAGCACTTGTCGTATATTTTATTAATATTTTTATTGTAATACAAAAGTAGAAGCCAATGGTAAAAAGTATAAAGCGTGGGAAGTGACCTACCTGTCCATCAGGTGAGATTGCAAGATAAAGAACTCTGTATGTGTGTCCCGTAAGAGTAGCCAACTGCATTAGTAGAATAAAATTTTAGAGGAGAAAAAGTAGATGATATATTATTATCATATATACCCGGTTTTTAAACTTCTTTTACCTTTGACATCGTAGGGTATCTCCAAACAATTATCTGGTTTTGGGAGTATCCATGAGTGCTGACGAGTTCATTAACATTCTTAGACCACACAAGGTTGCATACCTGCAATGCATAGAGCAGACATTAAACCAGCTAGAATTTGTAACTCTAGTCTTGAGAAGCACCACCATGAACATATTCCAAGGACTTATAGGAGAACTTCAAATTAGATATCTAGATTAAAATTTCCTAACCACTTCTTATTGACAAGGTTTATTCCATTGCAGATTGACAGGAGAATTACTCTGACTACCATGCAGATGACAGCAAGTTTTATCATTTCAAACTAATAAGAGAAAGATCACCCATATCAATGCAGTCAAGGAAGCAACATTATGGACCTGTCTATTTGAAGCACATTTAAGGCCATATTGAAGGGACATGATATAAAAACAAAAAAGAAAGAATCACCTGACTGCCAGTGTCCATGCAGCTCAAGTGTGTGTTTGTGGTTGTATTCCAGAATCGAATACATCGATCAGCTGTACCACCCCCAGATGCAAGAAGGCCATGCAGATGCGGAGACCAAGCAATTGCCTTTACGGCAGCAGTATGGTCACAGTATTTAAGAACAGGTTGGGTGGAATGTTGATTCCAAACAAAAAGCTGCATATGGATGAGATTTGTCATTAAACCAGCTTAAAATTAAATGAATACTAAGCATCAGAATAAGTCAGACTGGCAAGAGAACTGTTATTCCATACTTTGTTGTCATTTCCGCCAGATGCTAGTTCACGGTTGTCATAAGACCACTTCAGCCCACAAACCTACACAATGCTCAATCGATACTCAGACTCAGGGTATAAAATGCAAGCATAGCATGAATGAACACAAACACAATAAGAAGCACAAGCAACTTCCGAAAATAAATAATGACTGCATGAGAGTATGAATTCATATAAAACAAGAAGAAAAAGAAGCACTGATGAAATCAAAGAAGACACATGTACAAAAAATTGGTGTAGAAAAAAATGTAATTGTAATAAAAAGTTGTGTGGTTGATCGGGTTGAATCAAACTAATAGTGGATAAGAGTCTAACCTCTGACTTGTGACCAGAGAGTTTACTAGCAAAATCATCCTGCGCACGTATATCTCTTTGAAGAATGCTCTTATCACGACTACCAGAAGATAACAGAGAAGAGCTCCAAGCTAAGGCCCCAACGCGTAACCGATGCCCCTCCATTGTTCTTATCCTCCTGCAGCGAGATGCATCCCAAATCTACATACAAAGTGGTAGCCATTAAATAACTACATCATCCTACAAGCAACACGCAGGAAGTTGAACATAGACAGATATTATAAGACTCCATACAAAAGGAAACAGTGGGGCAAAGATAATCTCTAAAGTCCAAAGAAGGGCTGAAAATTTGGTCACCTTCGATGACCATGGTAGAAGCATTAAGTTACTAATTTATGCCAAACTTCATTAAAGCCCAAAGATATAAGGAAATGAATGAAGGATCAGGCCTATATTTTCAAGATTATCAAGTAACAACTAAACTCTTATAAAATAGAATGAAGTTCAGTCTCAATTTATCAAGAGCCATCGCAGACTGCCAAGAAGTCCTGCTAATTTGTAGATATCTATAAAAGGTACCCATGCTTGCATCTGATAAGACCATTAAACAGTATTCTAGTTTCTCTCTGCCCTGCATCCATAAACTATGGATAGAGGCTTTCACTTTTGGGCCATACCTCATCTGACCATTGAAGCAGATTCCGATTTCGGACCAAATTTATGGCTTTTCTTCTCCCCCTTTATTTCTCCCAAAAGTTAACTACAAAGTTTTCTAATCTACATCATAAAGTCCTCCTATTATTTTCAGTTTGCAATTAGGACATGGTATGGTAGCTTGATAATCCCGTAGGAAAACATGTAAAAGCATCAGTGAAGTCAAGAACAATAAATCAAATAAATGTCAAGAATTGCCGGCTAAATCAATGAATGGCAATAAATCTTTACTCTTCAATCTTCATATTGTTTTTCCAATTCACTGATACTTTTCTTCGGAAGCCAAAGCTTTCAAACGTTGCATGCATTCTGCCACCCCTGTTTTCTTTGAAAACATTACTGCACTAGTTAAGAACTAGTAGTTTACAACTTTCTTTATTAATTATACTCAAGGCATTATCGATGACATAACTACACTATCAAAGTGTAACAGCCTAAAACTAACACAGAAAAACCAGAAAGCCAGCATACTCAACAGATAAACTAAAAATGTTGACAACATAACAATTTTTATCATCAAATACGAATAAAATTAAACCTGAACTTTGCCGTTACTAGTCCCAACCGCCAGATGAGTTCCACGTTGAGCCCAACCAACCGAACAAACACTATCATCAATCCCCAAATCACATAATTTAGTAACCTTACTACTACAAGCATTCCACAAATAAACACAATTCCCCAACCCCACCGCCAACACATTATTCGATGACCAATCCACCAAATTCAAATAAAAATCATCTTGTAACGCAGGTGCATCCAGAACCTACAAAAACAGAAGGAAAAAACATTAATCCCCACACCAAAAAAGAAAATCAAAATTTTAACCAAATTTACCGTAAAAACCATTAAAAAAACTCACCTTGTAAGGTGACCGGGGAACCTTCCTGGGAGCTTTAACAGGGCTATGGATAATCCCCGGAACCGACTCATCAAGGCCGAAAGGTGAAAGCGAGTGTAGTGACCGTTTAGTTTCAGTTTTGTACCGGAAAATATTACGGCAAGCCGGAGATCCCAATGAATCCTTCTTGTCCGGCGTATCGGGACCAAAAAGGGCAGCGCGTAAAAGGCTGTTATAAGTACCAGAACCATCTTCTTTTCCTTCAGCTGACGTCGGAGAATTTGAGATGTCGAAAAGCGCGAAGTTGGAGCCTGATCTGCTGGGGATGAACCTATCGGAGTAAATTGTGCGCGAGGGAGAGCTGTTGTAGTTGGAATTGATCAAACGGTTGATGTACATTGTCCGAGACGGAAGGTTTTCGAGATAGACGGAAGAGTCGGACATTCTGGCCGGGAGGTTGAGACGGGTAGTTTCCGGAGCTGATTGGTTACGTTGATTACGTACAGTAGTAGGATCGTCCATAGCTAATTATTGTGTTTTGGACAAGGGATTGATAATCAGGCAAACCCTAAAAAGAGAATAATTGAGAGGTTGAAGACGAGTTATTGCTTGGATGCAGGTTCTCTTTGTCTTTTAGATTCTTTTTTGGCGACGAAAATCGTTGGCTGTTTTATTTTTTATTCTTTTTCCGCGAAAAAGTACAAATCCTGTGTGGACTAACCTATATAATCAATGGTGAAGCTGAGTCGGTTTATTAATCTTCCCAATTAATTTAAGACAAGATCAGATTTATAAGATTCCAAAATAATAATAATAATAATATTCTATACTTATATTTAAACCTCTAAAATTGAATTCAGTTAAAATTTTATTAAATTATTATTTTATATACAAATTAGGATATATATTATTAAGGTATTTTTATTTTTATATTTTTATACAATAACTAAATAATCATAAACTTTAAATCTATAATTCAATAAATTTAAAATATTTAACTTTATCATTTTAATTAAAATTTCAATTTTATTTGAAGTTTATATAAAATTTAACAAATATATTTCTTTACATAAAATTTTTCTTTCATATTAAAGTTTCTTTATTTCCTTTTTTTAAATGAGCTTATTGGATTTGAAATTTCAATTAAATTATCGAGGACTTTGCAAGAACTAGATGAATTAAAAGCTGATAGAGCCTAGAGTTCAAGTTATAAAATGGAGCTTAATGAAAATAGAGCAAGCAAGTTGAGCTTGCAGCATGCTATTGTCTATACTAATTAGGATGGCAATTGTGCAGGACGGGGCAGATTTTTGCATATCTCCAACTCTGATATGAACGTTAATAATTTTGTTGAAGTATGGTATTTGAAAAAAAATTATTTCAAATTTAAATCCGACTCGGATTTAATTAATTATTTTTTATTTTAAAGTAAATAAAATTATTTTTTATTTTTATTTTGAAGCAAATAAAATTTTTGTTAGTTTAGATTTAAAATTTAATACGTTAATAACATCTTTTGTAAATATTTCACAACAAGGGAGAAGAGTTTACCTCAAACTTAATCCCGACCTAACTATTTCTTTCTAAATTCACTTGATTCGATTCAAATCGGACTCGATTTTCAAAAAAAAAATTTCGTCCTAACATATGGATCAAATCGAATATGATCAGATTCAAGATTTTAGCTTGTCACATATGTTAAAGCAATAAGTAAAATGTTGTACATTAACTTGATGCGAGTTGTTCCTTACTCGATTTGATAATACCAAATTAAATATGATCATATTCAAGATTTTAGCTTGTCACATATGTTAAAGGAAATAAGTAAAATGTTGTATGCTAACTTGATGCCAGTTGTTCCTTACTCGATTTGATAATAGTAATTCTTGAGCCTTGGCTTGTTGATGAGAATGAATATAACAAAATTAATAAAGTATGATGGTATTTAATTTATGGGTTATTATTTCTTATATTAGATTTTTTTATTTTATGGAGTTAAAAATAGTCATATATTTTTATTTATTTATTTATTCTTTTAGATAAAGATCCATAAACTCCGGTCAATATATAAAATAATTATATAAATATAATAAATGGAAATAGAGATTTAATCCTTTTACACATTGCAAGAAAATTATTATTATTCCTTAAAAAAATGTGTTATTATTATAATCATTAAATAATATATATTCACTTCTGGAAGCAAATATTTTTATAATTAAAAAATATAAGCAAGTTTTTATGGAAATTATTTGTAAATATTAAAAGAATAATAATGATCAATTTTATAGTTTATAATTTTTTCCAAAATTCAAATTATTCCATTGTTAGACAAAAAAATCTCAAAAGTATAAATGTGCAAATTTAAGATTGTATAATAATTTTTATTAAGATAATGAAAGAGATAAATTTAGTTGCACACAAACTTTGGCATTCAATTTAATTAAATAAATGTTAATATAAATTAACTTTTATTTGAAATAAAAAATATTAAATGTTGTCCATAAAAATATATTAATATAGTTTTTCTTTTTTCTTTTGAAGGAAGAATTTTGACAGGGTTTGGTTAATGTGTTTCACTTTTCCCGGGAATTCTTGGTAGCGATAACGGTAACAGTCAGTTAGTAGTGAGCGTTATTGCGCGAAAGAAAGGAATAGGATCCTGTGTGGCGAATGAAGATCCTGGACCGTTAGATTTATATACTCGAATCTGCCTGCTTATAATTGGGCCATCCCATTGGAAATGGGCCCAACTTTTTTCATTCATTGCTTTTTTGGGGGCAGCTACTTATGACCTCAATTACTATCTTTCACATTATTTCAAAATTAAGAATATTTCTTATGCTGAGGAAATATAAGATCTTCATACAAAGTATAAACTCAAAAGTTCTCGATTGAGTTTTAATTCAGTTAATATTAGTATTATTATCAGTATAAGAAGACATGAGTTCGAATGCGTTAAAGCACATTATTCTCTTATTTAAAGATTGGGAAGATATTTTAAATAATTTTAGACATTATATTAAAAATAAATAATAGAAAGAATCATAAAATGAGACGGGAATGAGTTTAAAAACACTATTTGCTATACCATTGGTATTTTTTAAAGAGTTAAAAAATCGTTATGCATGAATATTAAGAGAGTTAAGAGTGTAAATTTATCACCGTACTATATGTAAATATTGAAATTTAGTACTACACTTGTTTTTGTTGATATTTTCTATTATATTTTGAAAATTTTGGATAAATTTATCATTCAACTATTAAATGATTGGAATTTACTACAAAACTTTAAATTTTATTAAATTTTACTACTAATTTTAATTTTTTTAATTCAATTTATCACTAAATATTAATTTCAATGATTTCAAGACATAATTAAATAAAAAATTCTTTCAACTATTTTATTGTAATAGTTGAAAATAATTCAACTTGAAGTTAACAAATTAAATTAGAACTTCTATTCAATGAAATAAAAACTTGAAAAATAAAGCGAAAGAAATTAAGTTTATTTTATAAAATAACAGATTTTATTCAATTTTAATAATATGTTAATAATTTATTATTGTTAAGTATTAAAATAAAATATAAAATTATTATTAGATTTTGTCTTTAAATTATTTTAAATTAAAATTGAATAGCAAAATTTAATAAAAATTTAACTTTAGCGACAAAATTCAACCAAATAAAAGTAAAGTAACAAAATTCAATATAGATTTAAAGTATAGTGGTAAGTTTATCTTTAATTTATAAAGATAATGATAAATACCAATCAAAATAAAGTTCAATAACAAATTTCAATTTTCACTTAAAGTTTAGTGACAATTTTACATATTAACCCATATTAAAAATTACTTGTTAAATTATTTAAAAATACAAATGAATTGCCAATGAAACTATCATTTAATTGGCAAAGGCGTAGGTCTCGGGTCCTAAGTACCCAAACTCAAGACCTAGCATACGTAATTTTATGTATAACTCTTTAAATCCTTGTGCGATTGCTATAGATATATTTATTAATTTTAATTTGAATGAATATATATACTTGTAATACGAAAAATAAATACAAATAAATTATACATATAGCGATTTATAAAATTAAAAAAAAGTGTATCAATATTTATTATGGTTGGTTTTCTTTATTTGTAAAATGTAAAAGGGATAGTGGTCTAAGATTTCAACTTTATTGACTCAAATAAGACATTATTAATTTTTATTATGGTTTATAATGCAACCTTTTAGTTTTTGTGTATGATATTTAAATTGTTTGTATTTTTAAATAATTTTATTATAGATTTTGACTATATTTTTTAATATAATATTTAGAATTATTTATAATTTTTATTTAATTTATAAATAATAAGATAATATATTTTAAAGTACTCAACCACACCTTAGATCTAAATTAAGAAATTGGGTCTGTTGGTAACAAATTGGTTTCAAGGACCATTGGTAGACCTAAATATCACAGAAAATTAAGAAAGGTGGGATGGGTGAAGCGTTTGTAGAAAATGAGAGAGGGGAAGAAGTTATTAAAGGTACAATGCATGTTATAGTGAATAATTGAACCCTTGAATTATAATTAGGTACCCCAACACGGTGGCACCGCCATATCCACAACTTATTTCCCTTCTTCTTCAGATTATTGATTTAATGGAAGAAATAATTGCATGTTTTTCTATTGAATGCCAATTCAGATTTCAGTCTGTTATTTGTTAATATCTGACATTTCAAGCTATTATAAACTATTGCAAGTTGCATTTGTGGTCCGAACTCCTCGATAAACCCAAATTTCATCTGTTTTCACCCTTAAAACAAATTATCTTTAGCTGATTAATGTCTGCTTTGTGGGGGAATGGGTATATGGTAATGAGTGTCTAATTCTGGTTTTAGTCTGTATTTTTTTACTTTAATTTAAAATAATTTATTTTCTATTTTATAATATTATATAGTTGAATCCGATAATTTATTCAAACGGTGATGACCCATTTTTAAAAATATATTTTTTTTAAGCATTTGATTCACAATTTTATGATTGAATAACGGTAAATAAAACTCATTGCTTGCGATCTACTAAATAGAGGGATTAAATCAAAATATCAGCATATAGAAGGACTTGAATAAGAATATGACCCAATTATGGGTGGTAAAACTTCTTTCCTTCAGCAGAAGTTGCAATCATTTTTGTTGCAATAGTAAAAGGTCACGCTCATGGCCTTTTGACAAATGTAAACCAGAAGAAAATAACCGAATAACCCTATCGAATTTTCAATCTAATGGTATTTGGTTTTTTAAATGTTAATGTTGGAGTATATGTGACTCTATTTAATTAAGTTGGTGTTGTTAAAAATTATTTCATTTAAAAATAATAAATTTTATTCTAAAAATAAGTATTATAATGAGATTATTTTATTTTTATTTTATTAAAACTTTTGACTGGATTGTGTCGTAATCATTTCAGTTTGTGACTTTATATAAAAAATTTTAAAATATAATTTTTTTAAAAAATATATGTATATCTTCACTCTTATAATTTTACTGTTTAAATCAAAACTATATTTTTTAGTTTTAGTATTTGGTACACTCGTAATGTATATTTTTCCTTCTAAAACATTCTCAAAAATTGTCATATTTCTTTTTTCTTCTTTTTTTAATATTTGATTTTTAATATTTTACTATATATTATAGAACACTTGTCAACACTTAACTTTATTTGTGAAATTTAAAAACTGCAGTGTAAAAAATATTTTCTTTTTATATATATTTTATAATTTGTTAAATAATTATTTTCACACTAAATGTGAGATAATCTAATTTTATATAAAATTTATACAAAATTAAAATGATAAAATCAAACTAAGACATAAAATTATCATACAATCACGATAATTTTAAACATTTCAATTAAAACCTCATTTAATCTTTATATAAATTTTATTAGTATAATTTATATAACTTTTAAATTTGTAATATAATATAAATAATGAACTTCGATAAAAATAAGTGTGGCTGAGCACTATGGGCATGACAAATTAAAATAGAAGTTGAGTCATTTTCCTGAAAGGATAAATGTTAAAATTATATATAAATTTTGATTTAATGTATAATTTATATGTGAATTTGGGTTTTGCATGCTTTTAGAAATGAAACTTTAATTTAATTGAATTATTATAAATCATTGATAATATTATTAAATTAGCACATTTTAATTTTATATATACAAACAATTATATTAATCTAATATAAAAATAAATAAATAAATTTCATTAATTAAATTAAAATTAAAATATATAAATTATAATTCAAATTTAATGTATAATTCAAGTTTGATGAAAAAACAGAGTTGTCTGTTCCAAGATGTGAACAATATTCTTTTATATCTCAAGAAACAAATAGATTTAATCTTACAAAAAAGAATGATCTTACACTAGAAAAAGGAAAAAGCTGAGACTATTATAACATTTCAAGAAGGATAAGGTGAGTACTCATGTTCAATTGTAGGCGTGGTTCGAGTAACCGATGCTGTTGGAGCCCTGAAATGTCCCACCATTGAAACCTGAAGTGCTTCTTCTTCATACGCTCTCCTCTCCAACTCCTCCATTCTCGCTTTCTTCTTCACCTTAACAAGCATCGACACCAAAAGCAAACCCAGCAGGAAAGCACCCAATGCCGCTCCAATCGAGCTTCCCACCGCCAATTTCCACGTTCTAATCCTCTTCCTCACAGGCATCGACGGCGGTAACTCGATGAGCAAACCGAAATGACCATGCCTGGTCGCAACACAAACATTGGGTGACACTTGGTTTTTCAATCTCACTTTGCCATCCCCTCCAAAGCTAGCACACAATGGCCTGATTCCTCTCCTGGACGATGTAGTGTTTGTAATAACGTTGCTGAAGTTTATTTTAATTGGGTTATTTTCCCTTGCGAGGATTCCAACTTCGAAAGGGGTGCCGGAACTCACATCGGTGCCGGCATTATAAGCGAGGAGGCCTAATACCGGTGACACAAGCTGGTAACCTGAAAGATTATAGTTAGCATAGTATATGGATGACCAATTAGAACCCAAGTTTTGTCTTACTACCATGACTCTTTCTGCACATGGTTGCACATTCACACCTTTTCCCAGATAAAATTCCTTAACTTGAGCACCATATCTGTGGAGACTCCCACATCTAAACCTTGCTGTTTCAACTTTGATGCCCGAGACATTTGCAGGTAAATTTACAGTTTGTACAGTACCTGTTCTCAAATGCTTGTCAAAGGACTTTACTACGTTGTCCCTAATGAGAAGATCGAGAAGACGAGCTGATCTGATCCCTTCAGCTTCAGCTTCAGCTTCCGTTGAAAGTAATGATGCCCATGAAAGTATTATCAATGTGAGAGAGAAAAAAGAGCCCATGAGAGGAGCTTAGGGTTGGGTAAAAGGAAGTTGGCTACAACAACTGTTGTGTGTGGTTTCTTTCAAAGCTGTATTCTAAGATCAGATTCTTGTTTTCTCTTCTGGATGTGACAGGTTTGAAGTTGCAAAGAGGAATGCTTGTACTGTTTGGGGGGAAGTTTATAGATGATAAAAGAGGCTTTAAATAGTGAAATCGGATCTTATTGAACTCAAATAAGAGATTTTTTCAAGGAATATCGAATTCAAACAGGAGACTTTGTTAAGGAATATCAAATTCTTGATCATGCAAATAGAATTTACCTAGTCATTAAGATGGATGTAACAGTGCAGCTAAAACCAACCGACTGTTTTGGATGAAGTGGGGGCATTTAGGCATTAGGCCATTTTTACCTAAAGTTGCTTTACAATGTGGCAAGTAGTGATTGGGTATATATTAATAAATTCGTTTGAAATTTGCCTAAAAGCTTCTAAAAACATGAAGCCTTTTGCTTTATGGCATGGAAAGAAACTTTGACGAGCAAGGCAAAGGGTGAAATGATTTGGGGGCGTGGCTTGATGATGACCCCTCATATGAAAAAAGAGAAACGAAAAGGAATCTAGCATGCTGCTGTGCTGAGGAATTGAAATGAGAGCAAAGTTCGCCTTTGGGAGCTAGCTCTCAGTCGTCAGTACTCAACTTGTGGTTTCAACATGTTCCCCACTTCAACAAAATTTGTGGGTCTCAAGTCTTCTATAAGCTGGCCATAGGGCATCCCGTCAGTCCATTCACTGTTCTTTTTAGTTATCCCTTTGATTTTGGTCCCCAAAGACACATGCCCAAGTCAAGTTCTTTTTAAATATTGCCAACTCCCCAATCATAGTATAAATATATCTTTTTGTTTTGGGCATATATATTGAATAAAAGATTTTCACAGCTTGTTCACTTCTCTTTCTGTCGAACATGCTTGTTATAGGTATAAAATATATTACTACATGGCTTACAAACAAATATACATTCTACAATGAAGCACATATCAAAACTTATTCCTCACTGTGCTGCAAATGATGTGGTTCCCTGCAAGTAACTAGTCCCGCATCCATGGCCAGTCCTGTTTAAAACTGGGAATTACGTTGTCTGGGAAAAGAGACGCAAAAGTAAACTGCTAATGTCATTTCTCGGTTAGAAAGTTACTCAAAGCACTAACAAGATAGGGCCCCTGCAACTTTTGGAGGGCAGGGAAAAAAATTAAACAAGAAAGTTCAATTTATAATTGAGCAGACAGGGTAGATTGTAGACCGTATTTATATTTTGTTCAGAGTTATTGCCAACCTCTCATTTTATTTGGAGCATTCGTGTCTAACAGCTATGTCTCACATGTTCAGATATTGTTACAAGTCTTTTGGAAAAGAGCATACTCACAGTATATACCTCGAAATAAAGCTTGGGTTCCTTCTGGCAAAGTAATCAACCGTGTTTTTGAATTATACTCCAATGGGGTTCCACAACTGAAGTGAAAAAAATAAAATTAAGACTAAAAATTACTGAATGTGGTTTGTAAACAAATGATCCCACTTACTTTGAACATTTAAGTGTATTGGTGGTTCCACCATCGGAGATGGATAGTATGGTGCCAAAGAAGGAGACATTCTCAGTACCACAGTTCGGGCAAAGACCCTATAAGGTAAAAATGTTGTAAATTTATTTTCATAGTTTATATAAACATTATATGGAAATGATGAAATAGTGAGGTTTTAGTTACTTTTAGGATTAGAGAGTCTTTGACAACCAATTTTGTGAGGGATTGAGCTAGCCAAACTATCAAAGGCACAGCAGCAAACCAAGTAAAAATGAAACTGAACAGTTTTGGGAGCTGCAATTCAATATATCATCAGCCTTTGCATTGCATGCATGCATAAATTTCTGCAGTAATAACAGTTTACCTCCAAAACATATGTTATTTCAAATCCAGTCAGATCATCTAAGAAGAAAAACCTGACAAAACCAGAACATAAATGATATTACAGAAGAAAAACATAACGAACAAGCTAGAATTCTATGAAACAGGCTTGGAATTGGAATGCAGATATCTATAAGGACAGTATTAGTGCAAACGAAGAAAAGACTTACAGTCCCAGGGCAACCACAGTCGCTGGGACGTTCAAGAGGACCATCTTCAAATAGTCAACGGATAGGTCACTGTACACCTATGAGAAGAATGATGATAAAATGACTATGAATTCAACCAGTTGAAACGTAAGTATAATAGTTTTGAGTCCTTTCCTACCAAGTTAAGCTTTTGAGTTAATTTTTCATCCAAATTATTAGAGCCAATTGCATAGGATCAAAAAGGAAATGCCTTGTGCTATTGAAATTGAAAGGAATATACTGCAGAAAGAAACAAAATCCATTCAAAATGGCAAGAAGAGAGAGCTAGCTGTTACAGTGGTTTAATTAATGTAATAATGAGGGAACTATATCAACAACCTATGCAGCATGCTTAATTCACAGAAAACAGAAGACTGTATACCTTTCTACTACGGAGACTGCATCGTGGACCTCGACCACAATTTCGCTTCCTTCTATCTAGTTATGGGGAAAAAGAATATGAAATGGACGTGACATGGTTGCATGGAACTACACACACACACACACACACACACACAAAGGGACAAATAATGACAAACCTTTAGCCTCAGCTTCAAATCATCAAATTCTTCATCACTCAAAACTGGTTTCCCATATACATAAGCCATTGAAGCTTCCAAAAATTTCTGCTCATCAGAACCTGCAAAAACAGATGATATAACATTAACATTTTCGAGGCTAATTTCATAATTGCTGACCATATTGTTTGAGCAAGGATTGGTTGTAAAATTTGGGGCTGTATACTTAGCATAACAACACTGCTTCCTTCCCACGTTAGTTCTTCCTTGAGATTATCGAATTCCTCATTTGACATAATAGCTTTTCCTTCATAATAGAATGCCTGCAGAGCTTGAAGAAACTCTTGCTCCATTTCACCCAATGACTTCTTCTTTTTCTTGTCTATACTACAGTATGGCAGAATTTTACTATCAACAACATTATCTTCTTCCACCTGGCTTGCAAACAAATTCTACTCTTATCAGTTCAACAAGTTCCCACAAATCCCAACTGAAATAACATTATTCCACGTTTTAAAACCTTGTTGGTCAGCAGCAGCCTTGATGGGAAGTACGAACAATCTGTGTCGACAACAGAGCTGCTTTCCATTTGATAGAACCCTCGTAGAAGAAGAGAAAGAAACCAGTGGTTTTTGTATATGGCCATTTAGGAAACGATAGGGTGTTAAGAGTTAAAGCCAATTTGCTAGCCATTGGACCAAAACTCAATCTGTTAAACTGGTGATGATGGAGGAGCAGTGTTATTTGATTGGTTTCACTTTGGTTTTGTTGGAGGGAAAGGGAGATAAGGTAAGGGATGAGAGTGTGGAGGGAAATACAACGGTCTTCGATTTCATTCATGTTCAGTGAGTCATCATCAAGGTTCCCATGGTGATGTCGTTTTCTACGAAAATGTTGGCCTGCATCAGGTGGACATGTGATTGCCTTGTCTGTTCCACGTGCGTCCATAGGGCCGTCACGTGAACTGGCCTTTCATCTCATTCTTGCTTGCTGCCAAACTACGTTACCTTTGATTTCGAGGCTGCACATGTAAATAATATAACTTCTAGCAACTGAAACTTCACTTTAATATTTGTATATTTTTTATTCATTTTAATATTTGAATTTAATTTAAGTTGGCTATTATTGCTTAGAATGTCTGTTTTTTTTAATTTTTTTTATATAATATTTAAAACTAATCATACTTATTCATTAATTTTTAAATAGAAAGATAATATATTCAAACTTACTCCTGCTAGCAATAATACTCATGTCATTCGGCATTTCTATTTTTAAAGTAATTCAACTATAATTATTATTATCATTATAATGACTAAAATTATCTAAATATTTTCTCAATCCTTAAATTATACTCAATTCACGCTTTCTTTTACGAATAATAATGTCAATAACAACTAAATTAAAACTCAATATGTTAATTATAATAATTATTTAATAAAATTTAAAATAGATACTTTTAGACTTTTCTATGAAAGCGTTTATTTTTTGTATCCTTGTTTTAATGCTAGATTCTCTCCACCAACGCATGTGAAGCTCTCAAGGCTCACCATTTGTTGGTCAAGCTTAACTTTAGGGCATGGGCACACTAAGGTCAGATAAAGATTTATAATAACATAGGTCACAGGCTTAGATTTAGGCAAATAAATACTTAATATATGTTACTTATAAGTTTCATTTTCCAAAGGAAATATATCTGCGTAAATTTATATTTAATGCATTAATCAATATAGTTTTATATATTAACAATGAATAAAATAAATGTCAAAAATTTAACTTATATTTAAGTAATTTTATTTTCAACTTATGTGGCATCATTAGATTCTCTAATGAAGTATAAAATTATACCATGTGAATATACATCAAATATATTGACCTATATAAATACATTTCTTTTACTTTTCTTTCAATTATATGTACTTACAACTTAGATTATAATTAAGACGGAATAAGTCATTTTGTTAATGAGAATGTGAAAATAAAATAGAATAAAATAAATAAAATAAAGAACACATAAAGTTTTACGTGGAAACCCTTTCGAAAAAAACCACTAGAGAGAGAAGAAAATTCACTATGTCGAAAAATTTTTACTCAAATACAAGAGGAATAGACTATGTCTATTTATAGGCTTGCAAAGCCATATTCTAGTAGGATTGAAACACCTTATCCTAATCAATATAAAATAGATGGAGTTTAATAAGGTTTAAAACCTTATTCTAAAATAAAATAAAAGAAGTCTAGTTCTATATGGATTTTACTTTTATTTTATTTTCCATCGTATTTTATTTAAATAAGAATTTGGGTCACTTAATTCTAACAATCTCCACCTTGACACAAATTCTCAATGAACAAGTTCTTCATCGCGAACTTTCAATAAACAAGTTCTTCACCTCTTCCAAAAACCCTTAAGGGTTTAACTTCAACAATGAACACCAACCAAGTCTAAGCAATGCTCAAACTTGGTTATAGGAAGTGACTTAGTCATCATATCTGCAGGATTTTCATGAGTGCTAATTTTGCTCACAACAATATCACCACGAGCAATAATATCACGAACAAAATGATACCGAATATCAATGTGTTTTGTTCTCTCATGAAACATTTGATCTTTTGTAAGAAAGATGGCACTGATCGTCACAAAATCTCGTCTTGATTTGAAGGTCTTCATTGAGTTCACTAAATAGTCCCTTCAACCAAATAGCTTCTTTACAAGCCTCAAGAATCGCCATATACTCACTTTCGATTGGTAGACAAAGCGATCGTAGTTTGCAAAGTGGCTTTCCAACTAATTGCACAACCTCCGATTGTAAAGACGTAACTCGTGAGAGATCTTTTTCTATCAAGGTCTCCAAGAAAATCAGCATCAACATACCCTATAACTCCATCTTTAGTTCTTCCAAACTGTAAGCAAACATTAGTAGTGCCTCGTAAGTATCTTAAAATCCATCGAATCGCTTTCCGGTGTTCTTTACCAGATTCGCCATGTATCCGCTAACCGTGACCGACTACATATGATAAATCGACGTGAACAAACCATAGCATACATGAGAGATCCTCTGCACTAGAGTATGGAACATGTGACATGTACTCAATCTCATTATCGATTGAGGAGATAAGGCCGATGAAAGTCCGAAATGGTCGCTAAAGGAGTACTAACAGCTTAGCACTCTGCATATTGAACTCGCAAAGAACTTTCTCAATGTACCCCTTCCGACTTAGGTACAATTTACTTGCTTTTCTATCTCGAGAATCTCCATACCAAGTATCTTCTTTGCTGGTCCTAAATCTTTCATCTCAAATTCTTCACTTAGTTGGGCTTTAACCTTTCTTATCTCTCTTTATCTTTTGTCGCTATCAACATGTCATCAACATAAAGAAGTAGATACACAAAAGAACCATCACTGTTTTTCTTAAAGTAGACACAACTCATCAAAACTACTTCTTTTGAAATCATGAGAAGTCATAAAGGAATCAAACCTCTTGTACCACTTGTCTTGGTGACTGTTTCAAACCGTAAAGGGAATTTTTCAGCAAGCAAACATAGTCCTCTTTTTCGAGACTATAAAACCCTCCGTTGTTGCATGTAAATATCTTCCTCAAGTTCTCCATGCAAAATGCGTTTTTACATCTAACCGCTCAAGCTCCAAATCATGCATGGCAACAATACCAAGCAAAGCTCGAATCGAACTATGCTTAACAACCGGAGAGAACACATCATGAAGTCCACTCCTGAATTTGATCAGTAACCCTTTGCAACAAGCCTTGCTTTATATCCGGTTCTTCAACTCCCGAGTCCCTTCTTTCTTTTAAACACCCATTTACAACGAATGCCTTTTTACCTTTAGGAAGTTTTACAAGATCCCATGTTCTGTTTTTGTGGAGTGATTCCATCTCCTCTTGCATAGCAAACATCCACTTTTCGAGTCTTCACACTAATCGCCTCGAATAATTAAATGGCTCTTGATTCGCATCTATATCTTCACCACATTTAAAGCATAAGCAACTAGATCAACCTCGGCATACTTCTTTGGAGGTTTAATTTCTCTTCTTGTCCTGTTTTTGGCGATAGAGTATTGCGGTGAAGAAGCAACTCTATTCTCAATTTTTATCTTGGCTTGAGGAGTTGATTCAGTATTAATCGATGCTCCACCGCTTTTGGTTTTCTTTATTGGAAGAGTCTTTAAGAGATAAGTTAGGTAGCATAGCGGTTTCATCAAAAACAACATCTCTGCTAATCACAACTTTTCTATTTTCAGACACCATAACTTATAGCCTTTTACACCAAATTTATAACCAAGAAAACGCATTTAATGGATCTCGGTTCCAATTTTCCATTATCAACATGAGCATACGCAGGACACCCAAAAATCTTTAAATCAGAATAATTAGCAGGATTACCAGACCATACCTCTTGTGGAGTCTTTTTCTCAATGGCAACGGATGGAGATCGGTTGATCAAAAACATGCAATGAGGTCGCTTCGCCAAAATGACTTCGTAAGTTGGCATTTGACAACATACATCGAACCTTCTCCATGATCGTTCTGTTCATTCGTTCTGCAACGCCGTTTTGCTGTGGAGTATGACGAACTGTCAAGTGTCTCATGATCCCTTCTGACTTGCACAATCTATTAAACTCATCAGAACAGAACTCTAAGCCATTGTCTGTACGGAGGTATTTTATCTGTTTTCCCGTCTGTTTTTCAATCATAATTTTCCAAGACTTAAATGTGGAAAACACATCGCTTTTCTGCTTCAGGAAGAACGCCCAAACTTTTCTGGAAAAATCATCAATAAAGGTTAGCATATAATTAGCTCCACCTCTCGAAGGCACTCTGGACGGCCCCCACAGATCAGAATGGATATACTCCAACGTTTCCTTCGTGTTATGGATTCCTCTAGTGAATCGAACTCTCTTTGCTTCCCAAAACACAAGGCTCACGAAATTCAGTTTGCAAATTCCTTGCCCATTAAGAAGTCCTCTTTTGCTTAATTCTGCCATGCCATTCTCACTCATATGCCCTAGGCGCATATGCCAAAGTTTAGTAATATCATCATCTGACAAGGAAGAGGAAGCGACAGCTGCATCACCAGTAACAGTAGAACCCTGTAAAACATATAACTTGGCAATCTTTCTTTGCCCTTTCATCACAACAAGGGACCCTTTGGAAATCTTTAAAACCCCACTTTCACCGTGTATCTGCACCTTTTGAATCAAGAGTACTCAACGAAATTAAATTTCTTTTCAATTCGGAACATGCCGCACGTCACTAAGTGTTCGACAACTCCATCAAACATCTTAACTTTAATTGTTCCAACACCGCGATTTTACATGAAGCATTATTTCCCATCAAAACAACACCTTGAGATCTTTGTTTCATAAGTTGTAAACCAATCCCGATTGGGACTCATGTGGAAGGTGCACTGAATCAAGTATCCACTCTCGCTTACTTTAGAATCATTGATGAAGCAACTAGAAGTTCACCATCGCTGTAGTCTTCTACAACATCGCCTTCACCGAATTTTCCGGTTGTTTTCCTTTTGATTCGCAGCCTCCCTTTTAATCTTATTTTGTAGCTTATAGCACTCAGATTTAATGTGCCCTTTCTTCTTGCGAAGTTGCAAGTTTTACCTCTGTTTGAAGATTTCGATCTACCCTTAGATTTACCACGAGGATTCCGTTCTGTGTTCTACCACGATCATCATCAACATTCCGGTCTTGTCTCCCACGAACAATGAGACCCTCTCCCGAGAGTTGGGTTTAACCACAAGATGCTTCATCTTATCATACGAGGTTAAAGAATCATAAACCTCATCAACTGTGAGAGACTCGCGGCTATATAAAATCGTGTCTCTAAAGGTTGAATAAGACGGGCAACGAACAAAGTAGAATCAACCCTAGATCTTCCTTATCATCTTGAACCTCCATGGCCTCCAAGTTTGAGAGAATTTCTTTAAACACCATTAAGTGTTCGTGTCTGACGCACCTTCCTCCAAACGATGAGCATAAAGACGCCGCTTCATATGCAACTTGCTTGTTAGAGTTTTCGACATACATATTTGTTCTAGCCTCTTCCATAATGCAATGACAGTTTTCTCTTTCATCACATCCTGCAAAATTTCGTTGGACAAATGCGATGTAATTGTGTTAATGCCTTTCGATCCTTACGCTTCTTCTCTTCATCTGTTAATGTCGAAGGCATCTTATCTATCCTAGCAGGCATCCTCTAGATCCATCTGTGCAAGAACGCTTGCATCTTAATTTGCCACAACGCAAATCTGTGTTGCGATCCAACAATGAATTTCATACTTCAAAGACGCCATTACCGTGATCGAGATGAATAACCCTAAGCTCGATACCAATTTGTGAAAAATAAAATAGAATAAAATAAATAAAAATAAAGAACACATAAAGTTTTACGTGGAAACCCTTTCGGAAAAAACCACGGCGAGGAGAAGAAAATTCACTATGTCGAAAAATTTTTACTCAAATACAAGAGGAATAGACTATGTCTATTTATAGGCTTGCAAAGCCATATTCTAGTAGGATTGAAACACCTTATCCTAATCAATATAAAATAGATGGAGTTTAATAAGGTTTAAAAACCTTATTCTAAAATAAAATAAAAGAAGTCTAGTTCTATATGGATTTTACTTTTATTTTATTTTCCATCGTATTTTATTTAAATAAGAATTTGGGTCACTTAATTCTAACAGAGAATTACTGCATAACAATTACTATGTAGTGATGTTATAGGATACTTCACAACTCGAAATTTAACCCATCCTCACAACTCGAAATTTAAGTCTCCCCGCGATGTGGATCCTTCCATCGCTTCTTGCGAGGTGGAGCGCAAAGGAAATGTATGAGCTGTGAGATAGATAGCCCCATTGTGTCTCGCACGCATTGACATGATGACCTCGTGAGGTGATCCCGTTGTGCCTCTCCACCTCGCAAGGTGGAATGCAAAGAACTTATGGGCACTACTCGCTATCTATGACGATACTTGAGTGCGAATTCTATCAAAGAGACACATCCAAAGATACGTGTCGAGTCTAAGAAAAGAATGTGTCATATGCATGACACCTAATTATTTTCTAATACATCACATTAAGAGACCGTGATTTATAAATACAAAAAATTAATAAAAAAAACCTCAACAAGTGTGCATCAACCAAATCAATTTGTTTGAGATATGATACCACCATCAACACATTTAAAACAATAAAAACATTTATAGCGAGAGGTTTTCACACTTTATAATTATTAGGTACTATGTTTTCATTTTGAAATTTCTATCAACCTTCATTACACATGCATCACGAGCTCTTTGAGACTTTGACCATTGCTACTCACTTTGTTAAGCTCATTATGATACAAATCTTCCAGTCAACTAACTTTGACCATGGCTAATCACACACGTGATAACAGCTTCCCGTACATACACTGCCCTATAAAAATCCCACTTGAATTCTAAGTACTTCACGTTCATAAAATAATAATAATAATAAACAAAGTTAGGGTTTGCTAAAATGGCGAGTTCAATTGCCCCCAGAGTGGAGAGCTTGGCAAGTAGTGGGATTCAGTCAATCCCGAAAGAGTATATTAGACCTAAGGAAGAGCTGGCAAGTATAGGCAATGTATTCGAAGAAGAGAAAAAAGGAGGACCACAGGTTCCAACCATTGACTTAAAGGATATCGAGTCCGAGGACATCAAGGTGCGCGAGAGATGTCTCCAGGAGTTGAAGAAAGCTGCCATGGAGTGGGGCGTGATGCACCTTGTTAACCATGGGATCTCGGACCAACTCATGGACCGTGTCAGGATCGCCGGGCAGAAGTTCTTTGAACTCCCTATCGAGGAGAAAGAGAAGTATGCCAATGACCAAGCTTCGGGGAAGATTCAAGGCTACGGCAGTAAGCTTGCTAACAATGCTAGTGGCAAGCTTGAGTGGATAGATTACTTCTTCCATCTTGTCTTTCCTGAGGACAAGAGAGACCTGTCAATCTGGCCTAAAACACCCAGTGAATACACGTGAGTTTTGCATTGCGTTACATTTAAACAAGCTTCACTTCATGGTTTATTTTAACGATTCGTATGCATATATGTGTGTGAGTGAGTGCAGTGAAGTTACAAGTGAGTATGCAAGGCAACTTCGTGGCCTAGCCAGCAAAATTTTTTCGGCATTATCACTTTGCTTGGGATTGGAAGAAGGCGGGCTAGAGAAGGAAGTTGGTGGATTAGAAGAGCTTCTCCTTCAAATGAAAATCAATTACTACCCCAAATGCCCTCAACCAGAGCTGGCTCTAGGTGTGGAAGCTCACACAGATGTAAGTGCACTCACTTTCATTCTCCACAACATGGTTCCAGGTCTGCAACTCTTTTATGAAGGCAAGTGGATTACCGCGAAATGCGTTCCAAACTCCATCATCATGCACATTGGCGACACCATTGAGATCCTCAGCAATGGTAAGTTCAAGAGCATTCTCCACAGGGGTTTAGTTAACAAGGAGAAAGTTAGGATATCATGGGCAGTTTTCTGTGAGCCACCCAAGGAGAAGATCATTCTCAAGCCACTGCCCGAGACAGTGTCCGAGACGGAGCCTCCATTGTTCCCGCCTCGCACCTTTGCTCAGCTTATCCAGCACAAGCTATTTAAGAAGACCTAGGATGGTTTTTCTGATCAAGACCGATCTAAAATTATATAAGCTGTTCAGTATCCTTTCGAAGTTTGGGGATGAGCCATAATGGTGTCTTTCATCCCTTTGCTTCATTTACCTGTTTTGTGGAATAATGGGAGACTGAATAGCTTCCCTGTATGAAGCTATTTGTGGAATTAATGGCCTTTGTTTACATTTAATGTACCTGTTATCATCCAATGCGTCAAACTCAAAACATGAAAGTTTCTGCCTGGTCAACAGACCTCGGAAAACAATATTAGCAAAACCTTCTTTTTCGCAGCAACCAAGCATCAATGCTTTTGACTTGTGCTTTGCTATGTGTTTCCATTACGTTTCTCCGCACGGAAGTGCGAGTTTCGGATCTTAATTGGTCTGGTTTCCCGTTGTTGATTGCTCAGTTTTATCAAACAAAAAATGTTTTTGTTAGAAATTGGCCATCCATGCAGCTGCTCTCCCACTTGATGAGACGCAAAAGTTTTAAACAAATGATAAAACTCAAGTAACAAGAAACCTCATCCACCCCATATCTTCTCTTATTCAATGTACAATAGTGGTTAGGTTAGCTTTCCAGCTTTGACATTACAATCCCACATCATCAATAAGTTCAAGCGCTGCCAATCGGAGAAGCTGGCTAAGATTAAGCTACCTATAGACTTCTTATCTTTAGAAAACCATTCATTCAAGTTCAACTACTGACTGCAAAGGTTTACTCGAAAAGAATGCATGCAGGTTGGCTGTGATCAACTCCTCCAGTGCATCGAAACATTCAGGAGTTGCAACAGCACAATGAGGAGACAGTACAACGTTTTTCAAGGAAAACAGCTCTTGGGGAACATCAGGCTCGTTCTCAAACACATCGAGACCGGCACCACGAAGCTCACCTCTGACCAGAAGTTGCACCAATTCCTTCTCGTCAATAAGAGCCCCACGTCCAACATTTATTATTACCCCTTCCGTTCCCAGGGCAGTCATGACATCCTTGCTAATTATGTGTCGAGATTCTTCTGTCAACGTGCAACAAACAATTAGAACATCATTATTGACTGCAAGGTCATAGACATTTTTAAACCATGGAAATGGAACAGATGGCTTTTTCCTTCTTGAGTTGTAGGAAATAGAACAGCCAAATGGCTCGAGCCTTTTCGCAATTTCAGCACCAATGCTTCCCAAGCCCACTATTCCAACTCGTTTTCCTCCTAACTGCACCGATGTTTATGAGGCAACCTTATAATTTAGTTTCCAGAAAACATGAATATGTAGCATAAAACCATGACCAAAATGGTGCACCAACAATGACTCTCCCATGATTCACTTAAAATTAAAACTTAACCTGGATTTCAGTTATACTTTTCTGGCCAAACCTGCTTATTGCTTAGACTACACCACACAACCACATAATTCGAGATGGAAAACGGAAAGCATCTGATATAAATCGGATGGCAGAGTAGCTGGACCATCATGATTTTCCCATTAAGTTAACTAGTGGGCAACACACTCTACTAGTCCAGTCCACCTAACTAGAATTTGTAGCACAGCTTTGAAACTCTCTAGACGCCAATTCTGGCATTTTTGGTGTCTTAAGAGAATTATCTAGAGCACTAATTTGTCAATTTTATGTCTGGTAAGTAAACGGCATCCATTTTCATGTTTTAAACGTAGTTGCATTCTTTCGTACTATGCCCTATAACAGCTTGCAAGTCCATCAGCCATGGATACTACAACGAACACAAAGTTCACTCCTGTTTAGAGAGATTATCCAGAGTTCTGCTTTGCTGTAGTAATCACATCGCACCGGAGTTTAACCAAGAAATGCACAAAGAACGACATAGTCTTGCCAAAGAAACTCTTTTTTCAGTATGGTAGGCAAGCACCTTTTGAAATAAAAGAAATACAATCTTTAACAAGCAAAGAACCAATACCAAACCTTGAAACCAAGCGGGAATTCCCCATTCTGAGCCCACAACCCAGCCCGAACGTACTGGCAACCGGCGGAAACTCTTCGGAGAACATCGATAAGGAGGCCTACGGCCAAGTCAGCTACGTCAGGGGAAAAGGCCTTCCCGGCGTTGGTGACAGAGATGCTCCGGCGGCGGCACTCTTGTAGGTCAATATGATCAACTCCAGTGCTTGAGCCTACGATAAGCTGGAGGAAAGGGAGGAGTGAGAGGAGGCCGCGGGTGACGGGTGTAGGGTCCACGCAGAGGAGGACATGTACAGAAGCAGCGTGGCGGGAAAAGAAGGAATGAGTCGACTCGGGAGGGTCCGAATCCAGCGGGTCGAGTAGACGGAAGTGGGTTTGGAGACGGTCTTTGAATGGAAAATGGAAGTTGGGTGGACGGCGCAAAAGGACAAGCGGCAGCTCTTCTTGTTTAACGGTGGCCATTTCGAGCCCCAAAGCTCTGAAGCTGAACCCCTCAAGTTCTCTAAAAAAACAAATTTTTACGGTTCATGTTCTTCGCAAGTTTATTTGGATAGGTCTAATGGTACACAAGCAAAGATGGCTAAATTAAAGGAAGAAGATACTGCTGCGAGGACCACAAAAATTAGGAGAGTGATGGTATTGAGGAGGCATGTAAATTGATTTTCATAATTATTACTAGGATATTAAATCACGTCGTTCTCATTGATATAAAAAAAGTGGAATAGTAAAGGTCTGGGACGGTTGCCTTCTCCCTTCTCGAGCAGTAAGCAATGCTGCAACCAAATGGTACCAGCCTTTATGCAACTTCGGAACCAATTCTCCCAAGCCCCACGATCCCAATCCTCTTTCCATTCAACTGCAACCATGAATCACTGGCTAAAAGTTATCACCTTGATACCAGGAGGGTATGCTCCTTTTGCGACCCACGATCCGGACCGGACATACCTATCACTGGCTAACATTCATTGGAGAACATCGAGGAGAAGCCCAACAGAAAGTCAGCAACATCCTCGGTGAAGACTTGACCAGCGATGGTGACGGCAATGCCTCGGCGGTTGCATTCTTGTAAATATTGAAGCTGAAAAATCTGGATTGCCATTTTGCTCAAAAGCCCAAACATTCAAAAGATATTTCCATGGCTCAGGCCTAATATGACCCATACATTTCATCTGGGTCTAAACTGAAATGGCCCAGTTTAATCCAGAAAAGAAATCCCATTTCGCAATTCCCAAAAAGTGTCTAAATTTTTAATTTTACTGCTAATAATTGCTGATTATGAAACAACATGACTGCCTTAAACCAAAATCCCAATTGTAATTCGAAACAAATTGAACTTCCTTGATCCGTGTAAAACCCTAAAAACGCACAAAATTTTAGTACAACGTTCTTCCCCTTTCCCTGTTAACAGAAACATAAAAGAGAAAGGTATTTTTTTCCAACAGATTGAATGCAAAGCAACCGATGGGAGAAGAAAACAAGAAGATTAGGAAAGAAGAGGTAATTGCAAAGCTCAAGGACGATGGTGACTTCGACAAGCTCCGTCTCAAAATCATCCGCAAGCTCAAGCACAACGTACGTTCTTTCTTCTTCTTCTTTTTATTCACCAATATTATCTACTTTTTTTAGCTTCTATATTTTTTTTTCTAAGATTAAGGTAAAAGTTTTAGAATGCTGAACTTTTGGGTAACCTGGAAATCATGGATGCTTGTTGTCTGTGATTGTTTGCCTGAATGGGTTTTGTCTTGATTTTGAGTTTTGGGTATTTTCATGGAATTTAATTTGATTATTATATCTGGGTATAATTTATTAATTTCAAATTCAAGGCCACGTTTGATTAAGCTGCTTTGCTGCTATAGATTGTTGACAAATGTGATTATTGTATATCGATTTAATTAGCCTATGCTTTTCGAAAACAAGCCAAACAGCTTGATTAAACTTGTTTGGATAAAATCAGTTGTTCAGCTCGAGCTATGTATTTTATACTTTGCTTTCTTTCCTAATGGATTCAAAGAATGACTCTGTCAACTCAAGAACACGCCGAATGCAACCTTCGTATATTTATTACTTTAAATGAATATGAAGTAAATAGCGGCATTCTTACAGTGTCCCTTATAATATGTTCTGAATAAGGCAATAAATTGCAGGAAGAATTACGCAACAACATCATTTCAGCTGTGAAGCAGTCGGCAGCACTTAACCGTCCTGGCGCTGAAAACATGAAAGTAAGGCAACTATCAGATGCAATACATGATGAGGTTGGGTAAGTGGACCTTGTTGTCAAAGTTAGTTATGACTTTAAACTTAAGAACTTCATTTATATGTGTATATATGCATATAAGAGTGAAAATTAAGAATCCATATTGGATTTCTTAGTTGAAATGATGCGTGTTCCCGAATAAAATGCTTGCATCTATCTTTATGGTGTGTTTTATTTATGTGAAATCTGGTTATTAAAAATTTCAGCATTGGGAATAATAAGATATCGATATAAGTATAAATTGGGAGCAGTTTGTGAGAAGAATATCAACTCAGAGTTCCGTTAGCTATTCAAGAGTATGTTAGATTTTTCACTCTTCACATATGCTTCACCAGCTATAAGTTCTTGTTGGTTGTTTCCATGTAGTCAATAATGTTGATGTTAATTTGACACTTTAATTTTCTATAATGATTAGGAACAAAGTGATGGGCCAGATTTCAGATAGTCTCTGGGAAATAATAAGATCGGAAGGTGGCATGAGAACTGAAATTACAGAAACGGTACAATCTGTTTACGATAAATTAGCTAATCCTCAAGGGAAAGAAAAAGGTGAATCATCTGTCCGTGAAATGGTATGTGTTGGAAAGGAATCTGAGAGTAATGGTACCATTAAGGCCACAGCTAGAAGAGTCGATGAGACATTATCTGATGGTGATCCACAAGAACCACCAGGTTTCTCTATGTCAAATAATCGTCACGGCAACCACTGTCAGCAATCTCACAAGGCTAAACAGCAGCTTCCTAGGCCTTATGATGGAGCTTTGAAGAACTGTAAGGAAGAGCCCAGTCACTCACAGGAGGGGCAGGAACAAGATGATGTTGATGTTTGTGTGCCACCTGGCTTTTCTGTAGATATTGATCAGAAGCATCCGTGTGATGTCAGTGATGATGACCCTGATGTGCCTCCTGGATTTGGTTGATGAGAGTAAACTTGCAAGTTGTTTCCCACAGCCATCGTGATGTAAATGTTGCACTATAAATGGATCAGTCGTGAACTACTGAGACGGTATACCTCTTTCTCTGCTCTAATGGCCTTTCCTTTCTGTTTTCAGTCGGGGAGGGAGCCTGTTATCTGCTAATTGTGATAACCCGGTTCCATATTCCCTTTTATAATTTTTTCTATGCTGGCATTCTTGAGAATCAGCAAGGGGTTACTAATATTGTAAGAGGCTGTTTTACTAATATTTCTTTGTTACTAATAACTGGTTTATTGGAGCTTTTGAAAATGCACAAGGTAGGGATGTGAAAATTGAAACTGTATGTACCTCTTATTTGAACGACTTTCTAAACTTTGTATCGACTCTGTATCTCCCCTTTTTTTTGGAGAAATTTACCTTAATTCCAGCAGCAAACAGGCAGATTTTCCAATGTTTCTATTTCATATAAATGCACTTTGTAGGACTTCTTTGGCACATGAAATGACCGTATTAATTCTTTTCATGGATTTTTCTCTCAAACCTTTCTACTTATTGTTGTTGTTGATCTTCTGATAGACATTATTACTATTTACATTTTTTAAGCAACGTCATTATCAAGTATTGATTTTGAGTTTAGAAAAGCAAAGATACTCCACATCTATAACTGGATATAATTGATGAGTGTTAGATATAGGTATGTATTTGACATACCCTTGAGTGAATTTACCAATTTTATATTCTGATTCTGCTCGAGTAAATGTCATTAAGTTACCTTTCTTAATAGATGAATTTGCCTCACCAACATTTGTCAAAGTCCTTGTGCATATTTGAGATGGTCTTAATTTGACAGAAAATGAAGTATAGTTTAACTCTTCTTGCCGTTTACTCGGCTTTTCTTAGCACTTGGCCGATCTATGTGCGGGCATCCCAATATATAATATAGAATTCACCGTGAGGCTTTATTCTAACAGCCATCCTGTCTGTGGGAAATCTCTCTCAAGTTATAATGAACAAAAAAATAGAAGAAGAAATTTGTTCATATGATCATTTCTGCAAAAGAAATTATAATCCAAATGTTGCACATCAAAGTTACCAAAAAACAACCTTCCAATTCTCCATCTGATAAGTTGCACAGTAATGGGTCTCTGCTCCATGTTAAAAGCAATCCAATTCCTTCAGAATGCTTGAAAAACAAACAAAACGGTAAAAATAACTATAAAAGCCTTTATATTAGGAGTTGCATTGTATTTTGTCCTCTTCATTCAAAAAATGGGTAAATTACTCCTTATACATTAGATCAAAAAGTAAATTAGTCCTTTTATTAAAAAAAATTTATCCATTTTTGCAGTTAAAAACTTATCTCTGTACGTTATCATAAGGTATACGTGGTATGTCACGTGTCACTATCTGATTATTTTCTCAGTTACGTCGGTTTTTAACAATATAAATGAATGAAAATTTTAACATAAATGATCAATTTACTTTTTAATCTAATATATAAAGACTAATTTGATCATATTTTAAATGGAGATGACAAAATGTAATTTGATTCCTAGTACAGGATTTCCATTATACTTTTACTCATGGAAAGTAGGTATAATACAACCCAACACAATATGAAAATGGTGATTTAAAGAAGAAATAGAGTCAGTTTCAAATGGTGTCGTGGTGTAGTTGGTTATCACGTCAGTCTAACACACTGAAGGTCTCCGGTTCGAGTCCGGGCGACGCCACTTACTGTTTTAGTACCTTTGTTTTTTACTTTGTTTTGACAGTATAACAATGCTGACACAAGTATAACAATGCTAAAAAAGAACACCTAGAAGTTTGAGCATTGAAAGCTCCAATTCAATGTTATCTTTTAGTTGGGCTTCTTAATTTGCGTACGCCAGAAATGAAGTAATCAAATCCAAGTCGAAACCGTAACTGTTGACCAAATCCTACTCATTCATCACTCTCTTCCCTCCCAGCAGCTCATATCATCAAAATTTAACTCACTCACGTCTTCTACTTAAGCATATCTGCCTGTTTTAATGAAAATGAAACTGTTGCTTGTTCCTAAGTGGCAAATTAGCAAAACAGGCCAAAAAGAAAACTCTGTCCTCCTTTGTCATATAATGGGGGTCCCAGATTCTAGTTGTCACGATTCATGACCTGACAGACGCGTTTGTGTCTGCAAACACCCTGCAGAGTTTCCTGACAATTTCAGAACACTTCACTCTCACTTTAATCTCTCTCTCTCTCTCTCTCTTTGTTGTTGCATAGAGACAAAGGATTCATAGAAAGACAACTGGGGCGTGCCTTGCTTGCTTGCTGTCATTGCTGCATTTGTCAGGTTTTAAAACAACCCGGTAAGGAATTTTTTTTTTTCTTTTTTTTGTTAATATTTGAAACCCATTTAAGAAGATACCTCCCCCACCCATCCTCATTTAAACTGCCAGGGAACTAAAAAATTTTCTGACCTGAAAAAAAATCTATTCTTACTGCTGCAACTTTCAGAGTGTGTGTAAATCTTTTAGGCCTTTTACTACTGTTAATTCAGTGTATGTTGCCAGTCCATACTGCATCTTCTTCTCTGCTTTTGACCCTCATACTGATTATCAAG
The DNA here is from genome assembly GCF_025698485.1 of Gossypium arboreum. Taxonomy (NCBI): domain Eukaryota; kingdom Viridiplantae; phylum Streptophyta; class Magnoliopsida; order Malvales; family Malvaceae; genus Gossypium; species Gossypium arboreum. The sequence goes on along the minus strand of NC_069081.1, from coordinate 115,187,071 downwards.
AAATGGAACCTCAATACACACCTCTCAAGATTGCCCGTTTTGCAGACTTCGGTACACTCTTCTTTTTATACTCTCTCTCAAAAAAAAAAAATCTTGACTATCATGCATTTGTAAACCTTTTCTTTTCTCTTTTTCCAGGGATTGGACTTACAAACATGGAGAGTAATATGTTGAGTGGTGGAGAAGGGTCGCCTCCAATTGGGCTAGGTCTTGAGCTTGGACGTGGATCTGATCATAGGCCAACTGGGTTCACAAAATCGTGTGGGTTCACTGTTTTTCAACTGCAAGAACTGCAGCTTCAATCTCTTATCTACAAGTACATGGAAGCTGGTCTCCCTGTCCCTAATCATCTCCTTCTCCCTCTATGGAAAAGTGTTGCTGGTTCTCTTGGTGGTCTCCATGCCAATCCTTATCAACTCTACTCTAGCTGTAAACACTAAACACCCTTCTGTTTATTGGTTCATAGATTAGATGAAATGATTTTTGTTTTTGCTTTGATGTTGTTGATTCAGATTTGGGTTGTGGACCATTGCACTTGGAGTATAAGAATGGGGTTGATCCAGAGCCCGGAAGATGTAGACGTACGGATGGGAAGAAATGGAGGTGCAGCAAAGAAGCAGTCCCAGACCATAAATACTGTGAGAGACACATGCATAGAGGCCGACAGCGTTCAAGAAAGCTTGTGGAAGCTTCTCAAGCTACCAGTAGTGGTAGTCGTATTATCAGGCATGGAAATGCTGACACCAACCTCTCCATTTCTCTGCAACTTGATAACAGTAATACTAGCAGTAGTGGCAGCAGCGGCAATCTTTCTTCCGGCTTTATTGGTTTCTCCCCAAAGAGTGTTCTTCGTGGAAGTAACCCAAAATCTGAATCTTCAATACAATTTCAAGAAATTTAGAAGAAAAGAAAAAAAGAAAGGTTTAACAATGACAGATCTCTATCTAACGTTTGTAGGTAAAGCTAAAAGCCTTTGGGAGAGTTTTTTATTTTTTTATTTTTTTTGTGTGTGTGTGTAATATTTGATATGTGAGAGACATTAATGGTGTTTGTAGGTTTCTTGGGTTGCTTGGTGGTGAGTAGTGATGATGATGGGCTCCATTTCTGATGGAATTTGTAACGTGACTTTAGTTATGTTTCAAAATGCCCTTTGTTTTTTTTGGTCATCTGTCGCTCTTTTTCAATGCTATGGTTAAATGACAATGAAATGCTAAACTTTTATATGATTTATGTACTATTAACAACAATTACCATATGAGATATGAGCCAAGTTGTTATCATGATAAGATAAATATAAAGGATTGTCACTTACAAAAAAACGTGTGAGTAAACACAATAATTGGAGACAATAGAATAATTCGATTGACATAAATATTATTATTATTATAGGACGTGAGTTTAAATACGTTGAAACGTATTATTTTTATTATAAATAATGTTAAAATAGTTTGTCAAAAAATATAAAATATAAAAATTATTAAAAAATTTGAAACATGTGTATACAAAATGAACGACGGTGGAGTCCGTCCAAAGCTACAAGTTGGGCTCCAAATGACTACTGGAACATAACAAAAGCCCAACAGAGGCAGCACATGTGATATGGAGAGTTTTCTCGTGGCCATACCTTCTAACTCTAACTTGGCTTCAACCACCAAATTGACGGTTTGATACTTTGATATATCAACAAATAGAATTATATAGATTTAAGATATCCATGCATTCTTTCTCCCAAGAAAAAAAAATATTCATGCATTTTAGTTACATTAATATTATTTTTATAATTTACTTAAAATAACTAAATTAAAATATATTCAAATCAGAATCACATGTGATGTGATGATACTTAAATTCAAAATAATTTGCTGAAGAATTTATACATAGCATATGTGCATGGTAAAATTTAAAATCTAACAACCACTTCCTTTAGTTTTTTACGTTCTATTCGTGTCGAGTAATTTTGAATTAAATATTTAATTAGGGTTTAATGTGATGACATCAACTACTTGAATTAAATATTAGATGCTCGAAATTGACCCAATTAATAAAAGTGCACAATTTTTATTAAAAAGAAGAAGAGAAATTAGCATATTTAAAAGAAAAACATTAGTTAATTTATTCTCTGTCTCTATTTTTAAATTTTACATTGTGACTTTTAAGTAAGAAGAAATAGAATAAATGTTAAATAGAAATTTATTAAATTTGAAATTTTGCTAAAATTTCGTTTTTGTTAGACTATAAATATTTTTCATGTTTTATTTTCTATTTTTCCATAAAAGATAAATAATAAAATAAGATGAAAAATGTTTAAAAAAAATTAAATATGAATAGTATTTGTGTGCGAACAACATTGTGTGAACCTTAGAAAGGAATGGACCACTAACTAAGGTAAACGACACTTTACCCCTTAAAAGATTGAAGGAGGTCAAATGGATGGAAAACGACACCGTTTTCAGAAACAAAATAAAATAAGATCAAGTGGCCCATGCAGGTTTCGAACCTGCGACCTTCGCGTTATTAGCACGACGCTCTAACCAACTGAGCTAATAGGCCATTGATGTGAAGTGTTTCTTTTATTTTATTTTGATATTATAAATGTCTGCTTTACTATATATGTTTAGGATTCGTGGCTGCCCTCCTAACAATGTTGTCTCCAGAATTCGAACCTACATTCCTCCCTTGCGAGTGTGTCATTGCACAACAACTTTTCTTTTATGGATTAACATAGGTTTAATTTAGGGTAAACTACACCTAAAGGTACTAAACTATTAGTAAATTTACGTTTTGATCACTCAACTTCAAAAAACTACAAAACGACTATTAACCAATTCAAAAAGTCATCAATAAGAAAAATCATCATTGTACTAATTTAATTAATTTTAATATTATTGTAGGACCAAATTTATGCCCAGGACCAATAAGCAGAGCCCAGAACACCAACCATCCAATTAGCACCCACTAAACTGACCACTAACTCCTAAACTACCCCACTAACTTCATCACCCCACTAAGCCACCCCACTAACTTCATCACCCTACTAAGCTACCCCACTAACTCCATTACCCTACTTGCCACCATGGAAGGAGGCAATCAGTTGTAAAATTTGGCTATAAAAGCCATTCAAAACTATTGTAAAGGGGGGTTGGTTTTTGGAGATTAATCAAAGATCAAAGCAAAAGAGGTTTTTTTTTATCTATTCTCATTTTAAGTTCTTTGTTTGTCTATTTTTTCATTTCAATTTTTTTTATATGAAAGTAAAAATAAAGGGAAGAAGCTTACCCATTTTAAAATTACCGAAAAAGGTTTTTTTTGAGGTTCGGCTGCCGTGTACGGTGGCCCCGATAGTGGCTCATAGGGGTCTGGTGACCGGAGCAAGGTTGGACTGATAGCCGAATTTAGATGGGAGGGGGAGAGTATTATTATTATTATTTTATTACTTTTACTATTATTTTATATATATATTACCATTATTTATTTATTATTAGTAACATATTGTTATTTTTATTATTATAATGGCACTATATTAACTAGTTTTGTCTTGTTATTACATTCATCACTACATTATTACTATTGTTCTTAATTTTCTTTATGCTTGCTATATTTTAGGTATTAATATATGTTATTAGGATTATTATATTGCTATTTTCATATTGCATGTTATCATTTTTTAAGTTTCAAATTACCAAATTCATTTTATTCAAAGATTTATCCTCGATTGTTTTCAAAATAAAGGCAATGTTCGATATTTAGGATCCACGGAGGATTGTGCCCTAACTTCTGGGTTCCAATTTTCCTCGTTGAATCTAAATAACCGAGTACCCTTCTCAAATTTAATTGTATGAGGTTCGAATAAAAAACCTATTCTTAAAAATTCGGGATGTTACACCCTAACTCACTGGGTGTGGTGTTGCGTTATATTGAGGATAATGATTTCCAAAATCAAGGCAATATTCGGTATTTTGGAGTTTTGAGAGATTGCGTTCTAACTTACTGAGCATCAATTTTTCACAAGGCTCAGATGACCGAATACCCTTCTCTTGAACCTCCTTACATGAATTATAAAATCGAAGACCAACTTAATTCCGAAGGTCTGAAATGTTGGACCCTAACTTACTGGGTATGACATTCTTTCCTTCGAAATGAGTAGGTCTTTACATTTTATTCGAATAATCCCGATTTTATTTCAAATAAAAGGATCGTACTCTAAAAATCTTTTCAAATTTCGACATCAAGATATCAACTAATCAAATAGGTACCAATTTCTGGGCGTTACGAGGGTGCTAATCCTTCCTCGTACGTAACCGACTCCCGAGCCCATTTTATCAAACTTAGCAGACTAAAAAGAATTATTGTTTTAATAGGCCCAGATGTTTTATTAAAACGATTGATTTTAAGGTGGCCCAATCTCACCTTGGAAAAGATTGGTGGCGACTCCATTTTTGTTTTTAAGTCGACTCCCGTTTTTCAAATTTAAAATGGTTTCGACAGTTTGGCGACTCCACTGGGGAACATAAGAGAGTCAAGCCGCAAAATTGATTATTTTTTGTCCTTTTATCGAAAATTTAAAATTTAGTTTTTAACATACGATCATTTTACTGCATTCGTTTTGGTTGAAGTCTCATAGAATACTTTTGCATTGCATTGCATGACCGTTGTGGTCACACCTTTTAAGTGGGAGTGAGAAACTATTTCCTTCGTGAGGTTTTCACCTCCGTGCAGGATAGTGGATCACTTTTGGGATACATCCGTACCTATGTCTTCGTGAGGTTTTCACCTCCGTGCAGCCATAGGGAAATGTATTCCCCTGAACTGAACTCGGTCCATGTGAGCCTATAATGGGTAAGGATTGAGGAATCTGCTAGTTCAGGTACCATTTTCTCTAGAACCGAACCACATATAGAGAGACTTAGGAGCCCACCTTAGGTATAGCCATGTCCAAATTTAGTGGTCACCCGAATAGGTGCTTCATTTGTTATTTTTTTTGCTTCTGTACTAACGTGTTTTGTTTTTGCTTTGTTTATGACTACATTGTATTACATCATTATAGAAATGAGGTGTTGATTCATATTCGATTGCTAAATAGAACAGTTTGTCATGAGAAAACTGATTTCTTGATAAAGTGGATTATAATACGGTTGTCTGAATATGGTCCAAGTAAGCACAAAGAAAGCTGATAGTTCATGGAAAAAAATAAGACTTTGCCGAGGATTTAAGCTAATGAAGATTGTTTGAGAGCCATCGCATCCCGACTTTCTTAAAGAAGCTAATGAACATTACAAGAATAAGTGAGTATTAGGTCGTGGCCCGAATCAAGTAAAAAGGAGCTAGTGAAGGCATCTATTGGAAGTTTGCGAGATTTGACTTCTACGAAGAAAGGAAATTGGTGTTTTCGCCTGGAACATGAGGGCAGGGCCGCATATGTAATCCGTTTTATGTAAAGGAATTTGTTTTCTAGAAAAGTTGTTCCAATAGAATTGAATTCAGAATCAACGCCTTTCTTTCTTTTGCATTCATTCCATGCATTTGCATTTCATGCATTTACATTACATTGCATCATTGCATCATTTGCATTTTATTTTCATAAAAGGACCTTAATTAATTGAAATCATTTCAGTTAATCTGGAAACCGATAAAACTTACCAACCAAGCGTCGTTACGGTACCCATGCTAAGACAAAAGATATAGAACAAAGATTGGAAAGACTTAAACAACTTCAAAGAGAGATGTATGACCAGTTACAAATGCAAATGCAAGAACAACTGATGAGGATACGGCAAGATATGAGAAACCAAGTGCTAGAGTCTCAAAGGAATATGATGAACCAGTTGTCCCAATTACTGACTAAAGGGCTAAAAAAGAGGGAAAGCTCCATGATTAGTGCTGGGGTGGACAATGAGGAGCCTCTCTGTCCTCCGGGTTTCACTCCGACAAATGCACATGCATGTTCTCAAGGTCTACCAATTATCAGAGCTCAGCAAAATCAGGCCAGTACCTCAGCACCAGTGAATTATTTGATAGGCTCAGACTCCAATCCGGGGGGCAATCCAACTACCTTTGTAGTCCCTGATTTGAACAAAATAGGAAAAGCAAAGATGGAATTGCCAAAACAACTCGAGGATCGGTATCGGTGGTTGGAGGAAAAATTCAAGGCGATGAAAAATACTGATGATTATCGTAGAATTGAGGCCAGGGACCTGAGCTTGGTTCTAGACTTAATACTTCCCTACAAGTTCAAAATGCCTGAATTTGAAAAGTATAACGGGACTAGCTGTCCAAAAGCTCACATCACCATGTTTTGTAGACGAATGACTGGGTATGTCAATAATAACCAATTACTGGTTCACTGTTTCCAAGAGAGTCTGGTTGGGGCAGCATCCAAATGGTACAACCAATTGAGCCGTACCCAGATCAATTTATGGAAAGATCTAGCACAAGCTTTCATGAAAAAATATAGTTATGTGACGAATATGACTCCTGATAGGATTACTTTACAAAGCCTGGAAAAGAAACCAAATGAGAGTTTCCGGCAATACGCCCAAAGGTGGAGGGAGTTGCCGTACAAGTTCAGCCACCTCTCCTAGAAAAAGAGACTACCATACTTTTCATCAATACTCTTAAAGCCCCGTTTATTAACCATATGTTGGGAAGCACTACTCTGAGCTTTTCAAATACGGTAATGTCTGGTGAATTGATTGAAAATGCAATAAGGAGCCGGAAGATAGATGCGGGAGAAAGCGTCAAGAGGTCAACCCAAAAGAGAAATGAAAATGAAGTGAACATCGTGAGCATGCCTTCCAAATTGGTCAATGTAGGCCAGCTAAGGGTTGTAACCACTAGCTATCTATCTCAATGACATATCGCTGAATCTGAATGATATTTCTCAAGAAGGAACCGGGAAATGAAAATTTCCAAACCCTTATGTACTTGGGAGTGTTTTGAATAATGGGTTTGTGAAAGAGATCTCTGTATTTTTAGAGCTAATCTAAAGTAATGTCCAAAATACACTTATTGCTTTAAGCCTAAGGGCAATAAGAACTCTTTTGTGAAATAGGTTTGTGTTCAAAGCCTTTATTTCAATCAAAATGCATCTTTTTGAGTAAATGTTCTTTCATTCGTGACATATTATTTTATTCTTTGGACTCTCTTTTTGTAATGGTCTAAATTCAAGGTTATCGGAACAATGGTTTCGTAAACATAGATCCGATTTAAAGAGAAATTTATTTCAATATTTTTGCTTGAAAATTTATATGATAGGAAAATCGTATGAAAATATTGCTAGGAAAATTTTATCGATTTAGTGATTAGTTAGAAAAAGAAATTATTGAAGAAATTGGGTAAAATAAGGTATCGGGACCTCTATCTCGTAAAACCGAGTCGAAAATAATTTTATAAATATTTATGAAATGTTATTAATGTGGTATTAAAATTTCGTTAGGAAATTTTAATGTTTGGGTAGTCAATTAAATGAAAAGGACTGAATTGTAATAGGTGTAAAAGTTGCTAGAGTGATTAAATAGCTTATTAGTCTAATGAGAAAGGATTTAAAAGGAATTAGACCCAAAATTTATTTGGGCTGGACGGCAAGGGTATGCAATCAGCAGAAAAATTGATAAATTAAGGGTAAAATTAGAATATTGCAAAATTAACTAAATAAAACTAGGACTAAATAGGAAATATCTAGATTTCTCTTCATTTCTCTTCAATTACAGCAGCTAAAAACGCCATAGGAGGGTTCTCTAAGCTGGTATTTCATAATTTTTGCACCAAGTGAGTTAATCCTTGCCTTTTTCTTGTAATTTTTGTGTTTCTAAGACTTTTACAACTAGATCCTACTATTAAATTCATTAGTTTTTGATTTCATGGATGAAATTTAAAGTCACAATGGTTGAGTTCTGTAAGTTTATGATGAAATAGAATGAAATTAAAGCTTTAATTTGTTTATGAGATGATTTTATTAGGCAATTTCAATGGAAATTGATTTTTAGGACCTAATTGTGAAAATGTTTGGAATTAAAGTCTATTGCTGAAATTCTGATTCCTAAAGGTTGTAAACTAGTTTAAGGTGATAGAATAAAATTTTAATTGAGAAAAATCAGCTCAATTGAGAGGCTAATTGAGTAGGGACGAAATTATCATTTATTAAAAGTTTAAGGGAAAAATGGTAATAAACAGCTTGCACTAAAACAGTTTGGACAGCAGCAGTAGACTAACTTTGAATAATCACCAAAAATTGTAGGAATCGAATTAGAAGATGAAAAAAATATGGAATTAAAGCTTATTGAGTCTAGTTTCTCATAGAATAAAAATTGTAAGCAATAGATTTGTAAATTTTGAGATATAATGAATTTTGTGAGACAAGGTCAGAATGAATTCGGGTTCCCCTGTTCTGACTTTGAAAAATTATAAAAAATTGAATAAAAATAATTAGGGACTTAAATTTATATGTCTAGAATTCTAAATGAGTCTATTTTTAATAGAAACAAACAATAACATCATTTGAATTCTGTATAAAGAGATAATTTATTTTTAGTGAAGAAGGGTCAGAACTGTTAGACAACAGAACAGGGGTGGCTTTGAAGAATAAACTGTACTGATTGGCTAAACCAAAAATTCTGAAAATTTTATGGTAAAAATATATATGAGTCTAGTTTCAGGAAAATTAACGGATCTTAATTTGGAGTTCCGTAGCTCAAGTTATAAATAATTTAGTGACTATGACTCAAGTAGACAGCTTTGAATGAACTATAAATAATAGTTGAATTATAGAGAATGTTGCATATGAACATGAAATGTATTAAATTGATAATTAAATTTATTTATTTAGATCCAGAAGATTCAAATACGAAGCTAGATCGAGGAAAGGAAAAGTTCGGGATTAATAGATTTTTACTGTTTACAAACAAGTATCAAGGTAAGTTCGTGTAACTTGAATTATATTCTTAAATGCTTGAAATGCATGTTTTTGATATGAATATGATTTGAATTTTCATTATCTGAAATTTATGAAACATTGATATATTTGATAAAATGGGAAGAAATCCCGTTTGAATGAAAGGAAAATTGATGGATTTCGAAAAGGAATTGACAAGAAAAGGATCTAGCAGGACGGGTGATCCTATCTGATATAGCCCTCCAGAAGAATATGTGTAAAATGGATTTAACCGGAAGGGTAATCCGAATTAGGTCTGAATTTAGCTTTGGGTGGTAATTCAGATCCAAGCTCATTAAGTAATTGTCGTTGCGAGATTTAGCTCGGACTGGTAATCCCGACAATACTCTATGAGTTTATATTGCGAGGATTTAGCTCGACCGGTAATCCCATTGCAAGGTTGAGGTTCATGAGTGTGCTCTCTGAAATGGAAATGTGCGCATGAATATGAATTGACAGACCGAATTGTACACTAAAAGTGTACCTTTGAAAATCCATCGAAAATTCGATAAATTCAACGGGATAAATATGGAAAAATAACAAGGAAATGGAAATCATAGTATATATTATTGGTACATGGAAATTAATGTACTAACTTGAATGTTGAGTTTGTGCATATTAAGGTAATAATGCATTGAAAGGATATATGAATGTTTATTATATTGTATTGAAAATATTAGGTAAGTATAATTCTTGTTACATGAGCTTACTAAGCACAAAGTGCTTACCCGCTTCCTTTTTCCTGTTTTGTAGTGTTAAGAGCTCGGAGGTCGGTTTGGTGGAGACACATCACATCACAACCTCGGATTTCGGTATATAAAGAAACTTTATTTTGGAAACCAATGGCATGTATAAGCTAACAAAGTAAATGTTAACGTGAAATGAATGTAAAGTTAGCCATTAGTATGGTTAACAAACACAGTTATAGATATGTGATGACGTTATCTTATATAAATGCATGAATCTATCATGAAAATATGTTGAATTGATTTGGTTGATGTGGATTGGTCTCGATTTAATATTACAAGGAAGCTTAGATATTTATAAAAGGACTATATTGAATATAAAAAAATTTAATTAAATAAACTCGGTAATGCCTCGTACCTATTCCTAAGAATGAATACGGGTAGGGTATTACATTTATTGGTATCGAGCTACGGTTTAGTCGGTTCTAGGACCGATGTAGCAAATCTGGGATTAGCTATACATGCCATTTATATTATTATTGATAGTGTGATATCTCCGACCATTTAAAATGTGTTTTCTTATAGTAATGTCATCCGTAGAGCTCAATCTGAGGAAGTCGGGAGTCATGCTCCGCTTCAAGACAAAGAGAATAAACTAGCGTAGAAGGCCGAGATAGAGGGTCGAGGGAGGAGGCAAAACAACCTTCTTTCAAATGATGAATGAATGGTTTAATCAATACTTAAGAACTAACCTTGTAGTGCAGACAAGTTCAAGCTCCCTCCTGCTCCTTCACGGTTCCCGAGATCCCACAAGGTGCAGTCTTGAATCACGAAAAAGGAAAGCTCCAGAGATAAAATTGAAAATATGGGGTAAAGAATTTGAAAGCAAATAGATTGATGATGATTCGAGCGGTGAATTCGGTTAGAAAATACTACTCGGGTTCGGAAGAATTATCTTGTACACCGAAGAATGTCGAAATGTGCCGTCTCACCGCTAAAAGATACACTTACCATTGGTGGAATACTAAAGCTTGAGTTGTTCGAAAGAAGAAATTACATGGAATTCTTTCGAATCGAGTTCGAAAAAAATATATCGACCAGAGGTTCCTTGACCGAAAAGAAAAGAATTTCTTGAGCTAAAACAAGGCAATAGATCGATGTCGAATATGAAAGAGAATTTGTTCGATTGAGTAAATATGCTCGAGAATGGGTACAATCGAAAGTTGAAATGTGCAAACGATTCAAGAAGGGTTGAATAAAGACATTAAGTTCTTGATCGAATTCTTGAAATTCGAGTTTGCTACATTGGCGAGAGAGCTTATAAAGTAGAAGAATTGAGCAAAGAAAAGAAACAGTGAGAGGAACCTCGAATTTTAGTAAAAGACCGATGGGAAAATCCGGTTTCTTTCAAAGAAATTGAAGAAATATCGGGATCGTTCTACTTGACCATTGGGTATTCGGGCAAAGGGCGAGGTTCTCAATGCACTAATCCAAGGCCTTCTACTCCATCAGTGACCAGTGTTGGCAGTGTTGGCACTCCTAAACCGAGATGCCGATCGTAATAAAGCTCATTTTGGTGAATGCCGATTTAAGAGTGGGGCTTGTTACCGATGTGGTTCTTTTGACCATTTCCTCGAGATTGTCCGAAAGGGTTGAAAAGAAGTTGAACATATATCGGCCGAGTAATCTAGTTTCGAGGCGGACCACCTCGACCATCCGGTAATGTCGGTGGTAGTCGAGGAGCTACAAAAGATACTATAGGTAGGCACGAGGTACGAGCACTGCTAGGACATATGCCATTCGTGCGGAGAAGATGCTTGACAAAGACCGATGTTATTCTTGGTACATTTTCTTTACTTGATCTTGATATTCTTGCATTGATTGATCCACGGTTCTACGCATTCATATATATGTGCTAAACTTGCAATTGTTAAAATTTATCTGTTGAACCTACTGAATTTGTGGTTAAAGTCTCAAACCCCCTGGGCGAGTCTGTGTTAGTGGATAAAATTTGTAAAAATTGTCCACTGATGGTAAGAGATTATTGTTTCCCGGCTGATTTGATGTTACTGCCATTTGATGAATTTGACGTGATATTGGGTATGGATTGGTTAACCCAGCATGATGCGGTAGTAAATTGTAAACAAAAATATATTGTGTTAAAATTTCAGAATGGTGAGTTGCTCCGGGTTAAATCGATCGATGCAGAGGTTATCTGATATGATTTCAGTAATGGCAGCACAAAGGTATGTCAAAAAGGGGTATGATGCTTACTTGGCTTATGTACTCGACACCAAGGTATCTGAGTCAAAGATACAGGCAGTTCCAGTGGTATGTGAATTTTCCGATGTCTTTCCAGAAGAATTACCAGGATTGCCACCAGAAAGAGAAGTGGAATTTTCTATAGATTTGATTCCGGGAACTACTCCGATCTCCATAGCTCCGTACCGGATGGCTCCTATAGAATTAAAAGAGTTAAAGACACAATTGCAAGAGCTTGTTGACAGGGGTTTTGTTCGACCGAGTCATTCACCTTGGGGTGCTCCGGTTACATTTGTGAAAAAGAAAGACGGGTCTTTGAGATTGTGTATCGACTACCGCAGACTTAATAAAGTAACCATAAAGAATAAGTACCGTTACCTGGATTGATGATTTATTTGATCACCGAAAGGTGCTACTATGTTTTCAAAGATTGATCTTGATCGAGTTATTATCGATTCTGGGTAAAGGAGTCGGATGTGCCAAAAATGCCTTTAGAACCGTGTACGGGCATTATGAGTTTCTAGTTATGCCGTTTGGGCTAACTAATGCACTGCAGATTCATGGATTTGATGAACCGGATATTTAGACCGTACTTAGACAGATTTGTAGTAGTATTCATTGATGATATTTTGGTTTATTCTCGGGATGAAGAAGAACATGCGAACATTTGAGAATTGTGTTGCAAATTCTACGAGAGAAGTCATTGTATGCTAAATTCAAGAAATGTGAAATTTTGGCTTCGAGAAGTGAGTTTTCTTGGACACATTATATCTGCCGCCAAGGCATCGGTAGATCCAAGTAAAATCTCACTATTGTCAATTGGAGTCCACCAAGAATGTATCCGAAGTTAGAAGTTTCTTGGGTTTAGTGGTTATTATCGGAGAGTTGTACAGGATTCTCTATGATAGCTTCTCCAATGACTCGATTATTGCGAGAAAGATGTAAAGTTCGAGTGGATGATGAATGTCAACAAAGTTTCAACCGATTGAAAGACCTATTAACGAAAGCACTTGTATTAGTGTAGCTTTGAACCGGTAAGGAATTTGTTATTTACAAGTGATGCCTCATTAAATGGTTTAGGTTGTGTTTTGATGCAAGAAGGTAAAGTAATAGCCTATGCTTCAAGACAACTTAAACCACATGAAAGAAATTACCCAAGACATGATCTTGAATTAGTCTTTATTGTATTTATTTGAAGATATGGCGGCATTACTTGTACGGTGAGAAATGTCATATTTATACCGATCATAAAAGCTTGAAATATTTGATGACACGAAAGATTTGAATTTGAGACAATGCAGTGGCTTGAACGATAAAGGATTATGATTTGATTATTGATTACCATCCGGGTAAGGCTAATGTTGTAGTGATGCTTTGAGCGAAAATCTCTGTTTGCTTTACGAGCTATGAATACCCGGTTATCATTGATGATGATGGTTCAATCCTAGCTGAATTGAGAGCTAAATCGACATTTTTACAAAAATATGTGAAGCTCGGAAGAATGATGAGAAGTTACTGAGTTAAGCGGGCACAGTGTGAGTCGGTAATGATTCGAATTTGATTGGTTCGATGATTGTTTATTATTCAGAGGTAAGGTATGTGTACCTCGAATTGAGCTCATCTGAAGTTTCTACGCGAGGCCCACAGAGTACTATGTCTGTACATCCGGGAGTAATAAAATGTATAATGATCTGAAAAAGATGTCTTGGTGGTCGGAATGAAACGTGATATCTCCGAGTTTGTATCAAGGTGTTTAATATGTCAACAAGTTAAAGTGAACATCGGTACCTTGAGGTTACTTGACCAATTACTATACCTGGAATGGAAATGGGAAAGAATTACTATGGATTTTGTATCGGGACTACCTTTGTCTCCGAGGAAAAAGATGCTATTTGGGTGATTGTAGACCGATTGACAAAGTCACTCACTTTATTCCTAATGCGTATGGATTATTCTTTAGATAAACTAATTGAAGCATACATATCCGAGATTGTCGGGTTACATGGAGTGCTGTCTCCATTATATCGATAGAGATCCCCGATTTACGTCTCGTTTCGGGGCAAATTGCAAGAAGCCTTGGGTACTCGGTTGTATTTCAAGACCTTGCATTTCATCCTCGATGGATGGTCAATCGGCGTGTAATTCAAGTATTGGAAGATATGTCCGATGTTGTATACTAGAGTTTGAAGGTAATTGGGAAAGGTATCTACCTTTGATTGAATTTGCTTACAATAACAGTTATCAGTCTAGTATTAAAATGGCTCCGTATGAAGCTTTGTATGGTAGAAAATGTAGAACACCGTTATATTGGACAGAGTTTAGTGAAAAGAAGATATATGGGGTTGATTTGATCCGGGAAACAGAAGAAAAAGTAAAGGTTATTCGAGATAGTCTAAAAGCATCGTCAAAAATCATATGCCGACCTTAAGCGAAAAGAGATTAAATTTCAAGTCGGTGACAAGGTATTTCTGAAAGTGTCTCCTTGGAAGAAAGTTCTTCGATTCGGTCGAAAGGGTAAATTGAGTCCAAGATTTATCGGGCCCTATGAAATCATAGAAAGAATTGGACCGGTCGCTTATCGATTGGCATTACCACCGAACTTGATAGAATCCATAATGTTTTTCATGTATCTATGTTACGACGATATCGATCAGATCCTTCACATGTTATTTCTCAAGCGAGTAGAGATTCAACCGGATATGACTTACGGTGAAGAACCGGTCAAGATATTGGCACGGAGACAAAAGAGCTTAGAAATAAAAGATAAATTTGGTGAAAGTATTGTGGCAAAAGCACGGATTGAGGAAGCAACATGGGAACCGGAGGAGGCAATGAGGAAACAATACCCAAACCTCTTTCTTGGTAAGATTTTCGAGGACGAAAATCCTTAAAAGGGGGAGAGTTGTAATGGTCTAAATTAAGGTTATCGGAACAATGGTTTCGTAACCATAGATCCGATTTAAAGAGAAATTTATTTCAATATTTTTGCTTGAAAATTTATATGATAGGAAAATCGTATGAAAATATTGCTAGGAAAATTTTATCGATTTAGTGATTAGTTAGAAAAAGAAATTATTGAAAAATTGGGTAAAATAAGGTATCGGGACCTCTATCTCGTAAAACCGAGTCGAAAATAATTTTATAAATATTTATGAAATGTTATTAATGTGGTATTAAAATTTCGTTAGGAAATTTTAATGTTTGGGTAGTCAATTAAATGAAAAGGACTGAATTGTAATAGGTGTAAAAGTTGCTAGAGTGATTAAATAGCTTATTAGTCTAATGAGAAAGGATTTAAAAGGCAATTAGACCCAAAATTTATTTGGGCTGGACGGCAAGGGTATGCAATCAGCAGAAAAATTGATAAATTAAGGGTAAAATTGGAATATTGCAAAATTAACTAAATAAAACTAGGACTAAATAGGAAATATCTAGATTTCTCTTCATTTCTCTTCAATTCCAGCAGCTAAAAACGCCATAGGAGGGTTCTATAAGCTGGTATTTCATAATTTTGCACCAAGTGAGTTAATCCTTGCCTTTTTCTTGTAATTTTGTGTTTCTAAGACTTTTACAACTAGATCCTACTATTAAATTCATTAGTTTTGATTTCATGGATGAAATTTAAAGTCACAATGGTTGAGTGCTGTAAGTTTATGATGAAATAGAATGAAATTAAAGCTTTAATTTGTTTATGAGATGATTTTATTAGGCAATTTCAATGGAAATTGATTTTAGGACCTAATTGTGAAAATGTTTGGAATTAAAGTCTATTGCTGAAATTCTGATTCCTAAAGGTTGTAAACTAGTTTAAGGTGATAGAATAAAATGTTAATTGAGAAAAATCAGCTCAATTGAGAGGCTAATTGTGTAGGGACGAAATTATCATTTATTAAAAGTTTAAGGGAAAAATGGTAATAAACAGCTTGCACTAAAACAGTTTGGACAGCAGCAGTAGACTAACTTTGAAAAATCACCAAAAATTGTAGGAATCGAATTAGAAGATGAAAAAAATATGGAATTAAAGCTTATTGAGTCTAGTTTCTCATAGAATAAAAATTGTAAGCAATAGATTTGTAAATTTTGAGATATAATGAATTTTGTGAGACAATGTCAGAATGAATTCGGGTTCCCCTGTTCTGCTTTGAAAAATTATAAAAAATTGAATAAAATTAATTAGGGACTTAAATTTATATATCTAGAATTCTGAATGAGTCTATTTTTAATAGAAACAAACAAGAACATCATTTGAATTCTGTATAAAGAGATAATTTATTTTAGTGAAGAAGGGTCAGAACTGTTAGACAACAGAATAGGGGTGGCTTTGAAGAATAAACTGTACTGATTGGCTAAACCAAAATTCTGAAAATTTTATGGTAAAAATATATATGAGTCTAGTTTCAGGAAAATTAACGGATCTTAATTTGGAGTTCCGTAGCTCAAGTTATAAATAATTTAGTGACTATGACTCAAGTAGACAGCTTTGAATGAACTATAAATAATAGTTGAATTATAGAGAATGTTGCATATGAACATGAAATGTATTAAATTGATAATTAAATTTATTTATTTAGATCCAGAAGATTCAAATCTGAAGCTAGATCGAGGAAAGGAAAAAGTTTGGGATTAATAGATTTTCTTGTTTACAAACAAGTATCAAGGTAAGTTCGTGTAACTTGAATTATATTCTTAAATGCTTGAAATGCATGTTTTGATATGAATATGATTTGAATTTTCATTATCTGGAAATTTATGAAACATTGATATATTTGATAAAATGGGAAGAAATCCGTTTGAATGAAAGGAAAATTCGATGGATTTATGAAAAGGAATTAACGGTAAAAGGATCTAGCAGGACGGGTGATCCTATCTGATATAGCCCTCCAAGAATATGTGTAAAATGGATTTAACCGGACGGGTAATCCGAATTAGGGTCTGAATTTAGCTTTGACTGGTAATTCAGATCCAAGCTCATTAGAGTAATTGTCGTTGCGAGGATTTAGCTTGACCGGTAATCCCGACAATACTCTATGAGTTTATATTGCGAGGATTTAGCCTGACCGGTAATCCTTGCAAGGTTGAGGTTCAGAGTGTGCTCTCTGAAATGGAAATGTGCACACATGAATATGAATTGATGAGACCGGAATTGTACACTAAAAGTGTACCTCTGAAAATCCATCGAAAATTCCGATAAATTCAACGGGATAAATATGGAAAAATAACAAGGAAATGGAAATCATAGTATATATTATTGGTACATGGAAATTATTGTACTAACTTGAATGTTGAGTTTGTGCATATTAAGGTAATAATGCATTGAAAGGATATATGAATGTTTATTATATTGTATTGAAAATATTAGGTAAGTATAATTCTTGTTACATGAGCTTACTAAGCACAAAGTGCTTACCCCGTTTCCTTTTTCCCTGTTTTGTAGTGTTAAGAGCTCGGAGGTCGGGTTTGGTCGGAGACACATCACACTGTCAACCTCAGGATTTCGGTATATAAAGAAACTTTATTTTGGAAATCAATGGCATGTATAAGCTAACAAAGTAAATGTTAACGTGAAATGAATGTAAAGTTAGCCATTAGTATGGTTAACAAACCTGGTTATAGATATGTGATGACGTTATCTTATATAAATGCATGAATCTATCATGAAAATATGTTGAATTGATTTGGTTGATGTGGATTGGTCTCGATTTAATATTACAGGGAAGGTTAGATATTTATAAAAGGACTATATTGAATATAAAAAAAAAAAATTTAATTCGTAAACTCCGGTAATGCCTCGTACCCTATTCTGGCAATGAATACGGGTAGGGGCATTACACTTTTGAATATGTTTTATTTTTCATTCATGATCATGCCATATCCATAACATCCTTAGAATCATTTGTTCTTTGGAAATATGCATTTGTACCTGCAATAGGTCCCCAGATATCAACGACAGGAGCAACACTATAACTGACTCCCTTTTGGGGTGAGATATGTGTTTAAGCGGATCTTAGGACTTTGAAGATGATAGAGATTGTAGCTTATCTCTTGATTTTGTTAAGAATATGAAAAATAGACCTTACTTTACGAAGAGTCAATGGACATTGTGAGCAGGAGGCAAAGATTGGAGTCTGGAGTCATCGTAAAGACAAAGCGAATCGTCATTGAGTTATTCCAAGAATTCAAAGATGTTTTCTCATAACCATATCAAGATATGCCTAGAGATGCAGAAAATATCTATATGGGTGTCAGAAGGACATATGTTAATGGCTTCACGGTAGCCACACTAATCATGAGGTTTGGGTACTATTGAGACAAGATCCATGTGCCTCATTTATTTCTTCACAGACTTTCTCGATATGGGGTATGAATGTTATCAGGTCATTCTCGACTAATATACATTGATTCATCTTGGCAATCGTCGATTGCTTCAAGAGGAGGGTAAAGGTTACTTCATATGCCAATGTTACAAAGTCATCAAACCCCTTAAAAAAACAAAGTGAAAGGCGACCGAGACTTATAAAGATTGGCATAAATAAGTTATAATTTACCCTCTTTGTTTATCGAACGTCGACCAGGACTCATTGGGGCAACATATTGCTCATTGATTTATGGGATAAAAACGGTATTGAAATCAAGATTCCTTCTCTCCCAACTTTGATTGAGTCGAGAACTGGATGAAGCAGAAGGATTCAATGAACTTAATTGAAGAGAAGAAGGTGAAAGTTACCCGTCATGGTCAAAATATACCAAAAATGAACGATGCGAGCTTACAACAGAAAGGTTCGTCCTAAAGAACTTCGCGAGGGGGACCTGACATTGAAGATTTCTATACAAAAAGACTTCATAGGAAAGTGGATCCCAAATTAGGAAGGACTTTATGTAGTAAAAAAAGCCTTTTCTAGAGGAGCATTGATATTGACCGAGACTGATGGCAATAACCTGCCCAATTCGGTGAACTCAAATTTAGTCACAGTTAACAGTTTCAAAAAAAGGGAAAAATACAAAAAAAGGGAAAAATAAAATAAATAAAAAAAAACAGGAGAGGCCAAGGCGAAAACCCGCAAAGGGCGCCTTGAGACCTTAAAAAAATCAAAAAGAATAAAAAAAAGGAACACAAAAAGAAAAGAAAAGAAATGAAACAGGAGAGGCCAAGGTGAAAACTCGCAAAGGGCGCCTTGAGACAAAAAGGGATTTGAGTTGAAAACCCGAAAAGGGCGGCTCGAATTTGGATCAAAGTGGGACATACAGTAGTCTTGCTATGCTTAAATTAACAATTAAGAAGTATGATACGTCTGGGGGCATCGACAAAGTGCTCCGGATCCCTTTAATACAGATTGAGCTCAAAGTGGTCCTCAAGAAGTTGGTACAGAGAAGCTCAAGCTGCGATATCTGGGGCACCTAGTTTTTAGTTTACCCATTTTTGGATTTGATATCTTTGAATATCTTATTCTTTTCAAGATACATCCCAATAAATTTCCTTCTTAATTGTATTTTGCCATCATTGGTTAACTTACTTGCTTCGAGCTATGTTTCTGGTCCGTTGTTATGATATTTTTCAAGCATTTTGCATTTAAATAATGATTAATGGACTAATAACACTTTCATAAAAGGAGTTTCGCATATTACTCTATAAGTTTCTAAATAACACAGGAGCCTGAAACGGGACTATTGTTTAAAACTCACCAAGCTTAAGGGTTGGAAATATTTAAGTCCAAATTGAAATTATCTCATTAGGTTTTCTGTCAAAGGTATTGGTTGAGCAAAAAAAAAATTACATTGGTGTTATAATCCCGACAAAGATTGTAAAGAGGATTATTCTGGAGAAAAAAGAAAATGGTATTCTGTATTCATGCAGATATCAGGCATATACATCTGTTCATTACACCCAGGGAATGGTGTAACAAATTAAATTGATTGAAGATGATGAAAATCCTATACCTCTGAGTTGCAGCATGATGGATAGGAAAAATAAAATGATTACTCCCCTGAAGTTACAGTGGGAAGTATAAACTTTATGTTTCAGAAGGTACAGTGGAAGAGACTTTGAAACTGCAGTGGGGCAAGCCAGTTGAGCAAAATGAGTTGTTTATCTGGGTTTTCGTTGGAAATGCTAGTTGAGCAAAAAGGCAGCGTAATACGACAATGATAAAACTCTGATGAATAACGAATGATGATACTTTAAGCTTTTAAAAAAATGAATCATTCTCATGACATTTTTACATTCATATAATTCATAGCGCATTTGATTAGGGGCATCTAATTCATTTTGATCATAGCATCTTAATCATTTGGCATAAACATAGGTATATGCGACCAAGTCCACAAGGCATGTTCTCCAGAAGACAGTGTAGCGACATCGGTGAAGATACAGGTCTTGTTTTCTGAAGTTGCAGGAAGTAGGCCGAAGATTTCAAATATTATCTCCATGTATCGGCTATAGAGCAGATAAAAAATGGCGAGTCTTAACTCTATGTATCGGCTATGGAGCAGATTTTAGTCATCAACCTTATCTCTCTGAAGTTACAGAGAGCAGGTTGAAGATACAGGTATTATCTTTCTGAAGTTGCAGGAAGCAGACCGAAATTTATAGATCTTATCTCCATATATCGGCTATGGAGCAGATCAAAAATGGCGAGTCTTATCTCTATGTATCGGCTATGGAGCAGATTTTAGCCATCAGCTTTATCTCTCCGAAGTTATAGAGAGCAGGTTGAAGATACAGGTCTTATCTGTCTGAAGTTACTAGAAGTAGACCAAAATTTACAGATTTTATCTCCATATATCGGCTATGGAGCAGATAAAAAATGGCGAGTTTTACCTCCATGTATCGGCTATGGAGCAGATTTTAGCCATCAGCCTTATCTCTCTGAAGTTGCAGAGAGCAGGTTGAAGATACAAATCTTATCTTTCTGAAGTTGCAGGAAGCAGACCGAAGATTTTGAATCTTATCTCTATGTATTGGCTATGGAGCAGATCGAAGATAGCGAGTCTCATCTCCATGTATCGGAAATGGAGCAGATTTCAACCACCAGCCTTATCTTCACTGAGCAGGAGTGGAGCAGGCTATATACTAGATCTTATCTTCACTGAGCAGGAGTGAAGCAGATCAAATTTTGGCAAGTCTTATCTCCATGTATCGGCAAAGGAGCAGATTTCAGCCACTAGCCTTATCTTCACCGCGCAGTGGGCGGGCTAAATACTAGATCTTATCTTCACGAAAGAGGCGGAGCAGATCAAATTTTGGTGAATCTTATCTCCATGTATCGGCAATGGAGCAGATTTCAGCCACCAGCCTTATCTTCACTGAGCAGGAGTGGAGCAGGCTATATACTAGATCTTATCTTCGCTGAGTAGGAGCGGAGCAGATCAAATTTTGATGAATCTTATCTCCATGTATCGGCAATGGAGCAGGTTCCAATCATCAACCTTATCTTCACTAAGCAGGAGTGGAGCAGGCTAAACATACCAGATCTTATCTTTACTGAGCAGGAGTAAAGCAGATCAAATTACAGCAGATCACATCTCCGTGAAGCAGCAACAGAGCATTTTGAAGCAATAAGGTGCGGTGGGTTGCGGCAAAGAAAACAAGACTCAACCAGCCCAGGCAAATTTGGCCCTTCTAAAATCTTTGCTCTATTCTCGTTACACGACAATGAGCAAAGAGGGGCAGCTGTAGACCAAATTTATGCCCGGGACCAATAAGCAGAGCCCAGAACACCAACCATCCAATTAGCACCCACTAAACTGACCACTAACTCTTAAACTACCCCACTAACTCCATCACCCCACTAAGCCACCCTACTAACTCCATCACCCCACTAAGCTACCCCACTAACTCCATTACCCTACTTGCCACCATGGAAGGAGGCAATCAGTTGTAAAATTTGGCTATAAAAGCCATTCAAAACTATTGTAAAGGGGGGTTGGTTTTTGGAGATTAATCAAAGATCAAAGCAAAAGAGGTTTTTTTTGTCTATTCTCGTTTTAAGTTCTTTGTTTGTCTTTTTTTTTATTTTAATTTTATTTTATTTTTTATACGAAAGTAAAAATAAAGGGAAGAAGCTTACCTGTAACGCCCCCACACCCGAGACCGTCGCCGGAGTCGAGTATGAGGTGTTACTAAGCTTAGTTTAACATTTTTAGAACTTTGAATTATTTGTTTCTACATTCACAGCTTTTAAGCTACTTGCGTCACAGTTACAAGAAAATCATATTCTCGGTTACTGAAACTCGAAATTAAGATCCGTAAATTTTTCCTGAATCTAGACTCATAAAAATATCTACTAATTTTTTCTAGAATTTTGGTTGGGCCAATTAGTACAGTTTATTAGTTAAAGTTACCCCTGTTTCAGGACTCGACTGGTCTGACCTCTGTTTACTACGAACCACATTTCTCTCTGTAAAAAATTCATATGACTATGAGGTTTGTTTATAATAAAACTAGACTCAATAAGGATTCTGAGGATATAAAATACACCACCTAATTATATCTTTACAATTTATGGTGAATTTCTAAAGTAGGAACAGGGATTCAGAAACTGCTATGACTCTGTTTCACTAAAATTAAAATATCTTCTAACATATACTTCCTTTACTTGTTTCATTTGTTTCATGTGAAACTAGACATAATAAGCTTCAATTTGATATGTATTTCACCACCAAATTCAATTTCTATGATTTTTAGTAAATTTTCAAACTCGCGTTAGTGTTGCTGCGGTATTCTGTTTATGGTAAATTTCATCCTTTTATGAGTTTTATGCACTAAGTATCTTAATAGTGTTCCTTAACATCAAACATAATCTAAACTAACCATTTTCATAATTTATCATTATCAAGCATTTCCTCAACCATTTCACAACCATACCATAAGATCATTTACACAAAATGGGTATATTGCTATACATGCCATACTTAAATTTACAAGCCATTTACCAAAAATCTTCGGATAGTGTGATGAGCCTTCGACCTATCCCGACTCTGAGCTGGCTTGTCCAAAACTACAATGAGTAAGAAGGAGGAGTAAGCATAAATGCTTAGTAAGTTCATATGCAAATAATAAGTAACATAACAAACAGTTATACCATCAACATTAGCATACATCACTAAAACACATATCACATTTTTAATCATTCTTCATCATCTTATTACCTTATCGTGGTTGTATCAATACTCAACCCGAGGGTTAAATACATACCTGTCCAAAATATCCATTTCATATCACTTACCAATACGTCTCTTTACATCTCGAAATTTTCCTCCATTTGAGTAGAACTTTACCCGTTGAACACATCGGAATATAATTCGGATACATGGATAACTTGCACATAAGTGCCACATATTCAATCAAGCAATCATGTAACCCGCCCATAAGCGAACTCGGACTCAACTCAACGAGCTCGGGCGTTCGCATCCATAAGTGAACTCGGACTCAACTCAACGAGTTCGGATGCCTAGTTACATCTCACGAACTCGGACTCAACTCAACGAGTTCGGATGCTCAACCATTCTAGTGACATGTCACTTGTATCCTAATCTATTCCTAAGGTTCAAACGGGATTTTTCTCGAACACTTATCCTTGCAGTCTTCCGTAGAATGCCGAAATCAATACTCGGTAACAATTATATTTAACAAATAGTTCACATAATTTACATATTATTTGAAATTAACCACAA
The DNA here is from genome assembly GCF_025698485.1 of Gossypium arboreum. NCBI lineage: Eukaryota > Viridiplantae > Streptophyta > Magnoliopsida > Malvales > Malvaceae > Gossypium > Gossypium arboreum. Next base: position 115,163,527 of record NC_069081.1, on the reverse strand, counting down.
AGCATACATTTCATAATAAAATTCAGCATAACATATAATTAACATCAATAACTTAAAAATAACCATTATGCTACATTATTTACACATGAACTTACCTTGGTACCAAAATACAAAGATTTTGCAATTTAGTCCACAATCTTTTCTTTTCCTCGATTGAGGTCGATTCCACGTCTTTCTTGATCTAAAATAACACATTTATCTTATTTAATACTCACATTATCAAATTAATCCTTAACTCAAATTTTGGCAAAATTACAATTTTACCCTAAACTTTTGCATATTTACATTTTTGCCCCTAGGCTCTGGATTAAACTTTATTCCTTATTCTTATGTTTTACAACATGCTGATCACTTTTCTCTTCTATGGCAACATCAAATTCTCACTCTAACATGTACTTGTGACTATTAGGTATTTTTACCGATTAAGCCCTTTACTCGTTTTTGCTTAAAATCGAGTAGTACAAGTTGTCTAACATAATTTAAAACTTCATATTCTATCATAAAACATCAAAATACACAAATTTCACCTATGGGTATTTTTCCAAATATAAACCCTAGGTTAAATTATTGCTAACATAAGCTTTATCGAGTTAGGGATCTCAAAAACTTAAAAATCATTAAAAGCGGGCTTGGAATCACTTACTATGGAGCTTGGAAGCTTGAAACAAACCCTAGCTATGGAGAACCCTTGAAATTTCGGCCTAATGAAGAAGATGGACAAAATTGGCTTTTAATTTTGTTTTAATTCATTTTAATAACTAAATGACCAAAATACCCTTACTACTAAACTTTCCAAAAATTCCTTCCATGTCCTAATTTTGTCCATGAACTTAAAATTGGTCAAATTGCTATTTAATACCTCCTCATTAATATTCCAAAACAATTTCATACTAAAAACTTCTAGAATGCAAGTTTTGCAACTTATTCGATTTAGTCCCTACTTTCAATTTAAGCACTTTAGGCATAGAATTTCATCACGAAATTTTCACACAATCATGCAATCATATCATAAACATCAAAATCATTGTAAAATAATTATTTCTATCTCGGATTTGTGGTCACGAAACCACTATTCCGATTAAGCCCTAATTTAGGATATTACATTACCCATTTTAAAATTATCGAAAAAGGTTTTTTTTGAGATTCGACTGCCGTGTACGGTGGCGCCGATAGTGGCTCATAGGGGTCTGGTGACCGGAGTAAGGTCGGACTGATGGCCGGATTTAGATGGGAGGGGGAGAGTATTATTATTATTATTATTATTATTATTATTATTATTATTATTATTATTATTATTATTTTATTACTTTTACTATTATTTTATATATATTTATTACCATTATTTATTTATTATTAGTAACATATTGTTATTTTTGTTATTATTATTTTTATTATTATAATGGCACTATATTAACTAGTTTTGTATTGTTATTACATTCATCACTTCAGTTATTACTACTGTTCTTAATTTTCTTTATGCTTGCTATATTTTAGGTATTAATATATGTTATTAGGGTTATTATATTGCTATTTCCATATTGCATGTTATCATTTTTAAGTTTCAATTACCAAATTCATTTTATTCAAAGATTTATCCTCGATTGTTTTCAAAATAAAGGCAATGTTCGATATTTAGGATCCACGGGAGGATTGTGCCCTAACTTACTGGGTTCTAATTTTTCTCGTTGAATTTAAATAACCGAGTACCCTTCTCAAATTTAATTGTATGAGGTTCAAATAAAAAACCTATTCTTAAAAATTCAGGATGTTACACCCTAACCACTGGGTGTGGCGTTGCGTTATATTGAGGATAATGATTTCCAAAATCAAGGCAATATTCGGTATTTGGGAGTTCTGAGAGATTGCGTTCTAACTTACTGAGCATCAATTTTTCACAAGGCTCGGATGACCGAATACCCTTCTCTTGAACCTCATTACATGAATTGTAAAATCGAGGACCAACTTAATTCCGAAGGTCTGAAATGTTGGACCCTAACTTACTGGGTATGGCATTCTTTCCTTCGATGTAACACCCCCTACCCGTATCTGTCGCCGGAATAGAGTACAAGGCATTACCGAGGAGTATAAAAACACTTACAGATAATTTAAATATATTTTTATAACAACTTGTCTCGATTTCATACTATTTCATATTTAAGCTTTACTCACCAAAGTATTTGAAATATCATCTTTATGCAAATAGCACACATGAGGTACATAATTCCATAATTAAGAATGAACACATTTATCAAACATATTCCACATTCATATATCAATGTCTCACATTTCCATATATCAATAACCGTCATTTTTCTTGTTTTTCAGATAATTATGTGTAATCATTGATAAGCATTCAATTCACTGTTTCTTCCTGTCAATCACAATTTCAAATGACAAATTCGTGTGAATGAGCTCAACCTCATTAAGTGTTTAAATTCTGTCACTTTGATTCACATACTCATAATTTACTAACATATCCTGTCAAACACAATCTATGAATGACAAAATCACATAATTGAGCTCAATATTAATAATAATAATAATGATAACATTACTTACATTTCTTTTTTCACATGTTACATTTACGACTTACCAACTTGTCCATTCAAGGAACAGCTTACGGATTTGAGTACATCGTGATCTGAAGCCCGAAGTCTAACTGAAGCACATAAGTGCTAAACGGAAGTCTAAGGCTAATCAAGCACACAAGTGCTAAACGGAAGCCTGGCTAATCAAGCTCACCAGTGAACTGAAACCCCAAAAGGGTTAATCAAACTCATATGAGTTAACGAAGCTCGTAAGAGCTAAACAGAAAGCAAACATGAGAATTGCAACAAATGCTGAATCTCGGCTTACTTGGGTAATTTACCGTCAATTCATCTTTTCATTGAAAGATTGTACTTATTTCTGCGTTCGTTCCTCCAAATTCTCGGTTCAATTTCATAACTTTTGTACATAATTTACTTATTTTCAACAATTAACATACATAAATATTAATCACCATTCATAAAATAATATTGAAATTTAATAATATTAACAAATAGTCACTAAATTTAGTTATATAAACTCACAAGTTCGATTTTTGTATTATAACGATAATCATAATTTCATAATAAATATTCCAAATAAAACATTATATCGTTTCTAATTCAACACTTATCGATTATAATCGGGCATGTGATCAATTTATACACGAGTCATTCATATATTTTTGTATATTTTCCTCCTCCTCCTCTCCATCCACATCCTTAGTATAAACAACACACTTGTAGGTAACATTATCCATAATTTTCACTATCTACTTATGTGAATATTCAAGCTGTCCATCTGTGTCATAGTCACTAAATTATTTTTATCTTGAGCTAAAGAACTCAAAATTAAGATCCATAAATTTTCCCAGAAACTAGACTCATATTTCTTCTTACCATAAAAACTTCATAATTTTTAGTTGGGCCAATTAATACAGTTTATTCATTGAAGTCTCCCCTGTTCTGTTGTCTGCCAGTTCCGACCCTTCTTCACTAAAAATTAATTATCTCATCGTACAGGATTCGAATGATATTTCCGTTTATTTCTCTTGAAAATAGACTCGTTCAGGATTCTAAACATATAAATTTAAGCCCCTAATTATGTTTATCCAATTTTTTATGATTTTACAAAGTCAGAACAGGGGAACCCGAAATCATTCTGACCTTGTCTCACAAAATTTATCATATCTCATGATTTACAATTTCATTGCTTACATTATTTCTTCTATAAAAAACTAGACTCAATAAGCTTTAATTTCATATTTTATTCATCCTCTAATTCCATTTATAAAATTTTTGGTGATTTTTCAAAGTTAGACTACTGCTGCTGTCCAAAACAGTTTTAGTGCAAAATGTTGATTTCCATTTTGCCCCAAATTTCACAATTCATACAATTCAGTCCTTGCTTAATTAACCCATCAATTAAGATGATTTTCTCAATTAATACTTTTCATAAACATTATAAGTTGTTTCATAACTATTGAAATTTAGAATTTCCACATAAAACTCTAACTTCAAACTCTTTTACAATTAGGTCCCAAACATTCACTTTCTATTCAATTCTTACAATAAAATCAACATATAAACAATTTAAAACTCTAATTCCATGCCAAATCATCATATACTTCCAGAAAATATGTATATAAACTTTCAATTTCTTTCATAGAATCAAAAACTAATGAATTCAACAAGTGGACCTAGTTGTAAAAGTCACAAAAACACAAAATTTCAAGAAATAATCAATAATTGAACTTACTTGGAGTAAAAATATGAAAAACTAGCTTAATAGAACTCCTCCATGGCGTTTTTCTGATGAGAATGCAGAAAAATAAAGAGAAATCTAGATAATTCCACTTTAGTCCTAGCTTTATTAAGTAAATTTTGTAATTTTCCAATTTTGCCCTTAATTTTCCTTATTTTCTTGCTGATTTAATGCCCTTGCGGTCCAGCCCAAATAGACCTTGGGTCTATTTTCCTTTTAAACCCTCTTTCTTTTATCAATTAAGCTATTTAATCATTTCCCACAATTTTGCGTTTGATACAATTTAGTCCTTTTTGTTCAATTAACTATCAGAACTTTAAAATTTCTTGACAAAACTTTAATACTAACATATTAACACTCCATAAATATTTATAAAAATATTTATGGCTCGATTTAAAATTCCCGAGGTCTCGATACCTCGTTTTCGATTTTAATTATTTTAATATTTATTTTTAGTACACTATTCACTATATCAAAATTTTTCCTAACTTCACATTTAATTTATACTCACTAAATTAATAATATTTCCTACTCATTTATCGGATTTAGTAATCTCGAATCACTGTTCCGACACCACTGAAAATTAGGCTGTTACATTCGAAATGAGTAGGTCTTTACATTTTATTCGAGTAATCCCGATTTTCTTTCAAATAAAAGGATCGTACTCTAAAAATCTTTTTAAATTTCGACATCAAGACATCAACTAACCAAATAGGTACCAATTTCTGGGTGTTACGAGAGTGCTAATCTTTCCTCGTACGTAACCGACTTCCGAGCCCATTTTCTCAAACTTAGCAGACCAAAAAGAATTATTGTTTTAATAGGCCCAGATGTTTTATTAAAACGATTGATTTTAAGGTGACCCAATCTCACCTTGGAAAAGATTGGTGGCGACTCCATTTTTGTTTTTAAGTCGACTCCCGTTTTTCAAATTTAAAATGGTTTCGACAATTATAGTATCAATTTGGCTAACACTATTAGGGGATAAAATTTTTCAACAACTTATTTAATTGATTTTGATGTTTTGAAATTAAAATTTTAAATATTGAAAAAAAGAAATTTAGAACTTTTGGCAATGGAGTAAACAGTACAATATAAAAAAATTAATATATTATTTTAGTTTTTTTTCACTTTAATCGTTAATATATTTTTAAAATTTTTAATCAATACTTGTTAAAAAATATTTTGAGGTGACTAAAATAAAAACAATTTAAAAGTTTAGGTTATCAAAATAAAAATGTAAATAAGATATAGTGTGCACATCCAATTGCTATAAAAATTTAACCATTGAATAACTAAATAAAAACACCCTAAAAATTAATTGATGAAATTGGAAGAATTTCCTTTTAACCTACGTAATCTACCCAAAAATAAATACGTTTGTTTGATGAATTTTATAAAATAAAATCGAAAGATTCTTTCGGCTAAAGCATGAGTCTAACCATCCATTAACCCCTTTATTTATTTTATTAAATTTAGTAATAAAATTATCAATTTCATCAATGTTGCTTTACACTTGGATTATTTTAATGAAGTTTTAAGGATTTGTATATAATTATCACATTTTTAAGATAAGATTTGATCGTGTACTTATCATAATTATCTGTGCCCTTCGTTTCCTAAGTAGACGGTTAAATAATATATATATATATATATATATATTATAATGTATAATGTAATTTAATTCTTGAATTTTACAATTATTTATCTAAATATTTTATTTTATTTTATTTTTCAATGAATTATCAATGATTAATTTAAATAAAAATTCTAATTTTAATATGAATTATTAATTTGGAAAAAACTTATAGTTTTAATGTGAAAAAATTCTAAATTCAAGGATTTTAATATAAATCAATTATCAATTTGAGAACTAAAAATTATTTTAAACCCGTAATTAATATTACAAGTTAAAAAGTATCGATTGTACAAATTTTTGAAAATTACATTATTTGAATGAATTTAAAAGTTATTTAAGTAGTGATTGGGTATTAATTCAATTGACATAGATATTATTGTTAATAGAAGAGGCATATATTCGAATACGTTAAAATGTTTGTATAAAAAATAAATATCATCAAAATCTATAATAAAATTAAAGAGAAAAGAAAAGTTATTTAAGTATAAATTTAAAAATATATAAAAGAATCCCTTAAGTAACTGGTGAAGCAAAAAATCACACGTGTAGCATCTGATTCATGTGATAGACATTTTGGTCATGTAAAAGTATAAGAAAGAAAGGTAAAAATAATATTAAATACGAAAACGGACGCCGATGTTTAAAAAATAAAATCGTTTGTTTCACAAATTTTATGTATAAAATCGAAAGATTCTTTCGCCTAAACATGAGTCTATCCATTCGTCAACTCTTTTATTTATTTTAAAGGATAAATATTAAAATTATATATAAATTTTAATTTAATGCATAATATTTATATATAAATTTTAGTTTCTATATTTTTATATATAAATTTATAATTTAATTTAATTTTCATAAATTATTAATAATATTATTAGATTAATGTTATTTTATGTAGATATATTATATATAAAACAATTATATTAAATATAATATGAAAATAAATGTATATATTTTAATATGGACAATTGAATCAAAATTAAAGTTTTATGTGTATAATTGCACAAAAGCAAAGTCCATGTATCAAATTACACATTAAACTAAAGTTCATATATAAATTTGATATTTATCCCTTTATTTTATTAAATACAATAATAAAATTATAAAATTTGTTGCTACCTTAAGTTCCTAGATTGCTTAAAATGAAAATTGCAATGGAAGTGTTAGATTGTAATGGTCACTACGCTTGGCACTATCAACATTGTGTAAACAAAAATTTAAAGAACACCAAGGTTTGTTTATGTAATCCGGTTTCCTTACGTCTACGGAGCCTAACTTGGTGAGTAATTCACACATTATCACTATTCAAGTATAGAGATATCATATTTGTACTTAAAAGACTAAAATACTCACCTCCAAATCCTCTCCTTGAGAACTTAGGCGATAAATATTCAACAATGTTTACAATTCAATTTACACTCTCTCACACAAAAAAAAAAATCCTTAATGAACAGATTCGGATGCACTCAATAAACTCTCATACATAACCTAGATTGGTCTCTAATGACGAACCATAATATCTTCAATAAAACATCACATCCAAAGATTTTTTTTTTAAATTATGGCCATTTTATTAAAGTAATCCAAAAATTTTTGATATCTACAAAAATGACCCAGGTTCAAAAACAATCACAAAAATAACCTGAAATGAATAGTAAAATTGGGTTTTGGCCTGTCAATGGCCGGCACTAACTCGTATTTTGCACCCATGATTGCCAAATGATTGTGTCAGGCTTTAAAAAATTAATTTTTTTAGTTTTGGCCTGTCAATGGTCGGAACCATGGTATTTTTTTTTAAATCATATCATATTGGTATACAAAATACGAGATAAAAAAATTTTTTTTGGGTGTTGGCCTGTCAATGGCCGGCACCCAGTCAACAAAAAAAAAAATCGAATTTTTTAGAGCAAAAAAATTTTTTTTTGCTCTCTAAAAATACGAGTTTTAAAAAAAAAATTTTTTGGGTGCTGGCCTGTCAATGGTCGGCACCCAGTACAACAAAAAAAAATTTCGAATTTTTTTCAAATTTTTTTTTTTGCTCTCTAAAAATACGAGTTTTAAAAAAATTTTTTAGTCTTTGGCTGTCAATGGCTCTGCACCCATCTACAAAAAAAAAAATTTCAAATTTTTTTCAAAAAATTTTTTTTTTTGCTCTCTAAAAATACGAGTTTTAAATTTTTTTTTTCATATTTTACCCCGGTATAATACGTTGCTGCTGGTGCTCTGTTTGAAATTCTTACTTTACCCGGTTAAAGTATGTTGAAACTCCAACAACTGTTTTATAATAATTGAGTATTATTATATATTTATAAACTCCAACAACTCGTATTTTTAGAGAGCAAAATTTTTTTTTTAAAAAAAATTCGAAATTTTTTTTTTGGTTGTACTGGGTGCCGGCCATTGACAGGCCAGCACCCAAAATTTTTTTTTTTAAAACTCATATTTTTAGAGAGCAAAAATTTTTTTTTTGAAAAAAATTCGAATTTTTTTTGTTGTACTGGGTGCCGGCCATTGACAGCACCCCAAATTTTTTTTTAAAACTCGTATTTTTAGAGAGCAAAAAAAATTTTTTTTTGCCCTAAAAAATTTGATTTTTTTTTTTTGGTTGACTGGGTGCCGGCCATTGACAGGCCAGCACCCAAAAAATTTTTTTTATCTCGTATTTTGTATACCAATATGATACGATTTAAAAAAAAATACCATGGTTCCGGCCATTGACAGGCCAAAACTAAAAAAATTAATTTTTTAAAGCCTGACACAATTATTTGACAATCATGGGTGCAAAATACGAGTTAGTGCCGGCCATTGACAGGCCAAAACTCAATTTTACTGTTCATTTCAGGTTATTTTTGTGATTGTTTTTGAACCTGGATTATTTTTGTAGATATCAAAATTTTTTGGATTACTTTAGTAAAATGGCCTTAAATTACCAAATTAAATAAGACAAATATTTAAACGACTCTCAACTCATTTTACTTCAACAAAATATACTTAATTGTTCATCGTTAAATGTATAAAAAAAACCTCTTAAATTACTATTGAAGAAAAAAATACACGTGTAAGTATGATTATATTTTGCATTCTCTACTTAAAAATAAATAAATTAATTCATGTGAGTTATTAAAAGGTAAATATATCATTTCTATTAATTTTTATTAATTTGTATTATTAAAATTGGTATAACTGAAAAAATGATCAAATAATTACACATTACATGTCATATACTTCATATTAATATACATGGAATAAATTTTAATAATAAAAATTGATGAAAAATTCGATAAAATCATCAGTTTGTTCTTTAATATAATATATATACCTATTTTTTAAATAAAATGAGTAAAATATAATCACTACTAATATAAAAAATCCATGATACTTTTATCTATTTTGGTCATTTTATCATAAAAGACACCCGGTGATAAAGTAAAAGAAAGGAAGGTAAAAAGAATAACAGTAGTAGTTAAAATGTTAAATAGTACTAGTAATAACTGGAGTAAAAAAAAGAAAGAAGAAAATTTGGTCAGAGTCGAGATTCAGACCAGCGTGTTGCTTGCTGGCGAATCCACTACCGACAGTCCCACCAACACTAAAACTCCCTTTCACTAGGAAATTGAATCGGACAATACCACTGTTTTATTTTATTCACCCTTTTTCTTCTAATCCAACGCTTCCCATTACTCCATTTTCTCAAATCTAAATCTCCACCTTCAGATTAGATCACTCTTACTGCACGTATCCTCTTCTCTTTCCTCTTTCAGATCTAGCCAACCACACAAAAACAAGCCCAAAAGTTCCTCTCTCTGCTTCTCGTTCTCTGCAATTTCAAAAGAATCAAAATTTTTGGGCTTGAAAGTTAATCTTTACTGTCATCCAAAACAGCCAAATGGTGGAAGCGCAGACATGGACCACAAGAAGAATGAGCAATCCAAGGTTGGACTCAACGGCTACCGCCGACCACGAAGTTTTGGATATTCCAGTCACTCCAACGGCTGATGTCAGGAACAGCATCTACAACGTTGGATCCCATCTCTCTCCTAACCTTTTAACGGCGCTGATCATTGCTTCATGGTTCATGTCCAATATCGGAGTCCTCATACTTAACAAGTATCTCTTAAGCTTCTATGGCTACCGTTATCCGATCTTCCTCACCATGCTTCACATGATCTCCTGTGCTTGTTACAGTTACGCTGCCATAAACTTTCTGGAAATAGTTCCAAGGCAACACATTTTATCGAGGAAGCAGTTCCTCAAGATCTTTGCTTTGAGTGTCATTTTTTGTTTCTCCGTCGTGTGTGGGAACACTTCTTTGAGGTACATTCCGGTATCGTTTAACCAAGCTATTGGTGCTACGACACCTTTCTTTACCGCCATTTTCGCTTTCTTAATCACTTGCAAGAAGGAATCCGGTGAGGTCTATTTCGCGCTTTTGCCTGTGGTATTTGGAATTGTTTTGGCTAGTAACAGTGAGCCCTTGTTTAACCTCTTTGGCTTCTTGGTTTGCATCGGTTCCACTGCTGGCCGTGCTTTGAAATCTGTCGTTCAAGGAATCTTATTAACCAGTGAAGCTGAAAAGTTACATTCCATGAACTTATTGTTGTACATGGCACCTATGGCAGCCATGATTTTGTTACCATTCACTCTATACATCGAAGGGAACGTTGCGAGAATCACATTAGAGAAAGCTAGGAGTGATTCTTTCATTGTTTTCTTGTTGCTTGGGAATGCTACGGTGGCCTATTTGGTGAACTTGGCAAATTTCTTGGTCACCAAACATACAAGTGCACTTACATTGCAGGTGCTGGGCAATGCCAAAGCTGCTTTAGCAGCATTCGTGTCGGTTATGATCTTCAGGAATCCGGTGACCGTGATGGGGATGACTGGATTCGCTGTTACAGTAATGGGAGTGGTGCTTTACAGTGAGGCAAAGAAGAGATCAAAGTTACAACTCACAACGCATTGATAAGATTAAAAGGAAAAAAGAAAGATAAGATGGGATGGGATTCATTTTGATTGTCACAATTTTTTTTTCCTCTTTTTTATTATTCACTACAATTCCTTGCTTTTAATTTTTGTTAAACTTTTGATTAGATTTAATGGAGGGAAATAACCAAAGAAGAGAATTTGGATAAGAAAGAAAACTGTGATTGAATTGTATAGGAACGATTGAGGGGAAAAGGGTTAGATGCTCTTTGTTTTCATTTTATTTTCCCTTTTTTGTTTTTGGGGTGGTTTAAGAGAATAAAATTCTCTCCTTCACTTTTCCCCTGTTTGTAATTTTATATAATATGCTTCTGCTGCATTAATATGGAGTGCTGCCGATAAAGACTCAAATTCAGATATTCGTTTATTATGTTTTATGGCTGAGAAACAAAGTTTTCCCACTACAATATGTTGGGTATATCTTGCTGTTGCATTATTCACTTCATTTTTCTTTTCATTAAATTTGTTGATGCTGCCTATGAGAACTTGGTTCAGTTAGCAAATGTTGAGGACTTGGGTTTCGAGTACCTAGATTCGAAATTTGTCTCTTAAGTCTTGTTTTGTATGAAAGTTTTATTTCAGTTAGTCCCAATTAGTTAGCTTTAGTTTGGGTTATATCAATTCTTAGCTCTGTATATTGTAATAGTTTGACAGGACTTGATGGTTACTCGGATGGTCTATTTGTATGCATGATTAACGTTCTTTTCTTTTTCAGGGTGCATTTTCATGTGTCAAATAGAATTGTGGTCTAAAATTTAAGGATTTTAGGTTTTAAAATTGATGGACAATGAATCAACCTTTAGGACTATTTCTTGATAACGTTTGAGGTCATTGACACCATTCATTTACTTTAAATGCTAGGTACTTGGAATAGTCCTAGATAGGCGTTTTCATTGTCTAACATGCTGTATGTTAACTTTGATTGTAAAGCCTTTTTCTTTTCCCTGAGTGATCGAGCTTTCACTTTAGCCAACGTTTTAAAATGTCAAATCAATGTGATTTCATTTAGTCTTATCGTGAAATTCCATGAAACAGGTGTCTGTTATCAACTTCAGCTTCAAAATGATCAAATATTTCAGCACCCTGACCTGTTTAACTTGGTATGCATGTGTCTAGCAGTTTAAGCTTGGTGTGGCTTGATTGTGACGGTTTCCAATCAGCAACTTGCACCGAGGGACATAGGGTTGTTCAAAGTTGTGGTGGTGGTTAGAATTTTACCCTCGGAGTGACTTTAGCTTTAATTTTTGTTTGTGTTAGTTAAAAGCAAGACTTGGAATTTGGAGTCGTATTAACACATGGCTTGTCTCAGTCGATTTTGGATGTCAGTTAAGGCAATTCAGGCAAACGTGGCCTGCTCCTGTTTGTTTTAATTACTTAGCCTTCCTTGCAATCAATATAAGAAGTTTAATATAAGAAATTTAACCAACATTTTCAGATTTGATCCCTAGATTAAGTAGCAAAATTATTAATTTATTCGATCTAATTATTTTAGAGAAAATATGTTCAATTACGAATTTAATCGATTTTTTAACTCAGTTTCATCTATTCATACTAGTTGCAATTCAATCAATCTAAATCTTTCAAACCAATCCATGTAGCCGATGCTTGTTTGGAAAAACATTGGATCTAACCTATGGTTCCACTTTCATCTTTCATTAAATGTTTTAGATCAATTTCCATTTGCAGAAGAAGTCTGACAGCACCGCAAATTGTACCATATTATTATTTGTTTGTCTGGTGTTGTAAGGGTGATCACGTTTACGTCTTTACTTACTGGTTGTAGGATCCCTGTTTACAACAACACATTCTAAAAAAAGGAGGTTTGAACTACAAAAATAAACCCAATCTTGGATGAAACAGTGACAGTATGGGGGCTCCCTTTACCATACAGCAACGAAGCATGTGAGTGTGATCTGAAGGATGACAGTCACGTCCCAATTACTGAATGATGTTATAATGACGTTAGAGAATGAACTTTAAACCAGAATAAAAAAATGTCCAACTTTTTTTATTGTTGGAGGAGAGTGTGGGAAATGGAGATGGTTCAGGAAATTGGATGAATAAAGCCCTCTCCTCACGCGGTTGGTTCTAAACTCTTTCTCAAATTTAGCTGTTATTCAATACCTTTCTCTTTTGTCTATCACCTTAGTATTTGAGCCCATTGTGTTTTGGGTAAGTTGTTAAGTTGTTATACTGTTGTTTTTTTAAGTGTAAACTAATTATCCTAACTATTATTAAAATTCTTTTGATTATCAAAAGATATAAAGTTATCATTTAACTATTTAATTTTATCTTTAGTTACCCGTTGACTAACCGTGATAGCTTTTAAAATAGGGATAATAACAATTTTATCCTTTTAACATTTGTCTATTGAGTTAATTTAGTCTTGATACATTGTGTAATTTAGTCATTTTTGCAGTTTTTTTTTTTTTAATGTTGAGAGTTAAAATATTTTAGAATCAAAACTAAATTAATTGGTGATCAATTAATAATTGAAATATGATTACCGACGTTAAATCATATTAAATCGTTACGTTAGACAAAAAAAGTGATTCCATCATGTTAGACAAAAAATAATTACCAAATCATATATCATATTAAATTTAACGTTGATCATGAAATTTAACGTGATTCGGTAAATTATCCTTTAGTGTTAGTGCTCAATTAATCAAGTGTTTTAATTTCTTGATCATGAAATTTAACATGATTGGTGCAATTCCATCAACGGATAAATTGGTATTCCACCATTATTAATTTTTCCCTTGAAGATGGAAATTAGGAGTTGGGATTTGGTAAGTACTGTCATAAGCCTTAAAGAAACGATCACAAATCAATTCTCTTAAAGAAAAAACAAAGTAGGGAATTTAAAAACACGAATACTCAACAACAGTTTAACCTAGGAATATGAAGGTAGAAGACCATTGAACCCTCAAACAAAGACCAACCCAATGAAGCTAACCATGACAGCAATCCATCCATAAAAGCTAAACGCCACATTTGGTGTTGCAGCAGATGGTGACGTTGGTGAACCGGGAGCGGTAGCCGGAGATCCCACTTGAGCAAGCACAGTTATGTTAAGCTTCATGTTCCGGGCTGCACAGTGGCCGGGTACACCACAGATGTACCATTTTCTTCCTGGAGTAGAAAGTGTGATCACATCGTTGCCAGTGGAGCGAACAGTGTTGTTACTTGATGCTTGACATTGTTGGAACTCAATTCCACTAACACCAATCACATTGTGAACTCCTGCTCTGTAATTGAACACTGCATGAAGAATTGTAATTGTTTAGATGTTTTCATCACTTTAAATGTATATATATGTATGATTTTTAGATTATAGATAGAGAGAGAAGGTTGGTTTACCAAGCTTATCTCCCACATGAAATTCCTTTCCAGCTGCCCAACTTTGGTAATCAAAGTCAAGACTCCATCCTTTCTCATCACCAACAGTAAACTCGGTGGCCAAACATGAAGGAACTGCAAAGAAAGCAACAATAGCTATGATGAAGAAGATGTTGGAAGAGGCCATTGTGGAGTAAGCACCTGTTCTTTAGTTTTCTTGATGGTGTGTTTTTTATATGGTCGCATTGAAGGGTTTCATAGGCAGACTATTTATAAGGTTTCTGATGCACATATGGTTAATTTCGGTATATGTGAATTCGGCTAAGATCGGCACAGCCAAATGGCATGGAAGAGGGTACAAAAAACTTCAAGAATCAAGCAGGTTTAGAATATTTAATTTTTTTAGAACTGTTCCTGCAGTGGACTATTTCAAAATGGTTAACTGTAATTTCATGGTTTTCATTTGACACATTGCGAAAATGGCCTGCCATGTGTGTGAATATTAAACAAAGAGAAATTTGACTGGGTTGCAAATAAGAAAACTGAAGTTTACAATATGGTTTCTCATTCCTTATGCATATTTCAATTCTGAAAATTGTGAAACCCCTTTTTACATGCTGTAATTTGATATTGATAGTCTTATTTCCATTGCTCTGCCTTCCACCCTAGAAAAAGTTCAGATGAAGGGAGGAATGCATGTAGTGCTTATGGAACACCCATCAAATGAAATTGTTGGTAAGATTCAAACTGTGATGGTTGAAATGTGCTAATGAATATATAAACTGCTGAACCCAAACCATGTTAATGCCTTCCAATTTTCAGTCCACAGTGTTAATATATTACATGTGTCATTAAGTTAAAAATATTATGTCTACGTTTAAAACTCAATATATTAATATTCATATCATATCATATCAAAATTATCAGATCATAGGGTTCGATACGGTGGGTAGTAGTCACTTTTTTAGAAATTTAGTAAGTTAGAAAGTGGTTCTAATGTTTGGCAAGTCAAATTTTATTTACTTTCCTTTGTAGAGGCCCAATTTGGCCTGGACCCAGAAAATAATCAAACAAAAATCAAAAATAAATGAAAAGTTCAATTTTTTTTACAATCTAAAATTGCAACCCAAAAAGCCCAAATCAGACCCCGACCCAAATAGCTAAACCCAGCTAAATTTAAACCCCAAGCCCAAATTAACCCTAATAGCCCGAATCAAAGGTGAAACAAAAAAAAACCCTAAATCAAGTGCTGCCGCCTCTAACCTCTGTCCCATCCCCCATGCCAGTCGGCCACCTACTCCACAGTCCTAGTCAGTGCCTCCACTTGCGCCTGCAAAATAAATGCAGAAGAGACAGATAATATAAAAAAAGAGAGAAGAGAAAAGGCATGTAAGTGGCTTTAAAAAGCCAAGCAAAAATTGATTTAGGGATTCGGCAAATTTTTTCTTTGCAAACACAAAACATTCGACAACTTTTCAATACAAAAATAGATTTAAACATAAACAAAAGCAGTAATCTCAGTAACATCTAAAGCACGAGAATATCACAAAATCAGGCAACCAAAATACCAAAATCACAATCGAAGGACTAAGGTGATTTTAGTTTTTATTTTTATCCTATTTTCAAATTTATTTCCTCGCATATATACATATATTATAAACCTAAAAAAAATACAAAAAATAGAGAAAAAGTACCTTTTGATTTTACACATCACAAGGCGTGCATGGCCGTGACAACACCTCATGACGGATGGCGTCAATCCGATGACCGGACCCATGATCGGCGCAGGAGCCCCAGCAAAGAAAAAGAATAAGGCCTTCTTGAGTTTTTTTATTTTCAGCAAAAATGAACCTTCTTTTGTTAAATTTGATTTATATAGAAGGATAAAACGACGTAGTTTCGATGGGGTTTTGGAGACCACAAAATGGCGCTGTTTGGCCCTCAACCCTCGCAGGCGACCCGACCCACTAGGAGGATCCGCGTGTTTTTATTTTTAGGGTTAATTGCGCTGTAGGTCCTTTCGCTTTTTTATAGTTTTGTAATTGAGTCTTTCGTTATTTCTAAATTTACCCTAGAATTTTATTTCGATTTCAATTTCGTCCTACGTGAAGTGATGCGTTTTGGAGGGGGGATATTTTCCCCTTTAGCCCCTCCTTATTATTCACTCTTTCAATATGGTCCATTTTCGTCATTATTTGTTTCAAATTCGCCCCAAACTTTCTGTTTCAAATTCAATTTAATCCTTTTTTTAATTGTTTAGCTATTTTACTGTTAAATTAGTTAATTTTATTATTTTGCTATTATTTATATTATTATTATTTTTCATGTATATATTATTATTTATATTATTGTTATTATTACTATTATTAAATATTCTTATTATTACTATTATTTTATTCCTTTTATTATTACTTATTATCAATATATTATTATTATTATTATTAATATTATTATTATTATTATTATTATTATTATTATTATTATTATTATTATTATTATTATTATCATTATTATTATTATTATTATGATTCTTTTTTTTGTTAATATTACTATTATAATTATATTTTATTTTTGTGTTTATTTATTTATTCATTTTATTATTAATTCATTAATTTATTATTACTAACATATTGTTATTATTTTTATTACTGTATTATTATTATTATTATTATTTGTTGCTCTATTTTTTATTACTATTATTATTACTATATTTATCATTATTATTATTATTATTATTATTATTATTATTATTATTATTACTATATTTACTATTCGTGTATTGTTATTTCTTATTTTTCATATTATTGCTGTTATTAGTATATATTGTTATTATTATTTCCTATTATCATTATTATTACTAATGTCACTATTATCATTTTTTTATTACTGTTATTATTATTTTATTATTACTTACTATCTAACATATTGTTATTCCTTTTTATTACCATCTTATTACATTACTATTTTTCAAATTGTTGTTACTATTATTATTTTTATTATTTGACACTAAATTTTCTTTCTTACTATCATTGTATTATTAATATACTTTTTTCATCTTATTTATTTTCTCATTACTTAATTATTTATATTTCTTATTCATTCATATTTTCGCTATTATTATGCTTTAGGCATTATGTCTATATTAATATTTAGGTACTAATATCGTATTTTACTATCGTTATATTTTTCTTATCATTATCATCACTATTACTCTCTTATTAAATAGACTCTCATAATCTTCATTATTTTACGATTAGTTTTTTTTTTCAAACATTTAGCTTATTTATTATTTCCCTTTCTTATTATTCGCTTTGATGCATTTATTTTGTCTTTGTTTTTATCGTTATCATTCACATTCGTGTTTATGTTTATTTTGTTATGGTTATCAATTTTTATTTGTTATGCATTCTTTATTATCTCGTTTCATCACGAATTTAGGTTTTATCCAACCCAATATTAATTCTTCCATAAAGGCAATATTTCGTATTTGGAAATTCGAGAAAATCGTGCCCTAATTTACTGGGTTTCGATTTTTCTCATTTAATCTAAATAACGAAATATTCTTTTAAAAATCGCAATACGAGTTTTAAAAAATGCTTATTCTCGGAGATACGAGATGTGGTGCCCTAACTTACCGGGTATGACATTTTGTTACCTTGAAATAAGATTTTTCACAAGTAAAGGCAATATTCGGTGTTTGGAAATTCGAGGAAACGTGCCCTAACTTACTGGATTTTGATTTTCCTCGTTCACCCTAACTAACCGAATATCCTTTTAAAAATAAGTTAAAATACATGGATTTTTAAGTAAAAGGCAAGCTCATTCTCAAAAGTTTGAGATGTCGTGTCCTAACTCACTGGATATGACATTTTGTTGCTTCGAGACGAGAAGGTCTTTAACGTTCGAATGTTTTTTTTTTAAAAAAGAGGGATCGTATTCCAAAGTTTTTCAAGTTTTCAATTTTCGACACTAAGACACTATTTAATCAACTAGGTACCAATTTTTGGGCGTTACGAGGGTACTAATCCTCCCTCGTACGTAAACGACTCCCGAACCCGTTTTTCTAAATTTTGCGGACCAAAATCGTTGTTTAAATAAATCAAATTATTTATTAAAAACAACTGTTTTTACGAGGTGACCCGGTCACACCTCATCAAAAAAAGATTGGTGGTGACTCCCGTTCTTTCATTTTCGTTTCCAAAGTCGATTCCCGTTTTTCAAAAAGATGGTTTCGACATCCTTAAAATCTAATTTTCCCTTAAGAATTACTTTTCTCATGACCATTGCAATGTGATTCATATGATAAAAGATGAAAAAGTTAATATTTTTCTATTACTAAACGGGTTCTTCGCAAGTAAATTCTTTTTTCTAATTTTATTTACTTTCCTAGTTAGAAATTTGATTTAGCACCGATATTTATATAAATACTTAGTTTTTTTTTTTTTTGTAGAATATGGGTAGACTTGTTCCGTATCGCTTATGGTTTTATATTATTATGATTTAATTATTTTAGTTTTTCTCAAAATAATATTTGAAATCAACTATTTTTTTTATATTTCTATAGGTTAGCCTTAACTAAAATAAAACATGATTTCGAGTTTTTTTTTAATTTTAAGTTTTATATATCCATGAATTTATATATGCCTTATTATATTTAAAAAACATAAGCAAGACAAACTTAAAAACAATTTTACTTCTAATTAAAATTAAAAATTTAAAAATAATTTAAAATTATCAATTAAATTTTATTATTAAATATTTAATCCAAATATTTGTTAAAAATAAAATTTATTTTAAAAATTAAATATATGACAATTATCTTTTATGTAATAAATGTATATCAAACATTATAAAATAACTTTTTCAACAATCACCTTTCATTTAAACCATGACATCAGAAAACACCAAACACTTTAAAGGTTTTATTTTTGGCCTTCTATCCAAATCTGTCCTTACGAGTACGCAAGCAAGCGTGTTCCAGCAAGAACAAAATAAGAAATAAAGTTTGCAAAACAGATTCCTTGAGTTTTAAGCAAGGGGCTCTCATGTCTGTGTTATTCATGTCGAACCCTTTTTTCGTGCATTCCTTTTGCAGACAATGTCTCCTAATGGTCTCGCCACTGCTATAACAAATACAAAGGCGAAGTGGCCCTTCAAAAATGCTTATGGTAT
Source organism: Gossypium arboreum (assembly GCF_025698485.1). Taxonomy (NCBI): domain Eukaryota; kingdom Viridiplantae; phylum Streptophyta; class Magnoliopsida; order Malvales; family Malvaceae; genus Gossypium; species Gossypium arboreum. The sequence continues at coordinate 115,144,101 of NC_069081.1, read as the reverse complement.
AAAGCATGTGGACAAAGAATACAATGGAGAAAGTGACTTAAACAATGGCCATATCTGGGGCTGTACAGATATGTATAACATTTTCCTTGTATTATTATGCACTTGGTCAGTTGTGACCCAGAAGTATATGGAGCACGAAAGTACATCTAACAACCAGTTCCTTTAAATATAAACTTTCTAAAGTGGATATTCCACAGATTCCATATACCGCAACAAGAGAAAGAAAAACTATGTTGATGAGATCTATGCATTTGTCGAACTGTTGATCCGTCAAATTCTGAATCAACAGCAGCATATTAAGATGTCGTCATGATGAAAAACCATTATGGAGCCTGCCTTCACTTTCAGCAGATGCCCAAGCTCCTGCGTAATCTCTATGTAGAGTAATTTGTTCTCGAAAATCAACAATTAAGAAGGGAAGACGAAAGAGAGATTATTGTGTTAATGGTCCCAACGTAGAGATTATTGTGTTAATGGTCCCAACGTACCTTGTGCTCAATTGGTTACCAACTTCAGTGATTATTTCCCCCATAGAAGTGTTTTCTCTTTTGCCAAATATCTCATCTGTAAGAAAATGTCATTAGATGTACTACAAGATGGTGGGGAAGGAGGGAGAGACAGAAATTACAACACTTACCTCGTTTTCTGGTTGGAAAGAAGTCAATCTATTTTCTTTTGAGCCCTTATACCAAAGAAGAACTATATGAATACCACACTAAGAAAGATTGAAAATTTATAAGTGCTAAACAGAAAATACAGTTAACATACCAGGATAACCTTTGTAGATGTGAAGGTAGGGCGAGAGGACGTCATCTGAGATCCATTGCTTGGCTGTAGCTCAGCTGTAAGAGATAGCTGCAGGCAAAATAGGCAGAAATAGAGTATTTAGAAAAGAAAAAAAATATCATGCAATCAATAAAACCCTGAAAAGATCAAACATTTTAAATGTTAACTAGAAATATAAAAGGATGTATACCAATTAAGCATAACTAAAAATCATATTCAGGTGTACCTTACTAAAAAGTTCGATGGGTGGATTTTGTGGAACCCTCTTCTCTGTATGGAAATTAAATTCCTGTTTGGTAGACAAAGCACAATATCATCTCAAACAATTCAGCAAACAATCAGTGTGTATATGAAGAGGAAAGATATTCTATGCCATACCATTGGCACCGTGGTTTCCCTCTTGATATTTCGAAAAACGCCAATATCACCTTTACTGGAAAATATCTGCAGAGGGAATTATATATTCATTGATACCTAGCTCAAGCATTTAAACAAACAATACATTGATGTAATTTGTGAGCATTTAAACAAACAATACATTGATGTAATTTGTTCTTTCTTTACCTTCCTATTTAAAGGACGAGCTTTGAAGTTGTACTTTTTTTCACAGACATCCTGGCTAGTGGCATCCATGAAACTAGGTCTAAGGATGCAAAAAAAAAAGAAAAAAAAAGAAACCAGTGTCACTCCTTTAACAGATTCAATACGAACGTAAAACTAAGAAACACAAAGGGACCCACATACAAAAGAATTAGCACAAGAACAAATGTATGCTTGAATAGATACCTACATCGTATATTCTCCATAAAACTACAGTCTCTAGATAGTTAGATTTTAAAGCACTTTACCTTCTGGCTTCTCTAGTTTCATTGCCATTAGCAGAAATTGTACAAGGTTTCTCAAACCCCTGCAAGAGCAGAAATTTTCCAGATATGAAAAAGCCTAAGTTAAGATGACAAATAAAAATATCAACAACTAACCTTATCAACAGCATTTGTATGGGTTGAAGAGGAGGATACAGCTGATAAGAGATGCACTGCCCTTTTCTGTGTCTTCAGGTGAAATTCCTGAGGAGAAATAAGACAGCAACCTAAGCTACATATGGAGGACAAGCAACCTCGTTTTGGTAAAAAATTATTGCTTTTGATGCTTCTGCAAAATCCTATTAGTTCAGGAACAAGCAAGAAATTACTGTTCATCACTTACTTGAAACTCTGGCAACTTTGGAACACTCTTTTTTGGAAGAGGCAATGAAGGAGCCTCGAGAATCTGCAAGTTTTAAATATATATTTGAGATCATAAGCACAACAAAATCAGATTTGAAGGATGTCCCTTTTGTAAAATCATAAGTACCAACTTTTCTATTCAATGGGCGTGCTTTGAATCTATGCGTGACAGATGTAACATGCTCTTCTTCTGAATCATTCTTAGGCCTGAAATGAAGACAATATCGCACCAGTAGCTTGTTAATAATACCTATACTTTACACCTCAACATGTAAAGAAACAGTGACCTGAACTAACCGTATTCTTTGAGCCCTGTGTGCTGTTTCAAGCTCAGGTTCCCTTGGAATGGTAAGCCTCAGCTTGGTATTGATGGCATTTCTATCTTTAGTTCCATCCTGCATAACCACAATGAAAATCTCAGAATATTTTAGACGCAACACAGGTTAGGATCCAACTGCACTTCCAAAAACTAAACATAATTCAGTTTACCTTTTTAGGTGCCTTGTGGACCAAAGTGGTTTGCTGCTTCACCTCCGCAACCTGCCATGCAGAACAAAAGTTAGCCCAAACCAGAAGCTTATTCAATAAACATGTAAACTGAACCATACTAGTAATAGAAATTAATGATAAATTTCAAATACCAACATCAGAGATCTAGTGTGGGAAAAGTGAAGTTAGATGCCCACTAGAAGAACTGATCTATGCAACATCTAGTTTGCCACTATTCTCAGTTTTAATTGGTTTGTTACTTCATATTATGGAAAACAAAACCCGTAGGAGGACCTTATGATTACGTGCACTCATTTGAGTTGCCAACTTGCAAACATTAAAAGGCAAGGTTCTCATATAAAAACCACTTCATTATGATTTAAAACCAACACATTATACAAATAGCTGCCATGAGAAATCCTGCAAAGTATGAGCAACCATGGTGGGAGGAGGGGAATTTCACGAACTCATATACCTTATGCAAGAGACCTCCCTCTAGCTTTTGCCTCTTGGCAGCTTGACTTTCAACCACAGAAGAATTACCTAGGCTTCTATTACTGTTTAGAACCTGTAGCTTCTGAAATCTACAAAACAAAACCAAAATAGAATGACCTTAATTTAAGGATCTAATATTGCTAAATAGGATATAAACTCAACAATATTCAAACTGAAAGCAGCCATTTCCAAGAGGTAAGATACTCTCTCTTTGTGAAATACCGGATTGTGAGAATGAGACTATGATCAAATTAGAAAAGAAAAGTCTGTTTGGCATTTCCATGACTTGCCTGGACGTAGCAACTTGAGTGGGTCGATTTTGTTTGGCTAACTGGCTAGCAGTAGGTCTCATAAGAGTTGAGCTCCTAGGCACAGGTTTTACACTCTTGGATCTAGTTTTTAACTTATCACTGGGTAAGTGATTGTAAGTTGTCAACCCTGGGAAGTGAACGAAAAAACTGAAGTGAGCAAAAGTATAGGAAGTAATGTTAAAAACAATCTTAATACTTGAAAGAAGGCAAAAATGACAATAATAAAGCTTGAAAACTACTTCGAATAAGCGTCTTGGTCACCTGAAGTTAATTGGAATGGTTTATTCAGAGCATTTTGTAAAATTTTCTGTATATGGGCGGAGATCCCCCCCTTAGTTCCTTCATTTCCTGAAAAACAACAATATCAGTCCAGCACAGTTTTCAGATTTTCCAAAGAAAATCATCCTTTTTTTTCTTTTTAACATTTTTCTTGGTGATCTATCCTCCCTTTTAATCAAGGGTCTAACCAAGAACTCTAAAAACACTCAAACATAAATGTTTCATATAACTGCCTGCAGAAGCACAAGCTTGCCTCAGACTGCCTCTTCTTAACCGACTTCCACGGCTCTTTATTAATATAAGCTAAACTATATCATTCGGCCTTAAAATTTAAACAGAAAGCAAGTTCATAGAAATAAAAGCACCTCATACAAGATGCTAAATATGGTTAATTGTACCTTTGTTAATGGTACACACAGCTGAAAATCCCAACGCCATCATATTTTCCGGATCACTTCCATGTAATGTACTACTATCTTCATCACATTTAGGAGATGTAGTAACATTTTCCAGGAGACTTTCCTCTCTTTTAACTAACTTTGTCACAAAAGCTACAACCCAAAAGAAAGTAAAGAAATGATTATCATTGATATAATAACTCTATTTTTAAGAAAGAAATTTAAATATTTCTACGGCATATTTTCTTTAATCAAACAAGAAGGAAAGATAGTAATAATAACTGAAATAACAGTGAAAAATTCTTGCTTCAAGCAAACATTATTAAGCAAAAGAGAAACTGACGAGAAGGAGGATAACTTGGGGCCGACTCGAACCAAAGTTCAGCTTCTCTGGCCTCCACCGGGGACTCCTCGCGCGTGAAATCAAAGAATCTAGCCGCATCGAACTCGTAATAAAGATCGATCTCTCTCACGTCCAACACTGCCTCTATCTCCATCTCCATCTCCATCTCTTCTTCCATCTCTCTTTACTTGTTTTTCTCTCTCCAAAACTCAGTCCCTCTTCCTCACTCTACAATGCTGCTCTAACTTCACCTGAAACAACCAGAACTAAAGTCCGCCGCCATTTCCATGGAAAATTTGAAATTGATTTTCGCTTAGAAACCCTAGGAATCTTGGAAACGGCGAGTTTGAGTTGATAACAGCGATGACTACGGTTGAGCCAACTTAACTGTAGCATTCAAAGCGAAAAAAAAAATGTTTATTTCATCAAAAGGGGGAAAAATAAGAAAACGAAGAACAAAGGACAACATTCATAGCGTAAGGTACAAGCTAGCGGAGCCAGACTCTGGCCCTGCGTTTTTTTCCTTTTTTTTTTTTTTTTTTTCTATAGCGCCGAGGTATTGTAACGATCCAAATTTTGAAATTATGGGCTTCTGAAGATTAATATAACAACAAAAACATAAGGCTGCTTATTAGATTTTGACTAAAGTATCCCTAATGTTTTATGAAAATTTTGAGGGGGGAACGTTATGTTGAGCGATTGTGCGGAGAGGGTAAAAGAGTGAATTTGATTTGAATTTCTTTTTGTCTTTGAAGTGAGAAGCAGTACTATCGGGGTTCGAGCACAGCGGTTTCGAGTGGCGAGATCATGTCGAAGGGACTGAAATTTCGGCGCGGGTAGAATTTGCCACTGAGGTTTCAACATAATTGCGAGATTACCCCTAACGGTTTTATTCGTTTGTCAGGTGGGGAAGGGATGGGAAATGGACAGAGTGAGGGCCCCCTTTAGATAGGAATTCAAATCTGGAGGACTAAAGTTTAGAAGGGTAGAAAGGGTATTTAAAGATTCATGAGATAAGAGTCTAATACATTTATTAAATAATTATTTTCTAATTGTCAAGTCTAATATTATTGTCATAGAAGCTCGAGTTGTTAAGATGAAAATATTGGAAGATGTAGTCTATACTATTTTAATATTTTAGGTCTCGACTTTAAGATTTTGAATGTTAATTCATTAAATTGCTATTGGAATATTTTAAAATTTTTAATGTTCTAATAGTAGTATTTCAAAAGATAAATAATATTTTTTCTAAAAAGTAAGAATTTACCAATCGAATAAGTCAAATTTTAATATTAAAATGAAAATGAAAGTTAAATTTATCAATGCCTCTAATTGATACATCAAATGTGAAAATAAAATAAAATAAAGAATATCTGATTTTACGTGGAAACCCTTTCGGGGAAAAAATCAAGAGCAAAGGAGAAAAAAATTCACTATGTCGAATTTTGAATGATTACAAGAGGAATATACTATGTCTATTTATAGGCTTGTAAAGCCATATTCTAGTAAGATTGAAACACCTTATTCTAATCAATATAAAATAGATGGAGTTTAATAAGGTTTAAAAAACATTATTCTAAAATAAAATAAAAGAAGTGTAGTTCTATATGAATTTTACTTCTATTTTATTTTACCACTGTATTTTATTTAAATAATGATTTGGGTCATTTAATTCTAACAATCTCCACCTTAACACGAGTTCTTAATGAACAAGTTCTTCATCGCGAACTCTCAACGAACAAGTTCTCCACCTCTTCCATAAAACCCCTTAAGTCTTTAACTTCAACAATAAACACTAACCAAGTCTAAGCAATGCTCAAACTTGGTTATAGGAAGTGACTTAGTCATCATATTTGCAGGATTTTCATGAGTACTAATTTTGCTCACAACAATATCACCACGAGCAATAATATCACGAACAAAATGATACCGAACATCAATGTGTTTTATTCTCTCATGAAACATTTGATCTTTTGTAAGGAAGATTGCACTCTGACTGTTACAAAATACTATACTGATTTAAAGGTCTTCATTAAGTTCACTAAAGAGTCCATTCAACCAAATAGCTTCTTTACAAGCCTTAGTAATCGCCATAAACTCAGCTTCAATGGTAGACAAAGCAACTGTAGTTTGCAAAGTGGTTTTTCAACTGATTGCACAACCTCTGATTATGAAAACATACCCTATGAGAGATCTTCTTCTATCAAGGTCTCCAGTAAAATCAGCATCAACATACCCAATGAATCCATCTCTAGTTCTTCCAAACTGGAAGCAGACATCAATAGTACCTCGTAAGTATCTTAAAATCCATTGAACTGCTTTCTAGTGTTCTTTACCGAGATTCGCCATGTATCTGCTAACTGCACTAACTACATATGATAAATCTGGACTTGAATAAATCATAGCATATATGAGAGATCCCACTGCACTAGAGTATGGAACATGTGACATGTACTCAATCTCATCATCTAATTGTGGAGATAAAGCCGATAAAAGTCTGAAATGAGCTGCTAAAGGAGTACTGTAACACCCCGAACCCGAGACCGTTGCCGGTGTCGGACACGAGGGGTTAACAAGCCAAAACCACTTATGGCACCGACCAATTTGACATTCCAGGCAAGCTGGAAAACTGCGTTGCTGTCGCCTTAAAAAGCATATCTCGAGTTTCACAACTCGGAAACTGATTCCGTAAATTTTCCCTGAATTTAGACTCATATATCCATCCATGGATTTATTTCTAGAATTTTTGGTCAGGCCAATTGGTACAGTTTATTAGTTAAAGTCACCCATGTTATAGGGGTCGACTACACTGACCTTTGCGCGTTACAACTTGAATATCTCTCTGTACAGGGTTTCAATACTGATGACGTTTGTTTCTAATAAAACTAGACTCAAAAAGGAATCTGCACATATTAGGCATGACTTCTAATTCATTCTGGATAATTTATGGTAAATTTTCAAAGTCGCGATAGGGGGCCCAGAAACCGTTCTGGCCCTGTCTCACGATAACTTTAATATCTCTTAACACGTAACCCCTATGACCGTTTCGTTTCTTCCATATGAAAGTAGACTCATCAAGGTTCATTTACATAATTCTTTCACTATTTAATACCATCCCTACAATTTTTGGTGATTTTCACATTCCCGTCACTGCAGCTGGCAGCACCTGTTTTAAGGTAGGTCTTACCTATTTTGTAGTCTCCATGAACCAACTAGTCTTGCCATACATAGGTTCACCTATGATCATTTTAGCCATTCAATGGCTGATCATGTGACCAACACTCCCATTTCCAATCCATAATCACATCATGAAACCATATATATATACAAATCACAAATGGTCTAAGTTCAGTACTTTACTTCTACGAGCCATTTTCGCATGGCCGTACACATGTACATCACAACACATTTGAACCAACAAGGGTAGTCCTATACATGCCATTTCAAAGTTCAACCAAAATTATACCAAAATGGAGGCTTTGATAGTGTGGATGACTTGACTTCAATGATCCCGTATCCGATCGCTAACGAACAAAATCTATAGAACAGAGAGCCAAAGCAACGGGTAAGCATTTTTATGCTTAGTAAGTCTCAAGCAATAAAATCAGCTTTAACTAAAGCATTACATTCACATAGCCAAATGAATCATTTCATTAATACACATTCACATAATCATACTTACTTCACACTTTATCATTGTATACTTTCACAAGATATCAACCCATTCAATAGCTGAAAATTCGTTAGTCGATTGAACGAATGTTACTCAAACATATCGACTTTTCCAATGCACATATAAACATACCTTATCCTTTGGGCTTTTCGAGCGTACTAATTAAATTTATTACAGCAACCAACGCTCACCTTCAGCCCAAGCTTCTTCGGAATACAACCGGATATAACCACATGCACGAATGCCTTCGGGTCTTAGGTCGGATAGAACGACTTGCACAAATGCCTTCGGGTATTAGCCCGGATTTAACAACTTGCACGAATGCCTTCGGGTCTTAGCCCGGATTTAGTCACTAGCATAATTGCCTTGGGTCTTAACCCGGATTTAACTACTAGCATAAATGTCTTGGGACTTAGCCGGATATCATTTAATTGCTCATGCACACACATACATCAATAGTCATTACACATCCATGTTTCGTTTTCGTTACTAAGGCTCAAACACAAACATATCACTAGCATAATCGCCTTGGGACTTAGCCGGGTATCATTCAAATACTCATACACACATAAATCAATAATCATTACACATCCATATTTCATTTCACATAATTGAGTAGGGTCATTTCTTGAGGACTTACCTCGGATGTTGTCGAACGGCTTCAACGGCTATTCGATCACTTTTTCCTTCCCCTTATCCAATTGTGGCCCTCTAAGCTCTCGAGCTTTATGTTAACAAGTAAATTGATTTAGTCGTTTGAATATCAAAGGGGAATCCAAGGTACTTATAAGGGCCGCACACAATTATATTCACACACTTGAGCTCATTAATTATAACATAGCATCAAGCACTCATATGGCCGATTATACTTAGTCATACTTGCACCAAATCAACAATAATTTCAAGGTTTTTCATACTATACATGCACTAGGCCGAATGTACATGCAAATTTCACAACCATTCTTCAACAAATTTCTCCTTTAAAGAAACATATTTATCACTTTCTTCATAACCAAAACATCATGTGCAAACATATATACACATATAGGTGTAAGGCAATTTCAAGGTATCCATAACCATCCAAAACACAAATTTTTAACTAACATGCAAGAAGCATAAACCATGCTCATGAATGCATCATGGCGAATACATCACAATCATGCCCCTTTCAACTTCGGTCATGGTTAAACAAAAAAACTCAATGTCTTACTCAAGATTGCAACAAAGAAATTTCAAGAGTAGTCAATCCATCATTGCATGCATCATTAGCAAGCTTCACATTTAGCATGCAATGGCTTTAACACAATAATAACCTTGGCCAAATACCATTTCCATGGCATAACAAGGATTTGAACCATGGCTAACATGAACATCAAGTTAGCAACCAAAACATGCATGAATCTCATGACACAACCTCATACATACCTTAATCTTGATGCAAGTTTAGCCAAATCTCCTTCTAGATCTCTTCTAAACAAAGAAAATGAAGCAAAATCTCTTCTTCCTCTTAAGAATTTCGCCAAAGGAAGGAGGGAAAAGATGAACAATTTTTTTTTGTTTTTCTTTATCACCTACACGGCAATGGGGGGGATGCTACACTCACACACATTTTTTTTTTGTTTCTCTTCCCACATTTTAATTATTAATCATTTCTCTCATGGTCCATTAACAAAACATGTTTCAACATGTTTTCTTTGTCCATAAACCATGTCATGGCTGGCCACCACCTATAAAAAGGGGGAATTTGACATGCAAGTCCATTGTTTTGCATGCATGCTTTAATTAGTCATCACACATTTCCCCATCATACTTTCAAAGTTTACTACTAGGTCCTTTCTAGTGAAATTCACATTTATAGCTCTAAATCAAAACATCAAAAATGTCACACATGAATACACACATATTATAGGCATCAAAATAAATTTTAGATTATTTTTATACCTCGGTTTTGTGTTCCCGAAACCACGTTCCGACTAGGGTCAATTTTGGGCTGTCACAAGTACTAACAGGCTTAGCACTCTGCATATTGAACCTGAAAAGAACTTTCTCAATGTACCCCTTCTGACTTAGGTACAATTTACTTGCTTTTCTATCTCTGAGAATCTCCATACCAAATATCTTCTTTATTAGTCTCAAATCTTTCATCTCAAATTCTTCACTTAGTCGGGCTTTGACCTTTCTTATCTCTCCTTTATCTTTTGCTGCTATCAACATGTCATCAACATAAAAAAAGTAGATACACGAAAGAACCATCACTGATTTTCTTAAAGTAAACACAAGTGTCAAAACTACTTCTTTTGAAATCATTAGAAGTCATAAAAGAATCAAACCTCTTTTACCACTGTCTTGGTGATTGTTTCAGATCGTAAAAAGGATTTTTTCAGCAAGCAAACATAGTCCTCTTTTTCTAAAACTGTAAAACCCTCTGGTTGTTACATGTAAATATCCTCCTCAAGTTCTCCATGTAAAAAATACAGTTTTTATATTTAACTGCTCAAGCTCCAAATCATGCATGGCCACAAATACCAAGCAAAGCTCGAATCGAACTATGCTTCACAACTGAGGAGAACATATCTATGAAATCCACTCTTGGAATTTGACTGTAACCTTTTGCGCAACAAACCTTGCTTTATATCTAGGTTCTTCTACTCCGAGAGTCTCTTCTTTCTTTTTAAACACCCATTTACAATGAACAGCCTCTTTATCTTTATGAAGTTTCATAATATCTCATGTTCTATTTTTGTGGAGTGATTACATCTCCTCTTACATAGCAAACATCCACTTTTCTGAATCTTCATATCTAACCGCCTCAGAATAATTAGATGGCTCTTGATTTGCATCTATATCTTCAACCACATTTAAAGCATAAGTAACTAGATCAGCCTCGGCATACTTCTTTGTAGGTTTAATTTCTCTTCTAGTTTTATTTTTGGCGATAGAGTATTGTGGTGAAGAAGCAACTCTATTCTTAATTTTTGTATTGGCTTGAGGATTCGACTTTGTATTAATCTGATGCTTCATCTGCTTTTGATTTTCTTTATTGCAAGATTCTTTAAGAAATAAGTTAGGTAACATAGTAGTTTCATAAAAAACAACATCTCTACTAATAACAACTTTTCTATTTTCAGGACACTATAACTTATACCCTTTTACACCAGCTTTATAACTAAGAAAAACACATTTAATGGATCTCGGTTCCAATTTTCCATTATCAATATGAGCATATGTAGGACACCCAAATATCTTTAAACCAAAATAATTAGCAGGATTACTAGACCATACCTCTTGTGGAGTTTTTTTCTCAATGGCAATGGATGGAGATCGGTTGATAAAAAAACATGCAGTAGAGGCTGCTTCTACCCAAAACGACTTTGATAAGTTAGCATTTAACAACATACATCAAACCTTCTCCATGATCGTTCTGTTCATTCGTTCTGCAACATCGTTTTGCTGTGGAGTATGACGAACTGTCAAATGTCTCACGATCCCTTCTGACTTGTACAGTCTATTAAACTTATTAGAACAGAACTTTAAGCCATTGTCTGTGCGGAGGTATTTTATTTGTTTTCCCGTCTATTTTTAAATCATAATTTTCCAAGACTTAAACGCGAAAAACATATTGCTTTTCTGCTTCAGGAAGAACACCCAAACTTTTCTCGAAAAATCATAAATAAAAGTTAGCATATAATTAGCTCCACCTCTCGAAGGCACTCTGGATGGCCCCCACAGATCAGAATGGATATGTAACAGCCTAATTTTCAGTGGTGTCGGAACAGTGATTTGAGATCACTAAATCCGAAAAATGAGTAGGAAATATTATTAACTTAGTGAGTATAAGTTAAATGTGAAGTTAGGAAAAATTTTGAAATAGTGAAATGTACAAAATATATATATTAAAATAATTAGAATTGAAAACGAGTTATCGAAATCTCGGGAATTTTAAATCGAGCCATAAATATTTTTATAAATATTTATGGAGTGTTAATAAGTTAGTATTAAAGTTTCGTCAAGAAATTTTAAAGTACTGATAGCTAATTGAACAAAAAGGACTAAATTGTATCAAATGCAAAATTATGGGAAATGATTAAATAGCTTAAATGATAAAAGAAGGAGGGTTTAAAAGGCAAATAGACCCAAGGTCTATTTGGGCTGGACGGCAAGAGCATGAAATCACCAAGAAAATAAGGGCAAAATTGGAAAATTACAAAATTTACTTAATAAAGCTAGGACTAAAGTGGAATTATCTAGATTTCTCTTTATTTTTCTGCATTCTCATCAGTAAAAACACCATGGAAGAGTTCTCTTAAGCTGATTTTTCATATTTTTACTGCAAGTAAGTTCAATTCTTGATTATTTCTTGAAATTTTTGTGTTTTTGTGACTTTTACAACTAGGTCCATTTGTTGAATTCATTAGTTCTTGATTCTATGAAAGAAATTTAAAGTTTCTATGAATATGTGCTGGAAGTATATGATGATTTGACATAGAATTTGAGCTTTAAATTGCTTATATGCTGATTTTATTGAAAGAATTGAATAGAAAGTGAATGTTTGGGACCTAAATTGTAAAAGAGTTTGAAGTTAGAGTTTTATGTGGAAATTCTGAATTTAAATAGTTATGAAATAACTTATAATGTCTAGGAAAAGTATTAATTGAGAAAATTAGTTTAATTGAGGGGTTAATTAAGTAAGGACTGAATTGTATGAACTGTGAAATTTGGGGCAAAATGAAAATCAACATTTTGCACTAAAATAGTTTTGGACAGCAGCAATAGTCTAACTTTGAAAAATCTCCAAAAATTGTAGAAATCTAATTAGAGGATGAATAAAATATGAAATTGAAGCTTATTGAGTCTAGTTTCTTATAGAAGAAACGATGTAAGCAATGGAATTGTAAATCATGAGATATAATAAGTTTTGTGAGACAATGTCAGAATGATTTCGGGTTCCCCTGTTTTGAATTTGGAAAATCATAAAAAATTGGAGAAAAATAATTAAGGGATTAAATTTATATGTTTAAAATCGTTCAAGAGTCTATTTTCAATAGAAATAAGCGGGAACATCAGCCGAATCTCGTACGATGAGATAATTAATTCTTAGTGAAGAAGGGTCGGAACTATCAGACAACAGAATAGGGGAAACTTTAAAGAATAAACTGTACTTATTGGATAAACCAAAAATTTTGAAAATTTTATGGTAATAAGATAAGTAAGTCTAGTTTTAGGGAAAATTAGCGGATCTTAATTTCGAGTTCTGTAGCTTAAGATATAAATAATTTAGTGACTATGACGCAAATGGACAGTTTTGAATATACATAAGTAAATAGTGAAATTATTGATAATGTTACTTGTTGCATGTTATATAAAATTAAGGATGTGGAATGGAGAGGAGGAGGAGGAAAATATGTATGAATATTCAGCTAGCATGGCTAATTTGTATGTTTTAGGCTCATGGACTAAATTGAATAAAAGTAAACTTTTATGGGCAATTTTGTAAAAAAAATGTTAGAAATGACCAATTTGCATGAAATGGATTATTTTATTATTTAAATTACAAAATTGAATGAAATTATTAATTTAGCTCAAGATCAGGGAAAAACATGTTTTAAGGATTAAATTGAAAAGTGTTGAAATTATGGAAAATTCTGACATTTTATAGAATTCATAGGTTGTTATCAATTTGTGTGAGAATAACGGCTGGAAATAAGGATTAAATTGCAATAATTTTATTTTATTTTAACCTAAGGATAAAATCGTCATTAATTAAAAGTTTAGGGGTAAAATGATAATTTTGTTTAGAGCATTAGTTGAATGTATTATAACATGAAATAAATGAAAACGACGATCAAATTTCTTTATAAAGATCCGGATGACTTGAATACGAGACTTGAATGTGGAAAAGAAAAGATATCGGATTAATGAAATATCTGATAAATGAATCGGTAACTCCGGTAATGCTCTGTAACTCTATTCCGGTGACGGATTCGGGTTAGGGGCGTTATAGGATATACTCCAACGCTCCCTTCGTCTTATGGATTCTTCTGGTGAATCGAACTCTCTTTTGCTTTCTAAAAACACAATGCTCACAGAACTTCAGTTTGCAATTTCATTGTCCATCAAGAAGTCATCTTTTGCTCAATTCTACCATGTCATTCTCATCATATGCCCTAGGCACATATGCCAAAGTTTAGTAATATCATCATTTGACAAGGAAGAGGAAGCGACAACTGCATCACCAGTAACAGTAGAACCCTGCAAAACATATAACTTAGAAGTCTTTCTCTGCCCTTTCATCACAACAAGGGAACCTTTGGAAATCTTTAAAACCCCACTTTCAACTGTGTATCTGTACCCTTTTGAATCAAAAGTACTCAATGAAATTAAATTTCTCTTCAACTTTGGAACATGTCGTACGTTATTAAGTGTTCTGACAATTTCATCAAACATCTTAACTTTAATTGTTCCAACACCTGCGATTTTACACGAAACATTATTTTCCATCAAAACAACACCTTCAGACACTGTTTCGTCAGTTGTAAACTGATCCTGGTTGGGACTCATGTGGAAGGTGCAGCCTGAATCAAGTATCCACTCTTTGCTCACTTTAAAATTGTTGTTAGAAGCAACTAGAAGTTCACCATCGTTGTAGCCTTCTACAACATCAACTTCACTGGAATTTTTTGGTTGTTTTCCCTTTTGATTCGCAGCCTCCCTTGTAACAACCTATTTTTAATGAAATCGGAACAGTGGTTTCGTGACCACAAATCCGAGCTAAAAAGAAAAAATTATTTTAAAATTATAGCATGGTCTATATTATGATGGAAAGGTTGCATGAAAATTTTGATAAGAAAATTTTATTGATTTTGTAGTTAATTGAAAAAAAAACATTTTCGGGACTCCGTTCCGGTAAACCGGATTCGTAAATATTTTTAATAAATATTTACGAAGTTTGTTGTGTGGTTAATTAGGTTTTGGATAGGTGAATTTGTTAAATTAGGAGCAATTGAGTGGAAAGACTAGATTGAACATTGGGTAAAAGTTGAATTATAGAATAGAGAAAATTCAAGGGACTAAATAAGAAATTACACCATAAATTGACATGTGTGTGGTAAAAATAATTTCCATGTGTATAAATAATATACATATATTAGTAATTATTATATATTTACTTATAATTTAAGTAAATATTATTATATTATTATATTATTATATTATATTAATTAAATAAAGTAAATAAAATAAATTAAATTATGACAATTGTGTGGTAATAATAATGTAAATGTGTAATAAATACATTTGTAATACATATATGTATTTATTTATTATAGATATTATAATGTAGTAATATAACTAAAATCTAATAAATATAAACTAAATAAATAAACAAAAGAAAAAAAAAAAGGAAGAATAGAATAGAAACGAAGAAACAAGGGAGAAAGAAAGAAAGGAAAAAGGGGAAAGAAAGAAAAGGGAGAAATTAAGGTTTAAGGTTTCAAGTTCAATTGACTCAGAAAGATCGAAAAAGGAAAGTGATCGTGGAAAAGAAAATATATCAGATTAAAAGAATTTCGATTACAAGTTGCTATCGAGGTAAGTTTGTATAACTTGAATGAGTATGTAAATAAATTAATTTAAATGTTGTATTGTATTGTATATGATGTATGAAATTGAATATATGAATTATATAGATGTGAAATGAAAGAAATGATACATGTTTGGAAATTAATAAATGGGTGAAATTCCGTTTGAATATTGGTGATCGATGGATAATGGAAATTTTCCGAAATATATGAGGTTCTGCATGTGTTGCAGAAATGGATTGAGCTCGGATGGAAAAATCTGACAAAAGCCTTCTTGAGAATTAAAAGTGAATAGGATCTATTCCTGATTCACTAAAAGAAATTAAAGTGAATAGGATTTATTCCTGATTCACTAGAAATATATAAAGTGGATAGGATTTTTTCCTAATTCACTATGGTAACTCAAGGTGAATAGGATTTTCCCTAAAATGGAAATCCTGATTCGCTAGGTTACTTGATATGTAACTCGAGATAGTGCTTGATGATTTAACATCTTAAGGGCTAAATCCTGGATATGAATTGATGAAATATGAAAATGTACACTTTGTGTGTACTACTAGAAAATCCATTGATAATTCAAATGATTCAACGGATGAGATAGTAAAACAAAACATGAGAAATATGAGATGGAATGAGACAATAGCATGATGAGCTCATCTATGCCTATTGGTACGTTTGTTACTAACGTGTTTGATTGAAATGTTTATGAATAGACAAATAACCAAAATGAATGGAAATTATGCTTTTATATGATTTAAATATTAAATATGATTGGTAAGTTTGATTTATGTTATATGAACTTACTAAGCATAAATATGATTATTAGGTTTTATTTTCTTTTTCTTATAGTGCTTGAAAGCTCGGAAGAAGTGGAAGACGGGTCGGAGACTTTATCACACTATCATCTTGTCAATTTTGATATAATGGTTTACTTATTTTGAAAACGGCATGTATAGCTAAATTAGTGAAATAATAAATGTTACACAATGTTTGGAAGTTAGCCATTGGTATGGCTAGCAATGATATATATATATATATATATAAACATATGAGTTCATAAGGTTATAAATGGTTCTCATACACACATGGATGAAATAGTATAAGTATGGTAAGGAAAAATATGCATATTGATGTGCCATATGGTATATTAATTAAGGACATATGATATTATGTAATAGGTATTTGTGATGTTAAAGTAGAGCTTTCTTACATGATGAACTATGTTCATAATATGATAGTGAAGGAAAATAAATGGGAGTGATAGGAAATATTGTAGTGAAAGGAAATAAAGGTGTTATAAACTTAGTCATTAATATTTTGCACTAAAATAGTCTTACATAATAGTTGTAGTTTGACTTTGAAAATCCACAAAAAATTGTGGAAATTGAATTAGAGGTTTAATTAAATATGACATTAAAGCCTATTGAGTCTAGTTTCATATAAAGAAAATGTTGTGAGCAAAAGAATTTCATGTTAGGAGATATTTGAATTTGTGTAAGTCAGAGTCAGGATGATTTTGAAATCCCCTGTTCTGATTTGAGAAAATTATTAAAAATTTTAAAAAAATAATTATGAGTTATAGTTTATATGCTTAGAATCCTTGATGAGCCTATTTTCAAAATAAATAAATAATAACATCATTAAAATCTTGTACTAAGAGATAATTAATTTTTTGTGAAGAGGGGTCAGGACTGTTGGATAGTGAAACAAGGGTGAATTTAAAGAATAAATTGTACTTATTTGTTAGACCAAAAATTCTGAAAATTTTATGGTAAGAAGATATGTGAGTCTAGTTTCAGGGAAAATTAGCGGTTCTCAATTTGGAGTTTTGTAGCTCAAGATATAAATAATTTAATGACTATGACTTAGGTGGACAGTTACGAACATAGGAAAAATTTTTGAAATTATGTGTAATTATTCTGTAAACTTTGGTAACATCTTGTAACCCTGTTCTGGTGACGAATACAGGTTAGGGGTGTTACATCCCTTTTAATCTTGTTCTGTAGCTTATAGCACTCAGATTTAATATGCCCTTTCTTCTTGCAGAAGTTACAAGTTTTACCTCTGTTTGAAGACTTCGATCTACCTTTAGATTTACCACGAAGATTCCGTTCCTGTGTCCTTCCACGATCATCATCAACATTCTGATTTTATCTCCCATGAACAATGAGACCCTCTCCCTAAGAGTTAGGTTTAACCATAAGATGTTTCATCTTATCATATGAGGTTAAAGAATCATAAACCTCATTAACTGCGAGAGACTCGCGGCTATATAAAATCGTGTCTCTAAAGGTTGAATAAGACGGGGGCAATGAAAAAAGTAGAATCAACCCTAGATCTTCCTTATCATACTGAACCTCTATGGCCTCCAAGTTTAAGAGAATTTCTTTAAACAATATTAAGTGTTCGTGTACAGACGCGCCTTCCTCCAAACAACGAGCATAAAGATGTTGATTCATATGCAACTTGCTTATTAGAGTTTTCGACATACATATTTGTTTCAGCCTCTTCCATAATGCAACAGCGGTCTTCTCATTCATCGCATCCTGCAAAATTTCGTTGGACAAATGCAGATGTAATTGTGTTAACGCCTTTCGATCCTTATGCTTCTTCTCTTTATCTGTTAATGTCGAAGGCATCTTATCTATCCCTAGCAGGGCATCCTTCAGATTCATCTGCGCAAGAACTGCTTGCATCTTAATCTGCCACAACGTAAATTTGGTGTTGCGATCCAACAGCGAAATTTCATACTTCAAAGACGCCATTACAGTTATCGAGATGAACTACCCGGAAGCTCGGATACCAATTTGTGAAAATAAGATAAAACTAAAATAAAAGAAAGAACACACAGATTTTACGTAGAAACCCTTTCGGGAAAAAAATTATGGGTAGAGGAGAAGAAAATTCACTATGTCGAATTCGAATGATTACAAGAGGAATAGACTATGTCTATTTATAGGCTTGTAAAGCCATATTCTAGTAAGACTAAAACACCTTATTCTAATCAATATAAAATAGATAGAGTTTAATAAGGTTTAAAAACCTTATTTTAAAATAAAATAAAAAGTGTAGTTCTATATGGATTTTACTTTTATTTTATTTTACCACTATGTTTTATTTAAATAAGGATTCGGGTCATTTAATTCTAACATCAAATCTTCATTCTTGATTTGGACAATCCCATCATCAACCTCTACATTTAGGAAATCCTATACTTCATTAGCTTTGAGATATACGATAACTAAGGCATCTTTTGCTGGAACACTCTGCCTTGACTTCTACCTCGAGCTCAACATTTGCTTCGACCACAACCATTTTGCCTAGCTCAAATAGCTTAATTGACATGTACACTTATGCCATAGGGATGCCATAGATTTCTATTTCCTTTGCCTTGGCCTCTTAGGGTAGATTGGATCCACACTAAATTCCTCCTCAAAGCTTGCAATTTTGGACATTGGATTTGATTTATAGGAGCATGTCCTACAAGATAAAATATAGTTTACCGATAGTTGTAAACCATTTCATATAAATTTTGGAAGTTGCAAAATTATCATCCTCGACTATTGAAACGTGAGGTATTTGTTAAAGACTGTTGATTTAATGTGTGAAGTGTCTAATAAATATAATGGTTCAATAACAATCACACTTTAAATGTAAATATATGAGATATAGTTATTTGTGTTCTTTTAGATTTGTCTAATTTCTTTCTATCATCCTGAACTATTTATCGTAATCAGACTGATGCCACTCAATGAAAGAAAAGCATATAACATGCAAACATTAAAAACATGATTGTGCACGTGTGACTGACAATAACATTGATACAATCTATTTTACTTGTTATGACATTCACACAAACTACAAAATAAAATAAAATAAAATAATATTATATTTAAAATTTATCACGATACCATATTAATTAAAGTAAATTAACTCAACAATATAAAACACAAATTACCCAATCATTACATTTACGTATGAATTGATGCTCATTTCTTTAACAAATCTTCCTTTCATTAATTGTATGGCTGGTGAGCAGTGACCACCATTAATTTTTATGAACATATTTTTTGGATTATTTCTTTTTAGAGGTAGATGAAAGTGGGGTCGGTTTATTTTATTTTATTTGGAGCCTCGATTTCATCTGTTTGAATTTCTCCCATTATTTCTAGTGAATAAAAAAAAATTAAGCTTGGACTTTGGAGCCTTGATTTTATTCGATTGAAGTTAGACATTAAAAAGAAAAAAAATGCTTACCGTCCGCCGGCTAGAGATGATTACTGTATATGAATTTGTAGGATTAATATTGATAGATGTAATATAAAAAAAAAAGTAAAAGAATGAATAATTTATGATGGTTTACAGTTGGTTTAGCCTATAAAATAAATTAATATTATTGTCGAAATTAATTATACTTTAATTATTAAAGTTATTAATAATAGACTTTAAGGATAATTGAATAAGGATTTGATTCTAAAAATTCAAGAGCTCCATAAGAGAGATTGAAAAATAAAAATTTAGCAACCAATGACGAGATTTTCTTGTGACGCCTACATTTTTCAAAATATATCAATAGTGGTTGCTATTGAAATAAGGAATGATGACCAGATTTTGTTTTATGATTCTCATGCTATTTTGTAATTGATGTTTCTCTTTTTCTTAAAAAAAAACTATTTACACCTTAAAATGACCAAAAGAAAAAAAAAGAGAGTTATTTATGAGTTTGAAAGGTGGTTAAGCTAAAAAAAGTGAAGCCAACCAACATATCACAGCTCAACTCAAGCCAATCCAATTATACGGGTATTATTAATACTATAAGCTTTAGAGCACAATAGGGTTTTAATGAAAATTGAGATCTAAGTGCTGTAAATAATTGAACATGTAAGGTTGCAGTGTCTTGTCCTGTTAAGTCACAGTGTGTTTACATAGGGTTCTTTTCTATATTTCCCCAAATATAGGTGAGATCAAGATGATGTTTAAGATTCCTTATCATTTTCACTTTTATCTAACTTTTACTATTTCACACCTCACTTCACTTCAATTCAAAGATTCGTCCTACCTTTTCTTTTCGTGTTCGACTTTTTTAATGACAAAACACTATTCATCATTCTTTTGAATTAATGTTATTTACGGCTGAGAATTAAGTCATCCACATAAACAGATCACCAAAATTATCTGAATTGGATTAAATTAATTGATTAAATTAAAAATAGATTTTAGATCAATTGAACTGTGAATTAATATAAATCTATTGAATTAGATTAAAAATTAATTGAATCAATTCTTTTATAAATTTTATAATAATTTTTAATTGAATTATCTGAATCAACTAATTAATGATCGATTTGACCACTAATATGGTTTTAAAAATATTTTGTAACACATGTTGAGTTAGATTTGGTAAAAATATGATGGTCATTGTAGAGTTTCAATTTTTGATAGCCTTAACGCAATTCCTAACCATAGGAGGAAAACACATGGGTATTCAATTTGTCTAATTTATTATGAAATGATCATTGGCATTATAAATTTATAACATTTTAGTCGTTATACTGTTATCTGATATTAAAAGTGTTACGGAGATCTAACACTTATTCAAATAACCAAATAGTACAATTTTAGACTTGACAATTTTTCTAACATTGAGATCTGAACTTTTTTTATTAAACTTTTATTTTATGAAAAATACAATGATTAACTTGCACTAACAAAATTTAGGCTTCAAAGTGGGAACAATTTCCTAGTTCGAAGATTAACTTAGACCAAAAGAATTCAAACCTCGATCTCGATGTAGGAATAATTATCAAGTTCAGGTCAAAAATATAAGTTTGGCTTAAATATAGGTTAAATTTTGCTCTTAAACCCTATACTTTGCAAAAGTTATGAATTAAGTCCTTATACTTTAATTTGATCAATTTTAGTCCTCCTTCTTTTAGAATCGATCAACATTTGTACTTTTAAATTTTAAAATTTTAATCTTGACTAAACAATAGTTGTTAGATTCATTAGTCTAAATTCAATTACTAGTTATGTATTATATGTACAATTATAGATTTAGTATATATTTTTCAATTGGGTCATTCTACATCATGAATTTTGAAATTTCAATCTTGACGCAAATGATAATCATTAATCCATTAACTGAATTTTTAGTGAGTAATATGTGAAAATAACATGTTGACATGACATTACACATATGATAATATGTTTGACTCGAATTTTAAAAATAACAAAACTTAACGAATTTAATAGTTACCATTTGATGATGACTGGAATTTTAAAATTTGAAAAGTATAGGAACAAAAAATGAGCGAATTAAAATACATGGGCTAAATTCACAATTTTTACAAAGTACAAGGACTAATAGTACAATTTAACCTTAAATTATATGTGTTACTGCTATGAAGGAGACAATAGTCCTAGCAAAAAAAGGCTGGGAAAAGTGACTGCACATATTTTTAATAGGAAAATATGCATGTCTTAGATAATGATTCAATTTCTTGTGTGGTGGTTTCTTGGGGGAAATGTGGTGACTTGCCTTTCTGAAATTGTTTTCTGTAGCTTGTGGTCGCGGTGGACAAATTCGGGGTATCAATTGTCTTCAAGTGCAAAGCGGCGACTTCTCCGGCCCCAATTTTCCATAGAAATTTTATATATTCAGTGTCTCTAATTTAAGCTTTATTTAATATTATTTTTCAAATGTGTTTTTGGGTCAAAAGCATTTTTTAAATAAGAAACAATGCTAAACAAATAATTTGTGATATTAAAAGTACTCTTGAAAGATGCTTTTGAACTTAAAAGTAAATAATTTTTTTAACTTTTGTTATTGGCAAAAGTACTTTTGGACTAAATGACAGTTTTAACCCTTATAATATATTGTATATAATATTTATATTGTGTATGTAATTATTTTCCTATTAAAATTTATTATATAAAATATAATATTTTTAAATTTTATTATTTATATTTTATATTTAAAATATAGTTTATATATTCTATTTAAAATTTATGATAATTAATATTAATTTTTTAAAATATTTACCATTTATATTTCATATATTAAAATATTAACAATAAATTATAATAAATTATTTTTATGTTCTTACTAAAATATGATAATATTATTTAAATGCATATTTATTACTTTATAATATCATGTTTAAAATAAACATTTTATTTCTCAAAAGCACTTTTTGACAAAGAAAGCACTTAAATCTTAAATTAAACTTTTCAAAAGTATTTATTAAAATTAATTTTACACGTACTTTTTAAAAGCACTTTTCAAAAGCAGTGCTAAACTAACCCTTAATATATATTTTGTATATTTTAAATCCTTAACTCAATTATCAGCCCTTAGATCCATTAAATAAAATAATATGACTTATGTTAAGAAAATCAATATGGAGATAAAAACAAGTATTATTGTATATGTAAATATCAAACCAACTTTTTATTTTATTTTCAGATAATATCATTTTATTTATAGATTTAACAATTATTATACAATATCAAAATAAAAATTTAAAATTCAAAAGGTACAACTATTGAATCTATACGAATCACATAGTATGTGAATTACATATAAAATTTGACCTATTATTGTTTTAGCTGAAATTACTATAAAACCAAAACTATTTTCTTCTTTTTTGGTCTTAAGAAAGAGCATCGTTTATACAATTTGAACCATGATGAACAAATGATTTCATGTCCATAATTGGAAAAAAAGTAAAGGAGATTGATCATACTAATATCTTTTTGGGTTCAACTAGAAGAAAGATTAGTACATGCCTTTTGAATTTGATATTAGATCAACACACAATGATGTATTTGCAAGCAATGCTTGATCCAAGACTAGTTCAAAAGGGATTTCGTAAATCTCAAAAAAAACATGTGCAAATGAACTACAGGTAGTACTCGCTGGGATTTCTCATCTTAACACCCAACAAAAAAGTCAATATCAGATGAATAAATTTCTTACTTGTAAATTGTTTATTTTATTTTGGCAGTAAACTGAAAGGATTCAAAACAACTTGCTGAAATTCCCACCTAAAACCACACCTAAATTTTGTCACCCAACACCACAAGTAAGGATGGAAAATAAGCTGTAAGAAAATTTATATCAATTAAATATTTTTTTTAAAAAAATTTTGTGAATATCAGCGGATTGATTCTTAGTATGGGTTTAGATAAGTGATACGTTGTGTTTAACTTATTTTTTATTTCATGCTATAGTATCACTATAATATTTAGTCTCGTTATCACACCGTTATTTTTACACTAACAGTATATAAACATTCAGTCCATCCAAATCTATCATTAGTTCGATTGGTATAAAATATTATTCTTAATATAAAAAGACATAAATTCAAATACACTAAATCACGTTATCCCCGTAAATTTGTGAATAATAATTTTTATTTAAAAATTCAATTTCACTCGGACCAGTAATTTAATCTTGAGTTTCATTTGACTACAAAGAAACAGGAAGGACATTTCAGTAAACTCACAGCTTTTCCCTCCTGAAAATCACAACAGCTAAATCGCAAAAATCTAAAAAATCCCTCTCTTTAAGCAAGGACTGGCTCAGAAAGAATCTGTATCCCATAATTCTCCCCCTCAAAATATAAAAAAAAAAACAACTATTCCAAAAAAAAAACAAAAAAAAAACAGAAAAGGTTTGAAGGAAGAGAAAGCACAAAAGAGAGACCACACAACTATTATTTTTATTAATCCATTAAACATTAATTGGAAAACCCATATTTTTTATTCCCATTTTTCATTCGGTTTTGTTAGTTATATGGCCATGACTTCACTACAATGACACAAACCCAATATTCCCGGACTCGGAGCTCCGATACCGAAAAGAAAAACACCGGAGGGGGAGGAGGAGCTGCCATGAGAGTGATAGTTCCTCTACAAGGTGTTGTTCAAGGACGAGGAGGCTTAGTCTTAGGTTCCATAATACCTTGCGCCCTCTTTTACTTTCTCCAATTCTGTTTGAAGCGACACCGTAATGACCTGGATGACCAGAACAATTCGAATTCCCCGGGTCAAAACTCAACAACCGGTTCGGGGTCGTCCGGGAAGTTGGCGGAGCTTCCTGCTTTGACACGTAATTTGTCTCGCGGTTTGCCATCGCCTCGAAGTCCGCGTGGACCCGTATCCGTTTCGGGTCGAGTTAGTGGGATTGTGAAAGGCGCGGATTCTCCGTACTATGTGGGACTAAGGCGAGTTAAGGAGGATCCGTACGATGAATTGAGTAATCCAAATGGGGTCATCCAGTTGGGTTTAGCAGAAAACAAGGTAGGTTCTTTCTACTTTATTTGTTTTCATAATTGTTAATATCATAATATGCTTTATGGTTCAGCTTTTCATTTTTTTTATTTGTTTTTTCAGTTGTCTTTGGATTTGGTTAATCATTGGCTAGCAGAAAATGCAGAGCAAGTGATATTGAGAAATGGGAAAGAGCTGAGCATTAGCAGGATTGCAACTTACCAGCCTTTTGATGGATTGATGGAGTTCAAAGTGGTAAATATGACTTAGTTTAATGCTATCAGCATCACTATTCACTATCTATTTAATGCAAAAATACTGTTACTTAGAGCTAATGGGATTAGGGACTGCTTGTGTGTGGCTATGGTTAAGGTTTATGGTCTCTGTTAATAATGGTTGCACCAAAATTTTAGTAAAAAAGCTTATGTTATGAGGAATCAAGTGAGAGTAAGGTTGCAAACACCAAATATATTGAATTTTACTATTGGAGGTCTGAGTAGAAGTTTGTTTCTTCGAGAAGACTTAATGAGGATTTCTGGTTTAGTGTTTCTATGTTCAATAAAAGAGGGATAAGAAAACAATAAATCTAACTTCATTAGCTCTTGATTCTTATTCAGTGATATATATTGTTGGTATATACAATGACATTCATTAAAGCATGTAGGTGCATGGAAGTCGTGTAATTTCCATTTCATTTCACCACTTAAAATAAAGTTTTATTTCTTGTCTCATGACTTATGTATCACATACTTCAATTACTTGCAGTGTAGGGTTTGATGAAAATTGAAAATCTAATTGAATTCATGTATGCCCATGATCATGAACTGACAAATCTTCTTAACTTGTGCACATGGTAGATGCATTTTAAAATTTTAAGGTGATATGATATGTTGGAAGAATACCTTTACCAGTATAAATTGTTTGTAAAATTTTAAATTTAGCATGCATACCTTAAAAGTGTGATATAGACATCTTGGGCCATTAGTTTCAAGGATCAATTATCAACCTTGGAAGGTCCTGCTCATCTAATGATTCCTTCTGGAAATGTTTTAATTTTGTTGGTAAACAATCCCTACTTGAAATGATTGTGTTCTGAACTGTTTTTACTTTGCAGGCTGTAGCAGGATTCATGTCTCAAGTCACAGCGAAAGCTGTTTCCTTCAACCCTTCACAGGTAGTACTGACTGCTGGTGCAACCCCTGCGATCGAGATTCTTAGTTTCTGCTTAGCAGATGTTGGAAATGCATTTCTTGTTCCAACACCTTGTTATCCTGGGTAACATCTGTCGCTGCCATTCCCATAGTTTTCATTCTGGTAACCAAGTATCCAACAAGGAAACTGATGTTTTGACAAAATATGCAGTTATGACAGGGATGTAAAATGGCGAACCGGGGTGGAAATAATACATGTTCCTTGTCGAAGTGCTGACGACTTCAATTTAAGTATAGCTGCTCTTGATCGAGGATTCAACCAGGCAAAGAAACGTGGACTGAAAGTGCGTGGGATAATAATATCAAACCCATCAAACCCTGTTGGCAATCTTCTAAGTCGAGACACACTTTACAGCCTGCTAGACTTTGCCAGAGAGAAGAACATCCATATTGTCTCTAATGAAATATTGGCTAGTTCTACTCATGGAAATGAGGAATTTGTGAGCATAGCAGAAATCATGGACCTGGATGATATCGATCGGAAAAGATTACATCTAGTGTACGGTTTGTCAAAAGACCTTTCTCTTCCAGGTTTTCGGGTCGGTGTTATCTACTCGCCTAATGAGGAGGTTCTGGCTGCTTCTAAAAAGTTGACGAGGTTCTCATCTATTTCTTCCCCAACCCAGTGCCTGCTCATTTCTATGCTATCTGATGCAAAATTTGTTCAAACATTCATTACCATCAATAGAGAAAGGCTTCAAAGAACATACGCTCTGTTTGTTGCTGGGTTGAAAAAACTGGGAATTGAGTGCATAAAGAGTAGTGGGGGTTTCTACTGTTGGGCTGATATGAGCGGGTTAATCCGCTCTTACAGCGAGAAGGGCGAACTTGAGCTGTGGGATAAGTTGTTGAATATAGCTAAGGTTAATGTAACTCCTGGGTCTTGTTGTCATTGTATCGAACCAGGATGGTTCCGCTTCTGTTTTGCTACATTGACAGAGAAAGATATCCCTATAGTTATTGATCGGATTCAGAAAGTTTCTGAAACCTGTAAATTGAATTGATGAAAATGCTATTGTTTTATTCTATGATTGTGAATAACTTGCAGATTTTTTGGATTGAAAACTCATTTGACATTATGCTGGTGGTTTTTTCAAGCTATCCACAGGTTTCATTTAACTTACACAGTTCAAACTGAACAAATAGAAGAATACGCATAAATGAGTACCCTTTTTTATTGCACAAGATTACAAATAGAGGAACAAATCAATGATGGTAATAGCAAAATGAATACAAAAGAATGATCTTGTTTTTAAGCTATTCTTTTTTACCCTAACCAGTAGCAAGTGTGTCCCCTTTGCAGTATTAATCATTTCTAACATTTTGCACTTTCACTACGATTCAATTCCAGATCTGATGGACTCGAGAACTTGTACAACCTCGGCCATACTTGGTCTTCTTGAAGGAACCTCTGATGTACAAATCAACCCCAACTTCATAACCTGTATAAGTTCGTTTTCTGCGAAACCGCGCAACCTACTATCAAAGCAAGCTGACGCAGAGCCCCTCTCCAATAATCCTCTAACATATTCACACAAAATCACTACCTCGTTTACTGTTGGACTCTCTACTGGTTTCCTCCCAGTTACTAGTTCTAAAAGAATTACTCCAAAGCTATACACATCACATTTCTCACTAAGTCTCATACTTTGGGCCAACTCTGGTGCCACATATCCTACTGCATTATGAGATTTAGTTAAACCGTAATTATCCAAAATTGGAAGCAATTTTCCCAAACCATAATCGGATAGTTTGGCCTCATAGTTCTCGTCTAAGAGTATGTTGGTTGATTTGATGTTGAGATGGAGAATTGGAGGTCTACAATCATGGTGAAGGTAAGAAAGCGCTCTTGCAGTTCCAAGGGCAATATTAAACCTTCTAGACCAACCTAGTTCGGTATTACCAACACCTGAACTAGTACCAGGGTAATTCATTCCGTGTAGATTATCATAGAGATTCCCATTCGGGATGAATTCAGATAAAATCAACTGCATTGAAGAGGACCAGTAATAACCTTGAAATGCAACCAAGTTTCGATGTTGGAGGTTACCTAGGCGCCCGATTTCTTGCTCAAATTCATCTTGGTTTCTAAGTCTCCCTAGAGTCTCAAGCTTCTTTACTGCAATTGCGATCCCTCCTTCAAAGCTAGTTCTATAGACCGTTCCAATTGACCCTCCACCTATTAGACACTCCTTGTCAAGCAAAGCTTTGGTGCCAGCTTCCCAATCTTCGTATTTAGAAGGCAAACTTTTGCTAAAGAGGACTAACTTTCCGATTATAACATTCGAATCTGATGAACCTGGTGGTGTACTCTCAACAACCACCGTCACTTCCTGCTTTTTACTCTTGCGTGCCCTGATGTTCATGATGGTTACCACACAAACCCCTGTAAGGATCACAGCAGCAGCAACAATGGCAACAATTGCAGAAACACTAAGGACCTCGGTTTTACCAGATGGGGAAGATGTGGCACTTCCGGAACAGGATGCCAAAGGGGAACCACAGAGTCCAGTATTGTTAAAAAATGCTGATGGACCAAAGGACTGGATGGTCTGATCAGTAGGTATGACACCAGAGAGATTATTGTAGGAAAGGTTAAAATGAGTTAACATATTCAAATTCCCAAGTGACGGGGGGATTGACCCCGAAAGCGAATTCTGTGAGAGATCAAGCAATTGGATTTTTGACAAGTTCCCCAGACTAGATGGGATACTTCCATTCAGCCGGTTGCGATGCAAGTCGAGAACTTCCAGATTTGACATGTTGTAAAAGGTATCAGGAATATGTCCCTCTAGCATATTTCCAGACACATCCCTGCAGCAACATATAGAAGTTTCTTAGAATTACTTCAAAGCAATGCCAAAGAAAATCTACAATACATCAGGATAGTGCTTATACTCACAGTTCGAGAAGAAATCTGCAATTGCTTATATCCTCAGGAATTCCACCAGCAAGGTTGAGATTGTGCAAATCTAAGACCAGTAGCAACTCAATGCTTCCAAATCCTGCTGGGATTGTCCCACCTAATGAATTATTAGCCAAGCTAATTGCTCGAAGACTTCCCAAATCCCCTATATTAACTGGTATGGTCCCATTAAGCTTGTTGAACCCCAAGTCCAAAACTTTGAGGCTCTTACAGTTTGAAATGCTTGTTGGGATTTCCCCATCCAAACTATTCCATGAAGCATCAATGAATTCCAATGTCCTACTACAGGTTCCAATCACAGAAATCTCACCAAAGAACCTGTTATGTGAAACATTGAAATAAGTAATGTTCTTAAATTCAAGTACTCCTAGTGGTGCAAAACCTGTGAATGAATTTCTGCTAAGATCCAGGCCTAGCAAGCTTTGGCATTTTGAAATCTCTTCCACCACACTGCCACTCAAATCATTGCTACCAACAGATACATACTTCAATACCGAGATATCACAAATTCGAGAAGGCAATTCACCAGTAAGATTATTGAACGAGAAATCGAATCCTTCAAGGTTACTACAATTCGCAATGGACTCCGGAATGGAACCCGAAAGACCGTTATGTGAGAAAGAAACATACTTTGTTTTGTAACAATGCTTGAACAAAGCAAACGGAATCTCCCCAGTATAACCATTCTTTGAAAAATCAAGAAACCTAATGTTAGGTAAGTCGCCAATGAAATCTGGTATGGAACCAGACAATACATTTGAACTCACATTGATCTTCCATAATGTCTGTAACTGTGAAAATTCTTGTGGAATATTACCTGAAAACCTGTTGCCAAACAATGTAAAGACCCTGAGTGAGCTTAAACCAGACAAGGCAGCTGACAGCCGACCACTGAGGCTAGTGTTCCACAAAACAATCTTGTCCACAAATCCTTCAGGATTGCAGAACACACCACTGAAATCCACACAAGGGTTACCACTTGGGACCCAAGATGTCAAGCTGTTGTAAGGATCATCAGTGATGTTTCCTTTAAATTGGAGCAAAATTTCCTTCTCAGTTGCAGCTAAAGAAATGGTGAAGAGGGTTCTGATTCCAAAACAAGACAGAATCAGGAAGAACAAAGCATGGGAAACTATGAATTGATGGATCCTTCTCATGCTCGAAACAACAGCAAGAGCACAAATTCGAGTCTAACCGTTTGGCATTATCGAACCAGATTCAATGAAGATCCCCCTATCCTGCTTTTCCAATTGCAGAGCTTGTTGTTTGCATTTGTAAAAATCTTGAGTACCAAAGGCAAAACATCAAGATCATGTCCAAACACCGACATTTTTACTTACATTTGCTCAACAAAGCAACCCGTTTTAACCCACACTTTCTTCAATGAATCAAAGATCTGACCTTTTTTCTTTCTGGGTTTGAGCTAAAAATCTCAACTTTTTGCTCTAGACAGAAGAAAGAGAGTTCAAACAAAAAAAAAAGGCAAAAAGCATAGAAGAAAAAAATTCAATAAAAATGGTGAGTTCAAACAAGTGCAAACAAATAACATGAACAAGGCATCTTGGCTGGAAAGGAAAACAGGTGAGCAAATTAAATACCAACCATATAATGTAAAAAATATTTATTATCTAAACGGTTGGCACCAACAGAAGCTTAACCACGTGCATGTGCATTTCTTTCCATCTCAAAGCTCAGCTCTTTTCAATCCCATTACCAAAAAAATTACAACCCTCTCCCAGTATCTCCCTTCCCATTTTTCTATTAAAGAAAAAAGAAAATGAAATGAAAACCCCAAAGTGGTCTTGGTTCACTCACCACCGTGTAAAGGTAGGGCCTTGGTTTTGTCTGTAAAATTAAAAGCATTTATTCTCCCACCAACCCATACCTTTCATCACCACCAAATAATTGGCAGAGAAATAAAAGAAAAATTAAATATGTCTTAGAACCAAACCAAAACCGTGTAAAAGGAGGAGAAATTATGGGGGTTTTAGGCTTTGGCTTTTTGGGTTTATTTTTGGTCTTTTGTTGACTGAGTTGTGCCTTTCCTTTCTTTTTATTGCATTAAAGACTGAAGTTTCCATGTACCCATTCGGAATGGGACTCTTTTTTTTTTTTTTTTTCATTAAATTCAATTAGATAAGATGTCAATTTTATTACCATTTCCTTTTATGTTTCCATTATAAGCAGAAATCTTTGAAGGAAACAAATTAAAAGTGTTTATACGGTATTTTCCACTACTGTCGCCATTTTTTTTTCAAAGCTTCCCATGTGACGTCCCGGTTTCAGCCACACACACACAAAAAAGAAAAAAAAAACTTTAATTTTTAATTCTACACTAATGGGGTTTTTATTTTGTACTTTATTTAACTTGAGACTGTTGTCTTGTTGCATTTGACAGAATACAAGGTTTTTGGTTAGAAAACATAGAAGAATGAATCAAATGGTCAAGAGAGAGTACAGAAAAGAAAAGCTAAAAGGTGAAAGTTAATTTAAATATTTAGTGCAGATTAGTTTAACGTATATGAAGAACTTAGTAAGCATGGCCATGGCTGGACCTTGTCTTGATGTCATTGGCTTTTGACAGGGTCCCCAACAACGGTGTCTCACAGCCCTTTTGATATATCTTTTTCTTGCCCATGTGGCCATATCAACGTCATTTTAACACTTTAAAGCATTAGTGCCATACACATTGCTTGGAATGAAATACTTTGTATATATGCTTTAATGGAATGGCCAACTACTGCAGTCCCAAGCATTATTTCTCCTTCAATCTACTTGTTTTTATTTTATTATATCTTTTAATATCTTTTAATTAATTTTCTTGTGGTATGTGATTGTATTATACCTAAGATGATTAAATATGATCGTTGCTATGGTAGTTGTGTAGGTGGAGGGTCAATTTCTCCTTCTCTCTCTTCTTTTATAGAATTCGTACCAACAAAAAAAAAACCTACAAGAATCAGCCCATGAATCTTAGCCTTTGAATTCGATTCAATACGGAATAAGATCAATTTGGAATAAAATATATAGAGGAGAGCATTTGATTTTTTTCGGGTAGTTTGATTGGATTTTTTAAATTAGATTAACGTAACAGATTATTATAATTTATAAAAATTGATCCAATTAAATCAGAGTTTAAAAATAACATAAATGAGTAAACTTTAGGTCAATCGATTCAATCGATTAACCAATTTGACCGTCGTTAGTTATTGGGTTAGATTATCGAACTTAAATAATTTATATTTATTTTATAAATATATTTTAATTAAAAAAATTAAATTAAGTCGCTTTTTCGGTCAGATTGGTTTAAAAATTCAAAAACTAATAACCGACCAAAATAACCAATAAAATTATACCCATAACCGAAAAAATTAACTAAACCGATTGGATCAATTTAATCGATTTTAACCAAAATTTTTGTTCTCCCCTAAATATATGCAACCATTTTGAGGGTATTTACATGTCATGAAGTAATTAAATAAACGTGTAATTACTAATTACACCATCTTATAATTATAAGGAATTATAATTTTTAAATGTTAAATATGACTCCTATTTTCGGTCAAATTTAAAAAATAATCTTTCAGTTAAACTCTGTTTACTTGCTTCAATCAAATACTAATTAGTTTAGACTATTTTATTATAATTTCACCTATGAATTTAGCCTATAAATAGGCTTTTTCACAACCTTAGAAAAATACATCCATTAGAGAAAAATACACCTATTTTTGGGTTTTCAGGGTTTAGTCTTTATCTCCATCTTTTATACTCTTCGTTCTTTTGCCATTATAGTAAAATTATAGTTTAGAGGGGTTTTTTCACGTTAAATTTGTGTGTTCAATTTCTTAATTTATTCCGCTATTTTTCTTATTCGTTGCTTAATCGGGTCGATCCTAACAAGTGATATCAGAGCTAGTTCAATTTTCATAGATCAACTCATTTAGAGATAGCAACAATAAGATTTGAAATTGAGAAGTTTGATGGTGAGACAAATTTCAATCTGTGGCAAGTTTGGATGATAACAATTCTAGTTCAATCCGGTTTGAAAAAGGTTGTTACCGGGAAAAAGCCTGAGAATCTAAATAAAACAGAATGGGAAGAACTTGATGAAAAAGCTTTGTCTGCAATCCACTTGTGCCTCGTGAATACGGTATTGCAGGAGGTATTGATGGAGAAGACCTTATCTGCCTTGTGGAAAAGGTTAGAAACTCTTTATGCCACTAAGTCTCTGGCTAACCGTTTAGTGTTGAAACAACGTCTATTTAGGTTTCGCATGAACAAATGTGAGCTTCTTAGAGATCACATCAGTCAATTCATTACCCTTTTAAATGATTTAAAGAACGTTGAGGTTCATATTGATGATGAATATCAAGCTATGCTATTATTGTACTCTTTACCTCCTTCATACAAGTCTTTCAGGGAGACCCTAATTTATGGCAGAGACAAACTCTCGTTTGAAGATATGAAGGGTCATTTGTTGAGTAGAGACAAATTCGACAATGAGCTTCATTTGGATAGCAAGACAGATAGGCAAGCTTATGTTTTGGTAGCATCAAAGAAACGAGACAAAAGGTGTCGCTATTGTAAAAAGTTAGGTCACGTCAAAGCAGATTGCTATAAACTGCGAAATAAAAGAGCTGCTGAAAGTAACGAAGAAGATGTAGCTGGTGCTAATTTGACTGATAAAAGCGGTGATGATTTCTTGTTAGTGTCAATGAGCGAGAACTCCAAGCTCACGTCCAAATGGATCCTAGATTCGGAATGTTCTTTCCACATGTGTCCCAATAGAAAATGATTCTCCACATACAATTCGATTGAAGGTGGAGTTGTGCGTATGGGAAACAATTCATCTAGTAAGGTAATTGGTATTGGTACTGTTAAAATTAGGATACACGATGGGACGATTAGGACACTCTTAGATGTCAAGTATGTACCTGATTTACGAAAGAATCTCATCTCCTTAAGTATTTTAGACTTTAAAGGATGCAGAATCAACATCGAGTCAAGCGGCATTAAATTATCTCGTGGAGCTCTCGTTAAAAGGTAAAAGAACGGCCAGTCTTTATATTTTAGAAGGTTCTACAGTGGCTGGTGAAATCGGACGTCCCTCGTCCGTTACGGAGTTGAAGTCAACTCGTTTGGAGCGGAGGCAACTTGGTCATCGGAGGGAAAAATGTATGACCGTTTCGTTGAAGAGAGATTCTTTTTTAGATGCAGATTTTGAAAAGTTAGGGTACTGTGTTCGTGAAAATCAGACCCGGGTTAGTTTTGATTTGACAGTGTACAAGTCGAAGGCTAGAAGTCTTCCAGTTTCTAAGCACAAATTCGACTCAGTTAATTCCCTGCATAGTTCAAGATAGGCTCGTGGCGGGCTTTGGTAAAGATGGCGTTGTGGAAATACGAGTCAATGTGGAGATTTGTTAAATATGACTCCTATTCTCGGTCGAATTTAAAAAATAATTTTTCAGTTAAACTCTACTTACTTGCTTCAATCAAACACTGATTAGTTTAGATTATTTTATTATTATTTGACCTATGAATTTAGCCTATAAATAGGCTCTTTTACAACCTTAGAAAAATACACCCATTAGAGATTAGAACTCATAACACATTTAGAGAATTTTGTGTTTACGTTTTGAGGGTTCTTTATTTTCGAGTTTTCGAGGTTTAGTTTTTATCTCCATCTTTTGTATTCTTCGTTCTTTTGCCATTATAGTAAAATTATCTTTGCCCGTGGTTTTTTATCCTCTTTGGAGGGATTTTTCCACGTTAAATTTGTGTGTTCAATTTCTTAATTTATTCCGCTATTTTTCTTCTTCGTTGCTTAATCGGGTTGATCCTAACACTAAACATTTTTGACTGATAGAATATAACTACGTCATAAATTGTTGTATCATGTTTGATAATATGAATTGTAATTATACAATTACACAATTTTAAAATCTAAAAATATTAATCGTTATACAAAATTATAAATAGTAGAAAAAGTCTCTAATCAACTAACAAAATTTAAAATCAAATCTAATATGTTAGTTCAAGAAACTATTCAACAATAAAATTAACAAACAAAATAAATATCTTATACAATTTTATCTAATTATTCTAGCATTTCATTTTGGTTAGGTTATTTCCTCACTAATATTAAACACGTACTCATTATTATCATTAGGGGTGTAAATGAACTGGGCTTAAACGAATAAACCTTTGTTCGTGTTTGTTTGTTTGTTTTTTGGTGCATTACAAGAGGGCAAAGCCCTAACGGCAACACAACTTCAAATTTAGGTCACACTCGGGACAGTGAATACCCTGACTATCAGGCCAACACACGGGGTTCTATTTGTTTATTTTTTAAATTGTTCATATTTTAAAATTTCAACGTCATGTCCAAACTTGATTTGTTTATTATTTGGTATGCTTATACTCAGTTCATTTGCCAACATGTTCTTTTATAAGTTTGCAAACGTTAGATGAACATGTTCACAAAAACCAAACAAATAAACAAAAATATTAAATAAACAAACCAACTAAATTTAACTATAAAAACAAAGGAAAATATTATTTTTAAATAAACAAGCCTATAAATAAATTTGTCCATAAACATAAACGAACCAAACACACTTTTATTCAAGTGCATTCATTTAATAAATCAACATAAATTGTTAATTTATACTTATTTATTTGATTTAATAAACAAACTTATTTATTTACCTTCTTAATTATTATTGATAATTGGTTAAGTATGTAATACCACGAAAATTTTTATAGTAAGATATTATCCTTGATATAGTAAAATATGAAAATAAAGTGACAAAAGGGAAATTTTGAGTTATGTCAATATTGAGAAGTATATTATGATATATTAATTCAAGAAAGGACTAAATTGTAAAAGTGAGAAAAGTTTTGTTGCACAAGAGTAAATACTCAAATTTGAGGGGTTAAAGTGTAAATATGAAAAAAGTTGAAAGACCAATAGTGTAAATATTTTAAGAGTGGAATGATCTAGAAACTAAGGAAAATGGATTAATTAGGACCAAATTGAATAGGTGAAGAACTATGAGGGACTAAATTGTAATTTTACCAAATTAAATGATGACTCAAGGATGAAATTTTAAAAGATAATAAAGGGAAAAATGATCAATTAGAAGAGAGAAATCTAGAAAGTAATGATGATGTTGATGATATTTTATGATTATTTAATTAGATATATATTATTTTAATGAGATATTTTATTATTTTATTATTATTTCATTATTATTTTATTATTAATTATTTAGTATAAAAGGAAGGAAAGATGAAGAATTTTAATTATCTTTCCATGCATGCATGCAACCAACGTTAGAAGAGAAGGAAAATAAAGAAATTTTTTTTTTTTTACAATTTAGTCCTTCCACCAAAAATTCACCATTTTCACCTAGAAATTAAAAGAATTTCCATAGCTACTAAAAGAGAAATGTTAAGGAGACCATGAGGAGTTAGAATATCAAGTTGGATTCAAGAAATAGAAGCTGGAGGAGAGAGAAAATCAAGTTAAAGATTGGTATCAATAGAACAAGGCAAGTACCCAGCCATTGATTGAATGGTAATATATTTATTGATGCATTGAATCGGTAAGTATTTAAGTGAATTTTTTTAAGTGATCTACAGATGGTAGTAATGCTTCGAAACCCTGTTCTAGCAGCGGATACGGGTTAGGGGTGTTACAAAGTATAATTGTCTTTAAAAAAAAACTTATATGATATAATAGAGGTGTTTAAATGATTAAGCGAATGGTTAATCGAATCGAATTAGTATCAATTAAACATTTTAACTCTTTAACAGTTACCCCAATCAAAAAAATTTCAAAAAAATTTAACCGAACTAAAATTTACATGTTTTATTTTTATTTTGTTAAAACAAGTATAAAACATATCAAAAATAAATTGATAATATTTATTTAACCAAACTATCCAATTAAAACTCCATATAATTTGTATTATTAATTATTAAGTTCGGTTAATTACCCGATTTCGAACTTCATTAACAGGTAATCGAACTTCCATAAAATTATTAACTGACTTCCAACCGAATTAGATTAATTAACTGACTGATTAATCGAAATAAATCGATTCGACCAATTAATTTAATTTTATCTGAAATTTAAATACTCCTAATTTTTTTAGTATCAAACCATTCTCAACCATGAGGAAATGCTCTGGCTAATAAAATTTAGATTTAATTGGCTCATTAAAGAGTACAAATTCAAGGTCAGAAGACACTAGCAGCAACTAGATGGCAGGCAGAATGGCAGAATATTCAACAGCCAAGCCAAAATATTTTTTTTTTCTAATTAGAAGTTTAATTCATTGTATTCTTATAATTATATTAAAAGGTGATATTTAGTAAATCTAAAATTAATATATGTTAAATTAAGTGATAAAATTTTAAATTCAGATATTATAAATAATAATAATTATTATTTAAAGCGACTCAAATTTTAATTACAATCTAACCTAATCATTGGAATCGAAATGTTTCAAGAGGAAAAATAATAATTTGGGCTAATTACAATTTGATAATTGTTATTTGTATGTGTTTAGTTGTTAAGATTATTATTTTTGTTGCAATAATGTTTGAATTTCAAAGTTACATGTGACAAAGCCATCATAATGATTGTATTAGAAAGATAATCCCATCTTTCAAAGTTACATGTGACAAAGCCATCATAATGATTTTTTTTTTGTGTGTGTTTGGTATTGAAAATTTAGGGAGAAAGGTTTTTTTTTTTTGTGTTTGAAATAAATATTGTGATAATTTTAAGGTATATTTGAGTTTATAGTGATGTAATAATACTCAAAAATTATACATTTCATTTGCAGTGTCGGGATGAAATCATCACCTTAGAAAATTATCACATTGAAACTCAGGCTTCGAGTTAAAAACTTTAAAGAATTAAAAAGCAATTTTATAAAAATAAAAAGAATTAAATAATAAGTTTATTATTTTCTGAGTGTCAAGGTACATATCCCTATTTTGCACCATGTTAAGTTATATTAAACAATCTTACTTTTTGTAATCTTATATGAGAGTTAATCATATATATAGGGAAAAATAATTATATAAAATAAGGACGACACGTAATTTTTTTAATGTCATTGATATATAATTTGATAGTTTTTTAATCTCAACCCCAAGATTTAAACTTGAACTCGAATTTAACATTTTAATTTAAATTCAAGATTTGAGACTTTAAAGTTTAAATTAAAAAAATTACTAAAATTATGTACTAATAATTTGAAAAAGAATATATATATACCCGAATCGAGTTAGCTTGGATTTTTGTTGGAAGTAGAAGGTAATTGGTATTTAAGATACCTTGAGAAAATAAGATAAAACCAAAAATTGGAACTTTTTCTTTAATAACGAATCTCAGTGAATAAATATTAAAATAAGTTGTGAATTCTTTAATTGTTCTTTCCCTTTTGCCTTCACGCCAGCAGAGACGTTAAATATTTTCGTACGCCACTTACGAAACAGAGTTTAAAGAGAAGACGAAAAGCGCTGAAAACCAAACTATTTCATTGTTAAAAACGAAAAGTAAACCACCAAAAAAAATCCAACAAAAAGATGAGTTCAACCACTGGTCAGTTCTTGATCCAGCGTCCACGATTCAATCATGTTTTCTTGCAAAACAATAGCTTTCATATACCTAAGCGAGTCCAGTTCTCAGTTTTGCCACAAAGTTCCTATATTCCTGTTCCACTCAGTTCATTTTCTCAGTGTAAGTCTTGTTCTTGTTGGCCTTTAATTTTTGGGTTTTTTAGCCATTTGATGCTGGGTTTTCTGGGTTATGTTTTAAAAGTATTTCTTTTTCATCCTTTGTGTGTGTTTGTGTTCCTTTTTTGCAGTTAGGGGCTCTAAATTTTTGGAGTGTAAATGTGCATCAGAGAAAGTTTCAGAATCTTTTGAAAGGGACCCAGGTCAGGAATTTGAACCGGAACCAAATCAGGTGCTCATGTTTTTCTTAAACATAATCTGTGTTCAAATTTCAGCTTAACTGGACTTCCTTATAGTTTGATAATCATGCTTGTCCTGTTTGCTGTATGGACTTATGGAGTGCTATAATGTGTTACCTAACAGTCAAAGGTCAAAACTTTATGCTTGATAATTGATACCCAAATCCTATATTTGATAACATGATCCTGTTGTATTTTAGTATTTGGTGTTTGGAATATGTACTTGCAGACAGTGGCATTATCAACTATTTTGGGCAAAAATTCATAGTAGTTCTTGTTGTATGTGCTGTTTCAGATTGTTAAACAAAAGAAGGCTTCTATAGTGGATATTTTGAAGCAATCAAATTCCATTCTGCCTCATGTAGTCCTTGCTAGTACAATTATGGCTCTTGTGTATCCGCCTTCTTTCACATGGTTTACCAGCAGGTCATTAGCTGATTTTTTCTATGAATATGTTGTCTACACTATGTATTATAATCCTTTTCCTTTCTTTTAGGACAAATGGATGTGGAAACTGTAATTTTCATTCTCAAGTGTATCCCTTTAAAATCAGGATTTGTTCATTCATTCCTGTTACCTTATTTATATCTAAGATCCATTACAACTTTTTGGTTTTAATTGATATTTGAAGAAGTAGGGGTAGCTTTTGAGGCCAGAACCTAATGCAAGTGATAAATCAATTAAGGTTATGTACAATGAAACGAAAAAAAAAAAAAAAGTTCCACTATATATAAGAGAGAGTAATGAGCTTTTGGATTGATATCTTAGCTTATGTTTTAATTATTTGGTATCTTTGTAGGTACTATGCCCCTGCATTGGGTTTTTTGATGTTTGCAGTGGGGGTTAATTCCAGTGAGAAGGATTTTATTGAAGCATTTAAAAGGCCAGATGCTATTTTTGCTGGCTATGTTGGTCAATTTGTTGTGAAACCCCTGCTTGGATATATTTTTGGAATAATTGCTGTGACAGTGTTTGGTCTTCCTACTCCTTTAGGTAGGACTATCTGTCTTTGTGGTCAATGATACCAAAGAAGTTGTCTATCTTGAGTTAAAAACTGGAGAGTCTATACTGATAGAATGTGGATCAATGAATCAGGTGCAGGGATTATGTTGGTATCCTGCGTAAGTGGTGCCCAGCTCTCGAATTATGCTACATTTTTGACAGATCCACCACTAGCTCCATTAAGCATCGTTATGACATCTTTATCTACTGCTACTGCTGTTTTTGTTACACCAATGTTGTCTCTCCTGCTTATTGGAAAAAGACTGCCGGTTGATGTAGTGGGAATGGTTTCTAGCATTCTGCAGATTGTTATTGCTCCTATTACTGCAGGATTGCTTTTGAATCGGTGATACTCTAACCCCAAACAAATGTTGAACTCGATGATATTTATGAGAATCTCTTATCTGTCTAACATGTGTGCAGGTTGTTCCCTCGTCTTTGTGAAGCCATGAGACCATTTCTGCCGCCGCTTTCTGTACTTGATACAGCTTGTTGTGTTGGAGCGCCCCTTGCTATTAACATTAATTCGGTTCTGTCCCCATTTGGCTTAACTGTTTCGTTGCTCATTGTTGCATTCCATTTATCAGCATTCATTGCTGGTTATTTCCTCAGTGGTTCACTCTTCCATAAAGCACCTGATGTGAAAGCATTGCAAAGAACACTATCTTTTGA
Source organism: Gossypium arboreum (assembly GCF_025698485.1). Taxonomy (NCBI): domain Eukaryota; kingdom Viridiplantae; phylum Streptophyta; class Magnoliopsida; order Malvales; family Malvaceae; genus Gossypium; species Gossypium arboreum. The sequence goes on along the minus strand of NC_069081.1, from coordinate 115,103,448 downwards.
GACAGGTGAGAGTGAGACCCCTTTTTTGCTGCTTGTTAGTTTGCAATATTGCTGATATATTACTTTACTTTGGCAGGAATGCAAAGCAGTCTTTTGGCGCTTGCACTTGCTAATAGGTTCTTCCAGGATCCACTTGTCAGTGTGCCTCCAGCTATCTCGGTAAGCCTTTTGTTTACCTTTTCCACCTTATTGTTTCTAGTTGCCTTTTCGCAAAGGAATAGTAAGCAAATTATGATACCATTTCGCATAAATTGTTAAAAAGATGCTTATGTATAAGAGACTCCCAAGAAAGGGACTCCTTTTGGCATTGGTTTCTTATTTGCTTCTTGTAGCTTGAAGAATCTATAAAGATGGAATATTTGCTTTTGTTCATAACAGTTAACAAGCTCGTTACAATTCTGTGCAACCCTTATTCCATCTTCTCAAAGTTTCTTCTATTATGTTTATTTCAAAGTTCCAAATAGTTAGTTCCGGTGAAGATGAATTGCTCGTAATTTAACTGTATTGTTTTTGGGATATGCAGACTGTGATCATGTCACTGATGGGCTTCGCTCTGGTCATGATTTGGGCAAAGAAAAAAGAATAAGGGAGAACGAGGGGTTTCATATGTGAATCCATCCTCCCATGCTGAGATACAAATTTGAAAAATCGGATCATTGTAGGGCGGATGGAGTGTGTACCCTCCTGGAAATAGAATGAAATCCTTGTAATTGTGTTACACAGGGTTCATAATCATTCCTGAGCAGTGGATATTTAGAATCTCTTTTTCCCCTTTTTGGTTACAGTTATGATGGCCTCAATAGGTGATTTCTGAGAACTGTGGTCCCTGCTTAGGTCACTGATAAGTAATTTACCAAGTACAGGAGCCCAAGATTTGACATTTTTTAAACCGCACTTTCATAAGCTCTGGTACACGGATTCCAAGGTATTAAACTACTAATCTTATTATTTGGCAAAAAAAATAAATAAATACTAATCTTATTATATTTAAGTTTACCTCACACTTTGAAAATTGTTTTTTATATAAACATTATAATAAATCAATAAGATTTTGCCGTCAAATTATATCACCTTTTTTTCACTTAAAAATGGTATTTAAATTATCAGTTTTATTTTATTTTACTCCCCAATTATTATATTCAGTAAGAACCCGATGATGTATACTTTTAGAGATAAAATGATATTGTTTTTGCTGGTCAGCAGCAGCGGCTCTTTGGCCTTTAGTTCTTCCCCCATTGATTTCTCCCCGCCCCCTTGCCGGTGGGTGGTGTGCTTGTGGGTCTCTCCCTTTTTTGCCGGCCAGAGCTCTCGAGTGTTGCCACCTACCTACCCTTTCTCTAAAAGTGTCGTTTATATATACGTTATGTCAGTAAAGTTAATTTTTACATTTATTTTGAAGTAATTTGATAAAAAATGTAAGTTCAACAGTTAAAAAGAGGCCAAAAAATAAATGAAGGTTAAAAAGATTTTTTTTTGTAAAATTGGAGGACCAAAAAGGTTATTATGCCATTTTAAGTTGGTTTTGTAGTAATGTACAATTTTTGAATCGCACCCTTGTCTAAACCTTATCTTCAGAACTGGACCAACTATTTAACTAACATTTCTGAATCCAATTTATGACGGAAAGGAAAAAGGGCTTTTCAAACGGGTCCTTACGAAGTAACTACTAAAACTAACAAGATTAAAAGCAAATCTGACCAACTAAAAGAATCACCGCCAAAATCTCCATGGCGAACGCCACCTTACTCTGCTCTCCACTGCCCATTTTCAAGCAAACTCATTCCCTTCCAACTCTTCGTTGCCCCGAATTTCTTAAAAAGCCCACGCCATTGACTGGAAACCTGTCCATTCCCAGCTTAAATTGGAAGCCGAAACCCATGATTGGTATAGTCGGGTCAGCTCTGACCTTCGCTCTTGCGGGTTCCGCTTCGGCCTCCGAATTGCCGTTGTTGCTAGGCACTTCTTTGCCGCTCAGTGAACCCGCTAATGCCTTGTCTCTTCCCACTTGGGCCATACACGTGTCCAGTGTTGTTGAATGGTGAGGATATTTTCTTCTCTTGTCTTCGGATATTTCCTTCTATTGATGTGCATTGGGCTGCTTCTTGATAAAAGTAAAACAGTATTGACTGTTATGATTCCCTTTGTATCCTCTGAATTGAAATTATTATACTCTTCTTGAGTTGACTACTGTGTTAATGATATTACCTTGTCAAAAGGATTACAGCAATGGCTTTGGTGTGGCAATATGGAGAGAAATCTGGGTTTGAATCATGGAAGGGTCTCTCTTGGGGAATGGTGAGTTTTTCTTCATAGTCTTGCAAGTTCTGGTTTTCTCTTAGTCTCGGGTTGTTTAGAAAAAGCTTTTTAATTGATGCTTGAATTGTTTATGGAACCTTTTCCTTTTCTTTTTTTTTTTTTTTGTAATCTGCTGTGAAGTGTTTTATTTTGAAAGAAAAAAAAACACACCTTTACACTGGAATTGATCACTCAACCTCAATGTAGCAAGCACCAAGTTCTTGCAGATAGATCTATCCTCTGGAATAGACCGGAATTGAGTCCTATCCGTTTTTTACAACTCAATGTGATTAGGCTTGAATGATATGTCATGTCAAGCATCTATAAGTTAAGTTTCTATTTTTTCCTGATTTAATTGTTTGTTTTAGGTACCTTTACTCGGTGGAGCATTTTGTGCGTGTACCTGGCATTTCTTTTACAATTCTGAATCCCTTGAGGTGAGAACTGAGAAGTTACTCTGCTTTCTTCTCCTTCTTTTACAGAAAAATGCAAAGATTAGTTTGAATTAATTGAGGTACAGTGATGTATTGGTAAAGAAACACTAGGACGAGACATTTGGCTTTACATTGAATCATGGATACAAGTGTTGTCTTTTTTTAGTTTTTACTCCTATACAACCTCAATGCTTATCATGACAAAATTGTGAATGTAACAATTAAGAAACCAAAGATTTAATGTAATACTATTGCAACCGAAACGTTGAATTTTGTTTTTGATAATGACGTGGAAATAGCCAAGTTTACCTATTTTACACTACTCAAAAGGTGGGGAATCTTTTCCACCTAACCATGTTTGATCCACATTAACACAGGATAAACATAGTGCCTGAACTTGGGGGTTGATGAATTTGGATTTATCTAACAGGAAATAAGACCTAGAGATATGTATAATAGTTTCAGATGAATCACTGTTATGCATATTATTATCAGGACCATAAATTTGTATCAGTATTCATAAAAGCCATATTCTGTTATAAAACAGTACCTTTTGATCATCTAGCCATTTTATTCAGGTTTTAAATTTAGTTTTGCTATGCATTCCTACATGTTCTGCCTAATTACGTACTTGCATAAGATGATCATACTTCAGCTCACTAACAATTAGACTGCTATGCTGTAGGTATTGGTGGCTCTTCAAGCTGCACTGACGGTAATAGGTAATGCCACTATGTGTTATGCTGCATTTCGTATCTGCAAAGTAACGGACAAAAATTCCCAGAAGCTATGAAATTTCCACTCATATAATCCATTGAATGTGCCCCAAGGATCAGTATTGTCCACTGCTATGTGCTATCCTTCTATTGGAGAGCTTAACTAGGCGAGGTGTCTCTTACAAGCTATAAACAATAGGCAATCGTTTACCTTTTGCAGTAAAAAAACTTGGCAAGGTGGAAGCTGCCCAATTAGTGGCAAAAAAGTAAACATTATATTATCTAAATGTAAGACATTTTTCTCTCGTGCTTGTCTGGGAATGGCTATAAGCTGCCTGAGAGTCAAATATCATGTTTTGAGCTGTATCTATAATGAAAAGCCTCTCCCTTGTCAATTTGTCAACCAACTGGTTTTGACTTGAGCCTCTCTTGTTGGGAGTTAAATTATAGATTCTTAAAAATAATTTTACTCAATTAACACGTGACAGCTATTTGTCAATATCTCCATTCCTTGTTTTCTGAGCTACTTGGTTCTTTTTTTAACTTGAGATGTCTTTGAAGAATGTTAAATCACAATCATGAGCTTTTGACACACAAAAAAGCATTAAGGACAAGAAAGTCAGACAAAGATGCCTGATTACAGATTAATTAAGAAAACAGTGGGTTTTAGGCAAATAAGGATGCTGTAGGCTTAGGTCTTATGTTTGAAGCAGTCTTCCCAAAGATTTAAGCTAATGAATCTATGGTTAATTTGGTTGGAGAGATGTTTTTTTTATCATTTTCAGAATGTTATAATGGGGGTTTATTGACTGATACGAAGTCAGTAACCCCAATGTTTGTGTGTGTGTGTGTGTATATAAGCAAACTTTACACCAAAGAAAGACCTCTATATCAGAGTAAAGCTTAAATCTTTAAACCAATCATGTATGTTTACAAGCTGGTCAATAATATCATCAAATGAAATGGATAAATGACTCTCCGACCCTAATATTATAAATCATACTTTCTGCCATTAGTTCCTCTTTTCCTTGCTGAAAAAGGCAAACTATATATATAGCATATATGTGAAACTAATGGAGAATTCTGGTGATACATGGAAATCATTTTATCTTAATCAGAGTTGAAAACAAAAATATCAAGCTACAGAATCCCATGTTGCTAACATACATCGATTTATGCAGATAATTAATTATTTCTTAAGCTTTATATCATCAGTGTTTTTGTTGCAGAAGAAGCAAAAGGGTGGTTGAAAAACGATCTAAATGAGGAAACTTCTTCTGGTACTCAGACATTAAAGCTAAGTTCTCTTGATGGAGAAGACTGGCTTTCTTCCTTAACTTCTCATTCTCTTCAATGATACTTTGGTTCTCCAAGTACAGCTTCAAGTTCATTAGTTCCATGTCTTTCTTCATATTTTCTTCCCATCTTTTCCTGCATGTATTTTTGCGTTAATTAGTACCATCAAACCTATACGCATGCATATATACGCAAAACACATGAAAAGTAGTATATGAAAGTGAAAACATATATGTATGTATATACCTGGAAAGCCTGTAAACTTGAACCTTAGAATGTTTTAATCTATGCCTTCTCTTTGAAGAAGCAATGGTGGGATGAGATGGGTATGGACTCCAATCCATGTTTTTACACATCTTGTTTAGGTATGTATATAACTGAAAATGAAGAGAGAGGGGGGGGGGGGGAATTGGGAGGAAGAAGGATATAAGGTGCTATAAATATAGTCTGGTGAATAAATTTCATTGGTGGGCTGGCTGGTGGCTATGTAATAAATTATGAGAGAGGGAAAAAGAAGAGCAAAGAGTGGGATTTCTCTTCAGTTGTAATGATAGCTGGTGGACTCATGATTGCTAAGGTAAGCAAACCCCAAATGTTTGATGACTATATTTATATTCACATAAATAAAACCCAAAAGGACATGGAAGGTTCTATATGTGCATCCCCGAGGTCTCTTTCTTGTTCCACCCCTCAAACTCCATTAATCATCTCATTTTAATTATGATGGAAAAACAAAGTTAGACTAACCAATCAAATAGCTCATAGACAAACTAGAAGATATATCTTTCAAATGGGGAAATCCCCCACAGCAAACTGAAGTGTCTCCATGCACCTCGTGCGTATTGGCAATCCCGTCTTTCACACAATCTTTTTTGGCAATGAGATAAGCATATATTTATGGCCTTAACCAAATTCTCTGTAGATCTTTAGGAGAATATATTTAACCCAAATTCTAGTCTTTGGAGTGCTAATTCTTATCTAAACATGCAGATTCTTTGTATAAAAAAAATTATAGGAGTAAAACGTAAACTAATTATCAGTATACCTACCATTTTTGCAAAAACTTAAATCAAAAGCCTTGACCTTCCTTGTAAAATGAGGTATGCGACAAGTAAGAAAGGTTAATATTTTGTGAAAAAAAAAAAATTCTTTCATCTGATATCCATGTCCACCCTTTGATTAAAAAGGTAGGCCAAGTGATTCATGTAGTTGAGTATTATACGTAATTAATATATTTATAATCAAAGAAGAGTGCTGTCATTATTTTATACAATTTATGCCTTTGGTAGACTTTTCTGCAATTTGTGGAAATTTATGAAAATAACACCTCCCTGCATTTTCTTTTTTATATATATAAAATAAATTTTATGGTAAAATGATCCATCTCTCAATTTTGAAATTGAGTAAATTAATCCCTCTCAAATAAATTCCCGTCAATTTTGATAGTAAGTAATTAAGTATAGTTAATCACATGTTAATGTCTTTTGATTGTGCATAATTTTGATTAGTATGATAACAAATTTAGCAATTAAGGGCTAAATTTGTTATTATACCAGTCAATTTTATGTAAAATTGACAATTAATGTAGTAATTAGTTGTCCTTAATGGCTTACTTTCAAAATTGATAGGGATTAAATTGTTTCAATTTTTTTAAAAGGGACCAATTTACTCAATATTGAAATTGAGAGGTATTGGAGAGATCATTTTTACCTAAATTTTATTTGTTGCTACAATATAAGCAATATAATTTTTCATTTCTGGTCTTAACTCCTCGTTCTAATAAGGTGTCTTAGACATTCAAACCCTAATTCTCTTTTTAAAAATGCAATTTACCTTGTAAAACTTATTTCTTCTTTTTCTACAACTAAAGTTGGGGATCAATAACAGAAAGCTAGAATTGCAAAATATATCCTCAACGTTTTGGGGTATTTTCACTTAAGCTCTTAACGTATTTTTTGTTGCAATTTCACCCACAACATTTAAAAAAAAGACCAAAATGAATGGAAATTGTTAGTCAATTAACAGTCAATATTTTTATCTGACATGACATACCACCTCAGTTGATGACATTGCTGAGATGTCGTGACACGTCAATGATGATATGAAAATTTGAATTAAATTTATTAAAAATTCAAATAATATTAAAAATATATAAATATTAAAAAATATTAAAAATTTAACTTAACAATGAATGCGAAGGAAGAGCAACAAGGAAGCCTCGATCTTGCTTGGACGCTGATGCAATGATTGACAATGGTAATATTTGAACATTGGTAGCTAGGGTTTTTGTATGGACAGAAAGTGAAAGCTTATGCTTTTGGTCTGAAGTGAAAAAGAGAAGAAACAGAAATAAGCTTGTGATTAAGAAAATTGAAAGTTTTCTAGATTTGAAAATCCGAGAAAAAGATAAATGAGAGGGATTTGAAAAGTGTGAGAAATGAAGGAAGGAGATGAAGTTGGAGAAGACAAAGTTTTTGAGATTTTTTTCTTTTCAATTTAACATTTTTTGACATTTTATAACATTTTCTATTTTTTTATTTTTTAAAAATTAAAATTTTAAATATTTTTTGAACATTTTATATTTTTAAAAGTTTTAAAAATTTTATATTTTATATTTTTATAAAATGACACAGTATCAATAATGTGCCATGCCACATCAATTATGCCATGAACTAATATGGCATGCCACATAATACTGACCACCATTTAATTAATAGATTTTGTCGATTCTGACCTTATTTGAAATTTTTTGTGACGATACAAGTAAGATTAAAATAAAAAATAAATAAATCAGAGCTGAAGTAAAAAAAAAAAAAACTAAAGCATTAAGAGTCAACTTTGAAATGCCTATAAGAAATACAGTAGTCAACAATATAATGAAAATACAGATTCTTCCTTGTAATTTTGCTTTTCTTATTCCAAGTGTTTATTTGGCTGAAAGATTGTACACTCCATTGTTGTTTGACACATTATCTGATCTCCCACCACCTACGTCCATGTCTCCACATTTGTTCATCCAATCTCATCACTTGCGTCTCCAAAACCAACCTCAGGCCCCCAAGCAAACATGAAACACCCAATTTTTATCTATATCTCTGCAATCGATTGCTCTGTTTCTTATGGATGTAGTATGTAAATTCAACGCCATCATCATCTCGCCCTCTAGCTATAGCCAAATCATGTAATCATCATCTAACATCATAGTCAAGGCACATCATGCCCATTTTGATACTTAAAAAAATTATGCAATGTTTTCGTCTTCACATGTAAACCCGTCCTGCTTAAGTAGTAACTTTGGAGATTGCCATTTACAGATCACAAGCACTGCTAAATTTGATCATGCCAAATTACGTGGTTCTAAAAACTTCCTAAAAAAACCAAAATATCAAGGTAGTTTGTATTAGAGGTGCTTATAGCCCAGGTTGAGTCGGGTTCATACAAGTATCCAGATCAAAATTTCAAGTTCGGGCCTGGCTCAAAAAATAGATTTACTTTTTTGTCCAAACTTGACTTAACTTAAGAAAGATAAATCTATGCTTGAACACTAATATTTGATTTTTTAATTATTTTTATTTTAAAATAAATTTTTAAAATATAATACACTAAATGAACTAAAAATACTAAAATAAAAGTTTTTAACACATTAAAAATATTTATATTAAAAACACTATCATAAATATAATAAATGTTTTGTTATATTAAAAACACAAATAAATATAACAAATGTTTTATTTTATTAAATATAATTTTAAAATTTTATATTTTGGGTTGAATTATTTAGTTGGATAAGTATTTTTTTAGGTTTTGAGTAATAGTTTAATTGTTATTGGGTTAGTAATTTAATATAAATATAAACATATATGGTAATTTATTTAATATATATAATTAATATAATTTTTTATAACATAATATATTCAAGTCGTTTAACACCCCATAACCCCAAACCATCCTGGACTTATATACTAGAATTTATACAAAATCAAGTCATAAATTTTCATTCCAAATCAAAACCTTTCAAAGTTCATCTTAAAGTCCCTAATATGGGCCTATGGGGCACAATATATATATATTAGAAGTGATTCAGAACTAAACTGACAACTTTAGAAATTTTTTCCACTTTTAACTTGAATTTCTATCAATTAAACCAATAATTTATCAATTCATACAACTTAATCAACATCTAAAAATTCATTAACTTTCTAAATTTCAACATAACTCAAATAATATTTCTTCCAAGGATTCCATAAACATCAAAATTACAAGAAAAGAGACTAAATTGACTTACCACTTGAACTTCAAACATCAAAATCCTATTTTTCCTTTCTTTTTCTTTCTCTTTTTCTTTCTTTCCCTGCTCTGTTTCGTCTCTTTCTCCTTTCTTTTTCTTTATGTTTTATTTCTTTTATTTTCTTTATTCTTTTATTATTATAACATATATATTATTATATTATTAAATTATTATAATTATTATTTCTTATTTAATAAGTAAATACATATTTATACATACATTTGTACCAATTAAAATAATACAAATGTATTCATACATACCACACACTTGTCTCCTAAGACTTATTTGCTAATTTAGTCCCTTGACTTTTCTATAGTTTATAATTAAACTTTTACTCTTTATTCAATCTAGTCCTTTCACTAACTTAGCTTTAATTCAAGCTAATTCACTTAACCAAAAGTCTAATTAACTATACTATAAGCTTCGTAAATATTTCTAATAAATATTTACAAATTCATTTTACGGAAATTATGACCCTAAAATTCAAAATTTTTTTTGATGACTTTAAAATTTGGGTCGTTACAGGTCGGGTTAGATTCAGGCCAAAAAAATCTTACTCAAAGCCTGACTCATATAGAAAGCGGGTCTTAAATTTTACCTAAGCCTATTTTTTAGGCCTTGTATTTTTGTCCAAAACCTCCTATTTTTTGAGTAGGCCTTTAGGCCTAGATAAGTGACTTGGCCCATGAGTAGGCTGAATTTGTATCGAATTAGATGTACCATTTTTTATTGATATTGGGATGTATAGAACTAGAACTACCAATACCAGTTTATTTTGGTGTATCAATTTTGAATTTGTCATTGTTTTTTTATAAAAACATTTGATATATGTAAATAATTTTTTTTACAAATATCGAATGACAAAATTAAATAAATCTCAAAAATAAAATACTAATCAATTATATGAAATATTTTTAATAAGTTTTACAAATACAATCTATCTTTAAACAAGCAAAAAAATTGTTCCATTAATTAAATAATAAATCATCTCATACAATGCATATTTATATTTATATTTTAAAATTTATTTTAATGAAACGATACACAATATTTTAATTGGTACAAATAAAATCAACTGGTACATATCAATATGGCTCATATAAACCATAATTTACATCGAAACGAAACTTAAAGTTTTTCAATATTAATTTGTTAACGATATTGTCATGATAGTCCATGTGTAATTCATGTTTGAATGATATTATTTGTCTTATTTATTACATTAACAAATAATTTACAAATTATAAAATATTTAAAAATAAAAAAATTCATAAAAGTTCAAAAATATTTAAGTACACACAATTGTTATACTAATTACCATGTTTAAGAATTTAACATTTTGTGAGTGTTTCATTAAAAACAACAACTCAACTCTTTTTGAAAGGTTGATCAAATTTGACCCTTTTAAAAATTAAAATTAATTAAAAAATAAAATTAACAAAATAAAACAAATATTAATAATTAAATCAATTTACTACTTTATTAGTTGGTAGAAAGAAAATATTCACAAAATTCCAAATTCCAAAATCTAAATTCCAAATTCAAAGAAAATTCGACACCTAATAAATAATTAAAATTGAAGAAATACATTTTTTAAAATTAATAACTTATATTCGGGCTCATTACAATAATAGATGATTAATCTTTTATTTAGTTTTATTTGATAAAAATAAAATTGATTTGTTTTTTTTTTGATTATAAAACATTATTATTATATTAAACATAAATTTAATTCTTTTTAACCCTATATGATGACCTGATAGTCAGGATATTTACCGTCTCAAATATGACTTGAATTTGAGTCACGCTAATTGTGTTTGTTACTTTTTTAATCTCCTACAGTTTCTGGGCCGCCCATATAAAAGGATCAATTTCTAGGCCGCCAGTATTTTGAATTTCTTACAGTTTTTGGGCAGCCCGACATTTCTTCTTACCCTTTCGGCTTTTCCCAAATTCAATCTCAAATTACTAATTAATTTTTTTCTAAGTTATACAAAACAATTACGAGTACAAAGAATACATATACGAATAATTATCATTAAAATTAGATATTATAAATAATTAATTAGTTTCATATTATAATATATCTAAATTAAAAATAACTTTTGAATTAAAAATCATGATTTACATGGAATAAAACTCAAAATATAATATATATAGACTTATTTTAATATTATATATGCATACTTAAATTTAAATTTAAATTTTTATTCTCTTTAAAATAGTGAAATAAATTATTTTTTGGGACAGGTCTAGTTGAGTTCGAGCATGAAAATATTTTTAAATCGAGCTTGAGTTTGACCCATTAAGAACACATTTGATGATGAGTAAAATTTTAGTTATTAAAATATAATTTAGGGCAACGTGTGAGAAAAATAAAAAGTTGTAGTAAATTTTAATTTTATATTTTTCTAAAAAATTAACATTTATATTTTTCTATAATTTTCAAATAAATTAAATAATTCTTATAATAATTTATATATTTCTAAAAATTTGTTATGATTTTTTTATAATTTATATCTTTAAAATTAGAATATATTTTTAAAATTTTAATAAATTATTCAACTTAAACAATCAATTAAACTTTAAAAATAATAAAAAATAATTAAACGCTTATAAAATAATAGAAAAATAAATTAATTTGTAACGATTTGTTAAGGAGTTGGACGGAAAAATGAATCCAAAATTAAATACAGCATGATTCAAAGGATTTAACTAAGAGTACGTTCAATGAACTTATTTTTGATAGATTAATTGAGATTTTAGCTTTATATAAAATTCAAAATATAAATATAAAAAAATATTTTGATATTTTATAGATTTTTAGTGGGTAAATTTATAATAAAAGACCAAACCATTTAGTGCCGCATGGTTATGACATGAACATGTTGTTATGATTAGGTAATCCAAAATTTAAAAAGAAAAATGAAAAATTTTATTAAAGTTGTAAACAGAACAAAATATATGTCATTATCATAATGTCATTTAATATCAAATGGATCCACTTGGTCCGGTTATACCCCACAATTGGACCGGGTTCAACGTGAACGTTGCATCGAGAAAGAAGCGTGGCAAAGAAGCGAGGGGTAAAGAGCAAATGGCTTTTCCGAAAGCAACTTTTTATTATTTTATTAAAATAAAACAATTTTAATTTTTAATTAAACAACCTCGAAAATTCCTTAAACACCCTTCCTCAAAAGAGGTGGTCCCACTCCACTAACCGTCAGATAATGGCACCTTTGACGTCAGCACGAATCAGGATTCAATCGAACAGCTCAGATTTCTCGAGCCCTATCAAAATACCGTGTACCCCTGCCACGCCGACACAAAAACCGTGGGTGCCGTAGAAACAAAAACAAACCCCACCCAAGAAAAAAAAGAAAAAAAATTAAAGCTTAAAACCAAACCAAAGGTCTTCATTCTGGGTTTTGGTTTGGTTTTTAGTTTTATTAATTAGTTTTCGAGTTTCGAGTTTCGGTTTCGTTTTTGTTTTCTCATTTGTTGTCTTCTGTTTTCTGTTCCTGTTGTTTTCCACCAAGAAAGGAGTCAGGGTTCCTCTGCTGTTTCTATAAATCATTTCTCAATTCCCTTTCTTTTTTTTAGTCAGATTCTGGATTTTGAAAAAAAAATTAAAATCTTCTGTCTTCGGATTTCCTCACGTTTTCTTAAATCATCGATCGACGCCGACCTAGAACAAGAATAAAACGAGGAACAAACAACCTCTGATTGTCGAATTAACTAGGTATGTATGTCTTAACAGGTTTTTGTTTTTCGATTTTGATTTTGATTTTCTGGGTTTCATGTTCACCGATTGAAGAAATGTTAGGAAAATTTTCATTTTCATATTATTATCATTATTTGACTCATAATTATTATGGTGACCGTTCGATTTAATTCCGATGGACCGCTGATATTAAATAGGGATATTTAACGTGTTAATTTAGGTGATGATTTGAATTTTAAGTTTTAACCGGATTCTTCGGGAACGACTCTGATTATCGATGGAGTCTGGGTTTAAGTGGGCGTTTGAAAGACAAAGTTATCCTCTTTTATATTTTAACTAAACGAGCTATCTCGGGGATTTGTTTGTACTTCCACTTTTCTTTTTCTTTCAACTTCCAAGCCCCTGACTTGTCGGCCCGGTGTTTGAGAAGGCTACGCAATTTTTCATATGTACTATAATACCCTTAACAATTCGGTATAGCCAGCCATAAAGCTTATGTAGGTAAGGGGTATATTTGCCAATATAAAAATAGGGAAATAATCAAAATCTATATATTTTGATTGCTAAGCTCTTTGGGGGTAATTCAACTTTTGACTGCTTATGATATTCCGTGAAAATCAAGAACCGAAAGGACCTTTAATCTTTTGAACCAAACACCCCCCCCTAATCAGAACCCTAACTTTTTTTTTCTTCTAATCTTTGATTGTAGAAACCAAAAGCAAACGCGTAAAGAAATCATGGGTTCTGAACAGAATGAAGGAACTAGCTTCCCTCCATCGGAGCCAAAACTTTGTGCCAACGGCTGTGGGTTTTTCGGCACGGCGGCGAATATGAACCTCTGTTCCAAGTGTTACCGTGACCTCCGTGCCGGGGAGGAGCAAGCTGCCAAGGCGAAAGCTGCCATGGAGAAATCCCTCAGCGTTAATACGAAGCAGGAAGATGTCGTTGACGAGACTGTGAAGCCTGTTCTTGAGCTTCCTCATGTGGGTTCCTCATCGACGGTGGTCGAGATACAACCGGCTGCTATTGTCTCCGATGATAAACCGGCGGAATCCAAGGCGGCGAACAGGTGCTTTATCTGCAGAAAGAAGGTTGGATTGACCGGGTTCAAGTGCAAGTGCGGAAGTACATTCTGCGGCGAGCATCGTTACCCGGAAAAACATGAGTGCTCCTTTGATTTCAAGGGTACTGGACGTGATGCGATTGCCAAAGCAAATCCCGTCGTTAAAGCTGACAAGGTTGAGAGGATTTAAAGAAGTATTAGTGGGTTTTCCACTTGGTTCTTTGAATGGATTTCCCTTTTCTTTTCTTTTTTTGTTTCTCTATCGGGGATCAGTTAGGTTTAGGATAACAGGAAAAATTGCGGGGTGTTTTGATGTCGTTGCGTTAGTGTCGGGGCAGCTTTGTTTGATTCCATAATAAAAAATGGTATCAATGAATGTTTAGCTTTCAGTTTTTACTTGGAATGTTTCTGGCTTTGATCTTTCATTATATCCATATTTCAGTTTATGTTATCTTCTATGCTGCTACTGTAAACCGATTGTAGACGTCATTATCAATCGACCCATGCATTAACATTCTTAACTGTTTAATTTTATCGAAGATGAGCATTCCATTCTAAACATTAAATTCGAGTTTGTTTCTTGAGCGGCCTTCTGCAATAAGTAATTTCCCTTGCAATTAATAAAGGTTTTCGCATGACATTATCTTATTGGAACTATACGATTTCAATTTCTACGGCCAAATAGATCTTCAAATACTACTGCAAATTCTCTCTTGGTTTTGTATCTCTAGAGACTTGCTTTTTTCTTTTGCCGTCGTTCAAGGCTTCTCCACTGCCGGCTACAGACCCTACACCAGTCTCTCTTCTACAAAGCCTAACTGCGTGAACCCCCCTCGCCTGTGTCACTGCCGCACCTCTCCACCTAGCGCCTTTTAGCAACTCCACTCAGGCCCAATTGCTTGCAATTATTCCCCATCCTCACCCAAGATTTGGAGGAGCCTTGCCTGAAGCCAGCTGACCGTCTCTCTCGGTCGATCAAGAGGGCTGACCTTTCGGATCTCGGTTAGAGATCTTGAATGGCGAGATCTAAAAAGGATCCTTAGAACTCTCCAAGGATATCATGGTGGCTAGCCGTTTGGCTGATGAGTAGCTGGTCACTACCCTCCGTTTGACCCCTTTGCCATGCCATAAAACCAGCAGCTTATGTTTTGTACATTCTTTTCTGAAGTTCTTCACGTCTATTGATCGGCTTTTCCCATAATGTGTCTTTCACTTGGATAGTTGTCTACCATGCAATGGTTTGCTCATATGGCTTTTGGCCATTGGTATAGCTTTGAATACTCCTTAGCTCTCGCTCGTGAACAATGATGGAGGTCTAATTCAAGAGTAAGATCCTCTTGGGTTACTTGATTCGGACTTTAGGTTTATCAATATTTAGAGCCTTGTTTTATTTTAGTTGGAGCTTAGGCTCTTGTTCAGTTGTACCAAGCTCTTGTAACTTTTCATACATGTAAGGTTTTCATCGAGAAAAAGAAAATTCTACGGTTAAATCCAAAATAACAGAAGAGCAGGGTATCCAAAGATTATCAACCAATTGAAGTTTTTTATGGTTGACATATGTAAAAATTTATTGAATGTATTAATAGTTTGGATTTTCGGCTAATTGAATAGACGGATAGATATACAGTCTTGATTGAGTGAGTACAGACTTGGGAGTTGGCGATGAAGTATTGAGGGAATGAATGTCTTAGTACTTGCAAAAAATGGAAATGGTTCTCCCATGAACTGGTGGAGCAAACCCTCCATTAATGGGGTTGTATTGTAACTTTTGATGCGACAAAACAATTAAGACCCACCATCCAAGATTGTACAATAATTATAGCCAATATCCTGGATATTTGTCAGAATACTGAAAACCACTACTAACTTAATTATGTTAGCTACTGAGATACGGGATATGATATGCATGCAGCCATTGATGGAGTGTTCTTTATGACAATACATTTGAAATCATGATCCAGGGATAAAATAAATAAATAAATGCATCGGATCCATAGATCATACGGTTCAAGTGAAAACTAAAGATTTGTTCAAACCAATCATAACTTATGTTTATATTGACGATCAAAAATTTTTAGTGCATTATTTATTTAGCATTTAATAGTATTTTAATTCAAAATGTAACCCAACTCTGCATTTAAGGTTTAGTTTAAGGAGCGAACAAGAAACAGTTGGAACCTCCTAGTGGAGTAGTGAGATTGTGGGAACTTATGTCACGCACCATGTGCTTGCTGGCTAGCCGCTATAAAGAGTTCATGCAAGTGGGTCAATAGGGCGGAGCAAGGGCTGAGCTGACGGGGTTCAAAATATTATCATTTGTTGCTTATTTGATTAAACTTTTTCCTTTTTTTGGTTTTGGACTTTCTTTTCTTTTATTTCTTTTTTGCGTTTATTCTTTTAAACTTTAAACTTTAACTACTTTAAGAATAAGTTGATTTTATTTTCTGTATTGTACCTTTTATATGTGTCATATTTTAATATTTATTGTATGAAGTTTAATTTAACTCTAACAAAATTAATTTTTAATTAAATTTAAATTTAAATTAAACTTCAGTTCTCATCAATAATTCAATTTAATCTCTACAAATATTCCTACAACATATTTTCATGCTTAAATCATCTTTAGCACATGTTGCAGTTAAATGTTGATAGCTTTTTCTGTAAATCTTACTCTACATTCAATCTAATCTCTCTTGCATGGCACACATATCGTATTTTGCCTAGTTTCCCTTCGCCCCATTACAACTTATCTCGAAGATTATTATGCTACCCACTTGGCTAACAATGATGGAATTTGTGTTGTACATGTGTCTCAACCTCAACTTAAGAGAGAACCACTATCACGTATAAGTACTTCATTTTTAACTTTGAGCAGAGATTCATGCTTCTGTTGAGTATTTAATTTAATTGAGTTTAATTGAGTAAAAAAATTTAAGTTATAAATGTTGATGTGTCTTATTTTATCGTCTTAACTCGATTTGAAATTAAATTTGAGTTGAGTCGAATTGAATCGAGTAAAATTATTCAAGTTAAATTAAAATATTAAATATGTTAAATTAATATCTTGTTACAATATAACTAGTTCCATAACACATAAATTTGAAACCACTCTTTCAAAGCAAAATAATAGAAAAAATTACTTATTTAGGTCCCAAAATCATTATTTTAATTTTTTTTAAAAACATAAGTTTATTTATATACTCTTTATATTTGTTTGAGTTTTAATTTTTAATTTTATTAAAATATAAATTTTGGAATTTTTATAAATATATTAAATTTAAAAAAATTGTTTTTTTTTTTATTTTAGTTGCGAGAGAGACCAATTTGTTCATTTCAAAATTAACATGGACCAAAGAGGTATTTACACCAATCTGTTATTCGAATTGTAAAATTCAACTTAACTCTAACTCGAAACTTGAATTACTTTTTCGAGTTTACTCGAAAATTGAATAACCCAATTTAATTAACTCAAATTTTTTTTTTTTATTTTTTCAAGTCGAATCAAGTTTTACTCACCCTTACTTCTCCTTCTACCTCAACCAAACACGACCCCTACTATGGCTCTCCGCATGTTTACCACCGTGTGAACTGTCGTCTAAGCTTCTAACCTCCTTTTTTTTCCCTCAACAATTACAATACAAATCACAATAATACATATTTGATAACTAAAATTATAATTAACTCAATACAAAAACATAAAATATTAAAATTAAAAATATTTTATAAATTTTTACATGTAATAGTTGGTGCTCTATTATTTATTGGTATATTCGATTTGTGTCATTTTTTTAAAATGATATATTTGTACTGTAGCTAAAATTGATGAACTCAAAGTCTTCTTTTTGTGCATAATACAGACGTAGCCAAAGTAGGGGCAGCAAAGGGCAAGTTGAAATGTTAAAATGTTGAAATCATAGGCATTCTTAAAATTCACATTAAATAAGTTAGGTGAGCAATTGATGGAACCTCCGACCATGGCATTGGGCATGGCCTAGGCCGACTGCGCACTTTCACCATCTCTTTGAACAGTAACCTGATTTTGGCTTCACATCTTCCATTCATGAATTAACTTGGAAGATTTATAGAACAATGAATATTACTCTATTTAACTTTATATATATAGATCACGGAAATAAAGTTACTTAAATCTATTGAAGTGATTAAAATCCGCCTAATTATAATATTTGGTATTTAAATTTGATATATTTTTAAATTTGGTACTTAAATTTTTTGGCCCAATTTGGTATGTAAACTTAATATTTTTTTCTAATTTGGTACCTAATTTTTTGGGCCTAAACTTGATAATTTTAACTAATTTCGTACCTAAGCTTTCTTTTTAGTTCAATTTAGTAGCTAAATTTATTAAAGTTTATACAAATTACGTAAAATACTAACAGTGTTAAATTTTTTTGTTATACTACAAAAATATTGTTCGTGTTAGAGGAAATTCATGTTAAAAAACAGGTATTAAGCTATGCTTAACAAATTAATATTAAATAAAAATTCAAATTAAAAGAAATTCTTTATTTTCAATTAATAAGATAAATAAATAAAATTAAAAATAATTGAACATATAAAATAAAAAAATCATATCATTTGTTATATGTCACACACATTGATTATTTTGTTATCTCATAAAAAACATTATTAGCATATTGAAGTAATTTGTAAAACGTTAAACAAAGTTTAAGTACCAAATCAAACAAAAAAAAAGTTTACGTACCAAATTAGACCCTAAAAAGATTAAGTACCAACTTAAAAAAAAGTGTCAAGTTTAGGTATCAAATTAGGAAAAAAAAGTCAAGTTTAGATACCAAATTAGACCAAGAAAATTTAAGTACCAAATTAAGAAAAAAATATCAATTTCAGGTGCCAAATGTTATTTAAGCCTAAAAATAGGTTACCATGATGTATATTTTAAATTGATTTTCAAACTTTAAAATATCTTAATTGAGTTTTCAAAATAATGATATTATATCAATTAAGTCATTCTATCAATCTAGCCATTAGTTTAAGAGTTAAACGGTAATTCAAATATGACAAATTAAAAATATGTGGAGTATTTGATGTGTTAAAAAAACTTCTAAGTTTTATCAACATTGTTTATTTTAACACAGTCATATTCAAATATTAATGCGATAAGTATGCATAAATTTACAAATTGACCCACGTATTTTAAATATATTTTACTTCAAATTTGAGCATATAATTACGACCTCTAGATTAATATAATATCGATACATTGAGGATTCACTTAAAATATTTAAAAATTGCAGGATTAAATTTAAAATTTGAAAAGTTGAGTAAAATTAAACAAAATAATTCAATGGATCCTACTTTTCTTTTTATTTGTACCTTCCAGTGGGTCAGGGATCACCCAAGAGCTAAGCAAACTATAACTTTTTTTTTCCTTTTCTTTTTCCAGCCTTTTTAAAGTCAAATACATTACAAGATAGAGCTAGCCAATGCAATTATTATTGGATGAAGAATGACTGAATGAATTTATTATAAATTGAACCACTTTTTTTTATTATAAAAAAAAAAGTAAAATTTAAAAGATTAAATTACATTGATAAAATTGAAAGCGCCACTAACTTTATCATTTTTAAGAGTTTCTAATAGTTTTGTAAGAGTTTTGTCAAAATATTAATTCACTCCAAATTAACTCGATTCGCAATTTAATTGGCCTCTCTTGCGATATAACTGATCATCTCATGCTCAAAGCTTCGTAATTGTTGTTGGTTCTGCCTAACTAATGTTGATCTTGAGCTAGTAAAATCACCTCTCTGCAAAGCGTGAATTATTTCAAGACTATGTGGTAAGAGCTTGCAATTAAATTTCCAGATTATTTTTTTTTGGAGAAAGGTGTTTTGTATTCAAACTCAAAACACTTCAAATTTGAAACGAGGTTCTTTTTTCTTTTAAATTATTTTTAGAATACACTTTTTAGTCCCTTCAAAATTTAAATATTCCAAGTTAGCACTGCTGGTAGCTAGCATTACCATTTGCTTTTATTTTATACAAAAAGTTATTTTCTTTATGTCTCCATCTCTGTTTTTCTTTTCATAATCAAATTTTCTTTTAAAATAAAGGTTTATATATCTAAATATTTAACAAGTAAATATGAATTGAGTAGCACTCTTCCTTGGCGTTTCTTAACAAACAAAGTTATATTTTTGCAATTAATACTAATTAGAGATTAATAATTAATAATATGAAAAAGAAACCATTGGAAGAACCAACCATGGAATTTTTCGCAATTAATATACTTGATAAAAAGAAAACAGGGGCAGGACAGTAATTTAATGATTCCCTTACTATTCCACGACACCCACAGCCTATTGGCCCGTTTGAACACCGTCACGAGTCGCACGTAGAAGTCAAGTAACACATGTAAGTTGTAACGTACTTCTGTTTCAAAAGGGTATTTTAGTAAGAGCAAAACAAAAAAACACTCTAATTCATTGCTTAGACACTCTTTCTGGTAACTTAACAGTTTAAACGCTCCAAAATCCCCCCCGCCCCCTTTTACTGCATTTTCTTTGCAACCAACCAAAGGATAAGCTAAGAAACAAGACTTCAGGAGGGAAGAATAGGGCACCTTAAAGATTGACTCTTTTAGAGATTTTTGATTTTGCGTCTTTTTCTTTTTTAAGCAAATGGCTAGTGGTGGTGGAAATAATAGGAATGGGACTCATAGGAACTCTCTCAAAGGAACGACAACAACATCAACAGTATCAACAGATAAGCCACTCTCTGTGAATTCCAACCCTTCAAAGCCTGCATTCAAAAATAAGTCTTCGCCTTTGACCGGTGCTTCTTCCGGGTTAAGGAAGAGTAGCCCCGGATCACTTGGAGGTGGAGCTGCCAAAGATGATGCTGGAGGTTTGTTTCAGGGTTTTGTTTGAGATCTTCGTTGGTGCATTTTTCTTGGTTATCTTATAAAAGTTGTTTGTCGTGGAGTTTTTTTTTTCTTTCCCTGTTTTAGAGTGTCGGATATCTGAAAATTTTCTTATAATTGAGAAGTGATTGAAGAGAATTTCGTAAGTTGTTTCCCGTTAAAGTAATTTGATAAATTATGCAATCTAAAATCTTTTTAATTAGCAATCACACTTATTCATGGTTAGATAAGTTCCAGACTATTCCAGGATTTGAGCTGTTGGTGCTCATGGATCTCTAATTAGATATGAATTAGTCATAAACTATCACGACCTGATACAGTCCGCTAGGCATAGCCAAGGGCTGCAACATTAGAACATAATTCGGAATTATCCTTTTTGGGCCCCACAAGTTTATTAAGGGTTTGTCACATTGGTATCAGTTCTGCAGAGTGCACTCATACGTGTGTTCTCATGATACTGCTTATGCTCTGCTGGCTGGGTCCGGTCATGACATAAAAAGGTGCCACCCTTGATGCTTCTCCAGAGATACGAACCCACATCACAAACCACAAATGAGGGTTTGTCTCGAGAGATTCAAACCCTCAAATGAATGCATTGTACAGAATGTGTATATCTGAAGGCAGTCACCTTAAGATGGCAAAACCTTAAGGGGCGTATGGGCAAAAGACAATTCCGGCTTACATTCTCTGGCACGGCCTATGCCCCATGGATTAGGTCGAGTCGTGACATACAGCATTCTTAATATTCACTTTGAATATTTGATATCTTTTTTCTTATTTTTAGTATGTTTATAATGCTGACAATTTATAAAGCTTAATATTTGCTTATCTTTCAGTGCCCTTATTCAGGGCTGCCAAACGTAAGATTCTTAGTCAATTCAATCTTTACAAAGAAAAAGGATCAGGGTGATGATAATAGCTTGCCTAGTATTGATTTTTTCTTGACGAGTATGATCAGCGTTCTATTTTTTTGCTTGTTCTGTATATTTTATTTGTTAATTTGAAGCCTTTATGTTTCTCTTCAGTTCCTGGAAGAGTTCGAGTGGCTGTAAGGTTACGTCCACGTAATGCAGAAGAGTCAGTAGCAGATGCTGATTTTGCTGATTGTGTAGAACTTCAACCAGAGGTATTATATTGCTATCTGACAGTTGGATATGCAGGGAATACAATTCTCAGTGACCTTAAATTTGTTAGATGTCTTTATCTGCTTTCTTTTATCTGTATGATCTTGAAGTACAAATGATTGAGGAAAAGCTAAGAGAAGGGCATATCGATTATATTTTGTCAGGGTTGGCATCTTGAGGGATGCATCAGCCTAAAAGTGAGTTTATTCAAATGAAAATGGAGAAAAGTAGCAAATTCTTGAATAATTATCACTTCATTTCAATTAGTCAAGAAGGATTTAGTTTCTAACCACCTAAGAAAAAGTGAAGTCGACATGCCTGTACTTGTGCACGTAGCTCACCTAACTAGCTTTTAGATTTATTGAAATTAACTCCCATCCAGTTTCTGTAAGTGTTTATTACTTGAGTTTGGTGAAGTTCTCACCAATGCTTCAACTTTTCTCTTTCAGCTTAAAAGGTTAAAGCTTCGCAAAAACAACTGGGACACAGATACCTATGAGTTTGATGAAGTGCTGACAGAGTTTGCATCGCAAAAGCGTGTGTATGAAGTTGTTGCAAAGCCAGTTGTTGAGGTTTGAGTACATGGCTTTTCTAATTGTACCAGAATTTGTTAGAATTTTACTTGTTATTAGTTATTCTTCCTTGGCAACAGCAGAGGCGGTGGCTGAAAATAGTTTCAACCTATCATTGTGTTTTGTGTTGGTCTTCTCCCAAGTTATCAATTGTTTTGTTCTGCTGTACATAACTGCTGTGTTTGGTCATAGCTTATAAAGGATTTGGTGCCTTTTTTGATGCATTATTCATTTTATTAACAAGGTCATTGTGAATTTGTGTTCATAGGGTGTTTTGGATGGTTACAATGGGACAATCATGGCTTATGGTCAGACTGGTACTGGCAAAACATATACTCTTGGTCGACTTGGGGAGGAAGATACAGCTAATCGTGGAATAATGGTCCGTGCTATGGAGGATATTTTGGCAGAAGTTTCACCAGAAATTGATTCTGTTTTGGTCTCCTATTTGCAGGTTGCATATTAGATATTCTTTTCTGGGAGATACATATTACTGCAGATCTTGGTGTTTGATTTCTGATATTTTC
The DNA here is from genome assembly GCF_025698485.1 of Gossypium arboreum. Classification (NCBI taxonomy): domain Eukaryota; kingdom Viridiplantae; phylum Streptophyta; class Magnoliopsida; order Malvales; family Malvaceae; genus Gossypium; species Gossypium arboreum. The sequence goes on along the minus strand of NC_069081.1, from coordinate 115,080,508 downwards.
ATGAATTGTGCTAATTGGTCTAAGCTTACTTTTCTTTTAGAAATTTTTTTTTATCATTTTCTCCAAAGTTACAAGAGTTTTAAATTTTAATGTGCCTAATAGCACTGTTCATTGAAAATTTCTGCAGCTCTACATGGAGAGCTTACAGGATCTTCTTGATCCTACTAATGATAACATTTCCATTGTTGAAGAGCCTAAATCTGGAGATGTTTCACTACCTGGGGCTACCCTTGTAGAAATAAGAGATCAGCAGAGTTTCTTGGAATTACTACGGTTAGGAGAAGCTCACCGCCATGCTGCGAATACAAAATTGAACACTGAATCTTCTCGCAGTCATGCCCTTTTGATGGTGAATTAATTTAATTAAGATATTATTGTACTAACTTATTTGTTGGAGGACATGATTGATCTTCATTTATCTTATCACCCCATTAATTATCTCTTACTGCTTTAGGTGCACGTGAAGAGGACTGTCAAAGGAAGAGAACCTGCTCATTCAAGTGACAATGGTAACAGTACTAGCATGGCTAGATCTCTTAGGCCTCCACTCGTACGAAAGGGCAAGTTAGTTGTTGTAGATCTTGCTGGTTCAGAGCGAATTGATAAGTCAGGTAATGAAATTGGGAGCAAAAAGCTCTCTCCATCAGTTTGACTGTTTATGTGATAATTGATCCTACTTTCCACCTTTTTTTACTTGTGAAAAAGCATCTTCTCTTGTTTCTCCTGCAAGCTGAACTTTTTTTTTTTTTGCTATTACTTTGCAGGGAGTGATGGCCATACACGTGAGGAAGCCAAATCTATCAATCTTTCCCTTAGTGCATTAGGGAAATGCATTAATGCACTAGCAGAGAATAGTGCTCATGTTCCTGTTCGTGATTCAAAGCTTACTAGATTGCTTCGAGATTCATTTGGAGGTAAATGGATTGCTTTTTTTTCTCTCTGTTATTACTTACTGAGCTATTATTCTATGCATCTCACTAATGTACATGTAGTTATAGACACAGATGTTCTGAATTAGACTTATATCTGCTAAATTATACAATCTTGTTCTGTAGCATCTTAAGTCCCATTTGAACAAGACCAGCATCTTCCATAGTGCAAATTTTTTTGCTGACATTTGTTTCTTTAACAGGCACAGCAAGAACATCATTGGTTATAACCGTAGGTCCATCTCCACGTCATCGCGGAGAAACAGCTAGTACTATAATGTTTGGACAGAGGGTGGGTTAAAGAACAACTTCCTTTATTTTACTTAATTCATCTTATTTTACAAAACAGCTGGTACTTAAGCCATTTGATTGCTCAATATATGCACTTCCTTGCCTTCTATAGGCTATGAAAGTGGAGAATATGTTGAAACTCAAGGAAGAATTTGATTATAAAAGTTTGGCTCGAAGACTAGACATACAATTAGACAAATTGATTATGGAGCATGAGAGGAAGCAGAAAGCATTTGAAGTTGAGATTGAAAGAATGACAGCAGAGGCACAAAACCGAATTTCTGAGGCTGAAAGAAACTATGCTGATGCAGTGGAGGTAAGAATTTTTTTCCTGTTTTGCATTTGTTGGTTTGCATATGCATGCATTTGTGTGAAGTTTGTGTCGTGTGGAGGGAAAGAGAGAAGTTTTTTACCCTTGAAATTCTCTTTTAATTTGTCGATATTCTAAATTCAGCTGGCAAGCGGTGTCTACTTTGCTAATCTGTATAATGCTATAAAATTTATCACAGTCATAACTTTACCAGTTTTTTCTACCAGAAAGAAAGGGATAATTGTCGTAGAAATTTCTGCATGGTTTTGAATAACATGATGTGTAAAATGTGTAACATAGATCTTGTTAGTGATTAGAAAAGGGGTGCTTTCATTGTCATATACCTCTAAATTTAAGGACCTCTAAATTTAAGGATGGGATGGTATGAAATATGATTAGAAATCAAAAGGGGGTTTTAGTGGGTGGAACTAAGTGTGCAGTTACCTGCTGAGCTGCTGATCATTGAACTTTGTGATGATAGGTCATGTTTTTTTTTTTTTTCCCCAGTGCCTTGAGTTGCTCTAATTTATACTTGATGCATACTGAAATTGGTAACTTCTTCTTGTTGCAGAAGGAAAGACTGAAGTATCAAAAGGACTATATGGAATCAATAAAGAAGCTTGAGGAGAAATGGATGATGAATCAGCAAAATCAGGGCAATGAAAGAAAGGTGGAAATATAATAATTGTGTAGGACTATCTCTCTTATTACATGATTTTGATTTTGATAGCTCGTACAACTGAATTTAGGGAGCTGCCATATTTTGTCTTTTTCATTTCTTTTGTTACTTTTTCTCTAGGTTTTTTTTGTCACTTACAGCTATTTTTATCCTCATTTTATTGTGTCTGCCCTTTTTTTATCTCACGTAGGAGCAGATGGTACACATTGCTGAGGAAGTTGCCGAGGTAAAAAAGTTACTTAGCAAAGAAACTTCACTAAGGAAAGCAGCCGAAGAGGAAGTTGATAACCTTAAAAGTCAACTAGCTCAACTGAAAATGTCGGAGGTAAATTCTGTGTATCTCTATTTTATTTCTGTAGCACTGCTTTCTGCTACTTATTTGGCATAGGCTGGTGTCCATACTGTCATACTTCTAATTTATAGGCATCGGCAAACTCTGAGATCTTGAAACTGCGAAAGATGGTGGAAGATGAGGTATGTCAAAAGGAGAAACTTGAAGGGGAAATATCAATGCTGCAAAGTCAGTTATTGCACCTAAGTTTCGAAGCAGACGAGGTATGTTATCTATGCAATCTACAAGTTTGGCATGGTCCATCCAATTATTGCTATTGATCCTGATATGAAATACTTCCATACTTCTTTCCTTTTGCCTTATAGTCCTTCATTTGCTAATTGATCATTCCTCTCCTGATGAAAATACACAAAGTATATTGTAAATGTTATAACTTTCATACTGTTTGTGTCCTTGTAATTAAACTGCAAATATAATGTTTCAAACTGTTTCCCTAAAACAGCCTGATTTAAGGAATTGAAAATTGTCTGATAGGAAGTACACTTTTATATTCGTCACCTGAGTGACAATTGCTTAATTATGCTTTATAAATTCTAACTGGACATGCATTTTGTGTTAGACTAGAAAAAGACTTGATAGAGGTGGTCCTGGGAAAGTCCCTGGCAGACTAGATTCTCCGGTTTCTCAAGTTAGATCACAGTTAAAGGATTCAGGAAATGGAGAGAAGGCCTCTGTAGCAAAACTCTTTGAACAAGGTAGTAGAAATTCCTGAATTTATATTTATATTAAGAGAACCATAATAAATAATAGTAAACAATAACGTATTTATGGTTAATCTCTTGCTTTCTCTTACAGTGGGATTGCAAAAGATCTTGTCACTGCTTGAAGCTGAAGATGCTGATGTGCGGATTCATGCTGTGAAAGTAGTAGCAAATTTAGCTGCTGAGGGTATCTTTTCTTCCTGTCTGTTCCTGATTTACCCCATTTTTTTGTAGCACTGACATACTTTTCTCTAAAATCAACATTGTTACGATAGAACACTTTCATGTTTAGGTTGTTGCATGTTTTCTGGCTTTTCTCATCTTGTGGAAAGCAATTTTAGTATGAGTGGAATTTTCAATCCTACATAACTGAGGATTTCGACATGGACGTATTTTCTGTTTCCTCAATCTCTTCTGTCCGGATAATAATTACTTTGATAGTGCTGGTTCTCATTAGATCTATCAATGACACTGTAAACGTCGTCTTCATTGTTCAGAAACTAATCAGCAGAAGATTGTAGAAGCTGGAGGTCTAAAGTCCTTGCTGATGCTGCTTGGAAGCTCTGATGATGAAACCATACACAGAGTTGCAGCTGGTGCAATTGCCAATCTTGCAATGAATGGTAAAATTTAGTTCCTCTGATTCATTACTTGATACTGCTATAACTGCATTATGGTGCCACTTGCTATCAGTCTTTTCGCTTTCAATTTCTCTTCCTTTTTACATATATTACTTGTTTATTTTGTCAGAAAAAAACCAGGAACTTATAATGTCTCAAGGGGGCATTAGCTTATTATCAACGACTGCAAGTCATGCTAAGGATCCTCAAACACTTAGAATGGTTGCTGGGGCCATCGCCAATCTGTGTGGCAATGGTAAATTGCTTCATATTTTCGGTTTTTATCTGCTTCAATCCTCTTATTTGCTATGCATGTGAATTTTTTCAAGGAATGTAAATGATACGTTCTTCTGAAAGAACATAGACTGGTGTAAGGCTTAATTGAATGTGTTGGTCAATCGACAACTTCCATAAATGTTAAGTTAATCAGTAGTTTTACCTCTTTAATCAAGTACTTCATTATGTTCTCCAGATAAGCTGCAAACTAAGCTAAGAGGTGAAGGTGGTATTAAGGCTTTGCTAGAAATTGTCAAATGTGGACATCCAGATGTTCTTGCCCAAGTTGCTCGTGGAATTGCGAACTTTGCTAAATGTGAGTCAAGAGCATCAACTCAAGGTACGTTTTCTCAGGGTACAAGTTCTTGAATTCTTTTAATCTCTCACTAGAGATCTCACGTCTCGTGTCAAGACATTGTTTAACTCATTGATGCCTTGTTAACAAAGTTTAGGGCGTATGTTCATAAACATATTTATGATATCTTCGTCTTCCGGGTGGGGTAATTGGGTTCTCAAATGGTACAGGAAGCAAAACTGGAAGATCTCTTCTGATCGAGGATGGAGCACTTCCATGGATTGTACAGAATGCTAATAGTGATGCCTCGCCAATCCGGCGCCACAATGAGCTTGCACTCTGCCACTTAGCACAACATGGTTCGTTTATTTTTCCTAAGAAAATCTTGAGACATTTCTCTTTAAAAACGTTTCTAATGAGGATCTAATTCACTACCTACATTACAGAAGTGAATGCTAAAGACATGATTAGTGAAGGTGCCTTGTGGGAACTAGTCCGCATCTCACAAGACTGTCCACGTGAAGACATAAGAACTCTTGCACATCGAACACTTGCTTCTAGCCCCGACTTCATAGCTGGACTGAAGCGGCTACGAATAAACTATTAATACAATTACGAAAAATTCGATTGAAGTATTGGACTTGAAGTGCAAAACCCCACCATCTTAAACTAATTCAGACTAGAAGATTGATACTCTTCACATTCAAAAAATGCAGGAACACATATAGCCTTGCTCCTGTTGAAGTTTTGGCATGAAATAGAATGCGCTTGGCTTTGTTTATTACACACTGAACCTCTGATTTATCAATCAAATTATTATCTATGTAATCTCATATATGTAATGTATTCATCCGAGCCTGTCTGCCTTCCTGTATTGTGCAGTTTGCTAATTATAGTAAAGAAACTATTTGTATATATGAAATGGAAAGGAGGGTAACTAAGATAGGTTGTTCTTGTTTATAAATAAGTTCATAATTATTTTATACTGTAAGGGTTGATTTGTTTTGGAAATTCATTTTGTTTGTTCTAATAAACACAAAACCCTGAATGCCCCCACTGTGCGGCTTGTTTATCTTTTTCTTTTCTTGTGATTTATTTGACTGTCAAATCACGGCTAGTCAATAAAAAGGAAAGAGCAGAAGACAGAAAGGAAGACCTGAATTCAATGAAGAAAAACAGTGCAAGAACGAATGGATAAGTCTAATAGGATTGGCTTTTAAGGAAAAAAAAAAAAAGAAGAAGCAGACAGCTGTGAGTTTTAAAGATGGAGATCAGTTGCAGTTCAGAGAATCTCTCCTTCTTTGAATCCCAAAAATAGACAGATAAGTATGAGAGTGAGAGATGCTAAATTTAGAGCCCACATTAGTGTTGGTCGTGGCCTTTTTGATGCAAGTGTTTTGTGGTATTGCCTCGAAAAGGAGCTTGTTCAGAGCAATGCACGTGTAAACCAGTACTCCACCTAATAAGTTCATGTCTCCCTTATCCACTATCTTTCTTTCTCTCTCAAGAAACAAAACATTTGGAAACTATAATACTGCGCCTCTTTACATAAACACACCAGCAATATAATGAGAGAAACTTAATTTGTACTTATTGCTAGGCGCTAGCTGCCTTCCTAGTCCTATGCATGGGTGATCATCATCATCATAAAGAGGTAATGTTAACAAGAGAAAAGATATTATAGCTACTTTTGCGTATAAGAAAGAACCTTCCTTTTCTGGAGGAGACTTGCGTATGTGTATGTAACTGTGTCTATATATGAACAAGTAATCAAATGTAAAATCACACAACAAAAATGACATGCATGGATATAATAGCAGCTTCCTTCAATGGGGGAAATATTATGAGAATTTCGTGGAGCTGCAGCAAGAAAAATATATTGAAAAAGCAGTACTGTAAGTAACCTATAGTATTTTGGAAGCTGTCCCTTTCTTCTTCTTATTCTCATGAAATCAAACTACGAACTTACTGTCATTCAATCAGCATGCAGGCATATATATGACCTACTCATCAAATTAAATTCAGTAAAGGAAGGAAAAAAAGAGAAAAAGTAACAGTAAAAGAAACTAAAACCTGAAAATGTTGCTCAACAAACCCAAATTTCCTAGCTATACAAATTAAACTTGTGTAGTCTTTGATTGTTATAGCTGAAGGTGAAACGGGATTAACCAACACTCGCATCATTAAGTGGTGAAAACTGTTAGCTAGAATGGAGGGCGACCAGTAGCCCAAAATGCCTCACTTGGTAACTGAATAGAATTGAGAAGATTAGGTGGTAATCCATGAAAAAGAGGCGCATTTGACTCAGCCAAGGCTTGCTGCTGCTGCGGCTGTTGTTGTTGCCCTCCAACTGCAGCGGGTGATCCAATTCCATCTCCTTGCACTGGAAGCTGTCCTTCATCTTCTTCTTCCAATGGAAGCCGCTCATATGCGGCGTTACTAAAAGAAGCTGCCATAATCACAACCGGGCCTGAACAAGTGAGTGTCCCAACAACACTACCGCCCACAACTTGGCCTTGTCCGCCAGCCAAATATATGGTTATCCCCGTAGCAGCCGGCGGTGCAGGTGGAGGCAAAAATGATCCCGCCAATGACAGTATCTCAAATCGGCCATGTAAGTTGACAACTGCACCAGCCGAGGCTGGTTGCCTAAGGGTCACATTCGTGACGGTCCCAGTCCCACTCATTATGCAAACTCCCCTCTGACGTCTTCTAGCAAAGGTTGCGACGCTTTCAACAATGTCACATCCATCCCCTATCTCCATGACATGCGTGCGTAAAGCGTTGGCACTGTCTCGGTTGATGATGATAGGTGGCTTAGGTTTGTTCTTGGATCCAGCGGGCCTGCCTCGTGGTCTTCGATTGAACTCTCCTTCACTATAGCCTTGAAGGCTAAGCTCTTTGCCTTCGTTATTGGCGCTGCTGTTGTTGTTGTTGTTATTGTTGATATCGTCCCGATCCCTTTTCTTAACCCCACTGCTGCTTCCACTTTGCTCATCTTCAGAGTTTTGGTGATGATGGTACTGATTTTCTTGCTGTTGAAGCTGAGGATGGTGGTGAAGATTGAAATCTCGCATATGAAATGGAGGTGGAAGAGAGAGGCCATGTGATGATGAAACTGGATCCATGCTATATAATACTTTTGTTTTTTACAATCTCGAAGCGATCTCAACTTACATACAAAAACAGGAATCCCAGACCAAAAACATCAAAGAAAATAATAAAAAGCTAGCTTGTAAAAGAATTAAAGGAAGATAGTGGAAGCAAAAGAGACTAAAAGAGAATATATATATATATAATAGCAACAGCGAACAGAGTGCTTGGATTGGACAGCTCTTTTCTTTTTCTTCTGGCTTTGCTTTCAGGGTTTTGAGTTTTGAAGTTGTTTAATGGAGTAGTAGGAAGCACACCAGCATCCCATGGTTTCAGCTGAATTCCATCATGGTTTTACACAAGAGTTTGGGATGTTAGAGAGAAATTAAAAGAGAGGATGGGGAGTTTAGGGTTAGATAAATTGAGGTGGCAAAGATTGGCTTTGGTGGGCGGTGGAGAGTGGTGAGAGGTCCCCACTTCTCCTCTTTCTTTCCCAATGTTTAAATATGTAATAGACATGGTTTGGTTAAAATGTACTAAATATTTTCCAATCCATCTCCATCATATATACTATATTACTGTTACAAGTTACATTACAATGATGGAGAGCAGGGTTTACAATTTTAATTTTTAATTTTAATGTTAATTAACCCTATATTATTTACATAATTTTTTTATTGAATTAATAACACAGCTCACATATGACATATTTCTTTAAAATAAAAATGCAAATATAAATATATATATCCATCTTAAAGTTCATGGTACTAAGAATTAAAATTTCTTTGTGTATCTTCTATTTTTATTTTATATCTTTTCGAATCTGTAATTACTTCTTCTAATAATATTATCTTTAATATTCAAATTTAAATTCTCTTTCTAAAAATATAATGTGCATTGCTATCCTCTCTCTTAATTTATGAATTGAATTTTCTTTTTCAATCAGGTATATTACATGAGCTTCTTGTATACAAATTTTGTTAAAAAGAAAAACCCTAATATGTCAATGTTAATCATATATATATAACAAAAAGTTTTAGTTTATTTTTCTTTATATTTGTTCTTTCTGACACAATGCCTAAAATTATTCATAGTTTCTTTCAACTCATAAATAAGAAGATAATATGCTTCAGTACACTCAAACTCACGTACCCTGCATTGTCTGCGAAACTAAGACTTAATCTACAAAAATTTCAATTTCTTAAAAAGAAAAAGAAGCTATATATGTAAATAGATTTGTAATTCCTAAATTATGTTTAGCTGCTTATTTAAAGGAAATGATTGGAATGAAAAAATAAGTTAAGAGTGAGGGTAAAAGTATGAGCGTTTCACTTTTCATACATTTCACATGACCTCCACCACTTGACTTTGACCCTACAAAAGGCAAACTAAGCTCAATATTTAACGTTGGGTCCACATCCTTTATAGATTCTAAAATGGACACGTGTCTCTACCCCCTATCTTTTTAAGTACGGGGTCCTCCATTCTATTCTTCTCAGTCATATTTACGTTACCTGTAAGTACGCCCTATACATTGGTAAAGTTCCTCCTCCCCCATTAAAGCATTCATTATTTATTGGAGGTGTTTATAAAATTAGGTTTAATTCTCACTCCCTTTTATTCTATTTTCTTTTAACATTAACGAATATAAAACAGCTTGTCCACGAAAAAGAGTGTATATAACGAGCTGTTGGCACAAATAAATTATATATATTCAATCACATGCTATTTATATCTAATAAAAAGAAAGTTAAAAAGGAAAAAATATTAGGGATCCAATCTTTGGGGGGGCTTAAACACATGGTAAATCTTGTCGCATTCATTCATATATATATATATATATATATATATATATTACGTTCAGAGACTGATAAATTCCATAAAAACAGGTAGTTGTAATAGAATGTGAGTGGTTAAGGTTTATTAATGAGTTCTCTCATTTTACATATATATAGGGGAGGAAAGAAGGAATGGAGGTGTAAAGTAAAGGGCGGCATAATCCAGAGGTGTTGGGGGTGGGGCTGAGTGAGTGAACAAAGACGCGTTGGAGGCGCTGACAGGGAAGCACAACGTAAGGCAATGGCAATGGCAATGGCTCACTTTGCAATATGCAGGCGGAGAGAGAGAAAAGAAAAGTTGTTGGTATTTGCATGTTACTATAAATTAATGTTGGTAGGCTGCCAGCCTACGGCCAACGGCTGAGCTTAAAGAAAAAAACAAAGAATCCAGAGAAACCAAACCAAACCAACCCCTCCCCCCTAAAATTCTGGTAGTAATTAACTAGTACAGCTACATCATTGTTGTCTTTATCTTGCAAAACCATGCATTAGTGGATGCTATAAAATAGTTAAATATAAAATAAATAATAATTACTAAATTTTTAGAAAGGTAAAACTTCTTCCAAAATTTTTCTTCTCTTTATCACAATCAAGTGATCAGGGTGGCTAGCACTTATCAATTATAACTAACAATTAAAATATATGAAAAAAATAATACTCCAACTAAAGGTAGCACCAAGATTAACTCAATAACTAACTAAAATTAGAACAAATCTGGAAAAAAATCATAGGGTGAGACTTCGACATTAACATTGAGAACATATATTAAATTTTTTTATTAATACAACATCGATAGAAGATATACATATAACCCATATTATCTAGATACCCGAATATTAAAAATATCATCTAAATACAAAGAAAACCAAGACCCTGACAAATCTCAGCAGCATGTATTAAAATGAAATATCATAATTTGTCTGAAATGTCTTTTGCTCTTTCCTCATAAGCTTGGATTAGTTTTGATGTTATCCAAGGGTGGCAGCCAAACCCCAAATTAATTGGATATGTATGAAAAAAGAGGGGAATCAAACCTTTTGGTTCTTTAGAATTTAATTATCAGACCAATGATGTTTGAAAACTGAAATATAATTAGTAAAAGAAATCATTGATACTATCATCATTAAATAAAGAATTTCTCAGCCTATGGAAAATTAAATCTTTAATGGAACATAAGATAACGGTATGTAAGAGCAATTTTTTTTTTTTTTTGAAAATTGTAAACATAGGATTCACAAAAAGCCGTTATTTCATTATTATCAGTATCATGTTATATGCTAATATTTGTTTAATGTTCATTTTCAGATGACTCCAAAACAAAGTGTTTGGATTTTTTTTCCCCCAATTTTTTGCTCTTGGATTGTGGTAGTTGCTTACCATCCGAATATAAATATATCTATTGACAGATATAATTTGATGGAATGCTTGGAGATCAAGTTAATGTTGGCCTTTCTCATAAATAATTTATCATTCCTCGTATTATTATTATTTTTTTAATTTGTAAATTGTTTACAATTTCATTTCATTTATTTATCGAGATTATTTTATGAGTCATTCTTATTACACTCATTCGTGATCTCTTTCTAATTATTTTATAATATTTTAGTAAATTTTTATGTTATTGACACATAATTTTGATAATTTTTACTCTAACCTTAAACTTTAAATCCAAACTCGACTCCTAAATCTTGAACCTTAATCTTAGAGTTTGGGGTTAAAAATTATCAAAATTATATATTAAAGACATGAAAAAATTATTAAAATATCATTAAATAATTATAAAAGTGATAGAAAATATTCATAAAATAATTTCTGATATATTCCTGCTTATTTGGATGAAATAAATTAAGATTTAATATTAATTAACTCCAATTATGCTAGCTGAGAAAGGAGAAATAGGTCCCACTGCTGAAATCAGAAATTTATGTACACAAGTGATTGAAAATTGTTAGATTCGAGATGTTGAAAGACAAAAGAAAAAAGACTAACACAACACTTTTCCATTATTTACACCATTTTCAGGATGTTTTATGCTCTTTGAGAGAATCAAGCAAGCTTCTATAGGACATATATAAACAAATTTGTTGAAGATTGGATTCTGAATTAAACCCTCAATACAGTTTTGTCTATCAAATTTATAAAGACGATTAGTTTATAGAATAGAGGCATTTCGTGGAATGCCTAATAAAGTGAACCGGTTGGTATTTTATATGTTATAGCACCTATAATTAGCTCCATTCTATAAATATACCATTTTTTTCAAGCATTCAACTTATGATAGATTTGGATAGACAGTGTATTTAACTGAGGTTAAAAATAACGGTGACAGTGAGATTAGATATTGTAATGTAAAATAAAAGATAAACAAAACACAGCGCAACTCACCACACATCCATACTCACCCTTAATATCCTCAATTAAATTAAAATTTAAAAGTTTTATATAGTTTATCTATAAGATAAAAGACTTTGTACATTGTTGTATTTTCTTTTCTTTAATTTAGATAGTACGAAACTATATAAATTATAATGACTATCAATCTGAAAAAATTTCATATTTGGTAATTTCTTATAAATATTAATAACCACAAATTGTATAAAAAAGATTTAGTAATTTCCTTTTCCTTTTTCATTTAGATAGAAAATAATATGAATCATATAGTCACTTTTACTAATAAAATGTTAAAAAAAAAACCCCAAAAAAGGGGTCAAGTTTGAAAGTAACTTCTTTCATAAAATATAATATTTTTATATTAATGTCATATTAATGTGAAAAAACATGGGAAGTTGGGTTCTTCAACATAAGCATGCCATTGCCCACAAACCATTGAGACAGCAAAGTTTTGGAAGCTGATGATGAAACAACCTTGAAATTATCACTACTTTGAATGCTATATTGGCTACTCACACTAAACAATCTTATCTTAACAATGTTGTTATCTCATTATACAAATCAACTAGCAATTTAATATTATAAATATAATTTTTAAGAAACCAAAATCTTGGAGGAGGGCTTAAGAAAGGAAGAAAACAAAGCCATGTGAAAGGCACCCCACCCCCATTGCCTCGAATCTGTTGTTGTCATGTTTCTTCTGCTTTTTTCTCATGTCTTACCAGTTCAAGGCTGTTGCATTGCATCCATCCCTAAACACAAATTAGCTTTCACATGTCGGGGGGGTTTTTAATTATGGATTTTAGTCAAAGTCAATAGAGAGTATTGGACTTTTTAAGATTAGAACGCCTAAGGAAACGACAAATCAAGGTGCCTCCATGTGATTGATCCATGGCAACCGATGTGGAACCATGTTGATTGTTGGCCATAAAATTAATTAATTAATCATCATCATTAATCAAGCTGCTAATGAAATAAATTTAACATTTTATTTCAACCAACAATTTCCCCTTGATGTTGAATTATTCATGTATGAACTTGGACTTATTATTGATGGCCATCCATATGGGAATCCTTCAAAAGTTGCATGAATTTGTTAATTATTATTATACTAATTAATGTATGTGCGAATGATATAAGACCTTTTTTCCTGCAATTATCATGTCGTAGTTAATCATGTTGCAAAAGCGTGATGCTATTTGCTGGGTTTTTCTTTTTCTTTCTTTTTTTTATTCTAAAGACAAATACTAGAATTACATTAACCGGAAAGAAGTATCAAAACTAAAATTTGAAACTTAATTCCCTAAATTAACATAATTTAATTCTATTTTTATAATATTGTTAGTCACTCCTAATTAATATTATGACACAAAATTATATTTTCCTATTAATATGATGAGCTAAAGTTTTTTTGTTTTCCTTGTTATCATTCAAACACATCCCCTTAAATTTCAATTAACCATATTCAAGAAGTAATAAATTTACAGGTTAATTTTATTTTTAACAATGTTATCAATTAAAACCTAACATTATATAAATATGGTTAAATTTTATTATTAATTTTTATACTTTACTAAAGTAGTGAGTTTAATCCTATTCTTTATTTTAATCAATTTTAATCTTGTACTTTTCAAATAGTCAATTTTAGTCCTTTGTTTCATTAATTTTGAAATTTTAATCTTAACTTAAATAATAACAATTAAATTTATTTGGTTGGTTATTACTAAACCTACACTCTACATATGGTTTTATATTTAATCCATATAATAAAATTAGATTATTTTAAATCCTTATACTTTTTAAATTTTAAAATTTTAATATGCAAATGACAATCATTAATCCGTTAACTAAACTTTTCTAGTAATATATAAATAGTAAATTGACATGATATCACAAATATTGATATATTTGTCGCCTCAAAATTTTAAAATAACAAAACTTAATAAATTTAATAATTATCATTTGATAAGGACTGAAATTTTAAAACTTTCATCTAATAGCAGAATTTAACCTAGAAATCAAAGTATGCAAAATTAAAATAGAGGAATTAAGGTGGAGACTAAAATCATGATTAGACCCCAAAACTGAAGTATCTTTTCTGTTGGGTTCTTTGTAACTTCTGGGGAATTGGGCACTAACAATAAACCCAACCCATTTTGAACTTGTGTTGTAAATTGGTATTAAATTGGACCCAAGTATGAAATTAAAAGCAGCACTGATGAGAGAAAAAATGACCCATTATCAATACCTAATGGAGCTTGACTGGCTCTTTCTTTGGGGAAAACTTCATTAGGATCAATTAACTTCAAAGCATTCAAATATAACACTTTATGCAAAAACGTGCACATAAATTTGAGAAACATAATATTATTACAGCTATATCAAGCCATTTTGTTATGGGAAATAATAAACACTAACCAAGGCCTGTTCCTGCATCCCTACGAGGTGCATCGGCCTTGATACGAGGTGGTCTGACTATACGATCAATAAGCCCATATTCAAGAGCTTCTTGAGCATTGAAGCGTTTCATCCTACTTAAATCCTTGTTGACCTGCATGTCCACATTCATTGTTAGTTCTGTTTCAACAGGTAAAATAATGAACATATGAACAAGAAAAGTAACAGAAGAACAAATGAACTTTAGCCGAGAGAGCGAATGAAAGCTCGAAAAGGGAGATTTTAGGTGATTGTGTTTAGAACCCGGAGTTAAAAAAGGATGCTAGCAATGCTGAAATGAATCAAACCAAAAAAAAGGGAAGAACATTATTGTAATCACTTCAGAGATTGAGCTGTTAACATCACCTTCTCAACAGGCTGGCCTGTATTCTTAGCTAGCTCGGTGAAAAGGTAATCTCTGATTCTGAGAAGCTCATTGGCTTCATTACGGATATCATCAGCCTGTTGACATTAATTTTATGATCATCAAAATGATAACAACGAAAAAATTTATTATAATTCATCACAATAGCATGCAGCCATACCTGACCACGAGCAGCACCAGCTGGAGACTGTAGAGCAACTCTTGAAAGAGGCATTGCAAAGCGATTACCCTTCATGTACAGGAAACAAGAAACAATTATATCATATTTCCCATTTCAGCTTCAAATAACAGATGCCTCACATAAGACGTTAAAAGAAAATTTCACAGTAGGCTCTAGAAACAGCTTTGATGCACAGATCATGGATTACAAAATCCCAATCAGGTCAGGGGCGATAGCTTTTTTCTGTTGCTATTATTATATCCATACCAAAATAAAAGAAAATTCAAGAATCACTATTTGGTCAGCACAGCTAAAAAAGTCTAAAACTTTTAAAACTTTTGAGGGATAACTTCATGCATCATGCCACAAGAATTCACAGCCTACACTCGCAAAAGTAACACCACAAAGTTTACAGGTTTAGATGGAAGTGATACCTTTTCCCCAGCTGCAAGCAGGAAGCCTGCTAGATTGTAGGCATAGCCTACACAGTGGGTGCCGACAGGACTCTTCAAGCTTTTCATGGTATCATAGATAGCCAAGCTTGGGGTAAGCTGTAAACAACGCCCAGTCCATATCAGATAGTGACCAAAGATAAGAAAATAGAAATTTAAATATATACATCAGCAAAAGCATTTAAAAAAATCAAAAGAAACTTACATCCCCGCCAGGGCCATTAATGTAAAAATAAAGCCTTTTATTATCATCAATACTATCAAGGTATAACATCGTTGCCAATATTTGGTTGCTAAATTCCTCATCTATATGTTGTCCAATGAAGATAACGCGCTCTCGATACTGCATCCAAATTCCAAAGTTTTTCATTAGCCTCTAGAAGGCACATAATAGAATTCAAAGCTTATTTGAGAGCACATGAAAACAACAGATTCAGGCAACAATGAAAATCTAGGACAGATTCTGAAACAGATTATCAAACCACTTTTCCAACTGAAAGATATCCATATAACAGTAAAACAGCAAAGGATTATAAGGGTACGTTCGAATCATCTACAGCATAACAAGACTCTGAACAGCATCCATAAACTAAGTTCTCCGATTTATAATTAGAATTAGCTAAATTTACTCACTAGTGCATTCCACAAATCAACCCATTGCCAAGTTCCTTCACCTGGAACTCTATAGGGAACTCTTGGAGTTCCTATTGGCATCATCCCTACTCGTGACCTTGTTGCTTTGCAGCTTCGCGTTCTGCAGACAAAGAAATGCAGATATTTGAAGAACTAATTTGAAACTTGAATATAACGTTGCCGCGTACTATACAGTTGAGACTACATTAGATAAAGCGCTCCATTTCCATGAAATAAAATAAGGAACTAGAATACAACACTAACCATGGTAAAAAATCAGAACAAGGCAGGCATACAGCTACAAAGTAGCCATCACACATGCCAGATATGCTTAAAGGAGCAAGCTTTAAATCAAACATATTAATTATAAACACTAAAAGATGCAATTTTTTTCGTTTCCTTGGAACCAGAAACAAAATTCAAATATCACTTTTACTTACAAGAAGCAAACTGTAAAAATCCAAAATTCAAATTTATGAACTGCAAAGTTGCCCTAGAGAGTCCCATAATAAATAAGAACAAATCTCCAATTACAAGCCATTATACACGATTAATAAAAATAAGAAGAAGTTAAAAGTAGAGACTGGTTACCCGCATTGGAGACTCTTATTAACTCTGGTATAGAAGTCCGCAGTCAAGTTTGGTCTACCAGTTGCAAACAAACCTTCAAAATAGTAACAATTAGCCCAAAAAAAAAGTTCAAAATTTAGGGTATATGAAAAAAGGAATTGTGTTACTCCAGAGTGAAGAAAGCAAACATACAGGGAGATTGAAGCTTCAAACCAGAGTAAACCTTAGTCCCACAACTGCAAAACAATAAACGAAGAAAATAGAAAATACCCACGTCATATATATACGTATAGAAATACACCAAGTCTGTATTATACAGTAAAAGAAATATAACCTCAGAGACGGCTGATGAAGATTTGTATTAAGTGAGATTGCCATTGTTTTGGGGGTTTGAAGAATCCGAAGAGCGTTTTATTAGGAAGAAGAAATAGAAGATTGAGGGAGGGAGGGTTGATGATATAGCAAGGATCTGGTGGTGCCGTTACTATTATAGAGTTTTTGCTCCATTCTTTACACAATATTCTTCTACTAACAAAATATACCACGGATTAATTGCATGTATTAATAAAATATATTGTAATTTTTAAAATATATATATCATTAATTTTAAAAGTATATTTTTATGTGTAAAATTTTCTCTCTTTTAAGTGAAATTAAAAATTATCACTATATTTAATTTTAAATGATATTTATGATTGTACTTATAAATTAAAGATAAATTTACCATTATACTTTAACTCTATATAAAAAGTTTACATTTTATATGTTGGTAAACTATCAAAATAGTCACTTTTGTTTATCTTAGATTATATTTTAGTCACTTATGTTTGAAATATTACGTTTTAGTTACTTCCGTTAATGTGTTGTAACATTTTAGTCACTGAGTCGTTAATTGTTATTAACAGTGTAATGGTAAGCTAGTGTGACACGTTAAATTATCATTTCAAACAAAAAATTTTAGGCTAAATTATATAATTGGTCCCTATATTTTTTCGTTTTGAGCAATTTAATTTTTTTCTTTTATATTCTTTTTGCCTTCCTTTTTCTTTTTTTTTTCATTCTCTTCTGCTTTTTCTTTTGTTTTCCTCCTTTCTTCATCTCTTTTGACTTAATTTTTCTATGTTTTCTATTTGTTAAAACTTATCCCTATATTTTTATTTTTTTGAACAATCTAAGTTTTTTTTTTCTTTTCTTCTTCCCATTTAGTTTTAAGTAATAGAAAACATAAAAAAAAATTACATTAAATGAGATGGAGAATGGAGAAAAACAGAGGGAGAAGTAGAAGAGAATGAAAAAAAAAAAGAAAAAAAAAGGAAAGTCAAAAGAACATAAAGGAAAAAAAATTAAATTACTCAAAAAAAATAGAGATTAATTGTATAATTTAACCTAAAATTTTTGTTTGAAATGATGATTTAACATGTCACGTCAACTTACTGTTACACTATTAACGACTATTAATGGCTCAGTGACTAAAATGTTACAACACGTTAACGTAAGTGACTAAAGTGTAACATTTCAAACATAAGTAACTAATCAGTGACTAAAATGTTACAACACGTTAACGTAAGTGACTAAAGTGTAACATTTCAAACATAAGTAACTAAAATGTAACATGACGTAAACAAAAGTGACTATTTTGAGACTTTCCTCTTTTACGTTTATTTGATTGAATTTTGTCTCCACGTTTAATACTTGATTGAAATTCTCTAATCAATTTTACTTTAAAATAAATTGCAAATAATTTAATAAATTTCTTTTTTGTATTTTATCTTAATATTTAACCTTCAATATTAATAAAACAATTATTTTATAAAAATAAATTTACTTTATATATACTAATTTTCAAATATTTATTTCATTAATTTAAAAATCTAAGCTAATTTTTATTTTTATATTTTATAAATTAACTTATTATTAAATATTGAAGTAAAATATTTGAAAGAAGTTTTATTATTATTATTTTTAATATTGAGCTGACGAATTTAATTAAAAATGATAATTGGTGGTAAAATTAATAAAATTTAAAGTTTAATGGTAAAATTTAATAACATAAAAATTGAGTGTTAAATTTATTCATTTAAAATAAAAAAATAATGGCAAATATTAATAAAAACAAAGTATATTGGCGAATTTTAATATTTATCTATAGTATGATGGTAAATTTACACTCTAACTTTTATTTAAAAATTATTTGGATTTTTAAAATAGTATAGTAAAAAATTTTGTTAAAAAATTAATGGTATTTTAAAGCATATTTATGGTACCAATTGTTTTAAAACTTTACAAATAAATTGTGTTGTCATCTTCGATAGGATAAATATGCTACATATAAAAATTTAAGTTGCCATGTCATTTGAAACCCTAAGACCTTATAATAATATATATATGTGTGTGATTTATATAACAAATTGTTATAAATATAAAATGATAATATAATTTATATACTTTTAAAGTGTCAAATCATTAAATTTTATATTTTTAAATTCAAATATCAAAATGTACATATTTATCAAATTCAGAGCCAAAATTATATTAATTTAATATAAAATATTATAAATTTATTTTTTAAAACAGTAAAATATTTAATTTTTTAATTTCATATTAATATTTATATATATTTAAAATTAATTTTAAAAAATAATTTTTATTATTTAATTTAAATTCAGATCTAACCGAACAGACCCAAAGTTCAAAAATGGTTACCCAACCAAGCCTAATCTTGCGACAGAGCATGCCATCAGATCTGCGATCAAGTTTACTTTAAACACAATCATAACACGATACACTAATTAACTTTATAGAGTTTCAAAGAAAAAATTGCTTGGAACCAATTTAGTATCCTCTTACATGTTAGTAGTTGCAATAACTCCTGTTAACAATCATCTAATATTTCAGCATAAGGATAATGATATACTCGAACAAGTCTTTGGAATGATAGCCAAACATATAAATAAATACAAAATCCAAATCCAAATCCAAATATAGCCCTCAATTATATCAGGGTCTGAAGTCAAAATGAAAATAGGAAGCCAGCAATTGCACATATTCATGCACTAGAATTTCTTTGTTGTTCTTTATTGGTTTTTCATATATGAGCTCCATTAAAGAAAGGTTATTGAGTTCAAGAATCAAGTTGGCTTCTCGTATGAATTCTGGTCTCTGAACTCGGATATGGCACTTCGTATCATTCCGGCGACATCAGGTTGCACGAAAAAGTGCGTGCTATCCAGCACATGTATTATAAACTTATGTGCAGCTGGCAGCGATGCATTCAAATTCACGATAAACTGTGCCATGGGAATGTCACTGCAAAATATAATGGAACAGGAATCTTTCAGCTATAATGCAGAAGGGGAACTAATAACCTGATAAACTTCGAATACACAAGCTTGTCAAAATTTATATGAGCAAATATTAATACCTTAAACACGACTATGATGGGAAAAAATAACATAAACACGATGCAAATAAATGACATTTGTATGCAACTATTTTAAACATTTAAACAGACAAGCGATCGGGTTGCTTCGACTGTGACATCAATGAATTCTAATCAAATGCCAAATGCCATGCAAACAATAGAATCACCACACTAATATCTTTAGACAGGATGGTTTTAATCTCCCATTTAGAAGCTCCAATTAATCATACGATTCCAAGAACTAAATCAAGGCTTTAGAAAGCATGGTTCTTATAGTTCTCCGATGGATGTTAGAGCTTCAAAATGAAGCTGATGTTTCCATTTAAAACTGGATTACGCTTGACCCAACCAACAAATAGAAATAGAGGAGAAAGAGATAAAGAAGCAACAATTGAACATTGAACATCAAAATATACTCGTATAGCATTAAATATCCATCTTACCAAGAAACGAACAGCCCTTTAGTCGCGTTGACCATGATGAAGCAGAAACCTTAAAATCTGAACTGCTAAACAGCCACACAGACCAGTACTTAGTAAGTGGAAAGACAAATGGATGCAAGTTAGTTAAAATAGAAAAGGAAAGGCATCTACTTAGATGCATCATACATGATGAATTTCATTTCAGAATTATTGGGGATTAAAATGAAGTATCTGATCCATATTCCCTATATTTGGGATACCATGATAAAATTGCATTCCAAGATAATATAATCTCATCAAGAACACTCTCAGCCTCTCCTAAGCTAAATTCCCAGTTTTCAAATACCCATATAAAATCAAATTCCATGAGACCACATTTCTCAGGCATCTAATAAAAAATCCTAAACCCATTTTGTGTTATCATATCACCTAGCTTAGTTCACGAATCCAGAAGAGCTGTTTGCACAAAACTGAAGTTGCAAATTCCAAATCTATGATATGGCATGTGTGGTTGGGCACAATCCTAGCTGCCATTTCACATAAAAGATTAAAAGCTTCTTCAAACTTCCTACTTAAAAACATCTAGTTTTTACTAGTAGGAAAGGATTCCAAATAGCGGAAGCGGCGCCGTCCGCTAACGCTAAAGACCCCAATAGCGGTGTGAACAAATTTCACATCAATAGCGGTCGATCACGGCTGAAAATCGGCAGTGTAACGGAAAATAGCGGCGAGAACGGTCCGCTATTTCGGCTAAAGCAATACCTTGTAAAAAAAGGAATGGAGGAGACGGAGGTAAAAAAAAAGAAGTAGTATTTAAGACAGAGAATCAAATATGGCAGTGATGCAGAAGCAAAGAGCAGATAAATTAGGTTTTCAAACATTACCTTATTTAATTTCCTGGTCGGCAAGGGGGGGCTTTGGTCAGAGACGGGAGGAGGAGAGGAAGAGAAAGACGATGTTGAGACAGAGTGGTGGTTTTTATATTAATTTTGCTATAATTATTATTTGAATTATTATTAGGGGAACGTAAAGTTATTGTTTTAATATTTCAATTTTTGAATATATCAATATATTTATATTTATTATGCAAGTAATTATGACAAATGGGCTACTTTCTTATGTCATTAGCTAGGTTTTTTTTTTTTTTTTTTATCTCATTGTTAAAGCAGAGGTATGGATGAAGTCGTGAAAAATCAAGGATCATATTGATAAATGGGCTTGCACGTCCATGATGAAGGAACATTGGCAAGCACCATGTACTGCATGGGTCAAAATTAATATGGATGGATCGATGTGGATGATTACATTGAGGGTGGTTATTAGTGGAGTAGTAAGAGGTCCAATTGGAAGCTGGATGGTGGGTTTCGAAATAGTGACAGAGATGTCAGACATTTTTCAGAACGAGGCACTGGTAATGTTGGAAGGATTGAAATTAGTCTGATCATGTGGTTTTCGAAAAGTAGAGATTGAAAGTGATAATACTCTGCTAATTGATACCTTGCGCAATGGATTAGCAGCTGTTAGTAATATAGTTGAAGTTAGAATAATTCATGAATGATTCTATAAGAGATGAAATGTCGATATATTTCGAGAGATAGTAATTGCTTAGCTAAGGAGGCAGAAGGTAGGCAGGGGCGAAGCTAGAAAAATTTTTTAGGGAAATGAAATTTAAATTTTTTATAGTTTATATCTTTATAATTTGTAAAATATTAAATTGAATTTTTATAATTTTAGGGGGTCAAAGTATAATTTTATCTTTACTAATTTAAAACTTTTAAAAAAATTTAAAGGCCTAAAAAATAATTTTACAATTTAGGAGGGGCCAGGGTCCGTGCCAGCCCCCTGGCTTCGCCCTTGGAGGTAAGATGAATAAGTTGATTGTTCTTGATGACCCACTACAGAATATGAAACAAATATTGAAAGAGGATATCCAACATGTGTTACGTTCAGCTATTAACCCTTTAAATTAAGGTGCAACTTTGATAAAAAAAATGTAACAAATTGATAACTTTAAGGACTATTATGTAACTTTTAAAAATTAAGTGATAAAAATATAATTTTAAACAAAATATAAGAAAATTTACCCATAAAGATTTAGCTAGTGTCTAATTCTAATGCATCATAGATTGGGGCGCACTCTAATTATCAACCATTTTCTACGAAAAAGTCCTGGGGTGAGTTCTTTTAATGGTTTTCATGCTTTCCCTAGGTTAGAGTTTGGAGGCATAACAATAAAATAGACCACTGGACTAGGCATAAAATAAAAAGTAGTATTAGAATATACTCGTTTCTTGTGTGATGTAACAAAATTTTCATACCATTGCTGGTTGCTGCTAAATTAAACCAGCTGAAACATATCCCGATCCTTAGCCTATGTTGCTGAGTTTAAGACTTTTAAGTTGGTAGTTTACTGCTTGTTCTTAAGTTGCAAAAAGGTGTTTTAACACATGGTGTCATAATAATCATATATTTAAGTCATCATGGTGTTTTTTTTATCCTATGTAATAGACAATACCAGATATGTTTTAGACATGATTTTTGTCATGGAATTGTTGGTTTTAACACTAGAACCATGCCACATTCCTGACTGCTTGCTTCTAAACCCATATCATAAAAAGTTTTAATATGAAAAAAGAACTATTATATTTTTATGTTGAAACTGTTGAATGACTCCACGTCTTGCTGTCCACCACTTTCACATCTTGATTTGTGTGATAGTAGAATGTGTAGTTGGTGATTTCACCCATTGTTTATTTAGCAAAACAAAAACAACCAAAAAGAAGTTAAAATGACCCACATCCATGGTTGCATCTTTCTTCTGTCCCGATTTCGAAGAGCAGGGGAATAGATGTTACTTTGGTTTGCTTCAGGAACTTTGATACCTTCCAAGGCCTTTTCATAGTTACCACGGCTAAATTAAGGGAGCAAAAGACGCCTGTGTCACTAGTTTGCTGTGGCAGCCTTTCAGTTTTCCTTCTTCTTCGCCCTCTTTTCTCGGCAAGGAGAAGGTTGCTTGATCAGCAAGTACAACTGAAAAATGTTGTTACTTTAGGACTAAGTGACTAAACAGAATATTAACTATGCATCATTTTAGGAGAGCGCCTTTTCTTTCTTTTCAGCTTCTTTCGCGGCTCGGTCGGCCTCCCGAGTTTGGGCCTTCTCTGCCTTTCGCCTCTTCCTCTTTAGTGCTTCCTTAGCTTTAGCTATCTCCTTTAACCGACGTTGATCCCTTAATTTAACCACTTCCTGTCCGCTTGTTCTTCCTCCTTTGTTCTCTTCGGCTTCTCTTCTCCCGCCTCCTCGATTTTATTCCCGTTAAAAACAATTGTTGAAACACTTTCTGGAGGAGCAGATTTCATAGGCTTCTTTTGCTCCACAACCTTTGTTACGGCTTACGGGTACTTTTTCAGCTTTTGCCACTTCCACTTCCCCTTGCGTTCGATGATCTTTCGAAGTTAAGCCGGAAACCGTATGATCCGTGACCGCTCTTCCATTTACTGCTCGAGGAATTAGATATGGCACTTCACGGGAACCAAGTACGCGGCCATCTAATGTCAGTGTCTAAAGTGTGCTCCTTTCATTGCGTCTAACATATTCTTTACGGAATTCATCATTGTTGTTCCATAAGTCCATAAAATTTTCGACCTGCACCATCAACTATTTAGATCCAATATTGTACCATTTTTTTTTTATTTCGATGAAATAAAACAAATGCACTGCCTCGCCTGGTTAATACAAAAAATTTGGACTGCCACCTTATCCCCTTTCGAAGCTAACTCATTTCCTTTATTTAAACCATCCCTGTCCGCGGCCACCAGCTCCTCCGCGGCCACATGCAACACCACCTGCTTCCGTCATATTAGCTGTCGTTAACTACAAAACTTGTAAAAACCAAAACACAGAGAAAGGGAGAAACACGACTGAAAGGAATGTAAAACATAACATATATATAATAAATAGAGAAAACAAGAGAAAGTGTTTGACTCCATATCCAACTCTTACAAAATTAACTCTTTTTTATTATTATTGAATTTTAAAATGTAATTAACTCAAAAGTGCTATTAGTTGAAAATTGACTAATGCTATATGTGGAATACAAATTACCACATGCATCCACGTATCAATAATTATAATAATAAAATAATCTGTTGTCTTCAAATTTATTTACAATACAATAATTAAGGAATAATTTTATATATATAGTAATATTAAATTTTTAAATTCATTCTAATTTTTTATTTTAAATTGTAATACAATGCATTTTTTTAAAATGGCTATTCTTGTTTTAAAGATCTATAAACCTTTTGCCGGTATTTTATAAAAATAATATTCTTATAGTAAAAGTTATTTTAAAAAATAACTTCCCAAAAAAAATTGATAATTCCATTTTAACTTTTACAAATCTATAAGCTTTTTTATTATTTTATAGAATAAATATTATCCATATTAAAAATCATAACCCAATTACTTAAAATCGTCGCGAGAAGTAACTAGCATTTGTTTTACAAATACCAATTTCAAAATAAAAACACAAATTAAATCGTAAAATAATTTAACATATTTTTAATTGATAAACATAATTAAATATAGAAGTAATATAATTTTTGCCTTTAAATTTAATAACTAAGCTCACTTGATATTTGTACATTTTATAAAATTTCATAATACCACATCATCATTTAAAATTAAAAATTTATATAAAATTTCAAATGATGATATGATATAATCTTAAAGATATTCAGTGTTTTAATAACTAAACCAATGATTGAACAAATCAGACCACTTGTTCTCAGTTCAACTAGTTTGATCGATTTGACTACTGGACAAACAATAATTAAATAAATAATTAAAAATTCATAAAAGAAAAAATATTAAGCTTGTTCAACTGTTAATTTTTGTCTCAATTTTCGATTTTTATCAATTTGTAACTCAATCGATTCAAATAGCATAAATTGAGATAGCTCATTGCTTGAGCAAAATCCAAGCACAAGGCTAAACAAATAACAGATGCCTGAATATTTATATATATATAACTAAAATAAACTGAAATTCTCACAAATCATACAGCCTTGAAATTTATGCTATATCAGTTTACAACAGACAGAAGTTGAAATATGATTAAGAAAAAAGAGTGTGAATGTCCAATGCACCAAATGCTTTAAGTTAAGAAAGCTGTTGTCTCCGATTAATCGTCCATATCTTCTAATGTAGACCAGATCATCCTATCATATGCATATAAAAAGTTCCCATGTTAGCAGCTACTAAGAATAAAAAGTAACATGAGAAACCTGTGTATTGTTGAAAACAACAAATTACCAGAATAAGGAGAAAAAGAGGAGAAGGACAAGATAGCCAAGCTTAAAAAGGCGCTGCTTCTTCTCCCTGGGAAGCATGTTAAATATCTCCGTAACGTCTACCAGGTGCTTGTTCTGTGTGTAACTGAGGACAACAGAAAGCATATACATTTTCAAAAGCACTCAACAAATCATGGAACCTAATAGCAATATACTGGCTTTTCTCCACAGAGTATGTTTGATAAGCTCTAAGAGTCTCGACGCTCTGATCCATGATCAGTATCGCAAAAGGAAATTTCATTTAGAGCATAGAAATAACTACAATCCCGCAAGATCCCAGATTCTTGCATGCAATCTATTGAAGGGGCAAAAGAAAGCTAACTTTTAGCTTAATGTAATTCTCAAATCCAATAAACTTGACAAAAGGGACAAAGAATATTGCTTGGGACCAATGGAATTTGTTTGTTACCAAATTAAAGTCATTAATATGCCTGCCAATCAGTCCACTCTCGTCCGATTCCTTTCTCCCTCGTGAAGATCCATAAAGCATTCTATTGTTTCTATTTATTGATATAACGTTGTCCATAGCCCCATATATATGACACCTCATCAGGTAAATCACACATTTCTTTATACTTAGTGCTTATAGCATGAGTATTTAACCTAAGAGAGGGTGAGAGGTCAATAGAGCAAACAATCAATACTCAAATTCGCAACAAGGACGTTCATGATGCAGGCAAAGTATAGACATATTGTAATGAACCGAAAGTTACGGTATCGAAAATTGAGTCTTAAGTACTGTTTCCGTGAAATTTATTCATGAATATTTATTAGAAATATTTATGAATTATAGTTGAATGGTTATTTAATGTTTGATTAAGTTAAGTAGCTTGAATTTAGAATAATGACTAAATTGCATACGATATAAAAGTTTAATTATAGATTAAAGATTAGTAAAAGGGACTAATCTAGCAATTAGACCCTAAGTGCCATGTGTGTGAATGTATGATATAACATGTGTAATAGTTGGTATATATGCGTAATAGCTATAAGATATTTTATGTTATAGCTATTACACATGTTAATTTTATATTTATTATATGTTAATAATAATATAATATAGTATAATGAATAAAGAATAATGAGTAAAGAAACATAGAAAAAGTTACAGAGAGCAAACGTGAGAAAAAAAGAAAGAAAGAAAGAAATAGAAAAGGGAAATTTGAGGATTAAGGCCCTAAAGCTTGATTGGTAAGTTGTTTTAGCTCATTTTCTTATGATTTTTATGTTTATGGATGCCTAATTCAAAGTTCTACATGTATGAGGTTAAAATGAAGAAAATAGAAAATTTTTAGATATTGATTTAGTTGAATAAATTGAGATTTTATGGGTTAAATTGATAGGAATTGAAGTTAGAAGTGAAAATTGAGTGATTTATTAAAAGAATTCTAAGTTAGACTTAAATAGGGATTAAGTTGAATAGAGCTCAAAATTTATGTTTTATAATGAATTTTATGAGTTAGAAATTGTTAATGAGTTGATTAAAAGAGAATATGAAGCTTAAGTTAAAGAAAAAAGATTAGTAATGGAAAAAGGACGAAATTGGAATTTTTGTAAAAGTTTGATAGAAAGTGAAAATGTGTTTTATGAATTAGTATATTGATGATTTTAATTGTATGATTGTTAGTAGCAAACGTAGCACGGATACATCATCAAAGAAGGAAAAGAGAAAGTGAACGAAGATATCGATTAAATTCGATAAATAGTGATTTGTATTTCTATAAACCGAGCTTAATCGTTATTGCTATATTTGATATTTATATTGTATGAAAATGTGAATGAGGTAAGTATTTTTACCATATTGAAATGAATGTGATTTTGAATACCCTATTAACGATTATCGGGCTAGTCGGATATAGTTGACATGTCATAGAAATTGGAAGTATTGGGATATTCCGACATTGAGTCGATGAGACACTATGTGTCGACTCTTGTTAAAGTTCGGATTTGTTCGATGAAGCACTATGTGCTTATCCCGGAGTGTGGGCTTGGATCCGTGTATCCGTTAGTGTCCGAGTTATGTTAATAAGGGTAAATAAAGTAAAGGTTATTAAAGTCTTGATTGATATTGAATAATAGCAATAATGTGTTTGAATTACCATGTTTTAAAGTTGATTAAGCTATTGTTTATAGAAATACCAGAGAGTATTCTCAACGTCACGTTTGTTTCGTCATGAGCTAAATCTGAAAGTATAAGGACTCAACATATACGCCGATCCCGAACTCAAATTGGTGAAGTTTCTATCTTTTGGAAAATGGCATTGTACCTAGGATGTCTTTTGGTCATTTTGAAAGTATCTAAGTTGTTAAGTGATATTTTGGTATGTTTTGTAAATGTTACCAAAACCTTAAGTATGGTATGTTTTGATATGTCGGTGAAGAGTAATAAGAGGAATTGTTGGTAAATGTTGTAGAGAGAAGAAATGAAGATGTTATAAACTTAGTTATCAACATTTTATACTAAAACAGATTTGGACGATGAATATAGTCCAACTTTGAAAATATACCAAAAATAGTATAAAGTGAATTAGATGATGAATAAAATATGTAATTGAAGCTTAATGAATCTATTTTTATATGGAAGAAACAAAATAGGTAAAAGAGTTGTGTTTTATGAGATATTTACGTTTTGGTGAAATAGGGTTAGAACAATTTCTGGATTCCCTGTTCGACTTTAGAAATTCACCATAAATTGTGTATTAAGAATTAGGACTCAAACTTTATTTGTATGGATTCCTTATTGAGTCTATTTTTAATTGAAACAAATGGCATAGTCATTGGATTTCGTAAAGGAAGAAATTTGATTCAGTAGTGCACAAGGGTCGAGTAGCGAACCCAAAACAGGGAGACTTCTTCTAATAAACTGTACTAATTGGCCGACCAAAAATTCTAGAAAAAATTAATAAGTAGATATATGAGTCTAGTTTCAGGAAAATTTACGAATTGGATTTGAGTTTAAGTAACTCGAGATATGATTTTTAGCGACCGTGGCGCAGATGGATAGTTTACTACTGGCTGTTTAAGTGCTATGATAAGTTTTGTAATGTCTCCTGCTTGACTCCGGCAACGGTCTCGGGTAGGGGGACGTTACACATATAACAAAGTTTCCATTTTCATGAAGCTCCAATGCTACCTAATACCTATTCATGTCGTTGCACAAGTTAGAAATTACAAGTCTTAAGAACACAAAGCCCACAACAAACAAGATCATGGAACAATATAGACCGGATAACCAGACGGGGGCTTAATCATACAGGACATAGCATTGCAATCTAAACAAACAAGGGAGCCATAACGAAGTAATTTGAAATTAACAGTGAATTAAAGCTAGAGAAACTACCATTTGAACTTTTCCTCAAAACAGACTAGGGAAATAATAAAAGGTAGAATAAGAAGATGAGGGAAGAACTTACAGTCTCACATTGTAGTATAAATATGGACCACATAAGAGCGCCATGACCCAATGTCCCGTTAGGAGATAGAATACACATAAAAACCCTTGGAGGATAAATTCCGGCAGGACCACTTTGTTTATCCGTGATGAAGAGTCGTAAGGATTGATGTAATCAAACTCTAAATCAGCCAAGCACATGAGCTGCAGCAAAATGTTCATGCTGTTAAACCTCTTTATTGTTCTCATATAACCAGAACAACCTTCAGACAAAATAATAACATCAGTAATTAGCTAGACACCAAAGAGATATCTGTTGCCAAACTTCTTTAGTTCTTTCATGTTTCAAATCCCATAAAAAAACCCATCACCTAGTTCCTTAAAATCAAATTGTGGGATAATATATAGCAGGAGTTAGGACTTCAAACCTAAGATTTTTCTCTGATAATTCATAATTCACCCTTTTTTGCAGCAAAATTTAACAAACCCAGACAAATGCACTCCAAGATAACTATTTTTTCTCTCCTTTCCTCAACACAGACGCAATTTCTAGCAATAATTATGTGGTTTTCCAGCAACTAAATGGAAGAACCAATAAAATAATCAAAATCTAACAAGCCAATAGCAAAGCATCGTATAATTTGAACCAAATATAAGGGATAAAAGCAAAATTACAAGCAGACCCAGAAAAAATAATAAACATGGAGTCTAGGGTTAATGAGGGAACTGACCTGATAAACAATGAGAACAAGAAGGGCAATTAGGATGAAGAAAGAAATAAGCCATATGAAGAGATCTCCCATGCCTTCCTTTATCTCCCTCTCTTCCTATCTATTCTTCTTCTTCTTCTTATTTTTTGTCTTATTTATCGCTTGGGATTTCTGTTTCGATGTAAGAGGATTAAAGCCCGGAGGGCAGCAGAAGCGAAACCAGGGTTCGACTGTGCCGGACGAACAGCGTTGGTTTGGCTTGCTTTTGGTGCTCTGAGTTCTTAAACGCCTGAAAGATCCGACCAAAAGTAGCCTCGAAAGTACTGTTTGACTCTACCACTCGAAAGGCTTGTTAATTTTTACCGTTCGACACTTTGGACTATATATTTATCGGTTAAAATGGGATATAAGTCCCTATATTTTTCATAAATTTAAAATTTAATCTTTATACTTAATTTTAAGAATTTAGTTTATCTATTTTTAGATTTCAAAATTTAAGTCCAACAGTTAAAACTGTTAAAATTATTTTATTATTAAAATATTATATTTTTATTATATTATTACAAAAAAATACTATCAAATTCTTAAAAATAAAAATATAAAAACTGAACTCTAAATCTATGAAGAATATAGAAATCTATGAGATATTTTACCATTTTTCCTCTAGATTACTCCTATACTTTCACATCGACGTCGTACAATTTGTTGGACATATAAATACTTACGAATCATTCCAAAATAAAGTATCTAAGATGGTTTAGTATCAAACTCGACATAGATGTCAGTTAAAAATTTGTGTTTAAATGCACAAGTTTTCTATTCCTCTAAACCCACTTCATCTCCTTTTGTTTATTTAAAATAATGTATATCTATATTTGTTTGTTTGAGCTAAGTTAATTTGTTCATCTTTATCTTCACAAATATTAAAAATTATATCACATGTGTATACATATTAAAGACACAAATTTAAAATAAATGATGTACAATAATTAATTATGTTTTGATCATTAAATTTTAAAATTACAATATGAGCACTAATGTTATCAATTCATTACATTACAGTTACTAAATTCTTTAATTTCGTTAAAAGTAAAGTTATTTGAACTTGAAAATTAGTTGAATTGAGAATCAATCAATTCGAATAATAGTTTTAAATTAATTGAATTGGGAATCGATATAGACTTATTAAACCAACTAAAAAACTAAATAAAATACTCTTTAATAATCTTTTAATCAATTCGATCCAACTAATGATTTGATTAACTATTGGGATTAAAAAATTTAGTTTAAACCCGTTGTGCTTTCAATGCTATACCCGTTTTCTTGCTAGATTTACAATGGAAAAGAGGAAAGTTTTAGAGCAACAACTCCCCGAGTTTTGTCAGAGAAAACAGAGTCTCCGATGCCAACTTTGCCTTTGCCGATAAGAAAGTGTCCGAGGAAGATGGCCGCTTCTTCAAACACAAAAAGAAATTCCTCGATCCCAAGTTGATCAGCTTCTCCCCTGCTCTTAAACCTGCCCATTTCATATAATATCACATAAATCACAAATTAATTACTAATACTTAAAAACTCGAATATTTTATTCAACAATTGGTCTATGCTGCTGCTTTTTTTTTTTTTTAATATAGAGAAAGTCCGCTCAAATAATAGTATAATTAATAGAATTAGAAAGCTAATTGTACTTGTTTATTAATTTTTTTTATATAGCGTTTGGTTTTTTCACATTCAATTCAGTTTAATTATAAAAAAGGTAATTACCATCAACTAAATGATATGCTATTTCGAACAAAAGAAAAATATATGGTTATTAATTTACAATTACAATAATAATATAGACCAGAAATATTTGACGAAGACTGGAAAAGAGAAAAAGAAGAATAAAGAATTTACTTACTTTCCAGGCAGAACTGCGAATAATGAAGCTGAAAAAGCTTAGGATCAGTTTCCTCTAACAATGGCCTTCTCTTCTCCTTGATGTAAATTTCTATAGCAGCTTTGATTAAATCATTCACTGTATTATCTGATGGCATAATCACATGGACTGGCCCCAAGCTGCTCTCTATATTCACATTCAGCAGCAACTTCGTCAGCCTTTGGGATATTCCGTCGTTGACAACCGGAAACCTGGAAGACGAGGAGGTTGTCAACCTTGCCGGGACTGCGACAAGGCCTCCTCTCCGTTGAACGATGTCGGAATGATGTTCTGGTGGGAATGTTTGTTGTGTTCTCTCGGAGGTTGAAAGAACCCTGATGGAGCTAAGTCTCCGGCTACCTGGAGCACGAGGAATCATGGTGCTGATATTAAATGATAGAAGAAACTGATGGTTTTCCTTTTTATTTGCTGGAAAATATTGAAGTTACGTTACGTTATGATTGTTTTCAAGGGTTTTTGGATTTTTGTAAATAAAAGCAAATAGGAAGCGCGAAATTTCCAGGAAATTGTTCACCCTCTTGGACTGTACGTACGTCTCCTAGAAGTAGATTTTAAGTGGCTCTATTAGGGAAAATGGCTATGGGATTGATGGGATGTTAATGCTCTTTTTCTCCGGCTTAAATCAAATCAATTACTCATTCCTATATTGATTTTTAAATTCTAATTACTAATTAGGTGATTAGTTTGAATTTATTTAATTAAGTAAATATTTGTATTAGAAATGGCTATTGTAAACATTTGAACTATTTGTTCTTTATAGTGAACTCTCATATATGGTAAGCAATCGAAACCATGATTTTTTTTCCATGTTTATTTGATAGTTACCAATTAATTATATGGTTAATAGGTTCATGAACCATACGATTTATGTTTTAGTACATGTATCACGTGAATAGGCTTGGCATGTAATAAAATTGTGAAAAGATTAATGTACATGCCAAAAATAGAATGTTCCATTGAATTAGGTTTGGGATGGTAATAATGAATTTTATATGCAGAGTAAATTGAATCGTTTCAATATGGAATTATCACTTTGGGGGGCAGACCAAATTAATGGGCTCTGTCCAGTTTCTGAAACTCGCAGCAACTAGCAACCTCATTTTTTTGCTGACGGACCATTTTTTTTAATTTAAATACCAGAGAGGGCGGCTGACAGACAGTTACTGGTTTTTTTAACATCAACATGTCTTGGCAATTGACATGGTGCACTAGATGTATAAATGGGCCTAACTTAAAACACAAACTCTTTTTTTTTTTTTTTTATCTCAAGGATTTGAATTTTACATTTTTAGCTGACGGGTCTTTCTTCAAGTTCAATCCAAGTAGTAGTAACAGATAATCATCGAGAGTTAGGTTGGGTAAAAGTTAATACAAGTATGGCTTCCTCTGGTGTTTGGATCTTGGGGTATTACAGGAGGATCGTGTTTTGACTAAGCTGATGTCTTTAGGTCCATTTTTGTGTTTTCTTTTTTTTTCTATGTTTTGTTAAAATTTCAGATTTTTCTTTAATTTTTTGTTTCGCTTTGGGTATGGCATTTACTCTGGTGGCTTAATGCATAAGGAAAAGGGTGTTTAGGGGTTGTTTTCTTCGTATGAATCCTCCCGATTTGGGAGTTTAGTAATGAGAAAAATTTTGAGCCGATCATCGAACCTAACCCAACCCGAGCATCAAAACGAAAACCCAACATAACTCTGCAGATCATCGAACCGACCAAAATTTTGAGCTTTTTCCGGCGAATATGACAAAAATGCTTCTTCCTTTTTTATCATCAGCAGAACACGCTTTCTCATACGTGTAACATTTTAATTGAAAAGAAGCAGAGGATATTTCTAGTTTATATCAACCTGCTTTATTTTTGAGCCGTGGTGTATTACTATTCTTCTGTTCCAATGGATTGCGATAAAGCTAATTTCTTTTTTATTTCCAATGGATTGATGATTCAAAGACATGAGCTTTGAGACGTTTCATTGTTTTGAAATGTGAAAACAAAGCAATAGAGGATATTAAACTGTTAAAAGTAGCAACAAATCATGTGCTTCAAGTAAATTGATAACTCAGAATGTAATATACAATTTACAAGATACAAACAATCATACAAAATGAGGGTAAATAATATAAAGCCAATCCCAATTAAAAAGAATGGGAGAAAGCAAAAAAAAAAAAAAAACTATGAGAATAAGCTAGTATATGATTAAGGTTGTTTTTCCGAGCAGCATTATATAATAGGTTGTCTTACTCTAATAATGGTATATATATGATCCAGGAATTCCTGCAGGTTATCTTCATCATTTCAAGCAAACCAAGGCATGCCAGAGCCGACGCGTTCTTCTTACGATTTTGCTGAGCTTTCGAGCAATGAAACCCGTAACCAAAAATGCAGGAGGAGGGTTGGGTCTTCCTGGATCAACAAAAGAAGTAGATGCACCATTGCTACTATGCCCACTGCTATTCTTTCTAAGATAGAAGCTTCTGCTTCCAGCATCCCCAATTAACTGTGATTTATCCAAACCTATTCAACCCAATTAACAGTCATCAGCAATCAAAATGGGCATCAAAATGTTAAAAACAAAAAACAAAAACCCCATGAGGCTGGCTGCTTACTTTGAAGGCTAAAATAAGAATGATGCAATTCCAATCCTGAATTGCAATCAAGTTTAGGGGTTCTCCCTTCTTCAACATACTTGTGTACGACAAGCTTTATGGTGTCTTCGACGCTAGACCCCAATTTGACCATGGTCCGGACTGGTCCTGGACTTCCTTCAACTGATACATTGATTACAACCTTAGCGTCTTTGTTGTAGCCTTGCCTCCCAAACTTAACAAAACAATTCAACACTTCAGTTTCTACACTAGTACTATAATCAACACTTCAGTTACTATTGGATTTCAACCCCCAATTGATTAATCAACTCTGGGTTACTAACATGAATGACTTTATTAAAATATATACTGCGAATTTCAACAAAAGCAGTGTAAAAACAGACGGCAACAAGTTAGACCAGTGAACATACCTCGAAACCTTGCTTTGGAGAAGAAGGAGAGCAAAAACCCAGCAAAGAAGGGGAAGATGCGAAGACGTCAGTACAAGTATGGGGCCTAAAGAAAGGCGCCCTTTCAGCTTCAGATCCCACGAAACTACTCCTACTTGGCTGATCTTCACCGATACTGCTCCAAAGACATGGTTCAGAAGCACATCGCTTGAGAATCCTGTCGTACTTGGACGACCTTCTCAACGATCGGCGATGTGGGGGAGGCGTCCGTAGCCTTGGAGTCGGCGATGGGTGCGGAATTCGTGGTCGTCGGCATCTAGGAAGCCGTCGTCGGAGACTCTTTTCGGACATAAAATGAAGAGGGCCGATCGGGGTTTCTTTGTTTTTTGTGTCTTTTGTTGGTTTTTAAGATTTGTCTATTGAGAAACACAAGGATTTAAGGAAAGAGGGAATGGCAGTTGGAATAGGGTTGTTACTGGCAGTTTGCGTGGGAGTGTGGGGGAGTTAGGGTATTGGATTCTAAGTCTAGTTGGGTTTGGCGTTGGTTTTTTCAGGTTGTTTCCTCTCTTGTCTTGGATCCCGAGTAATTTAGTCTATACTTTTCAATTTGATATTTTTAATTTTTATGTTTTTTTGAATTTTACATTTTAATTTTAAGTTAAAACACTAAAAATTAAATTTATTAACTAAAATGATGTGATCTTATTGTAAAAATAATAAATTAACTTTTATTATACATATAGTAATATGTTAGTTGTATAATATTTTTAAAATAGTAAAATTTAATTAACTGAATCTATCGACTACCACTAAAATTAAGGTTAAATTTCAAAACTTCAAAATTTCGACTAAAAGATTAATAATGAAA
The DNA here is from genome assembly GCF_025698485.1 of Gossypium arboreum. Taxonomy (NCBI): domain Eukaryota; kingdom Viridiplantae; phylum Streptophyta; class Magnoliopsida; order Malvales; family Malvaceae; genus Gossypium; species Gossypium arboreum. The sequence continues at coordinate 115,045,004 of NC_069081.1, read as the reverse complement.
TTTGACCATAAATATTACATTGCACCTTTTCGCCTTTAGCATTAGCCAATTTGCTGTGAGGTAGGGACCACTTTCAGGTCTAGTCCACCGCCAGCACGTCATCGCCGAAATTATTACTTATTCCATTTTCCTTTTAAATTTAGTAGAAATCCTAACGTTTTCTAAATCGGATCCGTGGTTAAATCGGTTACATTATTGATTTGTCGGTTTGATCAGTTCAATCAGTTAGGTTAAAAATAATTAATTTTTCAATTGAATCTTAATCTAATTTGTTAATCCAATCCGATTTAAATAATATTTCTCTTTTTGTTATAATTTTTAAAATTACTCATAGTTCCTCCACATCCCATAAATAGAAGGATAATAAGTTTCAGTGCACTTAAATCCACGTATTTCTATATTGACAATAATACCTATGCCAATTGAACAAAGACTTAATTGGCGAGTGTCTATAATAAAATTAAAATTTATAAAAAATATTAAAGTAAAACTTTAGTTGAACGGTGAATTAAAAATTTTAATAATGCATTTAATTTGGGTTAATATCTCACTATATGCATATTTTTTATTGGTTATTTGTTAAATAAAAACTGAAATACATTTAAATAATATAGCTTATTTTAATTACGAAAGGCGTATCGTAATTTTTCTAATCAAGTTGGTGATCCGATTGAAAGTGACACCAACTTAGTAAAGAGATTAAATAATAATTATAGAAGATACACAAATGATAGAAGTAATAAAACGTGTATAATAAAATTATAATATATAAAATATAAAAATAAAATTTTAGTGATTGGTAAATTAAAAGTTTTATTAATGCAATTAGTTTGTGTTTAAATTTCACTATACTTATATTTTTATTTATTAAATAAAAAAATAAAAACTCTCAAATAATATATTTTATTTTAATTACGAAATAACATGTTCATAATTCTCCTACCGAGCTTGTGACCCATTTGATGGTGACACCAACTTAAAATCTTAAAATACATACCTATAAATAAATTTGAACCAAACGAACTAATCTTACAATTTCAGTTTTACGTCAATTTTTTATAAATTTTTATATATTTATTTTCATCCTTAGAGTGTGCCATAATTTATGTATTTATTATTATTAATATAATATTGAAAGAGAAATGAAAAATAATAAAATTTAAACTCATGTAATCTAAGTGTCATACAAGAAATTTAAAAATAAATTTATAAAAAATCACAAAAATATCAAATTATAGTTTCCCAAATCTTGTAGTAAATTAAAAAGCTTAGATTCTTGTAGTGATTGACAAATGAGTTTTTGTTGAAAAGGAAATAATTTATTATTGTTGGAAAAAGGATAACTATTCCATAAACCAATGAAATGCCATGGCCATTGACTTCTTGCACTGCCATTTCCACTTGCTTCATTTAATTATATTTATTTCTATTAACTGTATTACATCACTTAATATCTTATTAAATGTCCTGATTAAAATTCTTTCATAACCATTTTCCAAGTCCTACATTCATATATATTTTTTGAAGTGTAAAGATATATAATTTTATTTTATTTTATGTGTAATTTATTAAAAATCAGATGATGATGTAATTATTATTTTTAATAATATTTTTATAACTTTATTTTCAATACGAGATTCTTCACAATCATGACACATGGCATTTACAATCAACACATATTTGTTCACTTTTGATTTCTTCTTTTTTTTAACATTAATCTAATTATAAATTCGTATAATATCTCATTATTTTTATATAATATTTAGAACTATATATAGCTCTTCTTTAACTCTTAAATAAGAGGATAATGTCTTCAATACATTAGAATTCACGTCCTCCTGTATTAACAATAATATTAATATTAATCAAACTAGAATTTAATCGACTTATTTTTTAATCTTTTTAACTTTAATAAATTAAGTTATTGGAAAAGCTAGGAAACGAGGGTAGATCTATAGATGTGGCTGGCCTAAACAAAGAAAGGAATAAAGAGGTTAAAATATTGGGTTTGGGGAATATGTCCAAAGAAGACTTGAAAGCAGAAAACGCAACAATGAAGTCCAAACAAATTTCATTAATTAAATATTTGCTTACCCCGAATGTTTGATTCGTTTCTTAACCCTTAAAACATGGGAATCTTCCATTTTGGCCTCCCAAAACTCATCTTTTATAAGCACTCCATCTTTTTCTTCTTCTTTTTTTAGATTATTTTACTTTTTAAAATTTGACCATTTTTATGTTTGTTTGGTACTGAAAGCATATTTGATTGAGAATTCAAATACTATCTATAACCCATTGGATTTGAAAGCGTTAAAAAAATATAAAAAAGAGAGAGGCTTTTTTGCCTTTTTCTACACAAAATAGCTCCTTATATGTTGTGCTTTTAACTTAGTTGACATTAGTCTTTTTTTTTTTAATCATATTAATAGGGCAAAACCCGAAAAACAAACACAACTAGCGGGACTCAAACCTAGGCCACATCTGGAACGGTGGACACTCTTAACCATTAAGCCAACACATGGAGTTCAAAACATATAAACCTTTTTATTTAATATTTAATAGTTATATATTATTTTATCAAATTTCTTAGTATAAATAAATTAACATATTCTTTAATATTTATATTATAATATAAATATTTATTTTTAATGATATAAATTATATAATATATTATAAAATGAAAATATCTTTTAGATAATTTTAGTGGGATTACCTTCAATATTAAATACTCCATTTTCATTGCTACAATTGTAACAACAAATTCTTCCGAACCATTTTTATCATCACATTTGTCTTGTAAAAAGCATTACTTTTCTTTTTCATATGATACAAATTAATAAAAAGAAAGGCAAAGTTGATATTTGTTATGCGTTACTCATATTACTCTTCGTTGAATCACCTGATGCTTAGACAAGAAAAACTCCATGAAGCCAAGCCTAGTTAAGAAGATGGTCTAAGCATTGCCAAAACACCACATTACTTAATATATACACCATTTTACCCTCTGCACCTATGAAGCAAAGTACTTGATGGCTAAGGCTCTGGTCAAGCCAATCGTTTTCTATAAATACCTCTTCTCAACACCAAAACCAAAAAAAAAAAAAAAAATACATAAGATTAATTTTACAACCTCCACTACTCAAAATCCTTCACAACTCAAAAAATCACCATACTTGGTGGTTCTTTACTCCATTACAATGTGAACCACCATCATTGCCTACCCTAACGCCTTATATAACTTGATTGTTATAAAAATAAGCACGAAATATGTGGGAAGCAAATGAAAAGTTATGTCTCTACCCTCAAAAAGCTATCACCATGGACAAGAAAACAGAGATGCCTCCTATGATCAACACCAGGTTGGATCTAGACATCAAGACCAAAACGATGAGATAGAGGTTTATCATACCTCTTATTCACAATTTCAGTAGTGGAAAAATGGATGTATTCATCCATTTTCTTTCACCCATTTCGCAAATTGTCAATATGAAGAATATTGCTAAGATCTAAGGGCAGAAAAGGATTCTCGACCTACAATTCAATAGTATCAAGAGTTATAAGTCTAGAATGATTTTTTTTAGGCTTAATTTCAAGAATATGCTCAAGAAAGAGTTTGGAGGGATAAAGAGAAACTGAGAAAGGAAGAAGAATAATCTTCTCGAAGCCAAAGACAATCCTCAAGATATTAACATAGTCCAGACTCAAGGGAAAATAGAACTACCATTCTGCACAATGGAGGAAAGATGAAGCTATAGTAGGACACTAGGACATCAGAACTATTGACGCCCGAAGTACTTGAAAGGGGTGTCATCAACATCCTTTCTTCATTGCACTCCTTTGAACGTCTCGCAAAGAAAGATTCCTTACGAGAGTAGAGGAAAACTAAAAAAACCATAGTTAATACAATATTTAAAGTCATAGTAATTAAATTTGAAATCAATAAATTTAAATGGAAAAGAATAAAGTGATTTCCAAATTTTTATGAAAAATTTATTTTAATCTTGAGATCTCTTAAAATATCAATATTACTCCCATCTGGTTTTATATGATTTATATAACATAACCTATCATTTACTGTGAAGCCATGGATAAATTATACATTCCTAATCATGATCCTGGAAAAATCATGTGCTATGCTTTGAGTTCGAGGGTAAAAAATCGTGAGGATTAATAGTATTCATCAATAGTATGTTCGTTTCGCATGCTATTGCTTCTTCATTGGGTTTTTCCCCAATAATATATTTTCTACTTGAACTAAAGACTAATCACGACTCGTGACTCATCATTTATATGCAATTATATAAAACGACAAATGGGAACCCTCCTTTTTCTCATAACAATTTTTTTTTTATTAAAAACAATAATACCTCATTCGGCCGGAAAACGAAAAGGAGTCGAGGCGCATAACCTTAAAAACGGTTCGGAGACAATTAGATAGAGATGATATCGATTCAGTTTGGTTTTTTACTGGATTCGGAATGTTTAATTTAATTTTTATTTTTGAATAAAATCAAACCGATAAACATAAGAAACCAATTATTACTGAATTGTACTAAATCGGTTCAGTTCGATTCGAGTTTTCAAATTATTTTTGAATTTTGAGTTTTAAATTTTATTTAGATAAAATTATTTTTAAATTTAAACTTTTCAACTGTAATTAGATAAAAATTATTTTTATTTTATGTTTCTTAGACACTATTTGATAATTTTAAAAATTTTAATTATATATAAAATCTCAAATAATATATTTATCTAAAAATAATTTGTAAAATCTATAATTATAAATGATTATTAAAAATATAATTAAACCTTGATTTAATCATTTTCACTAAACATAGTCAAATATTAAATTATTTATATTTTATAATTCTTAACGTGTAATGATATAAAAAACACCCAACTTGGAAATGTTAATAATGATAACTAAAAATTAAAAGTTTTAACAACAAAATAATGAAATAATATGGTACATAATAAGTAAAAATATATATATATACACTTGAATTCTTGAAAGTTTTAACAACAATAATAACTGAGCAATAAATTCATGAGAGACTGACACACTAAAATTAGATTTAGGATTTATTTTTATTTAATTATAGAATATATAAAAGCATAATATAAACTATATTTAAAATTTAGAAGCAATGGACTTTATTTTAAGTTTTAAATGAGTTTACATATTGAACTCATATGTTCAAAAATATTGGGCTTTTAAAAAAATAAACCTTTTTTTGGATTTTTCGATGTCCAAAGGAATAAAACAAAACCGAATCGAATTGATGTAATGTGATGCAAATTGAATTGATGGTTGGACTCAATTTCTCAATTTAATCAATTTTTTTTTCTCAACCCTAATAGCATGTATGTCATTTCAGAAGTTACCATGCCAAGCTGACAGAAAATCTAGCCAGGCAGTGAATGATTGTTGACATGCCACAACCTCTAGTGCAATAGCACAGGATGGATGAATGCTCGTTTAAGAGAGCACTAATCATTAGTGTGAACTACGGTCCCCTTGATGCGAAGATTCATCGTAGCTCCTGTATGTAAATTGGGGCCAGCAGTACTCGCAAGAAACCCAAAGAAGGGCACCAAAACAGCTTAATCTACAAAACAAGTACCAAAAGGTGCAATAACAAAATAAATCCCTAAATTCCCCAAAGGGGGAAAAGGGCCAACAAGCAATGGTCAAGAGAGGCCGGAAACGAGATTTGACGAAGACATACCAAAAGACCACACCGAAGAGCTTTCCTCGAGGAGGAAACCAAGCGGGCAACATATCCACCAAACCTAAAATAGAAATTAGTAAAAAGAAATGAAAAGGAAAAAGAAAATATATATACATTCTAGTATCAATGTTAATTTTGTTCATCAATAAATTAATATTTTAATATGCTCAATTATTTCATATATATATATATATATTCAAATATAATATGCTTAATTATATTCGAAATATTATATTCTAAGCTATTTTACGCAATGGATTGGTAGGAAATGAAAGTGTGAAATGTGAAACAATGAAGAATTTGAAAAAGTGAGTGAGTCAAAGTGAAAGAAATAGCGTGAAATGGACTCATGATGAAAAATCAGTAGCAAGCTAGGGTGGCGATTGATTACTGTATTAATATAAACTAGAGCAGGGTGACCTCTCTAAACTAGATTTTGAAAACACAGCTGCACTGCTGCTGTTCTCATTTAAGTTCCAACAAGAATTCAACGATTAAGCATAGATGTTGATGTGGATAACTAGAGAAATACAAAACCAAATCTCTCATTCTTCTGTGGGTTTTTCCTCATCAAACCACCTTGGAGGATCAAATCCTGACCCACCTAAAATCACCACAAATTTTCAATTAGACCCAATTATCAATACTATAAATCTTTCTCTCTGTTCTTTTTTAAAGGAAAAAAAGTTAAATTACCAAGCGGATTGCAACGGCAAAGACGCCAAGCTGTCAAAACTGTGCCCTTTACAACCCCATATTTCTTGTATGCTTCCATTGAGTACTCACTACACGAGGGAACAAACCGGCAACTCTTTGGTATTACAGGCGATATTTCCCCTGTTTCAATTTACTACTCAGTTTAATTCAGCAAGAACAATTCAGTTTTTTTCTTTGTTGAAAGAAAGAAAAATAGACTTACTTTTGTAGAATTTGAGCATGGATAAAGCAGCTTTAACCCCTAAATTATCAACTTCATCATCTGAATTGGATAAAGAAAACCTAATTAGTTAAATAATGAATTGAAACTTTTAATCGACTTGGTATTGGGAGAGAAAGACAGAGAGAGTAAAAAAGGGACCTTCTTCTGGAGTGTTTTGGTGAGAATTTTGGAGCGTGCCATTAACGAGAACGCAGCGACGGCGGGGAAAACAAAACCTGGAAGCTTGATGTGGGTTAAACTTGAGAGAATTGAAATTAGGGTTTTTGGGTTTAGTTAATAAGGGAATGAAGGGGCATTGGTAGTTAAGAGAGTTAAGAACCGCCATGACTGTTTCTGTAACTTCATTTCTTTGTGTGTATTAGTATTGTTAGATAGTTTTCATTTTCCTAATCTAACGGCATCGTTTCACACTAAATAGACTTGTTCCCCATGTTGAACAACAAATACAACCTAGTATTCATCCGAGTGAGGTACAGGAACTTATGAAAAAAAAATTATTGTTAATACAATTTCAAAAAGTAAATACACAAAAATAAGTTATTATAATTTTTATAAATTAAAAACATAATTCCAAGTCCATCATCAGTATCTAATTAGTATAGTGAATCAGTAATCATCGACGAGTAAAAGAATATATTTTTAATCTAAGTCGATTTAATGATTGGTGTCGAAGATTAGAGAAAACATTGTTTGAGTTATGATTTATAGTTTTATGATGTATAAAATTGTTTCATAAAAAAATTAAATTGTAAAAGTAAAGTTGAAAGAGAACTTTTGATTGGTAGAGATAATATGTACATAAAAAGTCATATAACATCAATTTTAATAATTTAGTGATTTAAATAAATTTTTTGAATAATTTAATGACTAAATTATAAATTTTAATTAAATGAATAAAACGAAAAATTATATATAATTTAGTGAATAATGATGATGTAGTTTACCTTGTTTTCTAATTTTTCTCGCCAAAATTTACTCTAAGCCCATAACCCATCAGATATAGCTAAGCCATGTACCACTATCTCTAAACCCCTGCCCGGTGTCGGCATGTAAGATCCTATGGGATCTTTGTTTATATAGGTATAGGTATAGATAGATAGGCTTATGTGATTAAATTATTAAATTTAAAAGTTCCTAAGGGAAAAGAATCACGTGTACCTTGTCCAAGGCAGAGCGCATTAAGGGTCAGTATCCAACTGGCGGGTCACGTGGCCGAACAAGAGGACAAGATTCAGTTCTAACCTAGAACTAGTTGAAAATTGTGGATCATACCCCCATCAATTTCATACATACACATCTAGTTTCTTGAGAAATTCTTGGCCACAAATTTTATTATTATTTTAAATTTCACGAATTATTCTGATGAATATTTTTTTTGAAAAAAAAAATCGCATTCTGTCAACATACAACATACTTTAAATCAATGAAATAAAATTTTAACCAAGCTTAATATTGCGAGTTAAGTGGTATTGATCGATCGAGATGTATTACATGAAGATCAAACTCATATTACAATTAAAAAAATACATTTTACTTTTATTTTTAAAATAACTATCAACTGAAATAAAGGAAAATGAACCACTTATTTTATTTTTATGTCATACTTTTTAACTTTTCTTAATATAACGTATGTTTGCTTTTTATTTTTATTTTTATTTTGTAAAATCTTTAATTGTATTAGATATTTGTTTTAAGTGTTTTACTACATTGATGTTATCAATCAATAATGCATTAATTTTGTTATAAAAATATTAAAATATCTACTTGTATATAAATTAAATTATATATTTATCAGGAATTTTATTTATTTTATAATAAATAAAAATATTTATAATAAAAATTTAATCCAGAACAGCATGGGTGATAAATAATTAATTTTATGATTATAAAAAGTATTAATTAATTTTATGTGAATTTTTAATAAATGTATTTATTAATTAAATTTTTACCCAAATCACGTGTGCGCTATAAGTCTAATTAGTAGAATTTAACCTGCTACACTTAAGTATCTATAATTACTAAAATATTATTATTTCTTTTGTCAAAAGGGCTGAAATATAATAAATATATATGAGTTAATATATGATTCATTGAGAATTTTGTATATTATTAGTGAATTAATATAATTTCACATCATTTAAGATAAAATAAAGTTAATTTAACTAAAAGATATTAATAACATGTTATCTATTAGTTGATTCGCAGTAGATAAAATTATACCATATATGTATATATTAAAGAGTGGAGTATTCAACAAATTAGAAAGTTATATGTATAAATAAGACTAAAAATGTTTTAGAAAATGTAAAAATTTCTGAAACTAAAATTTTTTAAATAATGAAAAAATAAATAAATAAACATATAAAATTTAAAGACAAAAACATGTCCAAATCGACAAACAACAAACGCTATTATCTACCTATTATAACTTGTGAAGACAATAAAGATATCCACAAAATAGACACGTGAAATGAATGAGAATAAAAAAGAAAAAAGGAAAGAAAGAAAGAGTTGATAGGAGGGAGGAAAGGTAAGCAATAACTAACTCAGAGGCTAACATCACCGCCGCTAGGCAAAACAAAAAATAAGCGAAAGACTTGAAGAAAAAAGAATTTTTTAAGGTTTTTCTAATAATATCACCTTTTAAGATATGTTTTATCATTGAAAATTTTGTATATTTAATATTTTAAATATGTTTAATAATTATTTTAATATTTTATTTAATATATAGTTTAAAAATTATTGGAATTTAATTAATATTTACTTTTATCAAACACATCCTAAATTAATTAAAAAGATCATAAATTACTTAAAATAAATTTAACTAATATTAACAAAATTACTGAAGATATAGGCAAAATTCAAGAAAAAAACCATAGCAACTTTAACTAAAAGAAAAAAAAAACTAAAACAGCAGTATATATTTTGGTTCCTTCCTAGTGGAAACAAACGAACGACCAAGAAAATAATAATAATTACCACTTTATTATGAGCCGCAGTTTCATATAATTTACTATTTAAGTCATGCAAGGTACAGTCGATTCCAGCATCTTCTGACTGCAATAAACCCTCCACCACCAGCAGTCGCTGCCGCCACCGCCACCGCCGCTACGCATAAAAAAATGTTGCCGTTTAATACAATCGAGGAGGCTGTTACATTCCTCGGACGCAACCTGACGATGGCAGAGACATTGTGGTTCAATTACTCGGCTAAAAAATCGGATTACTATCTTTACTGCCACAACATTCTGTTTTTGTTTCTGATATTCTCTTTGGTGCCTTTGCCGCTGGTTTTTGTGGAGATGATGAAATCTTTGGGATTCCATAAGTACAAGATTCAGCCCAAAGTTAGCTTGTCGTTCTCTGAGATGTTCAAGTGTTATAAAGATGTAATGCGGATGTTCGTTCTTGTCGTGGGTCCTTTACAGTTAGTGTCTTATCCTTCAGTCAAGGTAAAATGGTCCTCCAATTTTTGGGATTTTCGTTTCAGCTCCAATTTTTGTGAAAGCTGGAGATTTTGGCAATATGATTTGTTAATAGTTGAAAATTTGTTTTTTCTCTTGGGATTTGCATTTTAGTTGAGATTGTATGTGTGTCCTTGGCAGATGATTGGGATTCAAACAGGGTTGCCATTGCCGTCAGTGTGGGAGATTTTGTCACAGTTGACGGTATATTTCATGATAGAAGATTATACCAATTATTGGATTCACAGGTTCCTACATTGTAAATGGGGCTATGAGAACATTCACCGGGTTCACCATGAATACGCTGCTCCAATTGGGTTTGCTGCACCATATGCTCATTGGCTGGAAATTTTGATCCTTGGGATTCCATCTTTTCTTGGGCCTGCAATTGCTCCGGGACATATGATCACATTTTGGCTGTGGATAGCTTTACGGCAAATCGAAGCAATAGAGACACACAGTGGGTATGCTTTCTCCGCTAAACCTCTTTGATTTTACTTTTCCAATTTAGTCATTGCTCTTTTGATTTTACCTTTGCTTGATGCATGCTAGGATCATGTCTTCTCTTGTCAACTTTACTTTTTACCTACAATCTTTTTTGTACATTGAAATAGTTAGCAGGGTTTACTTCTGAACCAGTTAAGATGTGGAATGCAGTTTTAGCTAAAATTATGAAAAAGATGCCATAATGTCCTTATATTTGTTCAAAATGAAAGCTATAATTCAAAATTTATTTCCGGCCACCCCAATGACCGCTCTGTTCTGGTGAAGTGTAGTCATTTTACGCACTTTTTTGAGTTAACTGGGTTGCCAAGATATCCATGGTTACTATTGATATAGTCATATAGCAGCTCTTTTAAGAGTTTCTGCAAGGAAGCTATTTTAGTTAATAACTAAAGCACAAACTACTGGTATTGATATCCTACTATGCTCATATAGTAGAAAATTACTTACATATAACTCTACCATTGATGTCTGAATCTGACTAATTACTAAATCTGATATAAATTGGTTTTGGGTCTATTATGGAGGCAAAATCTGTAGTGAGAGAACTTGCAAATATTTTCCTTTTCATCTTTTCTTGTGTATAAGTTGACTCTTGCTGTCATAAAGGGCAGGTTTTGAAGGAACAACATCTTGAAAAATATGCTACTGTAGTTTTATGTATGCTTTCTTTTCTGGTTAAGGAGTGTACAAAATTGGCCCTTTGTTAATATATTATCTCATAAAGCTTCCTTAAGAATAATTGCTGCAAGTGGTTTTGAGTGATGAAAGAAGCATAGAGATGAAAGAATTAACATATGACTTTCATGCTTGGAAGCCTAGCTTAGTTATAAATTGTGTAATGCAGATATGATTTCCCCTGGGCACCCACAAGGTTTATCCCATTTTATGGTGGTGCTGATTACCATGATTACCATCATTATGTTGGAGAACAAAGCCAGAGCAACTTTGCTTCAGTTTTTACTTATTGTGATTATATCTATGGCACTGACAAGGTAATCAAGCAATGCATGGTTACTTTTTTTTTTCTCTTTGATTTAGTGCTATCAGCTGATAGTTTAATTTGGTAACAAATTTCTTTCTTGTGTGATTAGGGCTATCGATACCATAAGAAGGTCCTAAGGAAGGTAAGTTGCTCACTTCTTTTGTTTGTATCCTTTGCTACTTGCCAAAAGCCATCATTTCAACTTTGGTTTAGCAAATGGGACATCATGATTATCTACAAAATATACTGTAATAGGATGTGAATGGGTTGATTGGTTTAAACCGAGCTATTTCTAACTTGCTTCTAAGGATACTAATATATCATTGGTGGACGATATGGATAAAAGTTAAAAATAGTTTACTCTTAAGCATTTGATGGTTACTCATAGAGCTTGATTGAAAGACAAGCATCATCCAGTTCAATCATCAAAAATTATTTTTCATGCTTACTATATACTTCACCTAGAGTCCATTTTGAACGCATGACCTTGGGTTCTTTTCCTTAGTTATTGTAATGTAATCACACATCATGATTTCCAGAATGAGAGTTTTGTTTCATTTCTTCTTCTAAGTATTTCATTGTTGGCATGATTCAGTTGAAAGAGCAATCTAAAGCTAATGGTGCTCAGAATGGGGCTTCATTCTATGTTCCTACCCAAGATCTTAAATCAGAATAGACGCTCATCAACAGAGCAACTTGCTGGAGCAGCTTCTTCAGCATACCTCTTGCACGTGATGACTCATGGAAATCTGATTTCAACTTGACATCATTGTTAGTGTACATTTCTTAAGTGATTCAGATGAAGAGTAACACAGCCATTTTGAAATGTGATTTCTGGTGTAGCTTGACGAATATATATCAGTTCTCATTGTCTAGGTTTTAAAGTCTGTCCTGTGTTTACAACCTTTTGTCTAAGCTAAGAAACTATAAATCAGAATCATGGTGTGTATTTTGAGTTGTGCCCCAAAATTATTTAAAGGGTTAAGTATAGTACCTCCATTTGTTGATCACTGGTCATCTTCTCGACTTTGCCATATTCTTTATCCATATTTGATGTCAAGTTGAAAAGAAAATTTTTGGTATGCACACCCCACGGGCCTCTTTTTGTATTTGACGGCCAGATGCACCTACAATTTCAATGCATGCAAAACTCATCCGCTGAGCTTTAAATTTCAGCCCCACTAGCTCTTAATTTTGACCCACATTTTCCACAATCTTCATCTCTTCCATTCAGTTTCATCCTTTTAGATCTAATTTTAGTTGCTTCAACCAGAATTGGGTTATCGGCAGATTCTTAAATGATCCATTTGTCCATTTGCCCTTGTCTACATATTCTTAGAGATGAATTTAAATTAGAACTGAAAACCATCTTTAAGAAATGTCTATTGAACTGGAAATGGAAAAAATAGGGTGTAGGAATCCTATTATTCGGAGGGATATACCATCCTGGACGGACTGATAAATCCAGATAATTTGGGCTTTCGGTAAACAAAATGGGTGAGGCTTCAATTATGTTTTTGTGTTTCCAAAATTCAGTAGGGTTATTTCTATCAATTACAACAGTAATATTTATACAGGCGAATTTCTTGGTTACTTCTTACTGTGCATCAATTACAATAGACAACCCAGAATGAAGCTCCGACGCTAATGACAACGAACGCCAGACAGGCAAGTCGCAATGAACAATCAAGAAGGGGCAGGCATTTTTCATTATAGTGTTAAAAAATGGGTAAGAATGAAATGGCATGACACACTCTATGATTACAAATCAAATCAGGATGGAGTAAAGAAGCACATTCCTAGTTTCCTACTCCAGCTTTTATATTTGTAGATCATCCAAAGACAGTTCGTGTGCTGTCAGCAGCTTCATTTTCTGAATATCATGACAAATAAAAAGTTAGTGGGCCAAGAATATCTGCCAAGTAGAAATGAGAATAATTTTGGCGTTCGAAATTCAATACCGTGATAAACTGTGGAGGATCATCAAGACTGGTTGAGCCTAAAATAACTTCCCTATTCAACTTTCCCGTGAGCTTGTGGCAGACTCTTAGCTGTACATGGACATTTAGGAGATAAAATAGTATCAGAAATGCTCAATCATTTTAACAATATAATCACATTGTCTTTGGGAAGGACATCTGAATTTTTTTCATACCTCAGATCTCGTAGCTCCACCAACTATAAACACAAAAATGCGTTTGCCGAACTTCTTGAAATCACTCGATGCATGTCTTAGTACCGAATCACTGAGATAAGGTAGGAAAAAAAACATTAAAATAAAGATCACATAGAAATAGGAAAGCAATAGCATTAAGGAAATGGTTGCCGGTCCTGACTGGCAGATACAGCAGTGGGGAAAAAAGTGATAATGAGTATAAAGGTAATTGACATGGTCAGGACCTCGAATACCCATCATCGGAGCCACGAGGCCGAGCCCATGTTGGTGTCCTCCTTGATCTCATGGAATGAGCAACTGGAGCTTCATGTACAGATGCAGTGTGAGATGTGCCATGGGAAGTTGGACTAGGATCATTCATGCAAGGATAATCATCCTTTGATAGTTCTCCTTTGCCAAGCTTTTCAACAAGCTCCTGAAAAAGGACAAACAAATCCATGTGTTACCGGCTGTTCTGCCATGAACTCCTAAAGTGTCAGATGGAAAATTGCAAGATCATTTTTTTATTTTCTTTTTGGACAAGTTGTTGAAAGATCTAGCCTGTAGGAATCAATTATATAACAAGACAATGCAAAAAATACTCTCGTTGAAAGATTTAGAAACGCATGAAATATAATACACCGCCTTAGACAAATTTATTGGGTTAAGTTGAGAAGCACTCATTAATTAAATAGCATTTTGCAATCTGGACATAGTACAAAACTAAATACATTGGAAAAGCATGCCACAGAAGTGTTTCTGTCTCACCTCTATTATAGGGTAAAAGCGAGATAATTGCCATGTTTCTTGCCCACCACTGCGGTCTTTCCTAGTTGCATGCTTCTTCTGGCAATTCACAAGCAAAGGACCATGAAAGAAGAAAAGAACCCATATTTACAAGTAAATAGCAACACCAAATCGACCACCATAAGCAGAAATTGAACAACCAAAAGTTTACCTTATGCATATCAAATTTCAAAGAGAAAGCACTTCCTGAACTTTTTTTGGCTTCTGATGGAGGTGCAAGCAATGCCATGTTATTCACAGCAGTCATATCCTCAAGTGGTAGTCTTGCTAACTGACAAAAAGTTAAAGCATTTGGTTGATAACTATAATCAGCTATCTGTTAACAATTGACCTCGTCCATACTATGGTAGGAAGGAAAGAATGGAGGGAAGGGGAAAAGGTGAGGAAAGAGAAAAAAAGAGAGGAAGAAACGTTATTTTTCCTTCATTGAGTTTGGTAAGAATAATGGAAAATAGAGGTCCAAATTTGGAAAGAGTATCTTTCACATTTGGAAGGTCTGAAATTACAAGAAAAAGAAAGGGTCTAAATCTACTCATTTACATCCTGTCACCTATTTGACTATTTCCTTCCTAATTTAAAGGAAATGATGGAAATAAAAGAGTAGCTTTCCCTTTCATCCTCCTTTCCTTCTGTCATTCCTACCAAACACTGTATGAAAAGGATATAGGAAAGGACGAGGGAAGGGCAGGGATGAAACAGAAAAAACAAAAATAGTGAAAATAAAAGCAACCTTCATTAAATTAAGACCCTTTTCACCCTCAAACTTCTCAGGGTAAATGGCAGCTAGAATCATCAATAAGCGCAACTTATTTTCGCGAGATGCTACCTGCAAAAAGTGATATTTCTATTTTTTAGTAACATTAACAAAGTAGAATACATCCATTTACACTTTTGAAAGTTCTTACCTCATTAGTAGAGAGAAATTTAATTACATCTTTCATTCCTGCATCACCAAAAGCAAGATCTTGCTCCAGTTGCCCAAGTTCTCGAAGCCCTTGCTCCCTGATGATTCGGTTTATTTTTCCAGCAATCTGCAAATATAAAACCAAACCAGCATGAAACCATGGATCCTACAATATGTCTTTGATAATAAGGTACATTCTCTTTCAGTTATAAGATATCCTGATTCATACATCTGAAATTGGTCAGGCAACAAATGAAGCTTGAAAGCATTAACAATCATCCTTTTTAGGCAAATATTGGTTGTTCTTGACATGAAAAGAAGGTACAACTAATAAGTTAAGTGCGTATTCATTTCCGAAATGAGATGGTATCAATCTGGAAACACATGTCTAAGCAGATAAAAGTGAAGACTCCCATGACTCATCCAAATATGTGAATTATTTGTTTCACATAGAAAGCTTTAATAAAATTTGGATATTGACTAACGAAATATAGGATAAAAGAAAAAAGAGATGCTACAGAGCTAATTACGAATCAAGAAGTAATATCTAGCAATTCAAATGAAAGAGTGACAAAGAATATGTTCAAAGAACTCAAAAAAGGTAGGTAAGAAATGGCTGGTAAGAAAGATAGCTTCTCATTGCTAACCAATTCAGAAATCAGGGGCAAATAGTTCCATGATTTCAAATGGACAAGAAACTAACCTCTACATGAAGGGAGAGCTTGTCAATTTGTTCACTGTATTGGGGCAATGCTTGAACCATTTTCTGTAGTTCCCTTGTTGAAATTTCACCGCCATCTCTATAATATAAATACGTTTGAATTTCAAGGTGAAACAAGAGTCATGTCATAGCTAAAATTTTCAAATAGGATCAGTTAGTAGAAAATGTTATAGCTTCATCAGACACAGAATATTTAACTCAATTTGTCAGAAGTTGCATTTCAGTATTAGAAATTTGTTGTGAAATCTTTGCAAATGACTATGACCAGGTAGACAAATCATTGAGCTGAAAACTATCAAGCTTCAATAATCAAAATATCAAATAACGAATATAGGACCATAAAATAAAGACTCAAAATCAATTGAAAGAATTTTCTATCAAATGGATCACAACATGATGAAACAATCAGAAAGTGCAAGGTGAAACAACATCCCTAGAACTTCATTCTTTAGAATAAAACAAAGTAAAACCAACATTTACACAAACCTTGAACCATGTTGAAGCTGTGCAGCTTTATTCTTTGATATGAAAGTGGTCATCTTCTCATGCAACCTTTCACTAGCCTAACAATAAACCAAGGGTCAATCAGCATTTAACATGAAACGCTATGTCAATCGGACTCAGGGGTTTTGGACAAGGATATGGTCCATACACAGATGCGTTCAGTTTTATTCAAGCTTTTCCTTATAAGTGGGAGGCAAGATCTTATATGCACCTCTAATTTGAGATGTATTTTATTACTTTTTGTTTTTTGTTTTTGAAAAGCCAATTTGATTTCTCTGAAAAATATCCAATATTGGTACTTGAGTGAAATGAAAGGTTAAATGTAGGTCATGTGTAGAAGGTACAGAAGCACCATACATACATCTGCTATATGTGCATGGCGAAGCTCAAGCCATATTGGATCATGCTCCTCCAAAAGAACCTCCTTTTTCTCAGGAGGGCCTCCTATTTTGCTTGGAACCTGAACAGTACACTTGCTTAGTATACAGAAACCAAAAGAAAATTCCCGGTGAATTTAAGAACACACATTGAATCTGATGGAGCATACCTCATGCACATATTTATTCCCCTCCATATTCAATAAATCATGGCACATGGCATCATAAGTCCACTCATGTATGACAGGAGCAATCTAGATATGAAATAAACCATTTGTTATAAGAAAACTGGACAAATATACAATGTAGATGTCATTATTTGCAACCAATATTAATATGAAAACCTGATCTATAGATCTATCAAGGATGAGCAACTCGCATGTTTCTTTCTGAGGGAAGTTAGGAATTGATTTATATTTCACAAGACAATTCCAGATTCCAGCTGCAAGCTTGGTGGGAATTAGATCACGAAAAGTAGTCATGGTCATTGGATCAAGAGACTTGGCAGACCGGTAACGAACAAAAGGAAACTCCTGAAAAATAAACACGTCTCAGAAAATATTCCGTGCATTTGAGAATCAAGATTCAAAAACCGTTGCATATACCCTTAATGAAGCAAAAACTGTAGCAATGCGGGTAGCCATCACATTCAAACATGCATCAACCTTGCGAGTATTTTCCTCATCACCAAAAAGGTCCTCTAGCGCCTTCACATTATCAGTGATGAAACCCTGTAGTGAAGAAAAACAAAGTTAAGTTGATAACAATGTGACAAGCCATTACCAATCTAACATCATTAGGAGAAACAACTAGCTAGACAAAGTTTGATCATATAAGCTTGACTAGAGAGTTATAAATATAGTGTATAAGTTTGCCATGAAAGACATTGCTTAAAAATTGAGGTTGTTTTAGAAAACAATCTCCTTCCCTAAGATATGACATGTCAGCGGTTATATAAAAGCATATAAATATAATACTTATTCCTCAACTGAAGTTTTTCAAGCTTAAACCACAGAGGCTTTTCATATTGTTAATTTTAACCAAAATTTGCATCTCAAAATGTGACCTTGAAATTTTTATGCAAGCTCAAAGCAAACCGAAATTCATTGATTCTCAAAATGATATGAAGACACCACGTAATTCCTCATATAAGCTAAAAAAAATAACACTATTTCAATTGAATTTGTGCAACATTAATTCTGACAACCTGTGTCTGTTGTATGGTATTCAACTTAGAGATCAAAAAAATACCTGGCTATCTATTGCAAAGTACTCCAAGTTCATCTGCATATGCCAGCCAAAAAACAATGAGCACCTACTGACAGCTCAGTAATCAATGGAAGGGGGGCGGGGGTGGGGGGAGACAAAACAATGTGACGAGTTTGCAATCGATGCTTCAAGCAATGGCCAATCTGAAAAACAAAAACCTAACCTCACTCAATGCACCAATGCGAGGCAAGACACTTGAATCCTTCTTGATGTGTGCAACCAATTCTCTTGGAACAGGTGAACTGAAGTAAACAAATGCCCTTTTCCACATGCCAACGTAAAAGTTCATCAGAAACTTAATGTACTCAAAATTCAGGATACATAACCATGAATATAAGGACATTTATTTAGTAAGTCTTGCACATACTTCTTATATAAGGGTGTCCTTCCAGACATGTCTGATAAGAACATAATAACACTGCAAAATTAAACAAGGGCAGAAATAAGGGTGAGAAAACACACATGGATTAAGGAGTAATAGGATTATGTTACACTATGGAATATAAGTCTCGCATAAATGGCTCTCTTAAAACTGATTAACAGAACTTCATCTTGCAAAAGGCATACATCCATGCAAGCATCTTTAAATAGGGGGAGACTTCTAATTAGAAAATATAGCAAGGTTAGCTTCTGATATTGGAAGTTTATTAAGAATTCATCTAAGATATAGGTAGTCAAGACTATGAATGTAGACATAACACAGGAAAGATGCTCAATATGGTTTGCAACTGTTGGAAAATGGACTACTTGTTATGCCCCTGTAAATATAAAATTAAATAAGTGTAGGAAGTAAATGGATTAAAATATGATCTGCACATAAAACCCAGTCCAAAATGGAAAATACACTAGTTAAAGACTTAATAGTAAAAGTAAGATACATTACTTCTCTTTGGTTGGTTGAATGAAGTATATAGCATCCATCGATGGCAATGGCTGCCTACGCCTGTATATGTCTTCTACCACTGCACAACAAGACTAGAATCATTAAAGTAGCTGGAGAAAATGATCCTTCAGGCTTCAAGATTTAAGATTCAGCTCAATTCTACACCCTGAGAGACCAATTGTTATGCAACAGTTACAAAATGATAAAAAAGAAACACGGCTTACGTGAAACTCCTTCTGCTGTGATGTCAGCCATTTTGCAAGAGTAAGACATTATCTTAACCGTAACTTTATCCATGATCAACACCTACTTAGAAGGGATTGAAAAACAAGAGATATAAAAATGGCATTTCTTGCAACTAATAAAACAATAGCAATAAAAAGAGCCAGCCAATAAATGACCAAAAAGAATAACAAGATGATTAGCATACCTTCCAAGTAGATTTTGAATCTTTCACTTTTGCAGAACGAAGCATTTCATGTAATAATCCTTTACATGCATCAATTATGTATAAAACATTAAATCAAGCGCAAAACTAGTCAGGAATAAGATCATGCTTAGAGAATGCATGAAAAGAGCAATAAAAAATAAAACAAAGTCCAAATAATATAATAACCTTGAAAGAAAAGGAACAGTAAACACTAGATGAAGCCCAGGCAGAAAACTTTCGCTAGTCAATAAAAGACTTGCCTAGGGGCAGTGGCATTTCTAACTGTTGGACACCTCACTTTTAGCACACATATGCCTCGACTATACTGGTCAAACATGAATTTGAAAATATGGATTTGCATTTCATTGGCTATATTGAAATGCATACCTTATGAATAAATTAGTTGGATTCCAATCTAATGTATATTTGGAAAGTATAAAAAGCATGAATTTGTCAAATTCAGAAATTACTCAGGGAATTTCAAATTCACTACTAAATAGGCGTACAACAAATCCATAAATTTGAGAAATAATCCTGAATATTACATTTGTATGTGCATTAACCCTCAATTTACAGTACTTTTGAAATTCAAGTTCCCAAAGGCTACCTTTAACTTATTCTTTTCTTCATATTATGCATAATTTTGTAGCAGAAAGTCAGTGGGATACTCCTTATACAGTATAAGCAACCATAGCTCATACAAAAAGTCTCTCTTCTAATCTCCAGAAAGATGATGATTAATGATTAAAATGGTTCTCAGCAACAAAAAATAGGAAAATTGCTGCCGATTAAGTCTTTCGCTCGGTTGGAAATCAGAATCGTTACCACTGCAACAACCAGATCACCGGTTCGAGTGCACTTAAGCACATATTTTCCTATGACAAAAGGGCTGGGGGTATGGTAGAAGCAGGTATTGTATTAAAAAGAAAAAAGGAAAGAAAATGCTAATAGTGCCAGCATGTAGCACAGTTCACGTCGCTAAATTTAGGTTTTAGTTAGCATTGTTCGATGTCCAGGTCATTCGACATTTTTTATCCATGTTTAATACAGAAAATCAAGAAAATTACAGTTACGCATTTTAGTTACGAAAAAAATCACGATATCTTACCCCCCCTTCTTTTTTCCAAATTTTCCTTCTAATTTTCAATTAACTTTTTTTTATGAAAATAAGAGGACTTCCTAAAAAGCTTATTCTCAGTCAAATCTGGAAAACATTAGCTACGGAATTAGTCCTTGGGAATCAACTTAACTGACAAATTAATCCCGAAGAATATGCAGTTGAAATTTTATGACTAAGTCAAACTAGTACGAACAATTGTCAAACGAGATAGATTAAGCAGAACGATTACAGAATATTGATATTAGAACTTTAAATTGGATTGAAAAAGAAACTTTAAGCAAAGAGATGAAGAAAGACTAACTTTCACGGCTGATTTGCCTGAAATTCTTGTAGTCGCCAGAGGCGGAGGAAGAATCAGAATCCGAATACGACATCGTTTCTGAAATCTCCGATGGACCGATCCGTTAAAATGGAGAACCGGGGAGAAGGAGATCGTAGAGTAATCAGAGGAGAAAAGGTGATGGGAACCAAACAAAAGAGGGGAAGGGAATGGAGCTATTTTTCCCTTTTGCCAAATCGAAGTTAATTATGATTATTTTTATTAAACAAGTTAAAAGCGGAAAAAGGCAAGTTGATGTTATGGGATTTTATTTTTCTTTATTTAAAAAACGGCAAAAATATATTTATTTGGCGATCCCGTTTGGGACTAGGAAAGGTAATGGACCGGGGGTCTACGTGGATATGAAATTACTTTTTTGACATCGATCGCTTGTCTTTGTTGACAAAATGACGAGGATCGTAATTGTATTTCCTGTTGGGAAGTTTCCTCGTTTCCTTGAGTTTTACAATATTCTCGGTTTGGGAAAAGGTCCGTTTCGTTTGTCCTTTTTTACACTAACAAAATAATTTGTCAATTATTTTTTAAATGTGTTTAAACTCATACTCTTCAAATTTTAATTTGATTCACATAATTATTATTGTAATATTTAATTAAATAAGAGTAAATATTTTTTAAGTGAAAAGTTCATGATTATAATGATGATATTGTTAGGAGGAGGTTTTGAGCTCAATTATTGTGAATAATCAGTCTAGGGTGACAATGAGAAGGAAGGAAATAGAGGATCTTTAGTTAGTCTATTTATCATCCAATGTAAGTTCTGGAATGTTGAGCGAGTAGATTAAGGGCTGATCTTCAAGATTTGGAAGAGGCAGAGAGAGGCTTTCTATAAGCAAAGAGCTAGTGCTTAATGGTTATGCAAAAGAGATCAAAACACGAAGTTTTTTCACTTTATGGTTGTTGTTAAACAAAAAAAGCAATCAAGTAGAGTTTTGGTGGATGACGATGGCAATCATCTTGAATCTTATGAACAAATTCCAGATGAGATTGTTAAGTTCTATGAAGGGCTTATAGTTGTGGCTGATAACAGTCTTAAAGGGGTTTCAATTCAAATGCTGCAAGAGTTACTTCAGTTTTCTTTTACTGCTGATGCTAAAGAGGATTTGGTGAGAGAGTGGTCACGGCTGATGAAATTAAGGATTCAATGTTTGAACATAGGAATGATAAATTTCCAGGTCCAGATGGGTTTACTTTGCTTTTTCTCAAAGTTGTTTGGAGTGTGGTTGGGGCTGATCTAGTTGATGTTGTTTCGTATTTTTCTTTATAATGTTCGAACTTTTTCCTGCTTTTAACTCGACGACCATTGTCCTTGTTATATGTGGGTTTAATTTCCAAGCCAAAGTCAACAATTATATGCTCCAATTTAGAACACTGAAACCATGTCAGAAGTTCGATCGCATTCACAAGCTTTTAAACCCCAAAAAATCAAGATTTTCATGCACCAAATTGGTGCACGAAAGGCTGCAAAGAAATTTGACGTTCCAATTGTCAAGCCATATTAAATGGCTATTAACTTGAATACCATGCAAATTAGTATAAATTGGCCTTAGTTTTAAGTCATCAGACAAGTCTATTTTGAGAGTGAATTAACTAGTGAGTAGCTAATTTGAGAGCAATTGTATAATAGTTCTGGGGTATTTTTCTAGAGTGTGAGTTGTAAACTTTTAAAATTGTGTTTTGAGTATCAAAACACTTAAAATCTTTATCTTCTTCTTATAGTGACATTTATTGTCATCTTTGCCCATAGAAGTAGTTTTTAAAATCGAATCACGTAAATTCTTGTATCCTTTTATTTATTCCTTTTCACACATTATTTCTTGTTGTGTGTCCTATTTAATTCTTATAAATTTATTTGTGGTTGTATTAACATACTTTACCTTATTCGTCCTCTACAGTCTTGGTTCCTAAGACTGCTAGCCCTGATCATGTGAAACATTGTACATCCATTTCATGTTGTTCGAAGATGTATAAATGTTTCACTAAAATCACGGTGATGAGACTTACAAAGTAACTTCTTACTATGATTTCTCCAAGCCAAAGTGCCTTTGTAAAAAAAAGGAGCATTTCAGATAATATTCTTATGGCATAGTAGTTAGTTAAAGGATACAATATATATGTTCATTATCTTCTAGATGTGCGTTGAAAATTTATTTACAAAAGGTGTTTCTCAGCTAGGAGTTGATTATTGGGGTGTTGAAAGCTATGGATTTTCTTACTTTGTTTATTCAGTGGATTAAAGTTTTCCTTACTACTCCTAGGTATTATATTTCCATTAATGGTGGGATGAATAGTTTCTCTAAAGGCAAAAGAGGCATCGGGTAGGGTGATCTTTTATCTCCCTATATGTTTGTGTTGTCCATGAATATTATTTCTAAGTTTCTTGATGTTGTTGATGCTAATGGAGTTTTTTAGTTTCAACTTAAATGCCACGAGATTAAATTGACTCATCTGTGTTTTGTTGACCTCATTTTTTTTCTAGAGGAACTCTTGAATCCGTTGTTGGTATTTGGAGTGTTTTAAGTACATTTTACTTGATTTTAGGTCTTCTACTTAATTCTGCCAAGAGTGTTTTGCTTTTGGTATTGCCATTGGTATTATAGATGAGATCATATCCGTTACAGGTTTTAAAGAGAGTAAGCTTCCTGGTCGTTGCTTAGGTCTTCCCTTAGTTACTAGGAATGTGGCAGTGTAAGATTGTGCAGCCTTGATTGAAAGAGTTAGGAACAGAATCTCGAATTGGTTTGTTGGTTTTCATAGCTATGCTAGACGAATGCAAATTATTCAGTATGTTATTTTTAATATTCAAAAATTTTGGAGTAACCGCTTCATTTTGCCTAAATCAGATTCGAGGAAGATAAATCTGTAAGAGTATGCCTAAATATCAATCATGAGATAGTTGTAATAACATACTTGATTTACCATGTTTATTAATATAAGGCGTTGCCATTATTATTTCAGTTTCTTTTCTGTGTGTATAAATAAACTGTTTTATAATAATGTCCTGAGAATAATATGATTATTCTTAAAAGGTCCTTAGTCAAGTATTATTGTTGACTATGACAACAATAATGCATTAAGACTAACATGTAGTTGATTGATGATAAAGAGTTGTCATTGATATAGAGTGTCAGAATCAATGCATGAATATGTGTGTTAGAGAACAACATATTGGACTGACTCGCTATGAGTATATAACAACCCGATTTAGGGCCTAATCGGAACAGTGGTCTCGGGACTACAAATTCGAAGATAGAAATTTTTTTATTATTATTTTTACGAGGTTATAGTACGATTATATTAGTACATGAAAAATTTTGAGGAGTTAATTTTAATGTTTTTGTTACATGCCAATTTTGGCCCAGACCAAATCTACCCAAAACAAACCCAATACCCATTAGCCCATTACATCCCAACCCCAAATACCCATCTAAATTAACCCAACAACCCAATACAATCCAAACCCAATTTAGAAGCCCAACTACCCAAATCCAAAATAAATAAATAAAAAACCCTAGCCCACAACCTAAACTTTTCTCAACTAAACCCTAACCCTAGCCTCCCCACTTGCCTCTGCCACCACCTACCCACTGCAGCACCGGCCACCAACTCGGGTCACCTCCACCGCCTCTGCACCTGCAACCATTAAAATGAAAGGACAGAAAGTAGAAATACAAAAAAAAATAGCTTGTAAATAGGCTATAAAAGCCGAATGAAAAAAACGATTGAAAGGGGCTTTTTTTAAAACATTAATAGAAAAAGATAAACAGTTTCAAAATACAACAACAAATATTCATAAATCGTGATTCAAACATCACAAAGATCAAGAGAATATCATCCAAACAACAAAAAAACGATCCAAAATCAGAAATCAAAAAATCAAGAGGCAAATACCCAAGGTGATTTTGGTTTTCTTTTATTTTTTTTATTTTTTATCTATTGATTTGCATGCATATTTACATTGTAAATATATAAAAAACATAATACAAAAAAAATAAAAAAAATTTACCTTTTCCACGGTGGCCGACGCCGGGGCCGGCGACGGTCCGAAGACCGGACGGTGACCGGCCATACGGCTGAAAATCTCCACTCTCACCCTCCCCTCTCTCTTTTTTTTTTTCTTTCTGCTGCTGCAAATGAATTTTTAAAAAAAATTGGCCTTTTTATAGCCTCCCAAAACGACGTTTTTTGATGTGACCAGGTCGAACCCGACCCATACCCGCTTAGGATCCGCGTGTTTTTGACGGAAGGGCTAATTGCACTTTTAGCCCTTCCGCTTTTTTATAGCTTTATAATTCAATTTTTTTGTATTTTTAATTTTACCGAAATTTTGTTTTGTTTCATTTTGGTCCCTCTCTTCTTTGTGAGTTTTAAATGAATGGTTTATTGCCGATCTAGTCCTCTTATTTGTTTTGCGTGCAATTTAGTCATTTCCTTTATTTTCGTTTAAATTTGCCCCAAAACTTTGTTATTAGTTCAATTTTAGTCCTTTCTTATTTATTTTTGTTTCTTTATTAAATATTATTATTATTTCTAATATTATTAATATTATCAATATTATTTTTTTATATATATTAGTGTATGTTTTCATTATACATGCATACGTATATATATTTATATATGGTATTATTTTTAGTTACTTTAATTTCATATTGTTATTATTAGTATTATAATATTATATTCATTATTAATATTAGTCTATATTTTATTATATATGTATATATATACTTTTTATATAGAATTATCGTTTCTATTATTATATTTATTATTATATTTATTATTTTCACTATTATTATATTTTTATCATTATTATAATATATACATATAGATGTTTTAAGTACTTATTATAAATAGATTAATTTTTACTATATTATTATGTTTATTATTTTTATTCATTTCTTCATTATTTTTTATTTATTATTTTAAATACTCTTATATTATGTATATTATTTTTTAAATATTATATTTTTATATATTATGTATATATTTTTTATCCTATTATTCATATGTTTTATTATATTATGTATATATCTTTAATATATTATGTATATATATTATGTACATACTTTTAATATTATTATGTATTTATCTTTAATATATATATGTATATATTTATGTAATATTATTAATAATTATTTTTAACATTATTATCATTTCTAATATATATGTGTATTTTATATGCTTTTATATATATCATGTATATTTTTTAATATTATTAGTTATATATTTTTATACTATTTCATATATATATTTTATGTTATCCTTGTTATTATTATTGGTATATGTTTTATTATATATGTATATATCTTTAATATATATTTATGTAATATTATTAATAGGTGTTTTTAACATTATTATTTCTAATATGTATATATTATGAATACATTTTTTATATATATATTACGTATATATATATTTTTAATATTATATTTTATATATATCATGTATATATTTGAATACTATATTATATTTTTTACATATTATCTTATATATATATTTTAATAATTATATTATATATGTATTTTTAACATATATTATGTACATATTTTTAATACTATGTATACACATTTTATTCCTATTATCACGTATATATTTTAATACGTATATATATATATATTTATATATCATTATTATTAGTGATTTTTTATATTATTACTGTTTTCAATATATATTGTATATATTTTAATATAGTATTATATGTTTTATATATGTATGTTCCCTACTATTTCATATTTGCATTATTACTATTATTATCATGTTTAATACCATATGCATTATTGTTTTATACTATTATTATCGCATATACATGTTGATGTTATATATATTATTTGCTTCAGATATTCTTAAATTTTTATTATTATTTGTCTGTTTGAATTTAGCATATTAGTTCATATCATATTTCAACATCAATATTAGTTTTCTTTTACTTTTATTTTTTTTATCTAGAAATATTTTCATTCATGTTTTTAAATTAATTTCAACAAGTAAGGCAACGCACCGATTTAACATTAAGTCGTCGATTTCATCGCTATGTTGGGTGAATATCCTTCTCAAAAGAAACCAAAAAAACTTGAAATTTCTCGTATTTTAATCGGATCACGATTAAATGTTATATTGAACTCGCAATTTTGAAATTCAAGACAACGCATGTTTAATGAGATACCAATTTTGGGCATCGCGGGGGTGCTAATACCTTTCCCGTGCGTAACCGACTCCCGAACCTTATTTTTTCTCTGGCTTTTGACGTAGACCTAAGCTCGGTCTTCTTTGTGTTTAAAAAATAAATTTTCCTTTAAAAAAAAAGGATTTATTAGGTGTCCGATCACACCTAGGAAAAAAAATCGGTGGCGACTCCCTTTTTAATAAAATCGAAAGTCGATTTTTAAATTTTCAATAAATCGCCTCAATTAGCGACCAAAAGTAATTTTTTTACGTCGCTACAGTTTTCAAGCTCGATTGCGAAAAAGGACTAAATCGCATAAAGGCAAAAGTTGCATTTTAGTACCCAAATGTGTTAGATAGATAGAGAACTTAAATTGGAGGTCCTAAAAGGGCAATTAGACCTTTGTACAATGGCTTGGCCGGCTATGGGGAGACAAATTGGAGAAGAAGGTCAAAGTTAGGTGAGGATTAGGTCATCAATTTTGACTAGTTTTATATTAAACAAAAAAAAGGCCATTTCTTTTTTATTTTCTTCTTCTCTACTGATTTTTACCAGCCATAGGAGAGGTTTGAAAGCTCAAAAATCTGCAGCAACTTGAAGCACTCATAAGTGATTTAATGAGTTTTTTTTTCAAGATTTTCACATTTTTGAGACCCTTGAAGCATGAGCTTTCAAATGAGAGTGATATCTTACAAAATAGTCAAGAGTTTAGGATTTTTCCATGGATTTATTTGTGATATATGCTGAGTTTTTATCGAAGAATATGAGTCCTAGTTGTGTTATAAACAACTTTTGTGAAAGGTGATAGCATGAAAACACTTAAAGGGATTATTTTGCATAAGTTGCAAAATAGGTGGTTAGTGTGTGAAATAGTGAGAATTTGGGATTGCTCTAGTAGTAAAAAAGAGTTTATCTAGGCTTGAAATATAAATAAATTCGATAAAAATTAATTTTCGGGCATAGGGATAAAATGGTCATTTTGCCAAGGCCTAAGGATGCATATTATTATAGATCAAGATTTGCTAAAATCGAGCCTAGACCGGGGCAAAATCAAGCAATCCAAATAAGCCGTCTAGTTAAGAACTTTTTTGTAAACCGAGGTAAGTTGTATGTAAATAATATAACTATATTATTAATGCATGTATTCGATTGTTATTGATTTGATATGGCATAAATTTCTAGAATTGGAACTCAGTACATGTATTTATGATTGAGAAAGTCGAAAGATCCAGTAAGAACCCCAAGAAACAAACCGGATATTCATGCCATGACATTGGGTTATGTGAGAGCCAATATAAGACCATGTTTGGGACATGGCATCGGCATTAAGACAAGGGCTAGTGTAAGACATGTTCGGGGCATGCATCAGCCACATTAAGATAGCCAGTGTAAGACCATGTCTGGGACATGGCATCGGCGTAGAGATGAGTGCCAGTGTAAGACATGTCTAGGACATGCATCGGCCTCGATGATGATAGCCAGTGTAAGACGTATCTGGGACATACATCGGCTAAGTTTCATGCTAGTGTAAGACATGTCTGGGACATGCATCGACACGTATACACGAAAGCTAGTGTAAGACCATGTCTGGGACATGGCATCGGCCTCGATGGAGATAGCCAGCGTAAGACCATGTTTGGGATATGGCAACAGAAACTTCACCCATGTTTGAGGCTTATAGAATATCCGGTAGTATTCCAAAAAGGTTCAACTTTAAGAGTTAAGAAAGAGGTTTAATAAATAAAGTATGATGATGTTGTAAGTGTTATAGGTACCTATTTGGTATGCATGAGCAATGAGCTTAATTAGAAAATATGATTTGAGTTGATGGTAATGAGTAAGTCCAGTTTATACTTACCTTTGAGCTATGAGCATAATTGATAAATGGTTAAGTTGTTGTTGTATATATATATTTATATGCAACTTACTAAGCTTTATGCTTACTCTCTTTCCTTTCCATTTTCTTCCAGTATTGCCATTTTGCTCGAGGATCCCTTGAAGTCAGAGATATTGATCACACTATCAGCCATAATACTCGGTATAGTTGGATTTATATTTTTTTATTATGGCATATATAGAGCTAGACTAGGAAGTTGTATTATTAAGAGAATTATTCATGTATTTTTGGCTTAAGTCAAAGGCCATTCACTTTGTACCAAGTCTGGAATAATGGCTATTATTCATTTTGATAAATGCATATAATGTTCTGTCTATGAATGAAATGGGTGTCTATTATGATGAAAATTGTATATTGACATGGTCTTACTTAGGTTGTGCAAAATGGGTGACAAAATGGCTTGAGAAATAGCCTAGTTTGTCCACACGGGTAATACACATAGGCATGTGTCTCACACACGGCTCATGCCCATGAGTGTGTGTTATGGTTGTGTGTCCCCTATACTTAAAACTTTAAAGTCATTTTAGTACACGGGCAAGCCACAAGGGTGTGTGCCAATGCCGTGTCATAAAGTCAGTATGCATGCTAGTGGTACACGGGTAAAAGACACGGCCGTGTGTCTTGGCCGTGTGAAGAACACGGTTATAGGGTAAGGGTGTGTGCTTGGGCTTTGTGGTTTTGGTAGAATGCCCAGGTTTTCAGACACGGGATCGGGACATGGGCGTGTCCCTCACACACGGTTGTGTGTTCTATACCCACACGGACGTGTAGAGCCTTGATGCATAAAATTTTCTAAGTTCTTTATTAGTTCTCGATTGGGTTCTGAACCGCCCCAGATGTATGTTTTGGGCCTCGTGAGCCCGTAAATGAGACTGATTAATTGTTTAAAGAGAAGTTTTTAAATTGTCTGAGATTTCACGGCCCAGTTTTATACAGTTGGTTGAGTTCAAGTCAGGTAGCACCACGAACCCTGTCCTAGCGTCGGATATGGGAGAGGGGTGTTACAGAGTATGTTTCTTGGATTATTATGTAATTGTCACAACATTACTCATAGTGATTAATATGTATATGATCCTCAGACTTGAGATTATCATTATCCCAACATCGTGAGTTGTATATTTTGATATAGTTAAACGTACACCGTAATTGGTTATTTTATAAAGGCTGATGCTGGATATACCACAATCTACGTAGAGGGATATGATTGATCAATATAGGATAAGTCTCTCCCACATAATAGGAGTAATATCTTAGGCCACTTGATTGAGTGAGACTAGAAATGCATGGCCATGCTTAAATAAGTTTATATGAGATGTCATACTTATTTGTGTATCATAGTCTACTCAAGGTATCAAGAAACATGGGATGGACTGTGCAAGTGTGACTATTCCATGACTTGTGTCCATTCTAGAGATAAAGGACTAAGAATTAATGCATGAAAGGTTAATCACAAAAGGTTATGTCGAATCATGACTTCTTGTAACTTAGGTAGCAATGATGCATTGCTAGATGGCACTCATTGTTTGTAACATTAAAATCGTTCTAGTATTACTACTAACATTACAAGAACCTACAGGGTCACACCCTATGGTTGAAATAAACGGAATAAAACATAGTTGGTATTGTGTTTGGTTGTCACATAAATTTAATTGGGCAATCAAATATCGAACATATTATATGTACAAGGATGTTGTACACATAAAGAGAACATAATTCTATTAATATATGAATTTGGTTCAGATATAAATTTAAATAAATATAGTTTACCAAAATCTTTATAATTAATATAATTATAATTTTCGGTTAAAACATTATTATATTTATTTATTTTAATTATGATTATTATGCTCGGATTGAAATTTAATAAATTAAGAATAAGTTATATACATACCAATTAAAAGGGGAGTTATATATAGAAAGGGAGAAAAACCCTAAAAAGTAAATATATATACAAACTCGAAGCTTTACTACTAGGTCTAGCAGCCGTCAAGAAAAATATCTCTGAAAATAGTTTTGGGGATTTCTTCCGTTCATTGTCAACTAGGTGGATTACGTAGAGGTCGGGATCATAAAGATTGCAGCTTGGATTCGAAAGCAAAACAGTATTCTCATTGCCAAGGCCTCACTGTCTACTCAGATTGAAGTTTCAGTAATTTCGAAACCTTTTTCACTCCTATTTGTTCCTCGCACATGGATCTATGATTTGGATCATCGGAATATTTTTTTCCCACTGTGCCATGGAGGTACCGGCGTTCCAACATAATCAGCTTGGGATGAGTTTTTTTTTTTGAAAATAAAATAAAATAAAATAAACAAAAAATTTTACGTGAAAATCCTTTTGGGAAAAAACCACGGGCAGAGGAGAAGAAAATTCACTATGTTGAATTCAAATTATTACAAGAGGAATAGACTATGTCTATTTATAGGCTTGTGAAGCCATATTCTAGTAAGACTGAAACACATTATTCTAATCAATATCAAACAGATAGAATTTAATAAGGTTTCAAAAACCTTATTCTAAAATAAAATGAAAGAAGTGTAATTCTATATAGATTCTTCTTTTATTTTATTTTACCACTGTATTTTATTTAAATAAGGATTCGGGTCACTTAATTCTAACAATCTCCACCTTTACACGAATTCTCAATGAACAAGTTCTTCATCACGAACTCTCAACGAACAAGTTCTCCACTTCTTCCATAAAACCCCTTAAGGGGTTTAATGTCAACAACAAACACCAACTAAGTCTAAGCAATGCTCAAACTTGGTTATAGGAAGTGACTTAGTTATCATATCTGCAGGATTTTCATGAGTACTAATTTTGCTCACAATAATATCAGCACGAGCAATAATATCACGAACAAAATGATACCGAACATCAATGTGTTTTGTTCTCTCATGAAACATTTGATCTTTTGTAAGAAAGATGGCACTCTGACTGTCACAAAATACTGTGCTGATTTGAAGGTCTTTATTGAGTTCACTAAAGAGTCCCTTCAACCAAATAGCTTCTTTACAAGCATTAGTAATCGCCATGCACTCAGCTTTAGTGGTAGATAATGTAACGTCCCCTAACCCTATACCGTCACCGGAACAGGGTTACGAGACATTACCAGTCAGTACAGTCCAATTTCGATCATTAATTAAAATAAATATTCACACACATCCTAGTTTTAAGATGTCATCCTTTAATGGGCCCTCGCGGTCCAATATGAACAATAAATTTCAAAATTCATACTACATACCGGTTGCCAACCATAATTTACTCATTTCATCAATACTTCTACAACCTAAATGACTCTCCTTAAACATCCTGGGTACATGCCACTATCAATACTCAACATACTTTACCTTAATGAATTCGGGATCGTCACGGGATGCTTGATTCAACGTACTATCTTTACTTAACTCATGCGGAAACAAAGCATACACGAGTATGGTATACTCGGTGGTATTTCTAAAATCCGAACATTTAATAATATAACAAATACTTAAGATCATAATAACAATTACAATTATGCAATTATTTATTCATAGATAAATTTCAACTACTTACCATATAAATTTTATACAAATCATATAATAAATACAATAACATAATTGTTCAATTCTTAACTAAATCCATTATTATTTACTCCATTCTTTCACTTACTACTCGATATAGCTTTCCTTAATTTACTCACAATTCAATATCATTAAACTATATTCAACTATACACTTATCAATCATATTCCATTTTAATTCATTTCAATAATCATCAATTTCATTTATATCATATCAACTTACTATCCTCGTAGCTTTCAAGTATATACATACGATTCATATATCTCAAATCACATTTCAATTCATCAAGTGGCATCGTATATCATCAATTCGAACTCAATCATTTCATGAACCTTTGGTTCATATTTTCAATTCATATCTAAATTTTCAATTCTCAATTCAATTTCTCGTTTCATTTCAATAGCTTGATCAATCAAATTTATTCGATTTATCTTTCACTTATTTACCCCTATTAACAAACCCGGACTTTGACGGATACACGATTCAACCTAAACACACCAAGACGGCACATTGTGCCTAAAACGGTACATAGTACCGATCAAGATATCGACACATAAAGTGCCTAAAACGACACACGAGGTGCCTAATACGACACACGAGGTGCACGAAATACGACACATAAAGTGCACGATCGATAAAGCCGGCAAATCCGTACACTTCCGGATCCTATGGCATGCCAATTATATCCGACTCACCCGACTAGTTAATAGGGTATTTCATTCACTTTCTCAATTTAATAATTCTTTCATCAATATACCATTCGATAATCACATATATTCACCCATTTTCACAATTCATACAATTTCATTCAATTCAACAATATATTTCAATTATTCACATTAATTCATAATTCAATACAATTCAATTCACTTTTCAATATCAAATATTCAATTATCACAATCTCATATATTCATATCAATTTCCTCATATTTCCAATCAATATATTTTTCAATATAATATTCATTCAATATTCAAATTTCTACATAAATCATATATATTATATAATTCAATCAATATAAATTCAATAAATTCATCGCATACCAAAATCAATCCATTCCAATTGTAAAACATCATAATTCTAACACTAACAATTGCCATATGTATATAAATATAACAAATAATAACTACGTTCGGATTATAGAAATACAAACCGTAATTTTCGAGCTAACTCCCGTTGACTTTGTCTTGTCCTTTCTTAGCCGAGATTTCTATTAGAGCTTAAAGCTTCAAACCTTCAATTTTCCCTTTTCTCCCTTCTTTCTTTCTTTTCTCCCCGCTCTCTGCTTTCGTTTCATTCTGCTTCTATTTCCTTTCATTTGCTTTTTAGTTTATATATATAATATAATATAATATAATATAATATAATTAAAACATAAAGTATCTTTATTATATAATAATATAATAATATAATAATATAATAATATAATAATATACTAAACATAAAAAAATCTTAGATTTTCTTTATGGTAAACGCCTCAATTTATACTTTTGTATAATTTCCTTTTAGTCCTTTTTATTTTCTTTTAATCTATAATTCAACTTTTACCCCTTATTCAATTTAGTCCTTTTTCTTAATTACTCTTAATTAAATTAAATTCACTTAATTAAACTCTAATTAACCACTCATTTTACTTTTAAATATTTACGAATCTATTTTTTAGAAACGGAGACCCGAAAATACACTTTTTCGGTAACGGTAAAATTCGGGTCGTTACAGATAAAGCGACTGTAGTTTGTAAAGTGGCTTTCCAACTGATTGCACAACCTCATATTGTAAAGACATAACCTGTGAAAGATCTTCTTCTATCAAGGTCTCCAGGAAAATCAGCATCAACATACCCAATGACTCTATCTCTAGTTCTTCCAAACTGTAAGCAAACATGAGTAATACCTCGTAAGTATCTTAAAATCCACTGAACTGTTTTTCAGTGTTCTTTGCTGAGATTCGCCATGTATCTGCTAACTGCACTGACTGCATATGATAAATCTGGACGTGAACAAACCATAGCATACATGAGAGATCCCACTGTACTAGAGTATGAAACATGTGACATGTACTCAATCTTATCATCTGATTGTGGAGACAAAGCCGATGAAAGTCTAAAATGGGCTGCTAAAGGAGTACTAACAGGTTTAGCACTTTGCATATTGAACTTGTAAAGAACTTTCTCAATTTACTCCTTCTAACTTAGGTACAATTTACTTGCTTTTCTATCTCTGAGAATCTCCATACCGAGTATCTTCTTTGTTGGTCCTAAATCTTTCATCTCAAATTCTTCACTTAGTTAGGCTTTGACCTTTCTTATCTCTCATTTATCTTTTGCTGCTATCAACATGTTATCAACATAAAGAAGTAGATACACAAAAGAACCATCACTGCTTTTTTTAAAGTAAACACAACTGTCAAAATTACTTCTTTTGAAATCATGAGAAGTCATAAAGGAATCAAACCTCTTGTACCACTGTCTTGGTGACTGTTTCAAACCGTAAAAGGACTTTTTCAGCAAGCAAACATAGTCCTCTTTTTCTAATACTGTAAAACCCTCTGGTTGTTGCATGTAAATATCCTCATCAAGTTGTCCATGCAAAAATACAGTTTTTACATCTAACTGCTCAAGCTCCAAATCATGCACGGCCACAATACCAAGCAAAGCTCAAATCGAACTATGCTTAACAACTAGGGAGAACACATCTGTGAAATCCACTCCTGGAATTTGACTGTAACCCTTTACAACAAGCCTTGCTTTATATCTGGGTTCTTCAACTCCTACAGTCCCTTCTTTATTTTTAAACGCCCATTTACAACGAACAACCTTTTTACCTTTAGGAAGTTTCACAAAATCTCATGTTCTGTTTTTGTGGAGTGATTCCATCTCCTCTTGCATAGCAAACATCCATTTTTCTAAATCTTTACAGTTAACCGCCTCAAAATAATTAGATAGCTCTTGATTCACATCGATATCTTCAGCTACATTTAAAGCATAAGTAACTAGATCAGCCTCGGCATACTTCTTTGGAAGTTTAATTTCTCTTCTAGTTCTGTTTTTGCTGATAGAGTATTATGGTGAAGAAGCAACTCTATTCTTAATTTTTGTACTGGCTTAAGAAGTCAAATCTGTATTAATCTGATGCTCCACCTGCTTTTGATTTTCTTTATTGGAAGAGTCTTTAAGAGATAAGTTAGGTAGCATAGCAATTTCATCAAAAACAACATCTCTGCTAATCACAACTTTTCTATTTTCAGGATACCATAACTTATACCCTTTTACACCAGTTTTATAACCAAGAAAAACACATTTAATTAATCTCGGTTCCAATTTTTAATTATCAACATAAGCATACGTGGACACCCAAAGATCTTTAAATCAGAATAATTAGCAGGATTACCATACCATACCTTTTGTGGAGTCTTTTTCTCAATGTCAACGGATGGGGATCAGTTGATTAAAAAACATGTAGTAGAGGCTGCTTCGGCCCAAAACCACTTTGGTAAGTTGGCATTTGACAACATACATCGAACCTTCTCCATGATTGTTCTGTCCATTTGTTCTGCAATGCCATTTTACTGTGGAGTATGGTGAACTGTCAAGTGTCTCACAATCGCTTCTAACTTGCACAATCTATTAAACTCATCAGAACAGAACTCTAAACCATTGTCTATGTGGAGGTATTTTATTTGTTTTCCTGTCTGTTTTTCAATCATAATTTTCCAAGACTTAAATGCGAAAAACACATCGCTTTTCTGCTGTAACAGCCTAATTTTCAGTGGTGTTGAAACAGTGATTCGAGATCACTAAATCCGAAAAATGAGTAGGAAATATTATTAATTTAGTGAGTATAAGTTAAATGTGAAGTTAGGAAAAAATTTGAAATAGTGAAATGTACAAAATATATATATTAAAATAATTAGAATTGAAAACGAGGTATCGAGACCTCGAGAATTTTAAATCGAGCCATAAATATTTTTATAAATATTTATGGAGTGTTAATAATTTAGTATTAAAGTTTCGTCAAGAAATTTTAAAGTACTGATAGCTAATTGAACAAAAAGGACTAAATTGTATCAAATGCAAAATTGTGAAAAATGATTAAATAGCTTAAATGATAAAAAAAAGAGGGTTTAAAAGGTAAATAGACCCAAGGTCTATTTGGGCTGGACAGAAAGAGCATGAAATCACCAAGAAAATAAGGGTAAAATTGGAAAATTACAAAATTTACTTAATAAAGCTAGGACTAAAGTGGAATTATCTAGATTTCTCTTTATTTTTCTGCATTCTCATCAGCAAAAACACCATGGAAGAGTTCCCTTAAGCTGGTTTTTCATATTTTTACTGCAAGTAAGTTCAATTCTTGATTATTTCTTGAAATTTTTGTGTTCTTGATTATTTCTTGAAATTTTTGTGTTTTTGTGACTTTTACAACTAGGTCCATTTGTTGAATTCATTAGTTCTTGATTCTATGAAAGAAATTGAAAGTTTCTATGAATATGTGCTGGAAGTATATGATGATTTGACATATAATTAGAGCTTTAAATTGTTTATATGCTGATTTTATTGAAAGAATTGAATAGAAAGTGAATGTTTGGGACCTAAATTGTAAAAGAGTTTGAAGTTAGAGTTTTATGTGGAAATTCTGAATTTCAATAGTTATGAAATAACTTATAATGTCTAGGAAAAGTATTAATTGAGAAAATTAGTTTAATTGAGGAGTTAATTAAGTAAGGACCTGAATTGTATGAATCAGAAATTTGGGGCAAAATGAAAATCAACATTTTGCACTAAAACAGTTTTGGACAGCAGCAATAGTCTAACTTTGAAAAATATCCCAAAATTGTAGAAATCTAATTAGAGGATGAATAAAATATGAAATTAAAGCTTATTGAGTCTAGTTTCTTATAGAAGAAACGGTGTAAGTAATGGAATTGTAAATCATGAGATATAATAAGTTTTGTGAGATAATGTTAGAATGATTTCGGGTTCCCCTGTTCTGACTTTGGAAAATCATCAAAAATTGGAGAAAAATAATTAAGGGATTAAATTTATATGTTTAAAATCCTTAAAGAGTCTATTTTCAATAGAAATAAGCAAGAACATCATCCGAATCTCGTACGATGAGATAATTAATTCTTAGTGAAGAAGGGTCGGAACTGTCAAGCAGCAGAATAGGGGCAACTTTAAAGAATAAACTATACTTATTGGCTAAACAAAAAATTCTGAAAATTTTATGGTAATAAGATAAGTAAGTATAGTTTTAGGGAAAATTAGCGGATCTTAATTTCGAGTTCTGTAGCTTAAGATATAAATAATTTAGTGACTATGACGCAAATGGACAGTTTTGAATATACATAAGTAAATAGTGAAATTATTGATAATGTTACTTGTTGCATGTTATATAAATTAAGGATGTGGAATGGAGAGGAGGAGGAGGAAAATATGTATGAATATTCAGCTAGCATGGCTAATTTGTATGTTTTAGGCTCATGGACTAAATTGAATAAAAGTAAAATTTTATGGGCAATTTTGTAAAAAAATGTTAGAAATGACCAATTTGCATGAAATGGATTATTTTATTATTTAAATTACAAAATTGAATGAAATTATTAATTTAGCTCAAGATCAGGGAAAAACATGTTTTAAGGATTAAATTGAAAAGTGTTGAAATTATGGAAAATTCTTGCATTTTATAGAATTCATAGGTTGTTATCAATTTGTGTGAGAATAACGGCTGGAAATAAGGATTAAATTGCAATAATTTTATTTTATTTTAACCTAAGGATGAAATCGTCATTAATTAAAAGTATAGGGGTAAAATGATAATTTTGTTTAGAGCATTAGTTGAATGTATTATAACATGAAATAAATGAAAACGATGATCAAATTTCTTTATAAAGATCCGGATGACTTGAATACGAGACTTGAACGTGGAAAAGAAAAGATATCGGATTAATGAAATATCTGATAAATGAATCGGTAACTCTGGTAATGCTCCGTAACTCTATTCCGGTGACGGATTCGGGTTAGGGGCGTTACATCTTCTTCAAAAAGAACGCCCAAACTTTTCTAGAAAAATCATTAATAAATATTAGCATATAATTAGCTCCACCTCTCGAAGGCACTTTGGATGGCCCCCATAGATCAGAATGAATATACTCTAATGTTCCTTTTGTGTTATGGATTCCTCTGGTAAATCGAACTCTCTTTTGCTTCCCAAAAACACAATGCTCACAGAAATTCAGTTTGCAAATTTCTTGCCCATCAAGAAGTCCTCTTTTACTCAATTCTGCCATGCCATTCTCGCTCATATGCCCTAGGCGCATATGCCAAAGTTTAGTAATATCATCATCTGACAAGGAAGAGGAAGCGACAACTGTATCACCAGTAACAGTAGACCCTGCAAAACATCTAACTTGGCAGTCTTTCTCTGCCCTTTCATCACAACAAGGGAACCTTTGGAAATCTTTAAAACCCCACTTTCAGCTGTGTATCTGTACCCTTTTGAATTAAAATTACTCAACGAAATTAAATTTCTTTTCAATTCTGGAACATGTCGTACGTCACTAAGTGTTCTGACAACTCTATCAAACATCTTAACTTTAATTGTTCCAACACCTGTGATTTTACACGAAGCATTATTTCCCATCAAAACAACACATTCAGATGCTGTTTTGTAAGCTGTAAACCAATCTCGATTGGGACTCATGTGGAAGCTGCAGCCTGAATCAAGTATCCACTCCTCGCTCATTTTAGAATTGTTGACTGAAGCGACTAGAAGTTCACCATCGCTGTAGTCTTCTACAACATCAGCTTCACCAAAATTTTCTGGTTGTTTTCCCATTTGATTCGCAGCCTCCCTTTTAATCTTGTTCTGTAGCTTATAGCACTCAGATTTAATGTGCCCTTTCTTCTTACAAAAGTTACAAGTTTTACCTCTGTTTGAAGACTTTGATCTACCTTTAGATTTACCGCGAGGATTCCGTTCCTGTGTCCTTCCACGATCATCATCAATATTCCGATCTTGTCTCTCACAAACAATGAAACACTTTCCCTAAGAGTCGGGTTTAACCACAAGATGCTTCATCTTATCATACGAGGTCAAAGAATCATAAACCTCATCAACTGTGAGAGACTCGCGACTATATAAAATCGTGTCTCTAAAGGTTGAATAAGACGGGGGCAACGAACAAAGTAGAATCAACCCTAGATCTTCCTTATCATATTGAACCTCCATGGCCTCCAAGTTTGAGAGAATTTCTTTAAACACTGTTAAGTGTTCGTGTACAGTCGCACCTTCCTCCAAACGATGAGCATAAAGACGCTGCTTCATATGCAACTTGTTTGTTATAGTTTTCGACATACATATTTGTTCTAGCCTCTTCCATAATGCAGTGGTGGTCTTCTCTTTCATCACATCCTGCAAATTTTCATTGGAAAAATGTAGATGTAATTGTGTTAATGCCTTTCGAGCCTTACGCTTCTTCTCTTCATCTGTTAATGTTGAAGGCATCTTATCTATTCCTAGCAGGGCGTCCTCCAGATTCATCTGCGCAAGAACTGCTTGCATCTTAATCTGCCACAATGCAAATCTGGTGTTACGATCCAACAGAAGAATTTCATACTTCAAAAACGCCATTACCGTGATCAAGATGAACAACTCAAAAGCTCGGATATCAGTTTGTGAAAATAAAATAAAATAAAATAAAAAACACACAAATTTTTACGTGGAAACCCTTTCGGGAAAAAACCACAGGCAGAGGAGGAGAAGATTCACTATGTTGAATTCGAATTATTACAAGAGGAATAGACTATGTCTATTTATAGGCTTGTGAAGCAATATTCTAGTAAGACTGAAACACCTTATTCTAATCAATATCAAATAGATAGAATTTAATAAGGTTTAAAAAACCTTATTCTAAAATAAAATAAAATAAGTGTAATTCTATATGAATTCTTCTTTTATTTTATTTTACCACTGTATTTTATTTAAATAAGGATTCGGGTCACTTAATTCTAATATTTTTTTTTTGTGTGTGTGTGTGTGTGTGTGACAGGATGTGGCTTCTAAGGGGGTTCAAATTAGTTGAAGTCGTATTTTCTTCTGAAAAGCATAAGATGGTTTGGGTATGAAAGACTTGGAGAGCTGGAATAAAGCATGTAGATTGAAGTTAATTCGTCAGGTGTTTACTGGTGAGGGTTCAATCTAGATTGCTTGGTTGAGGAGTTATGCTCTGAAGGATGTTCATTTTTGGTAGATGGTTCCTAGACCCAATATGAGTTGGGTTTGGAGGAAAATCCTGAAACTTCAAAGTGAACTGCTCCAATTCAGAATTTATTAATTTCAGTTTCTAAAATACGTGTTCAAAAGGATAGGGCGGTCTGGCACAAATTGGTCTGATTTCCTTTGCATATACCAAAGCACTGGATAGATTGCCAACGAAAGACAGGTTACTTAAAAAGAGGAACTGATGTTGAAGATGCAAGCTGTGTGAGAGGGAAACAGAAAGTAAAAGTCATTTGTTTCTTGAATGCACTTTTTCTAATATGATTTAGAAAGAGGTACTTCTTCTTACACTTATCATTAAGCTTGCTTGGTGTGCCTATGTCTACTTTACTTGATATACGAAGAGAGTAACAAAAGACAATTTAAAAGGTTGTAATCTCGTGCCGACTAAATTTTAATTCGACTGACAACAGTATTGTCAGTACAAGAGGACGTGGATTTGAGTGTACTGAAGCACATTATCCTCTAATTTAAAGGTTAGAAGTAGTTATGAATGATAATAATACAATTACTTATCTAACTTTTAAACCTTATTAATTGTATCTACGCATTCATTTTATTTTATTTTTACTTTTGAAGTTTTCTATGTTATTAATTAATTTTATGTATTTTTAATGCATTCATAAATTTGGTACCGTGTTCATATTATTTGTTTTAATTATTTTCAATTGTATATACTATGTCCCAATTCATCCATATTTAGCACAACAATGTGGTGTTTGTGTTTTTTAATATATATCATTTTCACATATTAAAATTTAATTGTACGTATATTTTAGCATGCGTCATGTTTATATTACTTTCATTTTGTAATATCTTTTATATGGTTTGTCATAATTATTTAATTTAGAGATATTATTTTTTCATGTTATGTATTAATTTATATAATATTTTATATAATTTATTATATGGATTCAATTTGAAAAAAAGAAAAATATATCTGTATTATATTTTCATTACTCTTTTGTTTTCAAAGTACTATAAATTTAAACAAATTTTTATATTTGTTTTATATAGATTTTAACACATGATATTTTTATCATGTATGACACCACGAACATGTGTTTTGACCATTTTACATTATTTTATTATGTCTTAAATTATGTCATATTTCTTATAATCTTTCATAACAATTTAACTTTTAACTTTAATTTTAATTTTAAATTCACTAACTTAAAATTTACATCATAACACTTATCATATATATATATATATATATATTTGATATCTCTCAATCCTTAAAGTGGAGATAATACGCAGTTAAGCATATTCAAACTTCAAACTCACATATTTCAAATTACAATAATAATGCTAATTAAACTAAAACTCGATTGACTATGATTAATATAATATTATATTCAAAATTTTAATTTATTTTTGAAGAAAGACGAGGTGTATTCTAGTTAAATATTAAAATATTAGTTAATAATTAACGAAAACATAGTATTTGAGTTGATTATATGATCTTTAATACAAAATAATGTAGTGGTGTTTCCAACAAGGGAGTGTGCTTCAGGGATGGATATCATTGTTCACTATTGAAGGGGTGAGCGCAATCTATAAAACAATCGGCTGAGACGGAGCATGCTCCTGGGTGTTGCAAGCTGCGGCAGCGCATCAGTTGGACTCCCCAATCAGAGGGCTGTGTAAAATTGACTTGTGATGGCTCGGTTAGCATTTGCTACTGGAATTATCCGTATGAGGAATGGCGCATGGATCATAGGATGCTAGAGAGGCGTTGGAATCTGTTCTATACTTCATAGATGGGTTACGATTAGCATGGCAGTATGGACTTAAGCAAGAGATGGTAAGGTTGAGGTTCACATGATTAATAATGTGGACATGAGCATGGGAGTTCCATCATTGGTGGCTGATATGTAGACATGACCATGGGAATTCCACCATTGGTGGCTAATATCCAATATTAGGGTTTATACTTGCTGTAACATCCTCCATGCAGTATGACGACTGTGTTACTTGATGATGCATTAGTAGTTTCTACTATGAGGCTATGTACTTCGTAATAGTTTTGCTATTTTAATCCTCTCTTCATAATTTGTAAATAATTCATACATAATCACACACAATTTGACTCAAGCTTCTCAAATTAATATATTATGTTCAGTTTTCGATTCAAGTAATGCAATTGATGGGCTTAATCTATTTTTTTAATTATTGATAAGAACCTTAAACTTACAACTATATGATACAAACTCCATTTTATTTTATAGCAATAATGAAAATGCTAAATTTTAATGTCGACGAGTGGCATGCCCCTTTGAAAATCGAAGAAGAAGAAGAATGTAGTGCTTTCGATACCCTAAACAGGCCCATATTTTTCACTGGTAATCCCACGGAACATGAATGCGCCGCATTCGTTTTCATACTAGCTAATAGAGTGCTTATGTTATAGAAGCTCTATCGTATAAGCCTCTCAAGGTCAAGGAGGCCCCAACAATGCATTTTTAATGTTATTATTTCTTCAGCTCAAGTACTAAAAAAGTCTCTCTAAAAAAGTCTTTCGGAAAATAATTCAAAAATCAATTAAGCTTTTAGTTGAAAAAGGAAATTAATTGGACCCTTAATCTAAAAATAACAATCAATTGAGCCCTCCAAATTGTCATTTCTATTAAGACCTTGATGAATTGTTAAGTGTTGATATGACACCTAATGTGGAAAATGGATGATGTAAAAGGTTTAATTGGTACGAGGGCTTAATTTATTTTTTAAATTATTTTAGAAGTGCTTAATTGATTTTTAGGGATTATATAAAAGAATTCAAAAATAATAAAATTTATAAAAAGAGCAATAATTTTAATTTTTTATAACATTTAATAATTTTTATAACTTGTATTTTATTATAATTTTATAAAAAATTATAATATTTTAGTACTTTCTAATAAATTTTAAATTTTTTGATGCCCTACATCATACCATAAATCATCCTTATCAATTAAAATCATTACTCATCACTCATCTTAAACCACCAAACACTCAATCCATTATTTTTCAAGTCCTTTGCTCAACACCCCATCCAAGTCTAATTACCATCACACTTCAAGCTCTTCCATTAAAATCTAATTGAAAACCTTCAAAATAAAAAATATATATAATTTCCTTATATAT
The DNA here is from genome assembly GCF_025698485.1 of Gossypium arboreum. Lineage (NCBI taxonomy): Eukaryota > Viridiplantae > Streptophyta > Magnoliopsida > Malvales > Malvaceae > Gossypium > Gossypium arboreum. Next base: position 115,000,848 of record NC_069081.1, on the reverse strand, counting down.
TTTTAAAATTTTTACAACTTTTATACTTTCAAAAGTTTTTATAACTTTTATAAATTTTATAGATTTTTTATCATTTTAATTATTTTATATAATTTTCTATCATTTCTAATTTTTTATCATTATTTCATAACATATAAATAATGTTTTATAAAATTTAATATTTTTATATTTTTAAAATTTATGATTTTTAATAATTTTGATAGATTTTCTATAATTTTCCAAATTTTATAATATTTTTATAGCTTTTAAGTAAAAAATTTATATTTTCGTTTTTCATTTTAGTTATTTTTATATAATTTTCTATAATTTCTAAAATATTTTAATATTTTAAAATATATAATTTATTGAGAAACTTCATATAATCCTTAAAAATCAATTAAGCTCTCCACATCAACATTTTCCCATGGTAGCTGCTATGTTAACCGCCACGTTAGCACTTTACGGTCCATCAAGGGCTTTAACAGAAATAACAATTCGAAGGATCCAATTGATTACAATTTTTAATTAGGGACCCAATTGATTTTCAAATTATTTTTGAAAGGCTTTTTTTGTACTTTAGCTTATATCCTTTTATGTAGAATTGTCCTAAATTACCACAATGTTATTGGTCTAATGGTAAATGATTTATGAGGTTTCAACTCTAATATTGGTTTTATGCCTAATGTCACAAGCTGCAGATCAAAACTCGTGATAAATTCACATAGAACGTATGATAGAGGTCAAGTGATTAAAAGGGATTCATTTGATTGCCTTGAATTGATCTGATTTGTAGAACATGTGAAAAAACTCATCTAATTGAAGCTTTAGTAGCATGATAAAACACTCCAATAAAACTAGAATTATCATAATAAATATTGTAGATAGACTTTAATATCGATTGTCAATGTAATTTAAATTGTATTCTTAGATATGGAGGAGCTTAATTATAAGTAGAGTTGTTTTTTTTTTCAAAGAAAAAAACTTAAAAGAAAAACAAAATCAAAGGACAAGAGAAGAGGTAAATGGATTATATAACTTAAGCTCACTGTTCACCCTATTAAGATATAATTCTAAATTGCTTTTGACCATGGAATATAGACAAACAACAGAACCCAAATCACAGCCAGATAGAAAATAAACAAAGGATGTTTCAAATAGGGAATAATCAACTCTTTCACCTCTTGCTCTCTGCATCACTAGAGACAATGCCTTTCGAACATTGTGTTGAGTGGTCCTCAACTCTTTGTCCTAACCTTACCTCCACCTTAAATAGTTAATAATTTTGGGAATGGAAATTTTCTTAAAACAATATATCTTGAAATAACCAGACACAGTTCTGGCTGGAAATTTGGCAGTACCCATATCCCGATTTCCATGGAGAGAAGGGAATTTGGAATTGGACAATAAACTGACCATTAACTGATACTATTAAACAAACAAACAAACAGTGGAAGATCCAAAAGCCTCATCCAATCCACATGTGCCATTGGTTTTCAACTTTGCTCTTTCTTTTTCATATCATGAGATAATTTATGCTATCACATTAACATAATTAGCACCAAAATATTACAAAGTGCAAAAGTAAATTCACAACACTAAGGGGATGGGGTTAAGCCCTTATTGATTAAACTAGTATCCAGGTTGTTGTGGTACCTGCAAATAACCTTGCATTTGATTACGTTGCCATAGACATAGAACCCTGGTGTGATCATGATCCGAACCATGCTCGGAACCAGTTTCATGGCTCTTTCACCACCCATGTCCTCCATGTATAGTGAATCAAACCTTACCCCTTTATCCACCCTGAAGATTGGTAAGCCAGGGTGCACCGAGTTGGCCAAAAGGTGCACCAACCACACACTCTTTGACGCAACAAAAAAGGCTTGCAACAATGGCTCCGGCCAAGCTCTCATCCATCCCAACATAGCCACGATTTCACTCATTTTCCTGTCACAAAACTTGCTGAACTCCTCGCTGAAATATCTCGTCCCTTTATTCAGGACCTCCTCCCATGTTAAACCTTGTAAGTTATTGAAAGACCCGTATTTGGCTTCACAACGATCGATGGGGTTCAATATGTGGTTCACAGCATTCTTCCGAAACCCAACGGATTCGAAATCTTCGAAGAAAGCATTGCTCAACAAAGCTTCGAGATAAAGAAGGCTTTTGGGGTTCTTTGAGTGGGAAACCTTTATATCATAAGGTTGCAATAGCAGAGATATCCTCTCACAAACTTTGCTACCCGTGTGCCTTAATTGCATGCTGAGTGATCTACTTAAAAGTCTGATGGAAGACCTAGCTTCAGAGACAGAGATCAAGAATTGTTGAATCACTTTTTCATTAGCTCTAATGACCCTATCTTGACGAGGATGATGAGCTTTACCCATTCTATAAGGAGAGTTGCTGTTACATTCACCCAGACCTGACTTCAAATTATGACAGTCAACTTCAAGCTTGTCAAGCTTCTTCTCAAGCTCAGCCATGGAGTGCTTCAACCTCGAAGCTTCTAGCAGTGCTTCATCTCTCTTTCTTGTAGCTTGAATAAGTTTGTGTGTGAGTTCAGCGACAGCAATTCTCCACTGCTCTTCTCTGGATGTAAACACATCAGTTGATTTGGGACTCCTCCTTGTTAAAGAATGGAAAATGGACTTGAATATCCCATTAGGACTTGCCATGGAAAAGGAATGCTTGTTAACTCCATTGTTGTTGTCTAAAGGAACCACGGAGATCTTCTCCCTGGAGTGAGGCCTGCACTTGTTGCAAGAAACAGAGCCATCTTCACCATCACCACCATTTTCAGCAGACTCGTGACGTTTCCTGGCGTTGGATTTTGCAGTGGTTTTAGCATGAAGGGGTGTTGCGAAGTGCTTTGGGGCCACCGCTTTGTCCCTGCTTACGTTTGGGGTAGTGCCATCTTCTTGTCCCTCCCTTTCACATTCTTGAATCTGTTCCACAAACCAAAAAGAAAATCAAACTATTTCATCAGCCAAAACGAGGAACCTTTAAGAAAATACCCAAATAATGATAAGAAAATGAAAAAAGGAACTTACTGGAGTGAAAAAAGGGGACTGATGAGGTGGAGGAGGAGATTTAGAGGAAGAAGCAGAACAAGAAGATGAAGGAGAAGAAGAAGAAGGAGCCATGGTTTTTCTTTTGGGTTTGTCATCTCATGTTTCAGTCTCTTTTATTTGGTTGTTACTGATTATAATATCCATGAAAGCTACAATCCAAATAAGTACAGATAAAATCCGTAAGGATGACCTTAGTTTATAACCTAAAACTACATTTAACCATTTATCAATTACCTTAAAAGCTTGATTGCCAGGAACGATAGAATTCTCGTAATAAAAGCAAGTCAGGAGGCGTGGTCCCATGCAGCCAACTACAACGGATCCAAACACCCTATACCTATAGCCAAACTCCAAGATCAATATCGTATTTATTCCCTTCTATTATTTTCTATTTTTGTCTTATTTTGATTTTAATTAATTAAAATATTTAAATTTGACCTAAAGCATATAAACTATGACCATTTTTATTGAGAGAAAATAGAGTATTATTGTAGAGTAAATATTTGGTAGTAGTGCTTTAGCTTTAGCATTTATGTAGAGGTACTTGTGTCAGTGTCAGAGCCAACGAATTAATTAGTTGATCCTCACGTTATCTGTACGTCAAGCATCCAAGTTTACATTAACTTATTTATTTTTTAATTAACTTTCAATAAAAATTAATTAAAGGTAAATTTTATATTTAAAGTTATGTCACTTTGGGTTGAATGGACAGTTTTTGTACTAACTTCATCAACTCATTTTAAATTTTATTACGTCTGCTACAGAAACTAAAGGAAGAAACATCCTAAAATTACCATGTACTACATAACTTGTATAATGGGAAAGAAACAGTGAAAAAAACACACTAGGTAGTAGTTAAGGCATTCACAATGGGACCAATAGGAACATAATCTTTCTCAAATTTATCAAAGAGGAAGTAAAAAGAAAACAGTAACCTCCTATATGAAGTCATCAACAATCTCGATAACATTTATTACAGTCTTTGTCACATTTAAGACCCTCTTAAATTCCACCATCTACTTCCCAAAATCTTCAACTACCTTCATTAATTGACTGGTATCCCATATGTGGACCTGGTCTGCAATTCACCACGTACCAACTAGGTCGCCGCCCGGGCCCCTTGGTGGAGCTCATCAGCCTTGCATGTGAGCTTATGGTAAGAAATAAATAGATGAGACGATGGGATTATAGAGAGACTGATAGGGAGTGGTGAGGGGATGTGGTCCTTGGCCTACCCAGCTAGCTAGGCTGACTGATAGTGACGGAGTCAGCCAACAAAAGTTTGGAGCCGCTGACTTGGTTGTTGTGTCCTAGTTTTATGTCTTTTGTATGGAAATCACGTGTACGTGTCCACATTTGTTTTTCCCTCTCCTCTGCAGCTGGAGCTGGTTTCTTCTGCTGTGCCTTTGATGGCCAATTGGTGCGGTTTTTTGGCCTATACATGGGGTGAAATGAAGTATTGAACAATTGGAATATTATATTGTAAGGCTTCTAATAAGGTGCTAAACTTTAGAAGAATAATGGTGTAATGCCAGCAGTTCTCATAGTGGACTAATTCGCTATGGAAATTTAAGAGTAGCATTAAAAGGGACTTTTTATTTAATGTAGGAGCAACTAGGATATATATATATATATATATATATATATATATATAATTGATGCCAATAAAGGGTTAAAAGAATGTTAGAACTCGGATGTTTAAAACAAGATTAAAGAGTCTTGAAATTGGAGTACGAGGTCTGGGAGAATTAAGTAATTAAGAGAAAACATGGAGCATGCGAGAGTTTCAATGAAAATCTCAACACAGTTAAAAATAGACTTGTGATTAAGGGAGCATTTCAGGGTTGGGTTAATGTAGGCCCAGTAATTCTTCGCTTTGTTCGCTGCTTCTGCTCACAACAAAAATGTATTGAAGGAAATTATTAGGTAAACACCTCCTCAAGTAGTTTTTAATAATTTATATTAAAACTGGGATTTAGTTCTGGTTTAGTATTGTTTTTAAAATGTCTTTTGACAAATGTAGTTTTAGATTTCAAGTATTTATGATTATTGTAAAAAAAGTGATAAAATATTAATTTTAGATATAATTTTATAAAATAAAATTAATGTATGAAATATCAATTTTATATGTTTTCTTATATATTTCATATTTGTTTTAGGAGTGCAATATGTTTTACCATTCCACCCAACACTTGTTAGTCAATTTTACATGCTTTTAATAAATTAATTTTTTCTTTCAAATTTAACTTAAATATATAAAACATATATATGGTAAAAGACACTTATCCTACAAGTTTAGTGTAAAATACACTTTTTATTATTATAAAAGATCCATTTCATTCTAATCAACACAAGGTCAAACAAGCCTAGCCCAAACCTTAAGGAGACCAACCCTAGACACAACTCCAGCCACCGCTGCTTGAAGTAGGGAGAGGAATGAGAGTGATCGGAAGAGCCTATACAAGCAGGGTTGCTAAATCCACATCCAGCAAGTCCATCAGCGAGGAGGAGCAAAGCCAAGGCCAAGATCAAATGAGAGGTCATCGTCGTCACCACGGAGCTTGTCAGGCACATTGATTAATCCAAAGCCTTCGAGACGGTTTCAACAACTAAACGCATTGTAACGATCTAATTTTTAGTGATGTCAAAAAATTTAGTTTCAAGGCTGGATTTCTTAAATTGAATTAGTCGAAAATTTAAATCGAACAATTATATATTAAATACAAAATTATAGGGTTGAATTATTAAGTGAACATAAATCAGATCAGTTGTTAATTAAAGTACAGAGACTAAATTGTGAGGTGAATTAAACGAATAAATTTGATTAAATTTTGAACAGATCCTTATTTAGTAATTAAACTTGTCCTTAAAGTAAATTAACCCATAATTAATCAATGGTTAGTGGCAATAATTGCGGTCCATTAGCACTAACCACATCTTAATTGGCTTTTAACCATTGATTAATAATGGTTTACTTTTATTTAATATAAATTATATGGTAGTGGGAAAGAGACACAAAAAAGAAAACTTTCCTTATTCTTTTCTTCCTCACGTGAAAGCTAGGAGCAGGAAGAAAGAAATTTTGTTTAGTTTCTTCCCCATTGCCGAACCAAAAATCTAGAGGGAAGAAAATTTTCTCTTTTAAATTCTTGATGGACTCTTAATTTCCATTGTTGGATGTTTTAGGAACTTGGATGTTAAGAGATTAGATTTATGCATGTTAAAGGTTAGTTAGTTTATGGTAAGAATGAGGTACGAAAGTATAGAATCGAGCTTGAATCAAATCTGAATTACTTGTTATTAGGGATCAATTTGTAAAGGATAAAACTTTAAAGTTTAGTAATTAAAAATGATAAAACGAGGTCTTTGTATTATATTTATAAAGTTAAATTTAAATTTGATTAGGTAAATTATGAGATGAGAGCATCACAGATATTAGTGATTTGAGGGATCAAGTTAAAATAAATGCTTTCGTGTTTAAATTGTTGTAACTTATATTCGAAATGTTTAATTATCGTAACTGAATTTATCGGACATAGTTAATGACATAAAGGGAGAAAAGCGAATCTAGAGATGGACAACGATTTTAGTTTGTGCTAGCACACTTGGTTTTCTTTAACCTAATTATTAAGTAGTTAATAAAAGGGGGTAGTTATACTTTGATGGATTTGAATGTGAAAAGTTAAATATTAATAGTTAAATGGTAATAGATTAATAGAAAATATAATTGCTAGGTGAATGTGATGATTTTAGATGAATGTGATGGAAAGGTAAATATGCTTTGCTTTAAGTAGAATATAAAGTGCCATGACGAATTTAATTAGATTGATATTATTATTTAAATGAATTGTATCATATTGAGTTTAAATGAATATATTAGTTTTGTTTAAATAAAGTGTTTATATAATTAATTATATAAGTTGATTTGATTTGAATATTAAAAAAATTATTTTTAATTGGTAATTGGAAGATTAAGCTGCGCACTTATAATTTGACCTCAATTTATACTTTGGTTCAAGGTAATATAATCGAATAATATTTCTGTCAAACACGATTCAAGGTACGTATGTACTTGACTATTGATACGATCAAGAAATGCTTGAAATATGTATATAAGAGATTGCATTGTGATGCTTTGTATACAGTGAAAATGATTTGGTATATGTTCAATTGTGTATTTTTAGTAATAATGATATCAAAAGGTTATCTATGTTATATGGTTGAATGTGAATATGACTTTATTATATATGGTGAAGGAAAATGTCCTATCAACAATATCGGATAGAGTTACGAATACAGTTTGTAACAGCCTAATTTTCAGTGGTATCGGGAATAGAGATTTGAGATCACTAAATCCGACGGGTGAGTTGAAAATTTAATAAATTAATACCTATGAGTCAAATGTGAATATAAAAGCATTTTTGAATTAGTGAATTTGGTGATTTAAAAGAATTAATTAGGTAAATTGGGTCGAGAATGAGGTATCGAGACCTCGACTTCATAAATCGAGCCATAAATATTTTTAGAAATATTTATGGAGTGTTGGTGAGGTAGTAATAAAATTTAGTCAGAAAATTTTGACGTTTGGGTGATTAATTAAATAAAAAGGACTAAATTGAAATGGGTGTAAAAGTTGCTAAAAGGATTAAATAGCTCAATTTTCAAATGAGGAAGGACCTAAAGTGAAAATAAGCCTAAAGGAGATATTTTGGGCGGCAATAGCTCAGAAAAATCATTTGTGAAATAAGGGAAAAATTGGAAAATTGCCAAAATTGGCTAAATAAAAATGGGATTAAATTGGAATATCTAGAATTCTATTCATTTCTCTTCATATTCATCAGCTGAAAAACATCCATGGAGGAGGGTTCAAGCTGGTTTTCATACTCTAGCTTCATGTAAGTTTAATTCTTGCTTTCTCCTTGAAATTTTTATGTTTTTGGACTTTTACAATTAGGTCCAACTTACTATTTCATTAGTTTTTGATTCCATGTCTAATTTTTGAAGTTGTTATGGATGAGTGCTGGAAGTATATGATGATTTGGCATGGAATTAGAGCTTTAAATTGTTTATATTCTGATTTTATTGAAAGAATTGAATAGAAAGTGAATGTTTGGGACCTAATTGTAAAAGAGTTTGAAGTTAGAGTTTTATGTGGAAATTTTGAATTTCAATAGTTATGAAATAACTTATAATGTCTAGAAAAAGTATTAATTGAGAAAATTATCTTAATTGAGGGGTTAATTGAGCAAGGACTGAATTGTATAAATTGTGAAATTTGGGGTAAAATGGAAATCAATATTTTGCACTAAAACTGTTTTGGGCAGCAGCAGTAGTTTAAATTTGAAAATTCACCAAAAATTGTAGAAATCAAATTAGAGGATGAATAAAATATGAAATTAAAGCTTATTGAGTCTAGTTTCTTATAAAAGAAATTATGTAAGCAATGGATGGTAAATCATGAGATACAATAACTTTTGTGAGACAAGGTCAGAATGATTTCGGGTTCCCCTGTTTTGAATTTTGAAAATCATAAAAAATTGAATAAAAATAATTAGAGGCTTAAATTTATATGTTTAGAATCTTGAATGAGTCTATTTTCAAGAGAAACAAACGAGGACATCATTCGAATCTTGTACTAGAAGATAATTAATTTTTAGTGAAGAAGGGTCGGAACTGTCAGACAGCAGAACATGGGAGACTTCAATGAATAAACTGTATTAATTGGCCCAACCAAAAATTATGAAATTTTTATGGTAAGAAGAAATATGAGTCTAGTTTTTGGGAAAATTTATGGACCTTAATTTGGAGTTTTGTAGCTCAAGATAAAAATAATTCAGTGACTATGACACAGATGAACAGCTTGAATGTTCACATAAGTAGATAGTGAAAATTATGGATAATGTTACCTACAAGTGTGTTGTTTATACTAAGGATGTGGATGGAGAGGAGGAGGAGGAAAATATACAAAAATATATGAATGACATGTGTATAAATTGATCACATGCCCGATTATAATCAATAAGTGTTGGATTAGAAATGATATAATGTTTTATTTGGAATATTTATTATGAAATTATGATTATCGTTATAATACAAAAATTGAATTTGTGAGTTTATATGGCTAAATTTTAGTGATTATTTGTTAATTTTATGAATTTCATGATGTGTTATTTCATATGTATTGATGATAAAATCATGAATAATGTAAAAGCACGAAAATTGAATAAATGATCAAATTGAGCATTTCAGTTCAGTGACAAGATGAATTGAAGGAAAAGACCATGGTTGGACCATGGCAACAAGTGATAAGTGATAGCTTCGGCTACACTTATCTGATCAAGGACAAATGAAAGTGATAAGTAATAGCTTCGGCGATCAAGGACAAATGAAAGTGATAAGTAATAGCTTCAGCTACACTTATCTGATCAAGGAAAAGTGAAAGTGAAAAGTGATAGCTTCGGCTACACTTATCTGATCAATGACAAATGACAAGTGAAAAGTGGTAGCTCCGGCTACCTGATCAGTGAAAAGTAGTAGCTCCGGCTACCTGATCAGTGAAAAATGGTAGCTCCGGCTACCTGATCAGTGAATAGTGGTAGCTTCGGCTACAAGTGACAAGTGACAAGTGATTTCCGTATAAGACCATATCTGGGATATGGCATCGGTGTGATATATGCTACTGTATAAGACCATATCTGGGATATGGCATCAGTGAGATATGTGATTCATGTAAGACCATAGCTAGGCTCTGGCATCGATATATGAATATGTGTAAGACCATAGCTGGGCTATGGCATCATTATGTGAAGATGTGTAAGACCATAGTTGAACTATGGCATCGAGAAAACGAAGTACTCAATTCCGTAAGACGTTCACTAATTTGACAAAGTTTGGTAAGTGTTACATGGAATTATGTGATACAAGGAAGTACGAGTTGATAAGATACAAGTATAGAACTTGGTTGATAAATGAATTCATTTGTGATTATAAAAATGTTCATCTTGAATGTACTATCCATATATATTGATAATTCAAATGTTTTAATGAATAAAATTCCGATATGGAATAAATTGAACACGAGACAAATAATTATGAAATTAAACTCGGAATTCATGAAAATGACGGTTATTGATATATGGAGACATGAGACATTGATATATGAATATGGAAAATGTTTGATAAATGTGTTTATTCATAATTATAGAATTATATACCTCATGTGTACTATTTGCATAAAGATGATATTTCAAATACTTTGGTTATTTAAGCTTAAATATGAAATAGTATGAAATCAAGATAAGAAAATATATTTAGATTACAGAGATATGGCTGATATATGTTGTATGATTACATAACGTGAAATTGTGTATATATATGAGAAATTTAATGAGAATTAAGCCCATACACGTTTCTTGTTATTTATATGAAGTGTACGACTGACAAGGGTGATGAAGTTATAAACAGAGAGTTACACGGGTTGAAAACATGAGCGTGTGACTCTCCAAAGTGTGAAAATTTTCTAAGTGTTGCAAAAGTTTCATATGTTTACGGTTTGGTCCCGAACCACCATGAATGTATGTTTTGGGCCCCGTAGACCTATATAAGGGACGTTAAACATATGTATGAAATTTTTAATTTAGAAGAAATTTTATGGCTGATGTTTTTACATGATTGATCATATTAAGTTCGGTAATACCTCGTACCCTATTCTAGGCTCGGAATACAGGTAGAGGGTGTTACACAGTTGGCATACCATAGGGTCTGTTTTAATAGGCGAGATATCTAACGTTGGTGCATATTATATTGTGATGGATATCTTGAGAGTTGAAAATGTATCACTACCTCATGGTGTGGTTGGTGAGATTTGTGCATTTATTGTAATGAACCGAAAGTTACGGTATCAGAAATTGAGTCTTGAGTACTGTTTCCGTGAAATTTATTCATGAATATTTATTAGAAATATTTATGAATTATAGTTGAATGGTTATTTAGTGTTTAATTAAGTGAAGTAGCTTGAATTTAGTTTAAAGGGCTAAATTGCATAAGCAATAAAAGTTTAATTATAGATTAAAGAAGTAAAAGGGACTAATCTAGTAATTAGACCCTAAGTGCCATGTGTGTGTTAATATTGAATAACGTGTGTAATAGTTGGTATATATGTGTAATAGCTATAAGATATTTTATGTTATAGCTATTACACATGTTAGTTTTATATTTATTGTAGGTTAATAATAGTATAATAAGTAAAATTGATAAAATAGAAAAAGAAGATAGAAAGACTAACAGAGAGCAAACGTGAAAGAAAGAAGAAAGAAATAAAGAAATAAAAAAGGGAAATTTGAGGATTAAGGCCCTAAAGTTTGATTAGTAAGTTGTTTTAGCTCATTTTCTTATGATTTTTATGTTTATGGATGCCTAATTCAAAGTTCTACATGTATGAGGTTAAAAGGAAGAAAAATAGAGAATTTTTAGATATTGATTTAGTTGAATAAATTGAGGTTTTATGGGTTAAATTGATAGAAATTGAAGTTAGAAGTGATTAGTTAAAGGAATTTCTAAGTTAGGTTTAAATAGGGACTAAGTTGAATAGAGCTCAAAATTTATGTTTTATAATGAATTTTATGAGTTAGAAATTGTTAATGAGTTGATTAAAAGAGAATATGAAGCTTAAGTTAAAGAAAAAAAGATTAGTAATGGAAAAAGGACGAAATTGGAATTTTTGTAAAAGTTTGGTAGAAAGTGAAAATGTGTTTTATGAATTAATATATTGATGATTTTTAATTGTATGATTGTTAGTAGCAAACGTAGCACCGGATACGTCATCAAAGAATGGAAAAGAGAAAGTGAACGAAAATATCGATTAAATTCGATAAATAGTGGTTTGTATTTCTATAAACCGAGCTTAATCGTTATTGCTATATTTGATATTTATATTGTATGAAAATGTGAATGAGGTAAGTATTTTTACCATATTGAAATGAATGTGATTTTGAATACCCTATTAACAGTGTCGGGCTAGTCGGATATAGTTGACATGTCATAGGAATTGGAAGTATTAGGATATTCCGACATTGAGTCGATGAGACACTATGTGTCGACTACTGTTAAAGTTTCGAATTTGTTCCAATGAAGTACTTTGTGTACTATAATGTTAAAGTTCCGGATTTATTCCGATGAAGCACTATGTGCTTATCCCGGAGTGTGGGTTGGATCTGTAACGCCCCCACGCCCGAAACCATCACCGGAGTCAAGCTTGAGGTGTTACTAAACTTATCTTACCTTTTAAACAACTCTAAATCACTTATTTTAATTTTCGGAATAAACTGTTTTTCTGCGTCATGGTTACTTAAAAATTCATTTCTCGAGTTTCAAAACTCAAAATTAAGATCTGTAAATTTTTCATGAAACTAGACTCATATATATATCTACTAATTTTTTTCTAGAATTTTTGACTTAGCCAATTAGTACAGTTTATTAGTTAAAGTTTCCCCTGTTTCAAAACTCGACTGCACTGACCTCTTCTTACTACGAACCATTTTTATTCCTGTAAAAAATTCATATGACTAAGTCGTTTGTTTCTATCAAAACTAGATTCAACAAGAATTCTAACCATATAAATTATACCTTCTAATTACTTTTGTACAATTTATGGTGAATTTCCAAAGTTGAAACAGGGGATCCAGAAATCGCTCTGACCCTGTTTCACTAAAACTCAGATATATCATAAAATATAATACTTTTACCTGTTTTGCTTATTCCATAAGAAAATATACATAATAAGCTTTAATTTCATATATTATTCATCTTCAAACTATGTTTCTACAATTTTAGTGATTTTTCAAAGTTACATCATTTCATTACTTGAATCTGTTTTTAGGTTACTTTCACATTTTCATAATTTTCATGTGATAATCATCATTCAATCATACATATTAATAAACATGTATATCATCAGCTATTTTCTTAGCTAATCACTAGCAAGTATTTACACATCATTCATTATTCATATTATACCAAAAGTAGCTAAGTTTCTATACATGCCATACCCAAAACAAAACGTCTAGTTATACCGAAGTTATTTCTTTGATAGTGTGATCGGCCTCCGACATTTCCTTCGATCCCGAGTGACTAGATAAGTACTATAAGAAGAAGAAAATAAAGAGATTAGGCACTAGGCTTAGTAAGCTTACAAGCAAATAAATCACAACATTCAACATAATGGATAATTATGCATAATATCATCTAACATCATAAATTTCTTTACTTCTCAATTTCTATCTTCTTCTTTATTCCCTTACCTTCTTTCTTACCTAACCTTTCCTTTTCATAAGTATAATCTACTTTTCCTTTGCTGTTAATTCACTGTAATTTAACTCGTATCCTGACCCGTTGAACCACTCGGAATACTAAGGATACTAGGGTCGCTCTCTGCTCATCAATATCTCGCCAATGCCATGTCTTTGACATGGACTTACATGAATTATTCCTGTCTCCAATGCCATATATAATATGGACTTACATGGCTCAATCCTGTCTCCAAAGCCATATTTCTAATATGGACTTACATGGCTCATTTCATTACATCTGTCAACCCTAATATCCTAACATTCCTAGGGTTCAACCGGCTTTCTAACACTTTTCCTCTGTCACTTCACCTTAAATTCGACTTTAAATATTTTCATAACATAATATATAAATGCTGAAATTGACAATAATAATGTAAAATAAAAGAATATTACATTTATTTACTGTAAACTTACCTTGATACAAAATGTGACTAAACCTTACAACTTAGTCCTTTACTTTTTCTTTTCCTCGTTCTTCTTTGGATTCTTGATCTATAATATAAAATATTTCTACTCATTAGCATTTATTTGATTTCTATTTCACTTCACAATTTATGCTGTTCAAAATTCGAAATTGCACTTTTACCCCAAAATTTACAATTTTTACAATTTAGTCCCCTCTCAATTCACCCATCAATTGAACTAATTTTTCTAAATTAACACTTTTATTTTATCATTATAAACTTTTTCACAGCCTTTGATATTCTGAATTTCAACACCAACATCTAATTCACAATTTTGCTCACAATTAGGTCTTAAATACCATTTTCTATCAAAATGACTTAATAAAACAACCTTAATATGAAATTAGAACTTCAATTTCATAATAATTCATCATAAACTACCCTTACTCAGCCAGGGTAACTTCCAATTTCACCCACCAAATCAAAAACTAATGAATTAGATGATTGGACCTAATTGTAAAAGTCACAAAACATAAAAATTACTAAGAAATAGTAAAATTGAACTTACATGGTGCAAAAATATGAAAAACCAGCATAGGAGACCTACTACGGCGTTTCGGCTGAGAAAGATGAAGAAATGTCTAGATTTTCAATTACATCATTTTTTAACTATTAACTTTTATGCTAATTCCAATTTTGTCCCTTGTTCACATTGTTTTCTTGCTTATTTCATACCCAAACCGTCCAGCCATTAACCTTTGGGTCTAATTGCTCTTTAAATCCATCTTTTAAATACTTAAGCTATTTACTCACAATTTAACAAATTTTGAGCTATTTTCGCTTTAGTCCTTTTAATTAATTAGCTATCCAAACATCAAAATTTTCTAACTAAACTTTAATACTAACTCAATTACACTTCATAAATATTTATAAAAATATTTATAGCTCGATTTTCAAATTCGAGGTCTCGATACCTCGCTTTTGACCCGTCGACCTAATAAATTATTTTAATTCACTAATTTCACCATTTCACAAATTCTTCTAAATTCTTACTTGACTCATAAGTATTAAGTTACTATCTTGTTCAATCTTATTTGTCCGATTTAGTGATCTCAAATCACCATTTTTGACACCACTGAAAATTAGGCCGTTACATCCTACCTCGGATTTGTGGTTTCGCAACCACTGTTCCGTTTAGGCCCTATTTCGGGATGTTACAGGATCCGTGTATCCGTCAGTGTCCGAGTTATGTTAATAAGGGTAAATAAAGTAAAGGTTATTAAAGTACATACTGATTGATATTGAATAATAGCAATAATGTGTTTGAATTACCATGTTTTAACGTTGATTAAGCTATTGTTTATAAAAATACCACTGAGAGTATTCTCAGCGTACGGTTTGTTTCCGTGCGCAAGCTAGGTACGAAAGTATAAGGATTCAGCATATAAGCCGATCCCCAAACTCAAATTGGTGAAGTTTCTATCTTTTTGGAAAATGGCATTGTACCTAGGATGTCTTTTGGTCATTTTAAAAGTATCTAAGTTGTTAAGTGATATTTTGGTATGTTTTGTAAATGTTACCAAAACCTTAAGTATGGTATGTTTTGATATGTTAGTGAAGAGTAATAAGAGGAAGTGTTGGTAAATATTGTAGAGAGAAGAAATGAAGATGTTATAAACTTAGTTATCAACATTTTATACTAAAACAGATTTGGACAGTAGTGGTAGTCCAACTTCGAAAATATACCAAAAATAGTATAAAGTGAATTAGATAATGAATAAAATTTTTAATTGAAGCTTAATGAATCTATTTTTATATGGAAGAAATAAAATAGGTAAAAGATTTGTATTTTATGAGATATTTACGTTTTGGTGAAACAGGGTTAGAACAATTTCTGGATTCCCTGTTCTGACTTTAGAAATTCACCATAAATTGTGTATTAAGAATTAGGACTCAAACTTTATTTGTATGGATTCCTTATTGAGTCTATTTTTTAATTGAAATGAATGGCATAGTCATTGGATTTCTGTATAGGAAGAAATTTGATTCGTAGTGCACAAGGGTCAAAGTAGCCGAACCCTGAAATAGGGGAGACTTTTTCTAATAAACTGTACTAATTGGCCTGACCAAAAATTCTAGAAAAAAATTAGTAAGTAGATATATGAGTCTAGTTTCAGGGAAAATTTACGGAATTAGATTTCAAGTTTTGTAACTCGAGATATGATTTTTTTAGCGACCGTGACGCAGATGGATAGTTTACTACGAAAACTGTTTAAGTGCTAAGATAAGTTTTGTAATGTCTCCTACTCGACTCCGGCGACGGTCTCGAGTAGGGGGATGTTACATTTATACTTGACTAGCACTCTGGTACGTATAATGGTGTGTTGGTGGATTGATTTGCATATCCGTCCTCAAATCCGAATCAATTAATAAGGGTTGTGCTGATAATTAAATATACGTGTAATGTAATGGTTAATAGTTAAGGAGTAAACATGAATATTAAGGTTGAATTATGCAAAATGATGTGCTAATACTTTGAGGTTGCATTGATATACTGGACAATCAAATGTAATAAATGAATGCCCCAAGGGTGATTTACAAGTCAGGTGACATGAAAACTTATGTGATTTATAGCTTTGATAGTTTACTCATTATTATGTAATAAGAAGATTTCTAAACATGTTACTAAACTTTATTTCATAGTTTTATTATTTTTCAAATTATGTTATTATTACTGAGTATACATTACTTAGCGTACAATTTGTTTATTTATATGTACAGGATGCGTACAAGTTTAGTAGATTAAAGTCGAAAGCATTCGAGACTCAATGACTCAGCTCAGACTAAGTTTGTGGTCGTTTTATATGTAAATAGTTTATAGTATGCTCCTAGGTTTGTCTTATAACTTATGTCCTAATTTGATGGTTTAGATATATTTTGGTAATTTGACTCACAATGCTTTCAATGCTTAAATTAGTAAGTTGATGTAAGCAACCGTGGTTGGAGATATGAGCGGCGGCTTGACAGCTGAGCCCCCGCTCATAGAGAGGCCAAGACAGCAAAGAGAGGCAAGAGAAAAGAGGATTCAGGAGTTTCGAAGGCTAAAGTTATATAGAAAAACGCACTTGCTTCAATTTATCGATAAGGTGATGATTGTTTTCCTATTATAAAATACACTTACTTTTATAGTTTAAGAATATTTTTTTTTAAAAAAATATCAAAGTGAAAATTTGTGTATAGTACAAGAGAATAACAAATAGATATTAAGCAATAAAAATAATTACAAGGCAAAATTATCAGGTTGTCCTAACATTATTCAAAGCGTTGCTATTAAATGTTGCAACATACTGTGTAATGTTCAGTGTCTCGACAGTTTGCAATAAAGATGCAATTCAACATATCTTATTTACTACGGCATGATCTTTTGTTTGCGATTGTATGATATGCTGCTGATCTTTTAATTTTTGGCGACATAACCATATTAATCATTGTCCTCTTTTCTTGAACCAAACATGAAATCTTTGATGCTGCCGCAATAAACAAAAGATAAGAAAAAAGAAGAAAATTGCAAAGATATAGGAGTTGTTCACATTTACAAGCGGACACTGCCACCTGCTTTTGCTGCTTTGTGATTCCGTGTTGTTTTGGAGACAACAATATGTGGGTGGTTTTTCCTCTCTTTTTTTCAATGATATTTGTGATTGGGTTTAGATTACTGTTTATTTGTGCTTCCATTCTTTTTCATGGGCTGCAGTAGGAAGGAGAAGTAAAATTACCTTGAAAATAAACAAGGCCCTTTCAGACAAGAAATCCTTCGTTAAAGGTGTCTGAACATCAAATCAGTCATGAAGTAGACAGTTAAGGGAGCTTAAAGGAGTGTTTTGTCCTTATTTCTTGTTAAAACTTGTTTGCGGTTATATTCCCTTGTTGTAATTATAACCAACATACGCTACCGTGGTACATCAAATCAGTCATGGATAATATGTATAGATTCAAATGGTTCTTACACGAAACAAGGTTTTGATTCTTCAATTCTCACAAAATCATATTGTCAAAAAGAAAAGGAAATTGGTAAAGAGATTGTTTAAAATAGAAAATATGCTACAAAATCTCCATTAAAACAGGTGATTGTATTTGGAAACTTGTTCCAAACAATTTTCAGGTTCAAATTCCTATAAAAGTCAATAGTCAAGATCAAGAAAGTTGAAACAGATATAACAAATTATGCTTTTCTTTTTCTTCTTCTTATTCTTCTTTTTTCTTCTAGAAATACAAGATTGTTCTATTTTCGTATGACATGTTCTTCCCCAGATTAACGATCAACATGTTTGATCCACCGCCTTTGGACTTTGCCTGAACCTGAATTTCCCCCACTGGTGGCTATATGTGCAATGTCCAAGCCTTTCCCTACCGGAAGAAACACAGAACGGACAAGCCGTCGTGAACCATCATCGATCATGCTTCTCCATTTGAAACTGGAACCATTTTTGGAACTAGCGTTCTTGCATATAAGAACTGCCCCTCGGTTACTCAGTTTCGCTAGCCTTAATACCCTGGAAATGTCCCTTCGCTGACTATCCACCACCATGAAATCTATGCCGTTTAACTGATTCATTGCTTCCTCAGGTTCCCCGACGATGACTTCGGGCGGTGACATACCGGCTTCTTCTAAGGCCTCGACGTATTCTAATCTTGATCTTTCGTCGGGGACTATAGAAACATGTCTTCCATTTGTATGGCCGCTAGCAACAGCCAGGCCAACGCTTGTGGCGGTAGCGCCACCCTGTGACCATGTCTCCACAATGAATCTCGCGTTCCAGCCGGCTGCCATGGCTGAAACAAGCTCTGCTACACCAGATTCATGATGAAGTTCACACTACAAACCAAATAACCAAAAACAAAAAAAACCCAACATCAATCAAATGAATTTTAAAAAACCCCCCAAAAAAAAAACAATTTGATTAGTGCTTACAGATTTAACAGTATCGATATAAGCCTTGGATGCTGTCTCCGGAGACCAAACTAGCTTCATTTTTTTTCTGTTTGTATTTCGTTTTCTCTCCTGTTAGCGTTTTAAAGTTGTGCTTTTCTTGTTTGACAAGCTGAAATGAAAAGTTTGGTGGTGTGGGTTGCCTTATATTGCAGACAAGAATAAAAAAAATAAAAGTAATGGCAAACTGATTGGATTTTGTTGTGTTGGGAGGGGCGTTGACAATGTGGCCCTGACGAATCCAACGTGTGGCGGATTAGGATTTCTGTGGATTAGTATTGATGTGTTTTTTTTCCCCAGTGACTGATATGGAAAAACCTGGTTTTTAATAGGATATTTCAAATGTCAAGTTCGTTAAATAATTTCTTAAAATACCCATGATGTTCCACCCTAATTACAACGAAAAGATAAGGGTTTACTTGTGCTCTCTAACTTGCTAATTAAGATATAATTACACATCTAATTAAGTTGGGGGAATTTATCCTAAACTTTTAAGCTAATGCTAGCCTGTTTGGCTTTAATCAACTTGCCCAACTCCCTCTTCTCAATATTTGCTATAATTAAACTTTGATGCCATTATTTATGCTTCTAGCAATCAACCCACTTTTATATTTTATATGCAATTTTGACATTCATGCTAATGCTTTTCTAAGAAATGTTAATTAAAGTGTATATCTAATAAATTATTTTTAAGAAAATTACATGTTTATTGAGTCACGACTGTAATTTTACATATTTTTTACTTGATTTAAGATTGTAAAAAAGATAACATATATTTTTAAAAATATATAATTAATAAAGTATATTTTAATTTAATAAAAAAGAATGATTGCATAATCGTCGGATCCAATAAAATATATTAAAAATTTCTTCAAGTGGGTTTAATTTTAAAAGGTGAAAAGGAATGGCTGGGGTTAATGTCAAACTGAAAATGGGTTTCCGTATAACGTTATTTCTGTCCGTCCATATGAGCCAAAGACTGCCGTATCGTATTAATCCCCTGTGGCTAAATGGCTAGCTGGGCTCGGTTCCGGCGCCTCTTAAAATTGACTCAGTGACTCCAATCCATGCGCGTTTTGACTTTTTCGGCCGGTTTGTTTGCCACCACCCACCCAAAAAAAAAAAAAAAATTGCAACTCAGCGCTGATGTGGAAATAATGATGGGTTAGGGTACGGAGTTGGGTTCCATTAAAAAGAAAAGAAAGAAATTCAACCATCATTGGTGATTAGCTTGAGTTTCACTCATTATTTTAAGCCATTAAACTACGTTTAGAATAAGCATTTCCCAAGTCAATAACGATAATGCCTGCTGGTAATGAATATTGTTTTCTTCTCTTTGAAGGCAGTCTTTCATGAAATCAAGAATATCGAATTAATCAAATATTATTCGTCTTGAAATCGAAACAGTGTTCAACGTATGGCATATTATTTCGTATCAATACTATGGACCAATTCACACCCTATGTCTATATATATATAAATCATTCATGTTATCTCACTAATTATCTAAAATCTTTTTTCATGGCTTCTACTAATTTATTTTTTTTATTTGTTGATTTCGGATAACAACGGATTTATTTAATCACTTTACGGATGATTTAACTCTTCAATTTTTTTATACTTCTTATTATTTTTAAAAGAAAAATATACATAAATTTTGATTTGCAATGTTAAACTTCATTTCTATATAGTTTTACAAAAAAAATTTCATTCAATCTTCATAAATTCCTAATGATATTATCTAATATTCAACATATACAAATGAGATTACATTTCGTGAAATAAATACTTTTAAGATGTTTTGCAGTATTAACGTTTTACAATTAGTATTTAGTATATTGAAAACAAATGATTTAATTTTTAAATGATGACCTGACATAATTTCACAATACTACGTTATCAAATTTTACCTAAACCCAAATTTAGCAAAGAAACATTAACCAATGCTATAAAAGAATATTTACTATTTTGGTTTCAAAGATAAATATATTATTTATCTTTTATTTCCTCACATGGTGGCTTCACGTAAACTACACATTTGAAGACACAAAAATATTTTTCAACTAGATAAATATATAAACCTTTTGGGTTAAAATATATTTAGACACTTGAAATTTTTAATCTGGTATTTAAACTTAACAACTGTAAATTAATTTGTTACTTTTTTTAGGTAGTTGACTAACACTATTAAAATAAAATAATATTATATTGACGACCAATGACATGATGACATGTATTAAAATATGATATTGTCATGCGTCATTGTACTATTAATCGTCGGTACTACATCAACATGTTATCACATTTTAATAGTATTAGTTATATACTTAAAAGAACATCAAATTAACTTACGGTTGTCGAGTTTAAATACCAATTAAGTTAAGAAAATAAGATTTTAAATAAATATAATACATTTGTATATTAACCCAAATATTTTAGTTAACGTATATTTAGGAAAAAATCAAATTTGTATGTGAACTGGACATTTAAAGTTATAAAAGAATCAGCCATGTTTCAATAATTATTATTTATTGTCTCGTCCAATTGTTCATGTTTATCTTGTTTTAATTTTTTGGTTTGAAAATTTGTTCTCTTTCAATTCCTCATCAATGTTAAAATTTGAAAACATATAAACCAAAGTCAAAACACAAGCAGCAAACATATTTTATTTCTTCATCCGTATGATAGGGACGCTACGGCCACGACAGATAGGTTCAGTCGACGCCACCCCACATTAAAAAGCTGCGGCCTCTGTCTTGACGCCAACCATTACGCATTCCCACACTATTTCTGGCTTAAGCTACTTATTTTTTAACACAAAACATAAAATGAAAACCATATGGTATAATGAATTAAATAAACATAAATATTATCGCATTTATTTCTTACATTAAAAATGATTAATTTAAAATGTTTTTTAATTAATTGTTATATTTTAAAATACAGAGACTTGAGTTTGCTTTTCCTGCTATAACATGATTAACCTATAAAATGAGGTTGAAGTGCAATTTTTTGGGGACAAAACAAGTGGGTTGAAGTTTGATTATTATTATTTATTATTATTAATTTCTTATTAAGTAGAAGCAATAAATTAGATAGAGATAGTGCGGGTGATAATTACATGGTCGTTTTTCCTGCATTTGGTCAACCCATATTTAGTAACTTTTAGTCAAATTTCTTTTTCTCACACCAATTAATTGTTCTTACAAACATTGTTAATTGTACGGACTTGGATTCAAGTCCTAAAAGATGAGGACAACCAAATATCTTAAATTAGGTAAAGGGATGATCCAAATTCTAATGTCTCTCCAACACCTTGATTACATATTTAGGTAAAGATTTTAAGTATATCAATTAAAAATTCATTACAAAATGAAACAAAACTCTAGTTATATCTTTTTACTTGGTATAATGTCAATTCACATATTATGATTTTATGTAGGTTTCATGGTTTTACCTAAACTGATTATAGGATTTAAAATATATTTCTACTTGTGATATTAGAATTTTAAGTTAATCTAATATTTAAGTATTAAAGTTTAAATTAAATAAAGCATAATAACTTATTTAGTCCTTTGATATTATAAAAAAAAGTTATCTTTTTTTTTAAAACCTTTAAATTTGTGTTGTGTAACACCCTATACTCAACACAATCGTCGAGCCTGAGTTACAATATGTCATGTTCATTGTTGGAGCAACTACGATCAATTTAAATATTATTTTATATCATTAGACGTGCAAAAACATGTAGTATAAGCAAATAATACAATAATTAATCATTCTCGAGTCTTATACAAACTTACAAAAACTCTAAAATTTACCCAATATTGAATTAAGACTGAATTGCAAAGTATTAAAATTATAAGGTAGACATCGCGACATGGTTGCGACATGAGAGAATTCCTTGTCTTGCTGTGACATTATAAATCATTTTTCGTCACGACATGATAGGATTAATATCGTGACATCATATAATAATTCCGTAATTTTTAAACAAAAAATCAACTTCTAACTTTTTAATTCAATTCTAAACGCACTCAAATCAATCTCCGCTGACATATAAATAAAACATTAATAAGTAAAAATACAAATATTTAAAATTAAATTCTACACGTGGACACATAACAAGAGAAGAGGACAAGTTGCAAAAACCTGAGAAAAAGTTTATAACCAACATGATTGAATTTATGACTAGGACCATTTAAGAATTAGGCTAATCCTTTTTGGCGGCCGAGCCTAATTAGTTTTTGCAAATCTACTTTTCCTCATTCATCAAACACTAATTGAACCCTATTAAATATTAAAGAATGATCAAATGTCAATTTTACATATCTCAAAACTGTGGATTTCATATAAACAACACATCCCCAACATCCAAACAACTTGTTGTATCTAATCCATTTTAATAAATTATGGTCCACTGAATATTAGTTTAATTAACATTCTTATCATTCCAGCAATTTGGAGGCTGTGATTAGAATATGTTTAAACACTTATTATTTTCTAATTAAGGGGTTTAGACTGTTTTATGATTTGTTTAGAAATTATATAAATTTTGATAAATTTCCATTGTTTTTAAAAACAATATTTTATAATAATGATTCTTTTTTCTCATTTACTTAAATCTATACTATTAATAAAAATTTAATTGAGTTGGTGTCAAAAGTCAATCGGCACCAACTCGGTTAGAAAAATTATAAAATAACTTTATGTATTTAAAATAAATTATATTATTCAAAAATATTTTAGTCTTTTACATTAAAAGCAAAAACAATAAAATATACATATGATGAGATTTGAACCCATGATAATTACGTTGGTGGCAGCAACATGGTGGGATTTGAACTTAAAATTGATGATAACACCATAGTAAACAATTCTACTTATTTAGTATTCTTGATGTATTTATAAGTTTAAATTTTATTTAATCACAATTTAATCTATTTTTTCATTTTAATACCGTATATATTTTATGTGTTATTATTAATTAATTTAAAATCATATATTTTATTATTTATTTTATATTATTTTCAAATACACATTTATATTCTAAATACATATTTTATATCCAATTAAACTAAAAGTAAGAAATGAACATAGGCTGAGAATTAAAGGCCCAACATCTTTTTTTAATTAAAAAAAATGCTATCCAACAAAAATAGATTTGGCAGGAAGCCGCATTGCTCAAAAAGAAAAGATTAGGCAGGAAGCCTAAGCCCCAGGGACTGGAGTGGTAAATGGTACAAAGACCCGACGCATTGCCATGTCAACTGCTCAAGATATGCAAATATAAACCCAAAGCCCATGTTCCTCTTCAGAATTCTAACAAATCCAATCTCATTCAAGAATTTCATCGAACATCTGGTGTCTTGTCTTCGTACGAACAAACAACGTTAACGTGTCAGTGTGCCACGTATCAAAAACTCGATCGACTGCCCACGTGTCCACCATCCAAGTTGCCCACGACGAACACTTCTAAACCCCTGCATTTCTTCCTTTAAACCCTCACAGAAAAAATTCAAAACTCCAGTCCGAAACAACTCCGAAATGCACCGTTTCAGGTCCTCTCTTCTCTCCCACCATCGTTGCCTTCACAGCCTCCAAAACGCTGGTCCACTATGCTCTCACTTAAAATCCCGCTCTGTAATCCGGTTTTCAGGACCCGACACCATCAAATTCCTTCAGGGTCTTTTATCAAACGATGTACGGAGGTTCGGTGAACCCCCACGTGAAGAGAACTCCCCCATTCCTACGCCGAACGTGGCGTCTGTTGTAGTTCCTCCTATGTATGCAGCTCTTTTGACACCTCAAGGAAGGTTTTTGTATGACTTGTTCTTATATAGGCCGCCACGGCCGGAGGAGAAGCTGGACAGGACTGGGTCGGGTCCCGATAATGGGTCTGGTGGGTCGGTGGAGATTTTGGCTGATGTTGATAACTCGATCTCGGATGAGTTGTTGGCGACTCTTAAGAAGTGGGTATTTTTAGTTTTTATTTTCCTGAATTTTTTAAATATTGATTTTTCAAAAGGATAAATTTCTGTTGTCTATCTTCTGCATTTGAATTTCATAGGATCTCTCGGTTACGTTTCATGGTCAATTTTTCTGTGTTTTTAGCTTTATCAGATAACTTATTATTCTGCATGTCTTAGCGATTCCTCAAAGTATTATTATTTGTTAAATTCATAATCAGTATGGAATTCTTACGGCGCTGTTGTTTCTTTCAAAAATGATTTGTTAAAGAGACATATCTGAAAATGTTGTTGTATCTTCATGGCATATGACTATAGTACTACCAGCTAGAGAAACGTGCTTGTCTTTTATAGTAATGCTAACATTATAACTTCAATTAATGACTGTTCCTGTTTTTGCTGTTGCAGATACCGGTTAAGGTCTAAAGTAGATATTGATAATGTGGCAGAAGACTTCAGTTGCTGGCAGAGGTACGGGCGTGACCTTTCTGGAAAAACCCCTACTGTCGAAGAACCAGAGGCGGATTCCGTTGGTTGGGGTGGTGGTGTTGATAGTGCTGGCAAGTCAGCTTCACATAGCAGTGATGTTGGATGGCAATGGTTTAAGGATCCCAGATTAGATTGTCTAGGTTTTAGGGGGATTTTTCCGTCTGGTACAATGCGTGAGTTCATCGATCTTTTGTTGCGGCTGAAATTCATTCTTAATTTACGTTTTAAATACAAGTCATGGCTTCGAGATAATAATCGATTTAGGATGGCATTGTTTCTTAATAATCATGCAACTCACCTATTGCTTAAAGCCTTAAAATAATTTCCTATTTTTTTCTGTTGCAGCACCATTAGTTGAGTCGGATAAAGAAACAGATGAGGAGAATTACCTTATGTGGAGATTAGAGAAGGGAATTGCTGAGGGCTCAACTGAAATTCCCAAAGGTGCTGTTTTTGCTTTATGGCTATTCATCTTATTTTTGTATCTTCAATTTATTATAAGATGTTTCATCTATCTGGTCTCAGTTTTGACATCGTTTTTATGTTGTTTAGGGGAAGCGATTCCACTCGAATACAATTTCGCAGGTCTAAACGCAATCAGTTTCGATAAAGGGTGCTATGTGGGGCAAGAACTTATAGCTCGTACACACCATAGGGGGGTTATTCGCAAGCGTTTGCTTCCTTTAAAATTTCTCGATAATAACGGAAAAGGTAGTCTCCCACCGTTGGGCTTCATTGAAGTTAATTATCTTACAACAACACAACTGATACATTTTGTTATTTCAGAGGTGGAGGAGAAAGTTACCCCTGGTTCAGAGGTGATCAACACTGCCTCTGGTAAGAAGCTAGGGAGTGTAACCACTGCACTTGGCTTTCGTGGAATGGGTGTCTTGCGGCTCGACAATGCATTCAAAGACACATTGACGATACAGGGGCAAGAAGATATAAAGGTTATGGCAATTAGACCAGATTGGTGGCCTGCAGAATGGTTTCAAGATCAACAACATACTGCTGTTGCATAGATCGATTGTAAAACTTGTTGAAACTTATTTTACAACCGCTAACTTGTTTTCTCCTCACTAAAGAAAATAAAAGCAATAAGGGGATGATGTTCTCCAAGAGACATGCTATTAACCTTAATGTCAACTAGCTTGGCTCGTTTTGCTGGCTCAATGCATGTGGAGGTACGAATTAAAATCTATGTATCAAATTGTATGATTAGAAAGTTATTTCTCCCAATATTTCTCCGTACTTCTTTTGTTTGCTAGTCATCAGTGAGGAAACTCCTATCTGCAACTCCACTTTACACGATATTGTCATCTTTTCATACTTCAAATCATCATAGTACTCGACAAAAAGATCTACAACCACCAACAAAAATCAAGTTTCAGCAATCTCTTTGATCCCATCATCATCATCGTCAGTTTCTCAAGTTGGGGTAAAAGATAATGCCCCCATCAAGAACTGACACTGTAATCATTTAGCTCTTTAATAATTGTTTCCATGCTTGGTCTGTCATTAGGTTCTTCATTGGTGCAATTAAGTGCAATTTTCCCCAGCTTAGATGCCATGGATTCAGAAAACTCTCCCCTGAGATTTTTATCGACAAAATCTTCAAACTTGCTAGTTTCCGCCCCCGACCGCATTGAGCTTGTGAGTAGAAGTTTACCAGACAGGATTTGGAGAATGATCACCCCAAATGCAAACACGTCGGTCTTCTCCGTAAAACGTCCTGTCATAATGTACTCTGGTGCTAGATAACCCATGGCTGCACTCACTTTCAGAGTTGAATAGACAATGTCATCGGCAAAAATCTTATGGAGACCAGAGTCAGCAATCAATGGGTTGAATTGTTGGTCGATGAGAACTTTCTCCACAGATATGTTGCGGTGGACTATGGGTGGTTTGTTTGCTTCACTTTTGTGCAAATATTCCAGACCTATTCGAGCAATATAAGAGAAATCATTCAAAAGAGAAACATATGGTGGTTTATTGATATTTTATGCTCAGCATAAACCTGATATGAAACTGACCTTTTGCAGTGCCATTTATGATGGAAATCCTTGTCGACCAGTCAAGAACAGGTTCACTTCCATCTTCTAGATCGAGGTATTTGGATAGGTTTCCCTTGGAAGCAAAGTCATAAATGAGAAAGCATTCGCCTCTGCCCCTTGAGAAACAAAAACCTCGTAGCCTGACAAGGTTTTCGTGTCTCAAGGAGGTTAACAAGTACAATCCCTTAACAAACTCTGCTTCCTCGGACTTGCAGCTGGTTACGTTTATGCTTCTAATGGCTACAATAGAACGGTCTTTTAGAACCCCTTTGTAGACAGCCGAAAAGTTTGTCTTGCCCAGTAAATTCAACTCGGAAAAGCATCGAGTTGCGGACTCAACTTCTTCTAAGTTGAACCTAAACTTATTCAAATGCTCCTGGGAAAATCCAATGCCACTCCAGCCATCACCTAATGGATCCCATCCATATGAATATTCAAGTGTTATAAGTGGTGAAACACTTCCATTCCTTAGAATTTCCTTCTTCTGATCAATGCTAAAGCTCTCGTCGGAAGAACCAGATGTATTTCCAATCTTCTGTTTCTGCCTACGGTAGTGAATAACTGCAAAAAGTCCAGCAACCGTAAAAATGAAAACCACCGTAGTAACCCCTGAAATAACAGGCATTTCGGGGAATCTCGATGGGCGTGAGCAATGAGTGTGGTTGCAATGTCTCTGGACATTTGATGGGTGGGAGTTAACCCCTGGTTCTGGAGCAGTGTTATTTAAATGTGGCCGGAATGGTTCAACCTGGTTAATGTTCACACCATCAAAAGGACCGCAACGTCTCAACAATGGAAAACCGGCTCCACATAGACCCGGGTTGTTGTCACCTTGGAACCCTTCATTTAATCTCTTCAAACCTTGGTTATCATCCATTGCAGATTACAAATCAGTCTCGAGTCCACACAAAAAACAGTACTTAATCCAAGAGAAAAATCGTTACCTGAAGGAACAAGTCCGGATAGAGTATTGTTTCGGACATCTAGAATTTCCAGTTCTGGGATATCAGCTAACGTTGGAGGGATTGCATCAAAGAGGCTATTGAAGCTCAAATCAAGTCTTTTTAACATTCTCAAGTTCCCTAAGCTGGGTGGAATTTTACCATCTAGTCTATTATATTGCAAAGCAACAACATTTAGTTGCTTCAAAGACCCAATCTGTGTAGGTATATTCCCTGTCAGCTGGTTGCAACACAACTGCAGAACTACAAAGGCAAACAAATTTCCTGTTTGAATGTCTCAACTTGGATGATAATTGATATCAAGCAAAGAGTAAAGATTAAAAATTTCTTAACAACTCAGTAAAAAACTACAAAAGGAAAGCAAACAAATTGGTAGCATAAGAATTCAACCTTTCTGATATTGTCGAGGTAGCTAATATCAAATAGGGCAAACAACAGAAAATATCGTAAACCATGTGATTTGTTTGGCGGAATGTCTAGGGTCCTGGAAAAGGAAAGATATCTCCTACACCTTAAACTAGGTTGGTTCTTGAATAGGAACTTGAAGTGCAGTTGAAAGGTAAATGGAATCTTAAAGCAGATGATGAACTAACCTTGTAAACCAGCCATGTTTCCAATCTGTGGAGGGATACTACCAGACAGATTGTTAACATTAAGATAAAGATCAGTTAATTCCTGAAGTTGTGAAAGTTCTTGTGGTATCTTCCCAGATAATGAATTGTAATGCAAGTACAAACCAGAAAGACACTTGAATCCCGCAATAGCAGGCGAGAGTTTACCAGAAAGACCCTTTCCCTGCAACGAGATGTTGGCCACCTTACGGTGCTCATTACAAGCCACGCCCATAAAAGAACCACTGCAAGGGTCACCGTCACTCCTCCATGATTCCAGCACCTTGTTTGTTGGGTCTAAAGAAGCCTTCAGCTCCATTAAAGCTCTAAGCTCCGTGTTCCCATGAACCCACTTTGGAACGTAGAATACGAAGAAAAGAACAAGAAAGAACCGAAACTGAGAGACACCCATCTTTTCCCTCAGCTTAAATCTTCCAGGGCTGAAAAATAAGATCAAAGAAAAGAAGCCATGTTCGTAGTAAGTCCAGTAGTTAATGAAAGTCAAGAAGAAGAATGTGAGAAGAGAGGGGGTAATTAAGAAAAGACACAAAGGCAAGAAAAGCGGAGTAAGTGTAGAGATGAGTGCATGCCAAAGTTGAAACAGAAAATGCACAATTAATAGCGACTTTTGGAGCAACTCAACATGTTCCCATTCCAAATTTAATAAGGGAGTTGAATAGTTGATAAAGAAATATGGGCGATGATGAAAGATGCCAGCTAGCTATCATGACTGTGGCCATCGGAAACAATTTTCCATCGCTAGATCCTTTTTTTTTTTTTTCTTTGTTTAGTAGTTTAGTTTTGATTTAAGGTCTGATTATCAAGAAATTGCGCTGTGAATTGTGATGATGGTGAAGTTCCTTGGCTGTGAAAACAGTTTGGTGGTAGATTTGTTTGTGACTTTGGGGTTCAGAAAAGTTTTAAGCCAAGCAAGTGGAGATGTAATTGTTTAATTCTGGTATTAATCCTTGTACTTTGTGAAAGTTGTGAATTAGTCCCTATATTCTAATTTGATCAATTTTAGTCCCTATATTTTTTGAATTGCTCCATTTTAGTCACTTTACGTTTCGGATTTGAAAATTTGAAAATTCAGTCCTAACCAAAACAATAATAGTTAAATTCATTTAGTTAAATTCATTTACTAGTCATATACTAAGCCTACAGTTATAAATTTAGTCCATTTTTTCAATTGGATCATTCTAAGTCCCTATACTTTTTAAATTTTTAAATTTCAATATTAACGCAAATGACAATCGTTAATTCATTAACTAAATTTTTAGTGAGTAATATGTGGAAATAATAAGCTAACATGATATTACACATATGATAATATGTTTGATACATTAAATTTTGGAAATAGTAAAACTTAACTAAATTAATTTAACAATTATTGTTTGTTGAGGACTAAAATTTTAAAACTTAAAAGCGCATGAATTAAAGATGAGTAAATTAAAGTATAAAGACAAAATCCACAACTTTCATAAAGTACAAGGACTAATAACAGAATTTAACTAAAATGTAAATGGATGAATTGACCGTACATTGACTTATTTTCATATGGGTTTGGACTTTATATGAATGGAGAAATTAGTGTTTTCCAATATGGATAAAATTTTATTTGAGTTAGTGAAAGAAAGAGGAGAGGACGACAATCTAGACCAACAAATTTGAATTTCAAACACATCGGAAAATATATTATATTTTTAAATTGAATTTCTTTGTATAAAAAATAATTGAAAATTACGGCTGCATTTTATTTCAACCCTAATATTTCTCCTCACTAATCAGAGTAACCCACTCCAAAATTTTGATTTTTCTTTTTAATTTTTTTAAACATTTTCATTATACTTTTTAATTAATTAAATTCTCTTAATTTTTTTAAAAATTTGTTAATCTCACAAAATTGCAATTAACCCCTCAATCTTTAAAAAATGAATAAACTACAAAAATAGTCACTTTTATTTGCCTTAGATTATATTTTAGTCACTTATGTTTGAAATATTACATTTTTGTCACTTAAATTATCATTTTGTTACAAAGTGGTCACTCAATCATTACCTCATTAACAACATTCCTACATGGCAGTCCAAATGGGTTTTAAATAAAATTTACTAAATAAATTTAATTTGGACTGGCATAGGACCATCGTTAGGGAGGTAATAGAGCTTAACGGTAAAGTGACCATTTCGTACCAAAATGATAATATAAGTGACTAAAACATAATATTTTAAACATAAGTAAGTGACTATTTTTATAGTTTACTATAAAAAAATTCACTAAACTCTTAAATCTTTTGAAAAATTTACTAAATTCTACCAGACCTTAATCCTAAGATC